>NW_027286181.1:16555807-17201640 GCF_022747635.1 Hetaerina americana | reverse complement strand
CTGTTGACTTCACCAATATTTTTCAACTTTGGACGCGGGATGATGTGAATTTCGTCTTCACTCTTTTTAAATAATAACTAGAGAAAAAATTCCAGATATTACTGGTGAATGTCCGCATTACGAACTGTATTTTCGCAGGTTTCTCACACCGCCCCATCCTGTGTGGGTGCTTTCCTGAAGCGAGTTTTTTCGACAATGATATCAATTCATAATCAGTACGATTTTCCCATAGATTTATATAAACCATAAACACAGTAATCATCCCGAAGGTCGAATCACAGGTGAAATGCACACATCAGGGTAGGGGGCCAGTTCCTTTCCCTGTGTCGGCTATGGTTTCCCAGGAAGATCTGGTACCGGAAAAGTCACATAGCTTGGGTGGAGCTGCAGGTGCCCAGAGACTTGCCCGAGAATCGAACCCGGGCCCCTCCGGTCAGTAGTCCAACGCTCTACCTCCTGGACTACCGCAACCCACATATATAATAAGCTATAACTAATATATAAATAATATAACTATATATATACAGTTATATACATATATATATATATATATATATATATATATATATATATATATATGTATATAGTTATGTTTTTTCTGAGGAAGACGGAGCTAAATTCCGTCGAAATTATTAAGTAATAACGTATGAGTGTTCTTTTTATGAGTTTTATCCGCCCCCAAAACCTTCTATATTATTCCCACACTTCTTAAAATTTCCGTCCCAACTCTTCCCCTCGCAAACCTTTCCCCAACTTCCCCTTCCATCCAGCGACCCTGGCCCCTTCTGATATAACATTCTCCTCAGTTCCTTCCTTCTCTTCGACTCATTCGACCGAACTTGGCGCGTTTTTCGGTCTTGGCTCGTGCTGCAGTTTCCATTGGGATGATTGTGAGTTTAGGAGCTTCCATGCCATAACCATAAACCCATGATTCCTCACCAGTTATGACCCTCTGGCCCAAATTTGGGTCGTCGCGGGCAGAGTCCAACACCTCATTAGCAATGTTAATCCGTTGTTGTTTTTGGTCGAAATTCGTACAAAAATTGCTTAATTTCAACCAAAAACAGCAACGCATTAACGTTGCTAGTGAGGTGTTGATAAAAATCGAATGGCACGGGCCAATCGATATGTTTAGGTCCTCAGCAACTTCTCTTACGGTGATTCGACGATTGACCAATACTATTTTCTTCACTTCATCATTGTTTTCGCCTGTTGTTGACGTGCTCAGGAGTCCGGCACGTCCTACTTCGTTCTCGGCCGTCTGAGAACATTTTGTACCACCGATAAACGTTGCTTCAGGCCAAGGAAGCTTCATACCATATGGATGCCACAGTCAAATTTTGGAATACGCCTGTGCACTTAATTTAGTTTTCCGCACAAAATTTGATACATATTCTTTGATAAATGAAAAAGAAACACTTTGTTCCAATCCACCAATTTATAATAAATGAAAAAGAAACACTTTGTTCCAATCCACCAATTTATTACAGGTACGACTAGTTTCGACGCTACGGCGTCATCCTCAGGTACAAAGTTTAAAGTCACAATCATTGTATATATACTCTCTTCTGGAAAGGGTGGGGGAGTTGTGGGAAGAGGGGGCGGGGAGGGGAGTACGGGGGTAGGTACGAAAGTATGTGGGAGAGGGTAGGAAACACCAGGAAAAGCGTTAGTGAGTGGGGGGGATTGGAAGGTGGGTTAAGAAAGGGGAAATTAGGGGAAAGGGGAGGGGATTAGTAAGCTAGGGATTTCATTGGTCAGTATAATTTGAGTCAATGGCTAATGGGGATAAAGGTACGGGTTAGGAGTCAATGGGAGTTGGGGGGAAGGGGTTATTGGTTCTGTTTTTCTGTTATTGCTAGGGAGGCTTCCAGGAGAGGTGATACGTTTTCAAACAGAATGTCATTGAGTAAAGGATGTTTCTTCATTGTTCTCCGGATCTCCAACTCTTCCTTCTTGTCCATCCTCCTCCCTTTTTCTTCCCGATGTAGTATTTTGGGGATGAAATCGCTGGTGTGATTTTCCTCCCACAGGTGTTTGGCAAAGTGGGATTGGGCTAGGTTACACTTCTTGTAGCACCTCTTGTGTTCCTCCGCTCTTGTCCGCACCGCTCGACCACTCTGCCCGATGTACCTCGCACTGCAATCCCCGCAAACCATTTCATATATCCCACTGTTTTCCAGTGGCTCAACTTTATCTTTAGTTTTGTTTATGAAAATTTTAAGATTTTGTTTGTTATAGAAAGCAATTCTAAATTTGTCTTTCGGGAATAATTTGCTAATTTTTTCGGACGGGACACCATAATAGGGCAATTTTACCCACTTAAGTTTTTCCTTAATAGTTACCCCTGAATTGTAAAGTAGCTGTTGGGCTCTTATGGAGCGTTTCTTGCGGAGCATTTTGTCCACCATTTTTTCACTGTAGCCATTTGTAGTTGCTATAGATTTGATTTTCATCAATTCCTCGTTAAATTTTCCTATCGAGAGGGGAATATTAAGTAGTCTATTCAGTAGGAAGTGAAATGTGGATAACTTTTGGGATATATGATGGCGGGAGTCAGCAGGAATTACATGGTCTGTAGTGGTGGTTTTGCGATATAATTGAAAATCGAATCCTTTTTCCCTTTTAGTCACTGTAACGTCAAGAAAACTTAGTTTTCCTTCATTTTCTTTTTCACACGTAAACTTAATATTATTACACTGAGAATTTAAAACCGACAAAAAACTGTGCAGTTGTCTTACAGTGCCAGTCCATATTGCAAAGATGTCATCCACGTAGCGGACCCAGAAGTAAATGTTTTTTGTGTTAACTGAACTATTCGTAAACAATTTTTGTTCGAACTCGTCCATGAAAAGGTCGGCTAGGAGCGGTGACAAAGGTGACCCCATGGCTAAACCTTCCGTTTGTCTAAAATAATCACCATTAAATTTAAAATAGTTTTGCTCCACACACACTTTGGCAAGGGTCACTAGGTCACTGACGACGTTTGTGTCCGTCACTGTATTTGATAAAACTTTCTTTGCCACATTGACTGCTTCCATCGCCGGGATGTTGGTAAAGAGGTTCACCACATCAAAAGACACTAAAAAATATTTGGTGGTGGGGGGTTTTATTTTGGAAAGTTGTTCACAAAAAGCCACAGTATTCTTCACTCCATATCTTGGCTGGAAATTAGTCAACTCTCTAAATCTAGAATTCAGCACCGCCGCGAGTTTTCTGGAAGGAGAATTCACACTGGAGATGACTGGTCGGATAGGAATGTTTAATTTATGCAATTTAGGGAGGCCGAAAAAGTTGGGAGCTCTTGGATTCATAGTAGTTGCTTTGTAAATTTCGCTGGACTTTAGAAAAGTTGGAGTGGAGGAAAGCGATTTTTTCACAATTTCCTGGAATTTTTTAGTGGGGTCCGATGAAAGCTTTACTATCTTGTTATTCTTAATGAAGTCGTAACATTTATCCGTGTAGTCCTCTCTCTTCATCACTACCATTGCGTTCCCCTTGTCCGCCTTTTCAATGATTAAATTGTAAATTAAAGTTATTAGTTCTATTCAGAAGCGATTGAGAGAGAACAATTTAATCATTGAAAAGGCGGACAAGGGGAACGCAATGGTAGTGATGAAGAGAGAGGACTACACGGATAAATGTTACGACTTCATTAAGAATAACAAGATAGTAAAGCTTTCATCGGACCCCACTAAAAAATTCCAGGAAATTGTGAAAAAATCGCTTTCCTCCACTCCAACTTTTCTAAAGTCCAGCGAAATTTACAAAGCAACTACTATGAATCCAAGAGCTCCCAACTTTTTCGGCCTCCCTAAATTGCATAAATTAAACATTCCTATCCGACCAGTCATCTCCAGTGTGAATTCTCCTTCCAGAAAACTCGCGGCGGTGCTGAATTCTAGATTTAGAGAGTTGACTAATTTCCAGCCAAGATATGGAGTGAAGAATACTGTGGCTTTTTGTGAACAACTTTCCAAAATAAAACCCCCCACCACCAAATATTTTTTAGTGTCTTTTGATGTGGTGAACCTCTTTACCAACATCCCGGCGATGGAAGCAGTCAATGTGGCAAAGAAAGTTTTATCAAATACAGTGACGGACACAAACGTCGTCAGTGACCTAGTGACCCTTGCCAAAGTGTGTGTGGAGCAAAACTATTTTAAATTTAATGGTGATTATTTTAGACAAACGGAAGGTTTAGCCATGGGGTCACCTTTGTCACCGCTCCTAGCCGACCTTTTCATGGACGAGTTCGAACAAAAATTGTTTACGAATAGTTCAGTTAACACAAAAAACATTTACTTCTGGGTCCGCTACGTGGATGACATCTTTGCAATATGGACTGGCACTGTAAGACAACTGCACAGTTTTTTGTCGGTTTTAAATTCTCAGTGTAATAATATTAAGTTTACGTGTGAAAAAGAAAATGAAGGAAAACTAAGTTTTCTTGACGTTACAGTGACTAAAAGGGAAAAAGGATTCGATTTTCAATTATATCGCAAAACCACCACTACAGACCATGTAATTCCTGCTGACTCCCGCCATCATATATCCCAAAAGTTATCCACATTTCACTTCCTACTGAATAGACTACTTAATATTCCCCTCTCGATAGGAAAATTTAACGAGGAATTGATGAAAATCAAATCTATAGCAACTACAAATGGCTACAGTGAAAAAATGGTGGACAAAATGCTCCGCAAGAAACGCTCCATAAGAGCCCAACAGCTACTTTACAATTCAGGGGTAACTATTAAGGAAAAACTTAAGTGGGTAAAATTGCCCTATTATGGTGTCCCGTCCGAAAAAATTAGCAAATTATTCCCGAAAGACAAATTTAGAATTGCTTTCTATAACAAACAAAATCTTAAAATTTTCATAAACAAAACTAAAGATAAAGTTGAGCCACTGGAAAACAGTGGGATATATGAAATGGTTTGCGGGGATTGCAGTGCGAGGTACATCGGGCAGAGTGGTCGAGCGGTGCGGACAAGAGCGGAGGAACACAAGAGGTGCTACAAGAAGTGTAACCTAGCCCAATCCCACTTTGCCAAACACCTGTGGGAGGAAAATCACACCAGCGATTTCATCCCCAAAATACTACATCGGGAAGAAAAAGGGAGGAGGATGGACAAGAAGGAAGAGTTGGAGATCCGGAGAACAATGAAGAAACATCCTTTACTCAATGACATTCTGTTTGAAAACGTATCACCTCTCCTGGAAGCCTCCCTAGCAATAACAGAAAAACAGAACCAATAACCCCTTCCCCCCAACTCCCATTGACTCCTAACCCGTACCTTTATCCCCATTAGCCATTGACTCAAATTATACTGACCAATGAAATCCCTAGCTTACTAATCCCCTCCCCTTTCCCCTAATTTCCCCTTTCTTAACCCACCTTCCAATCCCCCCCACTCACTAACGCTTTTCCTGGTGTTTCCTACCCTCTCCCACATACTTTCGTACCTACCCCCGTACTCCCCTCCCCGCCCCCTCTTCCCACAACTCCCCCACCCTTTCCAGAAGAGAGTATATATACAATGATTGTGACTTTAAACTTTGTACCTGAGGATGACGCCGTAGCGTCGAAACTAGTCGTACCTGTAATAAATTGGTGGATTGGAACAAAGTGTTTCTTTTTCATTTATTAAAATGAACTTCCACAAAGTTGAGGCTGAAACTATTGAACATATTCTTTGATCCATTTCTTGGAACAGGCCAAAATCGAAGAATCGCCAAAACACGTCCAAGCAAAACAGCTGTCAAAAATTAACTGAACACTCAAAATGGCCGATCTTTTCGGCATAAGTGAGAGTTATAAGAACCAACATAACGCAACAAAAAATCGAAAATCAAATATACATAACCCGCGAAAATTCAAAATTCGCGATACTTTTTGAATAGACCTCGTGTGTATATATATATATATATATATATATATATATATATATATATATATATAATTATTTTTTTTCCAATTTTTCTCGAATGTAGCATTTATTTTCTTTAATATTTTATTCCGTATTTGCTTATTACCGCTGTAAATTGCCTTATTGCCACCTATTTGCTTATTACCACCTATTTTAACTTGTAGCTCAGCAGTTTTCATTCTCGATAATCTTATAATCTTCATTTTTTATTACACTGATGCTCATCTCATACCTAAGACACCGATTTTCTTATGCACTCAGCAATGATTTCAATCTTTTGGCTAATTAGCTGCCAAACGAAAAGTAACCCATCACTGGCGATACTGAGTTGCACCTGGAGTCGAGCCCAGGCCCTCCTGACAGTAGCTGATAACTCTACTCACTGGACTACAAAGCCGGTAAAATAAAATGTCTATGCGTGTAAAATATAAATGAAACTACGAGTGTAAAATTGTACACGAATTTTTAAGAGAGAATTTTTATTGAATATCGCTGTAAGTTGTATGAATTGAAGAAACTGCTGAAGAAGTCCAAGAAAAATAATGAAGAACAATATCTTCATGCTATATTGAAATCCGAAATGATTCATGCAAAAAAAATGCCAAAATATAATGCGGATTCTCATGAACATGAACACAATTCTCATGAAAACAATTCTACATGTACTGTAAATTATTACTCGGAGTGGTTGTCTCCAAATTACGGCATAATAGTAACAATTTTTATTTATCGCATATTTTATACGGTTAGCGAGTGAAGACGTAGGAATAAAATCACTTTCCTGTATACCTACATAACCTGAAAATAAATACACGCCTTCTCATCTTTGCATTCCCCCGGAGTTTAAATCTAAATATTAATATAACTAATTAAAATTTAAAAAAGATAACCAGGATAACCGTACTTCGGCGTATAGAGATTTACCCCGGCTGTTTTGACGCCCTGTTATTGAATTATCCGAATCGGTGAAATTTTACGCAGGGAGCAGACAAAGAAAACACCGAAACGCTCGCAAACCTTTCGTTGGCACAATTTCCAACTCCCCGTCATCGTAATAACATTCAAATTTCTCTTATTCAGCACACGTGACACGATGAATTTTTGTTCGTAGTTGCGTTTCTCTCCGCTCTACATACTGTGCAGAGTGCATTATTTACGTAATCATCGCCGGAGATGAAGGATCTCGATTCTCACTCAGATCGGATA
Organism: Hetaerina americana; assembly: GCF_022747635.1. Classification (NCBI taxonomy): domain Eukaryota; kingdom Metazoa; phylum Arthropoda; class Insecta; order Odonata; family Calopterygidae; genus Hetaerina; species Hetaerina americana. Next base: position 17,194,501 of record NW_027286181.1, on the reverse strand, counting down.
TGTAAGTTCATCTTCAACTACATGGCACTCCTTGAACCTATACGGTATGCGGCAGTGGGTGATTTTGCCACCAGGATATAACATCAAAGTTAATTGTAAATTACCAATATATGTAATAATTCAAGTAACCGCAATAATACCAACAACAACTAGATGGACTACGTAAGCATATAATTGTGAAATACTTCCCTACGTGGCATACGAGTTGCTTGTAACAAGGAGAGCAATAAAAAAATGGTTAAATGAAATAAAGATAACCTTAAAGGCTTTTTAGAACTCATTTTTTACCTCTATTATGGCCATTTGCAGTTATTGTGAAGTCGAATCGTTCATGAGAAATGGCATCTTTAATCCTCTTGTCGCTCATCAACACTCATGCAACGTCCTCTGCAACAAATGCGGATTCCTACGCATGACTACCCACAGTGCAATATACTGACCTCCCACCCCAAATACCCGGGTTCGAATCCCGGGGATAGCGAGATCATTCAATAGTATCCCGATCCCTACTTCGGATACTATGTGGAGACTAACCTAAGCAAAGAAGCCGTCCGTCGGATGGGACGTTTAACTGTGTGACCCCTTGGTGCCTTTCGTAATTTGAGTAGGATAATGCCTATACCGGGTTTCACAACACACTTCTCCTTCTTTCCCTGAACATTATACCCCTACCGATTTACCATCCTATCCCTAATGGCGCAAATTACGTCAGCTGTCGGTCTCCTCTTAATAATTGATTATACTAATGAATATGTGACTTATTAACGTATTGAAGGCAGAGAAACGGATAGAAATCGATCCATTCCGCTATGTATTCAATGAGGAAACTATACAATACCCAACCGGAGACCATGGGTTCGTTTCGTTTGCGACGACGACCGAAGGGAGATGACGTTGGTGCTGCGTCCTCTGACGTAGAGGGTTGGCAAGGGGGAGGGGAAGTGGTAGGGGGGAAAGGATAGGGAAGGGGTTATGTTGTTGCAGAGGGGAGGGGAAAAATGGAAGGAGAGTGGAATGGTAAAGGGAATGGAGTGGGGGGGTCCCCTTATCTCTCCCGAGACGCGCACCACAGCCAAGGATTCGCTTCTTCAGCGGAACACCGCAACTTCGCCTCGAAAAACGGGGAAAGGAAGCCAGGACGCCGGTCGCTATGGGAACGCCGACTTCGGGACATTGCCACGCACGGAAACCTTGAGTGTGTCGTCGGCAAGGCGATAAGGCCCTCGCTGCACCCACCTCCCCTGCCCCTTTCCCTCCCTTTGGATTATTGAGGTCCAGTGGGCGACTGGACAATGGTCTAAACACGAGGGGGAAGTATTTCCGTTCATCTGGGGACGGCAAGCGACCCTCTGCATCCCCCCATCTCATGGGAAACTGTTCGGAATGGAAAATGCGCGAAACTCAAAGGGTCGATTTGTGGTCATTAATGAGTAGAAAATTGGTGAGTGATTAAGGAAATAACAAAGTTATCATGAGAAGAGTTTACATAATCGAGGAGACCAATGGCTGGTACTGAAACATATACAGAGTAATTGAGGCCAACCTCCTGTTTGAGAAAATATGTCATAATGATAAAGGTTGGTTGTAATTTTCCACAGGTTTTACTGCGTATTACGCGTTTCAACGCATAAGGGTCAACTTGGAGGGTAAAATACCTAGTCGTGTCTTAGTGCACCTGAAATTGATTCATGTGCGTTGAGAGACGTGATACGCAATATATCCCGTGGAAAATTGCAAACCAACTTTTATCATCACTGAAATCTTGTTTTTTGGGAAAAGAGGACGATCGTTAATAAAAAAATGGCAATTGGATTAGGGATGGGATGTTAAAAAAATGACCTGGATCGAGGGGAAGACAAAGATATCGTTCGATGGCAATTAAAGACGAACTTCCTTCACTAATATTTTAGAGCTGATAAATTTCGTATTGATTGATCACTGATTATTTAATACTTGAAAATGACATGATTGGTTGACAAAAAATCGTTTCAAAAAATATCAGTGGAAAGCGGATTGCGTGTTTTTTTATCAATATGGAACAATACAACCGTATCAACTGTCAAAACAACTTATTGAAGGATAAACCATTCTGTAAAACTGTGGAAGTAGGAGGTAAGTAAGTCCGTTTCGAAGAGGACAAAAAATTATGGAGGGGATCGTGGAACGTATGAAAGGTGTGATGGAAGAGGGAATGTTCGGCTATCGGGAAGCAGGGTGGGAAAACACAGGCAACCTGAACTCTATGAAAAGGGATTTCAACTATGGAGATGAAAAAAGGAGCAGAAATATAAAGATATAATTTAATTTCATTCAGAATAACCCATTAAGTCCACAGTAATCTGAAAACGTTTCCAGGAACCATTAAAATCATAACAAAGTACGATAAAATATCATCATAATTTTTCATGTAATCACTGATCATTTATGTCGGAAATTTTATGATTTTTCCTGTTATGAGTACCTCAATACTTATCCTTATAACATTAAGTAAGATATCGAGAGAAAGCGTCTTTTACACGTCTCGTACATGTAACAAGGAGAAGCTATCTTCGTTTCATACAAACCGGTTGTGATATCATCATTAATTATGAAAATTCTAAAACGCATTCGCAAGATTTGAGAAAAATCATTCTTTATTTTCAATATTTGGTAGTTCACCGTTTAAGGTAGGTTTTGGATGGGCACAGAATGAAAATTGGTTCGGAGTCTGACCTAAAAAAACAAAATCTGACAGCCAAAACACCAATAAATCCTTCTTCAATTCCGCATGCATTCTGCCTTCCTTCATTACATCCAACAAGCACCTATCCTATTCCTATCCCATCCTCGTTTGATTATAATTATACCCTCTATCACTGTCTTCAACATTTCATCGTCCATAAAAATTCTCTGCATCCATATTTCCTGCCTCCTTTGGATTTCTCCTGACCATCCCCTCTCCTCACCCGCCATGCTGATTCTTTGTTTGATTCCCTTTCCGTCCATTTTATCTTTTCCTTCCTTCTCCACACCTACCACTCATAAGTCTCCAATCTGCGCCTATCAATTTGTTTCGACGACAGTCTCCGAGCCATACTCTTAAATAAGCAGAGCAAAATATGTTATCCAAAATTGTTTCGATATTGTAAATAGAAATGTCTATTTATCTTAAAAAATATTTTGAATTCAAGACATGTTACCGTTATGACGAAACATCATTTTTCAATACAGAAATCAACCTAAATCTTAGAAGAGAGAACGACACTTCCTCAGCGTTATGCTTTTGAAAATTAGTGATGTTCACACTAATTAACACCACTCAATATTTTCGACTATCAGCACTATTTATTATTATCACTCAAAGAAAATGCCAGAGAAATTCTTCTACTGTGATTATGACTCTAGCATTGGATATTTACGATAACACCGTGATATAATTACGCTGATTTAAAAGAAATAAATTGCAAAAAAAATTGCGAATACGATATTACATTGAACGTGTTTCCGAAGAGATTGCTTTTTCGGAAAAAAAGAATTTTCAAAAATTAATCTTAATTGTCGTGCGATTATACACGTAATTGCATTGGTCACCTTGTCAGAAAAAACAGTATTGAGTTTCCACTATGGTTCACTGGTTATTGCTGCCTCCTCGTTTTATCTTTTAAACATATTCCCTCTTTCTTCTCTTTATACCATCATGTGAAGAAATTTATCGCCTAGTTATAATGCCATAAAATCTTGTTTCATTTGTTGAAAATACTTATAAAAATATTTCACCCGTTAACTCATTTATGATCAGTGAAAACTGTAATACGAAGCTTTGTTTTATACGGCTCAAAAACGTAGTTGCTGTGGCTAGAAGATAATGGTAGGTTGGAGCCCCATGAATTGCAGAATATGTTCGTATAAAGGATGTACATGCCAGGGTGTACATCCAGCACATCTCTTGTTATAATCGCAGGCAAAAGTTGGTTGTACCCCTGCTTAATTATCAACAATATGCTACTTCACAGCTGGGATTCCCAAATTGGTGTACACAAAAAGTAGTATTAATATAATATGGCCTTAACCAACCATCAACCACCAACCAGGACTTAATTTTTGGTATGAAAAACGAATAAGTTATCTTGAAAGTGTTTTGGCCCAAGGTAGTCAAAGCTATAAGAATATAAGGAGAGGAATGGCATTAGGCCAAGAAGATTTCACAAGGAGGGAGTCGATGGTAAGGAAGTTGAGTTAGGAAATAACTCGTAAAAAAAGTTATATATAGTGTGGTTTTGAGAAGCTCAAAAATGTGATCGTTGAAGCAAAATGATAGGCGTAGATTGGAGGCTTTTGAGGATGTGTTTGTGGAGAAGGATGGAAAAGGTGAATTGGATAGAAAGGAAGACAAATGAGGAAGTGCTTGGCATTGTGAGGAGGAGTGTACATTGTTGGGAGAATTCCCAAGAAGGCAAGAAAAGTGGATGCAGGGTATTTTCAAAGACGGTGGAGTGCGTAGGACTCTGATATAGAGAGTAAGAGTGTTAAGTAAACGAGGCAGGTGTAGGAAAAGATTAGGTAGGCTATATTGGACGGAATTTAGGGAGGTAGAATTCAAGTAGAATGAATAACAGTTTATCTTAGCGTGGGGTGTCAGATTGTTTTGGTAGGCTAGGCAAAGAATTTTATCCTTGTTCAATCTGTGTCCATACAGTACCTACTATATGCTGTCAAATAGTAATATGGATGTAGTAAACGGATATGAACGTTCAAGTACATATATGCCGCCACGGCGAACCAAATAATGACCAATTTAATAGCCTTGACTGTAATTTAATAACTTGTTTACTGTTGGGAAACATACACGCGGAGGTGTGTGTCTCCAATTATTGAACAAGATAAAGCTGCGTGGCCATATGGCCGAAGGTCTCCCCGTCTTTCCTAGAGTGTATGCAACCCAAGTTACGTTTCTAATGACTTCTTTGACGAAGGTAGGTTCATTGCATCAGACAAATTGCGTGTTAAGTTTAAGGTACACACTCCATACGCTCCACTAAGCAAAGAAAACATCACGAATCTCCTTCATAGCTAATATTTCCTAAATACATTTTTTCCTAAATATTGGGTGGGAGAGGATTTCCTGAAAAAAATACAATACAATATTTATCTAGGTACTTAGGCAGAGTCAATAGCCGAAACAATAGCTGAAAGAATACGGAAAGGGACACATTGATATCGGTATTAGACACTCCTCAAGGCAGGAAAGGTTTCAATCATAAAATGAGTACAGGAAAATATTCAACAAATTCGCGAATTGCTGATATAGCTGAGGCCTTTTAAAGTTTCAAGCGGATTACGCGTAGCGTTCATTGAAGACATATCACGCGATTAGTTACGAGTTGACTTACGATTATCTACACGACCTTGCGAAATTTTTCACATAGGCAGTGAAAAACTGGTAAACGAGAAACAGTTAAATTAAAAAGCATTTATTCACGAGTATGTCTTGATTGAGATGCTATCAATACAAAGTGGAAATATTAAACAGAAGTCTTGTCAAGCACAGTGACATAATAACATCGTCTAAACCAAGATTTTTAAATAACATCTAAACTGATGGGATGAAGTGATCTCCTGATGTAGATCCTTCGCTCTATTATTAGAAAATAAAATCTGAGCATTTAAAAACTTGCTTCTCGTAGAGAAAAAAATTTAACTCATTGAGTTATTAATATTGAAATACTGACTCAATATTTCTTTTCCATCATATGCTTATTGGGACGATGTGTTTCATTGTGTAATAATATAAGCAGGTACAGCTCCTGAACATGGAATATACGAATGCACCAAAAAGTTGGAAGTGAGGATTTGTCACAAAGCTTGAGACGCAATTGGTGGATAAATGGGTAAGCTTTGAGGAGGCTAGTAATAACTGAAAGGAAGAACGTCGGGTGGATGAGGGGGTTAGACATTGTTACACTGGAAGGCGGTAGGAAGTAGAGTAGTAGGCAATTGCGGGGTAGGGGGAGTGTTGGTAGGGGAATGTGTGAGGGGTGGAGGTGATGGATATTTAACTCCCACGAAGTGAAGTCTGAAGCAGTTTATTCAATGAATTAGATCTACATGAGCTTCATATTTGTTCATGGTTGCGGATAAATCTTTCTGATTTTGTAAATATTAGACGATGAAGGATTAAGAAATAATACGTCAACACAAAAAATACCAAAAAAACACAGGAATCATCCAAGTGTATAAAGCTGCCCGACATATTTCTTGAAGCTTTACGCTATTGAAAATAAAAAGGCGAAGGGCGACAAAAAAATCAAGCATTATCATCTAGTGTAATGACATTCATTTAGGCTTGAAGAACAAACAAAGCACATTTTCATCACGTTTTTTAACATTTAGTAGAACAGCTACTTTTTTATCTTCAGATCCGATCGAATATAAATGGCACAGTCAAACAACATATCGAATCGAATCGTGATAATCATCTAAGACCCCATTATTTCTCTCATTATATACATGTGGTAAAAATAAAAAAATGGAAACACTCAGTCTGAAATTGATACGTTATTCCAAGACATTATTTTTAACTTAATGCAACAAGTGCTATTTTTTAGTTTTCAATTAGAATGCAAAATGCATAAATAAGGATTGAATCTGGTCTTTTATGCGGCTTAAAAAGAGACTAATATAATTTCAAAAATCGATTCAATCATTTTGGCACGTACTAATTAATGAGTCCCACGACAGAAAACCCTTTTCGACGAACATGGATTGAGAGGGTTGTAGAATGCAGGCGTTGCCATTTTTGTGTGGAATTTTGATACACACATTGGGGCCTTCTGGAAAGCATTCTGTCTGTTGGGTGGGACTCTAAACTGTGAATTCCTTAGGCCCCTTTCTTAAAAATTAGGCTTGTTCCTCTCCCACTTGTCACTTCCTTCGCTTCTATTGGCTAAAAACCTAACCACCCTACGTGCACCTAATTTGAGACAACTGATTCTGGTTACCGATCCCGATTCCTTGTTAATGCCGGCATTAGCATACATCATTGACCCAGAGAATTGACACCGATAAAGGGAAGATTTGATTTAATCGGAAACCCCGGTAGTCATTTTCCCCTCCCACCTCTCTTTATCTAAGAGCGATAGCAAACCGGTAACGTAACAATGGCTACGGATCAGAATCGTAATTTCTGATTCAAAAAAAAACAATTTAATACCCTCAAGATATTCCACAATTAAAAGTAGTATTTTGATGGTTCTTATCAACTATTATATTCTACTTATCGTGAAGTATTCTCTTTGTTTCCCCCCACATTAATTTATTTTCTTCAATCCTTCGTAACTTCTTTCCACCTGCCTTCATACTGTATAAAATGTCTACCCTTTTCTCCACTCTACTCCATTTAAACCAAATATTCTTCCTTCTACCACTGTCTTCAACATACTACTACATTTAAATATTACTTCCACCCCAAATTTATCTGCTTTTTTTCATATTGCCCCCAGAAAATTCCTCTCTTCAGCTACCATCCTTAAAAAAATCCCTTCATTAGTCTTTCTACTCTGTCCAACCTATTTCCTCTCCATGCTCATATCTCAAAAGATTCAACGAACATTACAAGGATGAAACTGGAACACAGAGATACGGTTGTGCGTTTATTTACGCCAGCACATAGCAGTTTTACAGACTCTCAGCGTTTCAAACGACATCGCCTTTCGAGTTAGCCGCGCGGAGATGGATAAGCGCGTCCGTCGTTAATTGCGTGCAACAACCGCTCCCGAGGCATGTGTCAACGCCGAAGGACCTCCCACGGAAGCATGCCTCTTCGGGGCATCCACCAGACGTATCGGTCTGCATCGGAATCGCTGTGCATACTCACGGATTCGTGTCCCAATACTGCCTCCCTGAGGCCGCCTCTATTTGCACTCCCAGCAATCCAAAGGAAGGCCAATGTTTGTCGCTGTCATGTCAACTGGCCGCTCGGTGGTGGTTATCTTATCAAGTGGCGACAGGCCCCCGCTGTTCACAAAACTATTTTCTCCGACCGTAATGCACGCTCACTGGTCTGACATGCCGTAAACAGTCGCGCGCGCTCACAATTTTCGCTTACCCGTCAAGGAGGCTATTCATCTCCTTATCCTTTCCATAGGTTATCGATCCTAGGATTGGTCTGTGGCAGCCATCCGTGCTATGCTACTAACCGCAAATCTCTTAATTGTCTCATAGTTTTTGATTAGTTATATCGCTGCCATTTGAAACGTATAAATAACACTGTAGAGCGAATAGTATAATGCTGAACACAATTGTTATATACGTAAAGTGCTTAAAATTCTTAATAAAATTATTTATAAAATATCGTCATTGGTAGTCTAACTAATGAAAGTATGTTTTGGGTCATCCCTTTCAACGATTACGTATTCTGTTTCATGTATACTCATTTTTTTTCGTTTTTCATTTTTTCATATTACCATACTGCCTTCATGCTGTCCAAAAAGCTTTCCTTCCTCTACTCCGCTAGCTAACATTCACCCTCCTAACGTATTACGACTCCTAATGGCCTCCAGGAATTTCCCCGCCAATTTTGTCTCATTTGGATTTCACCTAAAGACTGCCTCCCACAGCAAATACGTAAAAGTTTTTATATAAATATTCCCATTCGACCAACTTATTTTCAGTATGGGCAAATGGACGGTGGAATTTTGACAAAAAATGGACATTATTGGCCAATTATAATTATTGATGTAATATTTATGACTAAATGGAGTCATTTGTCTTTTTATTTTATGGTAATCCGTAGCTGAAAGTAGGAATATATGGTTATTAATTGATTGATTGGTAAGGGGTTTCCTAGCTACGGCCAATGGACCTGACCTAGAGTAACGTATACGATAGAAACAAGATTCCTGTGATGCGTCAGGGCAGAATTTTATTTCAAGATGTCCGCAGGGTATGATTAAAAAAATATGCGGATTAAATCTGTCGTAACTAATTAGAATAAAAATCTAATGCTACGAAAATAGGAAAGGAATGTAAATTTAATAATAACTAGAAAATTCACATGAAGTAAATATTCTTCGTATATCCGCGGTGAGTAATTATTTAAGGGGAAGTCCCGATCCGGTCCCATGATACTCTTGAAGGCACAACAACGCCACCATTAACGCGAAAGGGTTGCACAAACAGATGCCTACGAAGCATTCGTTGCTGAAATTGTACTCGCCTGCGCACCCGAAGGCCTTGGGTTCATATCCTACCCAAGAAATTGAAGTACTGTTTGCTTGCTTACGGTTTTACTTCATTCACTCGTCCCAGCGCAAAATGCACATACGGATCTAAGCACTTAAGGATAAATGTCAACGATGAATAAGCGCACCTTCTCTATTCAAATACTCCTCTTGAGCCTTCAGCATTATTTAAACAATTTCTCAAAAATATTAGTCAGTATATCTCAAGCCGTTTTTTATTTGAAAATATCCTGAATGCTTTTATCTCCTTGAATGATATCCACGGCCATCAATTTTCATAAACTTCTTCATGGCTTGAGTGTGTATTTTTCCTTGGTAGGACTACATTAAATAGTGACATGTTCTACGACTTTCAATGTTTTCGTCTAAAAAATGAGTCAAGGTCACTGCTTTTCTAAATAGATTATCTTTTAGCTTCCGAGACTGATTCCGTACTTCTTCCGGGATTGCCATCTCGTAGGCGGGCTCAGGTGACAACAGTTTCATCTACCACTCCTAGATGCGACTTCATTTCGACCTTCAACCTATTAACATTATCCCCATCCACAACACAGACGAGTATGTAAATATTGCAAGTGTCAAAAATCAACGCGAAAAATGACGATGAAACATTCATTGGCATTTCACGCTAAATTTGTTAAGAGACATAATTTTAGCACGAAAAAGAAGGGGAAAACTTTGGAGACAACCGTAAGAGGTTTTAATGTTACCGGTGCGCCCCGGGGATAATCTAATTAAAACTTTAATTTTAATTCACATTACAAGTCTAACTCGGGCCTCCGATGGAGATTCATCGGGTAAATTGAATAAATTAAGCCATATTACTCTCATTAGAATTTTTATTAATTTATTTTGTCCGAATATTTGAAATTGTGCTCACCAGTCAGTAGAAATCGCTTTGAAGTACATTTTTAATCGATATATCTGGATGAGTGCTCTTGAGTGGCATAATGTTGGTATGTTTCTGCGACACTAGTGTCCCCAGAGGTGACCATCTTGCTCGCGCAGCGCGTCGCCGGTTGTTCGCGAAACTATCCTGAGAGCGCGTAATATTTAAACTACTACTGGCAGCATGGAGAGAGTAGATTCAACTCATTATCAGCCCGCTTGATAGCAAGAGTTTCAAGAGTGACGACTTCACATTTCGAACGTTGGGTTTCCTCGTATCTGCTGCCTTCACGATAAAAGGGGTAAAGACTCTTTCCCGCCATTTCTCCGTATCACATGCGCACTTATCACCGCCTTCATGGGCACCGAGCAGTCTGCCGCTCCCGACACACACTGATTAGTTATCAAGGTGTCGTAAATGTGGAGCGATACAATGAAAGGATTTATAGGAGGGGTAGCAGTGACGATGGATTTCGCATCTTAATTGCAGTTCGTGTGCCCTTATTTACATGAATGTCTTATAGAAAAAATCTTGCGGTCATTAACTCGACACTCTCTTGGTCTTGGGAGATTGAGAGCAAAGCGGGCACTGGGAACGAAGACAAGAAGTGGCTCTATGCCGTTCAGTCTGATTGGCTTCCGAAATCACGCCGAATGTGGCCCCTAGAGAATGATCGGATTGGCTAGGCCAGATTTGTTTGCTATCAAGATAATTACAAAACACAATATCTTTTGGAAGAAGAATAACTTTTGACCCCTACCTTCGTGTAATATCAGTGTACATCTGGTAATATCACATTCCTCAGTTTGTAGAAAATGTTTATAGGGAAACTTTTGCGGAGAAACAGAGAGTGAAATAATATAATAACATGGGAGGTACCATATTCCATGGAAGATAGGCATATCAGGCATAGGTAACCTTTTCTTTTACCTTGACAGTTCAAATGAATGTAATAATATTCCAGCTTCCATCCTGATTTTTTTAAATGAGTCTCTAAAACAAAACTTCTATCTATGAATTTTCATTCTACCGAAGAAGCTGTAGCGAATTTTACCTGAATTACCTATCTGAAAAATCATTCCATGCTCTAAACAGATATTTTTTTCCGACTCCGTAAAGGTTAATCTAAAAAAGTTCTCCCCAAAATATCTCTTTACCACAGGTCTGTTATTATTCTTGCCTAATAGTCAAAAGTTTCAATGGAGCAGTTCGTAATCGCTTACGCCCTGGTGGCATACATAGAAAAAAGGACCTAATGCGAAAATAAATGCAGTGAGAGAGATTGGATAAGCGCAGAAGTTGGTGATTGACCTCCCGCCATCTCGTTCAATTCCGAAAGGCAGAGAAATATTTCGAGTGATCGTCACATTCCTTCATGAATACCGAACTCCAGCGGAAATAAAGTGTACTATAAGTTAGAAATGACGCCTTAATTCCGACACAAGTGTTATTTCCTCCACCTTCCCTCCTCTCCTATTTCCCACCTTTCACAAGCTTCCCGTTGGTATAACGCAACTCAGACCGATGGCCTCGGCGGTCGTGCGCCACCGATGTTAAGAATTAATACCAAAAAAATTGTTTCCATCGCTGAAAAACCGATTTAAGAAATGCAGTATTCGTCAAGGCTGTGGTAAATATTTAGATGATATCGACCGTAGGACACGCGGGCCGTTAAAAATCCTCGGGAGACGAAATAACGATCGCCCAAACATTGATAAAATACATTCTCCGCATTGAGGAGACATGACTTCGTCGAACGAACAGAGGGGCAGCATTCAAATGAAAAATTTTAAGGAGGGCCTGGAGTTAGCCAAAGAGTTTTATAAATGACTTAGTCGTTTGGGCTATGCCGAAAAAATATTTTGCTTCTGAATTGAGAAATATAAGGGGAAAAGGACAGGAAAACAAAGGTCGTACCAAACAGGAAAACTGTCCGTTTCTTTAAAAGCCGTTATGAACAAACAGCATGCGCTGCGCGACTATTAGGAAATATGGGATGGTAGTCGTTGGAAACACGAAGGTTCTACGCACAACGTAACCTACCGGATGACTACGCACAAATGGCACAAGTTTCTTGATTCCAAAGATGAAATTATTCATGCCCCGAATCACACTGGTAGGCTAAAACGATAAACGCTGAGGAAAAATGACTACCGGTCAAACTGATTAGAGAAATCCTTTTCCCCTCGCACATTTCTCAACTAATACCGTTAAATAATACAAGGAAACCATTCAAACTATACGAAAAGGAGATTTATTACTCTACCAAATTGTTATTCAAATTTTGTGAAAAAAATGGTACTGTCCTGGAACAGTTCGTTTCATAATATTTGGAGACATTCAACCTGTTTCCGTGACATCTTGCCGCGGTAGGTGTAGATGCATATAAGATAATTAATCGCAATCTTACGGAGCTTGTCGAAGAAATCAAACAGCCCCTCCTCATCGATTTTAAAGATATTTATACTCCGATGGTAACATATTCAGAGGTACCAAGGGGGTTCACGACATAGGAGTTCACGACACAAACTGCGTTTTAAATATTATTGGCGGGTCGCAGCAATAGATCGACCTAGAAGTAATTAGATAAAGGAAAATGGTAAAAAAATATTTTGTTTTCATGTGACGAGGTGTGAACGACATTTACGGGGGGGAGTGGATGTTTGGGCGTGAACACAATTGACAGTATTATAACAAGGGTGTCGCCATTTACACGACAATGAGACCCATTTGAAACGAAATGGAGGGAGGTGTAACCATAAACTGATATTTATACAATACATCTACATCTACTCAACACTTCGCAAGACTCCGCAGGGGCGTGTGGTGGGAGATGTTAGCATATCAACCTTAGATGCAGACATATTAGTTCTTAGATGCCTTTGAAAATATGTTATCTCATATATAAAAGCACTAAACACATGCATTCCTGTATACATGCAATAATAGGCATTTTTGAATAAATAACTATATTTTAGTCTTTTAAAGTCAATATTCTCGGGCTCTTGGGTTCGATTTGGTCATAATTACTTATCGTGTGAGGGAAGAGTGAGTACTTCAATCTGTTTGTGATGGTATATATCTTTCTAATGTTATCTCGATTATCGAAACTATCAGAATAATTTGGTGACACAATAATTCTCCCTCCATCCCAGGAAAACTAAGGTGTCCTGCAACTTTCTTTAAGTTCAAGAATTAAGAGGCTTCAAATCTAATTCCTCCAACATGCTCGCCACATATACACACACTTACTCTCTTCTCGTAGCATTTTTTAACTAGCCAATCAGATTTCCTCTGAACCTTTTCTAATTCTTTAAAAAGAGTTTTCATGAAAATACGAATAGCATGTGTGTCTAGAGCAGAGATTTTCATCGATGGAATATACCAATAACACCGAGTTAAGCTTGATTTGAGACGGAGACATAAAACTGTTGGTATTTTATGGCGTACAAGAAAAAGTCTCGGATCCTTCATTCTGGCATTCGAGAATGAAAAATTCCTCCTTATCCGAACTTAGGCTCTTCCTTTCCAAAACCAACATTTGTCTCCAAAGTATTTTCCTACAATACCCCCGCGAGTATGATCGAAGTAGGTTCATCACCCAGTGACACTCAAAGGAGTTTCCGAGCGAGTCTAGCACAGTTCTGATTACCAAGATGGAGGCAAGTACCCTTCAGCCTTAACCTCTGATCACGCAGCTCCTCCTATACTACCGTGTGGTTGGCAAGCTGTTTACGGAGATGAATGTCTATAACATCGAACGAAAGACAGCGGACTTTGACCGCCCCAAGCTTGTGACACAGCGAGTTTCCAGAAATATCCGAGGAACTACGTACGAAGACCCTCAATGGCGTCAGCGTTCGTCGAGTTGCATTCGCTGGCGAAGTCCTCAAAGAGGGAGAAAATTCTAGCCTTCAGCGGAAAGAAAGGAACATGCATTCAATATTCACATTTCAGCGCATTTTTCGTAACTTTTTGTGTGCCACGATGGTGTATTTCGTTAAAATGTTTTGTTTGTGTTTTCATTTAGAAAAGATTTGATAAAATTAAACCGGTCATTTTTACACAACTAGAATTAACAAACTACTAATTAATATAAAATTTCAACGTAATTTTGACCAATATCTACCTTTTTCCAAAACAAAAATGTTAGCGTTTTTAACTGGACGCATCAATATTAGTGAGTTATATGAGCGAATTTATTAAATTCGTACGTGGCATTATTTACATTTTTCCGATAGAATTCAATAAATGACAATCGTCTAGGATTCCATAATCAACAGCCTCAATATTCAAATATAGGCTTGCCATGAGGTAGTTTGCATATTTTGTTCACATAACTGTAAAAGAGAACCTTTAAATACTTAAAGATTTAGATTGCATTAGATTATGTTTTTGATTATCAAATAACAAAATTAAATAACAAGGGGAGATATAAATAATAACATTAAACAAGAAAGAATAACATTTGCAAAGTCTTTTAATTACATAGGTAAATCCCTCATTCATTCGTTATGTATGCATATATTATCCTAAAACAATGCATTGAATTATAGTATACGAAACAATACGTTCGGAAGATAAGGCTATTTTAACTTAAGCAAACCTAATTACTACGCTACGTGTATATTTTACGTATTTTTGGCAGTGATTTTGGAAACCAATACAGCCACAGTTTTATCACATATCCTTGCGCTAAGTCAATTATATCACGCGTGTGTGTGTGTGTACTATTAGCTATGCCGGACCAATTTATTCGTACAAATATAATTGGATTAAAGTCATATTATTGGTATATATGTATGTACAGTTTATGCATCGCGGTGTAGTCGATGGGCACACAATTTGGCCATTGTTTCGGATAATTTTGATTTTTGATTTCGCCAGGCAAAGAGGAACCCAAAATTGAAAATACGAACTGGCGCACCCTTAAGGTAACTCCTAAAGAAATAATTTAAGATTGTCGAATTACGCCATAGAAATTTAACGAAAACAATGATGTACTTTCAAAGTTAACTTCTGAAGAAATAATCCGAGAATATCAAATTTTACGGCAACGGTTTACAATGTACGAAACCCCTGATCAGCTGTCGGTATAAACCATAATATACATTCGTAAATAATGAAATAGCTAGAGAAGTAAGACGATAGTCAGTCGTTCCTCATTTAAGTGAATGAATTGAAATTTTAATTCTGAGTACAACAGATCTGCCACCTACCTGTGCGCGAAATTTTTTTCCAAAAATCAATTCTTTCAATCTCAAAAATATATCCGAATCATACCTAGTCAAAGTCGATTCGCGTACTTTTACCCTATTTATGTAAAAAATTATAAGTCCTACTGCATACTGCCTTCATGTGATGTGTCCTCAAAAAAAACAAACCAAATTAATATTCGGATTTATATATTAGTAAGATACGCATATCCTTAAGCGAGATACCTGTGAAAATTAATCGCAAAAACAAGTTATACCCAACATATTATGTACCTTTATGGCATAGGAAACCTATCTATTCTTCTCATCGAGTATTAAGGCGTTGATTTCCATTTCCTTGGATTGGTCAGCCAAAGGCCTTACCACGTACAAAAGGAGTTTAGATATCCGAACCGCATGCATTCAGTACTGGATCGATAGTGTATTATTTTCCATGACCTAATGGGCCAGAACTTAAAATTCCTAGCTAGAAATCTTTGAATGGAAGCGTTAGCTCTTTGAGTATCCCGTCTAAGGAAAGAAATAACTTCAAAAGCGATTTCCGCTCGAAAGAAAATGGTGCAAATTCACTGAAATGTGACCAGTATTAAGTTCGAGGGAAATATTTTTGAAGCGGTAAGGGAAAATGCATGGAAATGGAATGGAGACGAATTCGCCTCAAAGACTTCCGTCGGAGTATTTAATGAGATCAAATTCGTAGTACTTGTGGGGCCAATCGCAGCGCAGCATCACCACCATTCTCGATCCCGATTGGCCAAGATTTCTTCTATTATCCACATTCCGGCATACATTTTTACGGCATGGCCGATTTATTACACATGAGTCGGATTCCTTCCACGGAGGGAGGGGGTTGGGGGGAATCATTAGATACGTGCCGACTTCCTCCACGAAACGGAAACAGCTCGACGGCTTAGCGGTTCCCTCAGGCATGAAAAAAATGGAAGACTGTGAAGCGACTACGGAATAAATAAAAATGAAGACGAGAGCATGACGAGATCATCCGCCTTCGATATTTTTTTTTTACTTCTCTCCGTGTCTGTGTGTGTGCGTGGAGGAGAGAGATGGCTACCATGGCAACACGATCGTCTTTCTCCACCCTTCATCGAGAGGGAGATGAGGAGAGAGGGGGAGGATGGAGGAAAGGAAGGGGAGATGACTTCGTACTCTCCCGCCAACGATGAGGATCGGGTACGTTGCGTGGTGGAGGCAGGACAGGAAGGAGGAGAAAGGAAGGAAGACCGAAGGGGGGTTGGGTGGGAAGAGGGGAAGGGTTAGAGATGGAGAAGTAAGGGAGGGAGGGGCGAGTGGGGCAGCGGGGAGAGGAGGGAGAGGAGGGAGAGAGGTTGGTGGCGTGGCCGCCGATGACCCGAGGCGGGGACTTCGCCCCGGTTGCGAAACGCCCCGCGCGCTAGGCCTCCCCCATCGCCCCCCATTGGGTTTCCGACTGGGGAGGAAGGGGGCGCGGGGGTTTGAAGGGGAGAAACGGGGGTGGTGGGCTGGGGAGGAAGAGGAGAGGGATGGGCAGCGGGATGTGGGCCCAAGAATTGTATATAGACTCAAAAGTCAAAAGCTTCCACCTCTGCACACACACACACACAGATGAGTAGGCGACCCTCCCCCGAGACGGAGATGCTTGTTGCTCCACGTCCGGTCCAACATTGGACGGGAACCTCCTGGAGATCGAGCCGAAGCGAATACTTTTCCGAAAAGAGAGTGAAAAGCGATCTTCCATGATACCAACAAATCCTGGAACTATTTGCTTCAACGAAAGAAAGCAAATTGCACATTCGATATTTTTATCGTATTATGTGTTCATAATTTACGCGTATTTCGGATTCATGTCAAGGACATTGAGTAAAGATGTGTCGAAAAGGCTATTGAAAACTATAATATGGCGTGTATTAATTTACGACTTAAAAACTTATCCATTGAGGCAAGACACGATAAGCATAGATTGGAGACTTTTGAGACGTGGGTGTGGAGTAGGATGGGAAATTTGGAATGGACGGAAAGGAAAGCAACCACACGAAGAAGTTCTAGGAATGGTTAATGAGGAGAGAGGGTTGTTGGGAGAAATCCTAAGGAAGAAAGAAAAGAGGATGCAGATATTTAAAATGGTGATGGAATGTTGAGGGCTATGGCATAGGGGATAGAATGTTGGGGTAGACAAAGTATGGGGAGATAGAGAATAGAAATATTGGATGGAATGAAAGGAGGCAGGACGAATACGGACCTAATGAGGGATTTCTTTCAATGCAAGTTTTTCAGTTATTTAGTTTCATGCTTGGAGAGCTTAGATGTGTTATCGGTCCTAAATCCCTGGACCCATCAAAAACCTAACTTGGCCGGTATGCAACCGTTCAATATATATGTGTGTGTATGTGATTTATGAGGCATAGCATTCAATTAATGACCGGAAGCCCGGGGCTCAAATTCAGGTAACGCCTCTGGATTTTACTCAAAGTTTGATCTCTTGGCTTCATTCAAGTTTTGTGGTTTATTTAGCTTCTCGATCTACCTCACTGGGAAATAAAGACGTCTTAGGGAGAGAAACTGATCATACTTTGAACAAGTGATTACGTACACACCTTGCTAAGCACGAGCTCAAACCTATGGTTTTGCCATACATCCCCACTTTTGAGAACACATCCTCATGCTGTAAGTAAAAATAACCGTCCTACAGTTTTTAAAATTTATATAATATTCCACAATTAATCAATTTCAGGTAAAAATTGAACATTTGTGTTAATGCTATTCATGCCCTTATTACTGCAAAAATATTGGTAGTAATCCTAAAAAAAACATACGAAGTACACCTATAATATGCATAATACTTTTTCTATCATCAGCATTTCTATTTTAATGTAAAATAATTTATGATTTCCAGCATTACATTACGATTATTTCATATCTTGAAAGACTTTAATTATAAAATGAATGATATGAGGGTCAGTTATGGTATTTCATGTTACGTATTTCTTATGCATCGCTTAAGAGCAATTTCGACTTTACGACCTCATGTTCCCATTTGTCCTCGAGTGACCTCATTGCAGCAGATCAAAATATGGCAGCCCTACTTTTCCCTTAACTATAAAACCGATCTGAGGTTTTATTAATGTATGCATAATTTGCTTCAGCGTGTCAGTCTAGTGGCTAGAAGATCCCAATTACATCAAAACCCGGATGATTCTCTCAGATATCATCATACCAATACCATCCGTTTACGAGTAGGTTACTACTGTCTTTTAAGAATTCATTTCTGCTAACCTCTATTTGTATTTAAAGTAATTTGGATGCTCAAATTTTTTTGTAATAGTAATTGTTCTTGTTTTAGCTTACCCGAAGATTTAAAAACTTACTTGCAGGTATTCAAACCAAACCATAATCGACAGCAAGAATAAGAGGCAAATAAATGGAATTATATTTTTGTGTTTTAAAGAGATTGATAATATAATGGAAAGCAGATGTTACACTTGCTACAAATTAATGTTAAATCTATGACTTCCGTATATTTTCGATTGCTTATATTACAGATTTCAAGAGTTCGTCGCTCGTTATTTGCACAAAATTACGACCTTATTAATCACTATAATGCGTATTGTATTGCATTAATTTTGTCACAACACATACTGCACGCTACCAGTCAGCCAAAGCGTCGTTACTTGGTACATAGATTATAGATAAGAGATTATATATGAGAGATATAGTTATGAGATTCTCAATAAATAGGAAGGCTAAGATAAATTAATAAGTAAAGGGGTGTAAATAGAGTATGTGGAAAATTTGACCGATTTATGAAGTTTTTTGGAGGAAGGTAGGCAGAGTATTTAAAAAAAGAAATGAGTTAAGTAGAGAAGGGTTTACAAAGAAGACGTATTTGATTACAGTCATCTTAATTATAGACGTAAAGAAAACAGTAGTAAAAACTTTGATATGGAGTGTGGTCGTTGAGGCAAGAGGATAAGTGTAGATTGGAAGCTTTTGATATGTGGGTGCAGACAGTAAAGAGGACAGATAGAAAAACCTATGTTGAAGCCATTGGAATGGTAGAGGAAGAGAGACGGCTCTTGGGAGGAATTCGGAAAAGGCAGGCCAAGAAGAGTCAGGAGGTCCTGAGAGGCAATGGGATGCTGAAGACGGTGATGCAAAAAGGAGCAAATTCTGGGCAAGCAAGGTCAAGAGAGGAAAAGAATGGCCACTTTGGATGGAACTAAGGGATGTAGAAAATATGCCGAGCTTACGAATGAGTCATTATAAAATGCATAATAGGGTCCAAGGATATTTTGTGCCGCGTTAGTTCGGGCTAAGGAGTATTATGTAGTGCCAAGGACCATCAAAAACCTACCCCAACTGGATAGAATAATGCTAATGAAAGAAACTGCACACATGAAATCTTTTCCAAGGAACAATTGTATTACCTGTAAGCTATCACTTTCAGATAAGCCGTGCCTAGGAAATTGCGAGCAGAAGTAACAAGCAATGATCCTTTAATTATCTAAAGGTCTATTTCAGGTCTGCGAGGTCATTTCGACTAAAAAAACTTAACATATACATCTGCATAGTACTCCGTCACTCACAAATTCATACCAATCTGCACACGCAAAATCGTATATATTTATGCAAAAACCTTTACAACTTATACACAGAGGCAGTTACATATCATATCAACTAACACACACATGCACCTAAGAACACCCCTTATGTCTATGCAATTTTTAATTTTATTCTAACTTGTTAGTTAAATGTATTTAATATTTCTATGGTGACTTTGATTTCTTATTATTATGATTCCTGATTGTCCAGGGAAAGAATTAGTACTTTTATCTATCTCCTTTATCTTATCTTTATGGTCTGATATACCTAAGTAGTGTGGGGCCATAATATTTCCTTTAGTGTCATTGTTAAACTCGTTTGTTCTGAACCTTTCTAAAATTCTCAGTCGGGCTTGTTCTCTTCGCATCTGAAGTGGCTCCCGGCCTAATTTCCCTAAAAGGTCTGTCACACTCGTCTTCATATAATAACATTTTTTTAAGAATCTGGCGGATTTTCTCTGGACTTTATCTAACTCTTTTTGCCAATTTTTTCCCAAGGATCCCAAATACTTGCGGCATATCCCAAAGGAGGCCTAACTAGAGCAAAATAACACGTCTCTTTTACTTCCTCATTGCATTACCCCACCACCCGTTCCATTAAGCCGAGTTTCTTTAAAGCGGATCCGCATATTGTCCTGACATGTGCTCTCCATGAAAGGCATGGTATCAGAAATAACCCCAAATATTTAACTTGATCGGCCGTAGTCAGTACTGAACACTATATTTCATAATTTATATCCTGTTCCCCAATTAATTTGCTCTAAATTTTCAAAACTGCGCATTTGCCTATATTAAACACTAATGCCCATTCCTTGCACCAGTGCGAGATTGTGTTTTAAGTCTCTAGAGAGTAGTTCGTAATCTGATGGGTCAATGGGAAAAAATGTGATAGTATATTTAGAAATATTTCAACCATTAATCAATAGAATTTAAAAGACAGTCTACCTGCATTTGAGGTGTGGGCGGTCCCTAACGACTATGTTTGATGTCGTACCGTTGTAAATTAGAGTTATACGTTTCCTTGTATTTTTAAACACCGTTTTTAAATTTTCATTTTTTCGTATTTTAATTCTCCTCGTAATTATCATCGGAGTTGTGTTTGAATTTGAATCTATCATTCGTTAGGCTAGTATTTAATGTTACGCTCTAAATTTTCATTGGATGACAGTTTTCGCTGGGTTATTTCAATTCATACTTCTCAATTTTCAATTACTTGTAATTGATATTTGCTCTTGAGCTTCAGTTTAATATATCGTTTTCCTACGCAGCCTTCCTCGACCTATCTCCATAACCTTCCCTCTATTTATTTCAACATCTTTTCCAATTTATCCACCTTCTCGGGATGGAAGAAGAACTTGAAAAACATTCCTGCACAAAGGAGGATTTTTATTGCTTCATGATGGAACATGCTATTGCGAATGAAGCCTTAAGCATTATCTGCAAAAAAGTATATTCCCAACGTACTCCCACAATTATTCTCCACTTCAAATAAGAGTTCATGATTTTTGAACGAATAAAAAGTGACTGAACTCATTGATTCATTGATGCCGAAGAAATAACTTTGCAAATTACTTCCAATAACTATGAACATATGAAGACATGAACTTTACGGTTTTTCAGCGCAAAAATTACTTCGATTATTGTACGTGTACCTTGCACGTACTTTTGCCCGACTTTCGCCATGGAATCTGAGCGTGCAAATATGCGCGCAGGCCGAAGAAAACTCGAAACGGATTCCATCTCATTGTCCTTCTCGTGATAGAATCTAAACACAATTTCCGATCACGGTCCAACAAAATGAATGCCATTGATTTATAAAGAAACATTAAATTTCTCAAATTTTAAGCAGTCAAACGGGACCGATACTACATCGGACTATCTTTAATTACTGTCACTGCGATGCGATGCAATGGCGATTACTGTAACAATGCAGTACCCATATTGTCGGCAATAAGCGAAATTGAAAATATTAGGGCATTAGGACAAGTATAGACTTGTAGAAAATTAGATACTGTAATAGGATAATTCATTTAATCATGACAGAAAAGATTTCGTGATGTCCATGCTTAAACATCTGAATACACTACGAAGCTCAAAGTTCACAAGGAAAGAAATGAAGAAAATGGGAATAGAAATAATATGGAGATAATTGCGTAAAAATATTGGCTCAAGTCATCGTCAAAAATTCGTTATGGAGATAGAAAAGAAGGATAATATAGATATTGCCAATTTTTGCAGGAAATATTGGCGGAAGTGAAAGTCTCTCTGATTTATTAATTATCATCAATTTAAATTATTTTGAAGTAAAAATATGTGCATACATGTCGTAATGTATTGTAATATTTCTTCTTTAAGCAATTACGAATGATTGAATTAACCAATATCATTGACATAAATCTGAAATTGCGGTAAGAACAAGTGGGAAACTTAAGAGGTTGAGGATCAGGGAATTGAACTACAGTCATTTCCGTGCTTCCACAAACTTTTAACCCTTCGATAAGCTGAAAGATGTTTTGTAATGGCCAAAAAAATGCTCTGGAAATCATAAGGGACCGGCATAATATCTAATTGCCTTTCCATACGAGACTACACCATTAAAACCTGCCTCCAACTGGATGGACATAAAATATACAGCCTGAAAAAAAGTGGATTCAAGTTCAGGCTCCACTTGAATCACTAAGATTCTTTGGCTTAGATAATCCCCCATTAAGAGTGAGTTTCCCACAATGGGCATGGTTAATTCAATTTTTATGTGATTCTTGAACATATTGAACGTCCTCCGAATTTAACGTTTTGAATGGCATATGATTTTAGGGGAGGGCTACTGATTTGACACAAAAAAATAACATTATTTCACTAAACCCTCCGCGTATTTAAATAAAAAGCATTCATGGAAAACTTGAGTTTTTTCCTATACCGCGAACGCAATAAAATCCGATTTTTAATGGACGAGTGGAATATTTTTGCGGAAGTAAAGCTAATGAAATTCACTGAGACTCCGTCCCAGAGATTCATAACGGCTTACGAGGAAATCGAGGGGACTGGAAATAGACGAATGGATCAGCGTATTAAATCGAAAACAGGTCATGACCCCTCAACAATAAACAAGACTCCGAGGAAAACTCTAGTCGCTGCCGTTGCTTCATGGTCGACCTCCCGTTTCGAAACGCTCTTGAAACGCGATGCTTCTTTCGCGCACACACGATAGAGATTCTCTCTCAGTATCACTTGAATACTTTGAAGAAATAATGAATGCATTAAAAACAGAGTTTGGAAACAAATACATAAAACATGAAGCTTATTTATATTACACATATGGAAATAAGTTGCAATATAGAGGGTGCATTACAATAATGTTATGTGGGACAAGGCAGAGTAATTGGCCTGAAGGTTAGTTTGATACATGACGGTACAGCTCTCCTAATACTGTAAAATAAGAAATAGTTGAAATTCACACATAAGGGTAATAAGGTGGTTCAGCTCCTATCCTTGCGCTGCTTCTGGTTTCCCAGGAAAATATGAAGAGTCTTAACAATTTGGTTGAAATCGAGAGTGCAATGAGGCGTCCCCCAGAATCGAACTTTGGTCCTCCCAAAGCACTACCTACTGGACTATATAACAATCCTTCATCTAGGATAAGAATAGTTAAAGTTGGCTTCAATTGGATAAAATTGTGATGCTGGTTAATATAGAATAAGACAAAGGAATAATAGAAAATGTATTTGTTGGTCGTTATATTGGGGAAAGAATAATTATGAGGACGCGAGACGGTAAAATGTATTTTGATAGGGAAATGTTTTTCGAAATGAGGTCGCAGAGAATGGGAAAAAAATAAAGAAGTTGCCAGGGTTAAATGTAGGTTTTACTCAAATTTGGTGTTAAAAAAATATGATGCAATCTATGAGCCGTCAGAAGCGAAAGACGAACTGAATAGGGCCCACGCTGATGAGTGTTGTAAGCCTACGATTAAAGAAGGAAAACTGGAAGAAAGAGTCGCAGATAAAGGAAAACAGTCCATCGTTCGAGTTCTAGAAAAGAAGAAAATAGAGGAAAGTTATAATATAATATAAAAGTTCTATAAAGATTACAATGACTTGTATTCATGAGTATGAATTTTAATGTGCTTATATATATATATATATATATATATATATATATATATATATATATACGTATATATATATATACATATATATATATACGTATACATATATATATATATACATATATATATACATATATATATGTAGACATACATAAATACATATATATATATATATATATATATATATATATATATATATATATATATATATGCAGCCCCTGGCTATTGAGGAAAAGGACGTTTATATAATTATTTTTATGCAATGAGGGTAATACTACATTGTATTTTCACTTCATCTTTTGAGATTGGGTTTTTTAATCTTAAAAGGACATCTGATTTTGAATGAAATATTCTACATTCATTGTTATCAATAAAGGAATATCAATGAAAAGTTATTTTGTAATTTACATGTTATAAGTAGATTTTTGTCAGTCTCTGAAAACTATTTTAGAACGTTATCTGAAGTTCTGAAGTGCTTCCTAGTGTGTGTACACATTATTTCATTATTAATCTCTCCGTATTATTCTATCCCCAGCATGCAGTCCAGAGAGATTATTCTCATTTTTCCTCTTCCCCCTCTTATCCCGACTTCGATATTCAATGTTTTCCTTTTTTCTTCTTCCAAGGCTAACATTTCATTTGTTTCACCTGTTCAACTAATGCCCTACTTCTTTCCCTACGATTACAAGTCAAAAGCCTGTAAACCATTTACTCGAAGTCCAAATTTTTCAACGCTACGCTCTATATCGAAATCTGTGATAAAAATTTATTTGCGTCTTTCCATCGAGTCCTCAAATGCTAATTTCCTCATATCTTTAAATAATTATTTTCCACGCCTACATTTTAAAAGCCTCCAATCTGCGTCCATCATACTGCTTCAATTACCATATTTCCGGGCCGTAAAAAATTCAAGTTTTGATGAGCTGTTTCTTAACAGCGTCACTCCGCGGCCCTAGAATCAAGGTCCTCCACCTTATGAAAGCTTCTTTGCCTGACGTAATTCTTCGTGCTATGTCCCTACTGCTTTGACCATTTTGGTCCAGAACACTTACGAAAGAGTGTAACCTCCTCCACCTGCTCTGGCGCATGAAGTCCTAATTAAATGTATAAATTAATTTTCCGTTTCTCGAAAACCTTGAGATTTTGTTTCGTTTACATTGGTTATCATCCCAAATCTATTGTAACGACTTGACAATGCGCCCGGTAATTCTTCCAACCCCTTAGCTGACTGGCAAACTAAAGCTGGATCATCGGCAAACCTAATTGAATTAAAAAATGAAAAATAGTAACTTAGTGATTCCACTGAAAATTTATTACGAGACAACCCGGGTTTCGACGTTCAACGTTATCTTCAGACGTTGAACGTCGAAACCCGGGTCGTCTCGTAATAAATTTTCAGTGGAATCACAAAGTTACTATTTTGCATTTCAAATATGAATCGGTTCCATAAATTTACGCCGAAAACCATCAGTTACTAACTGAATTATACCTTATTTCCCCCAGAGAGGTTCATTTTTTAATTATTGTTTGCATAGATGTCTATGATCGGCGTCTTGCGGTCGCTCTGCAATCTCAAACCATTGAATCCTTATCTTCTTGCCTATTCATTCATTTTAGGGTAAGAGAGGAGAATAATTAATATTAATGAATTCACTCCTTAACCCCATCTGGCGGACCGGGGGGCAAGGGGTGTATTCCCTCTTTAACCAGCAGAGAGAGGTTAGTAAATACCGCTGGTTATTCGACAGAATGGTTTTTAATTAAGTAGGTGATCTGATTTTTCATTCGGTGTATTATTATAATATGTTTTCCAAGACTGCATTTTAAAACTCATATTTCCCACTAAAACCTTGTATAGTAAAGAAACCAAAACTATTTTTTTCAATTGCGATTTCTGACCGGCACTAACCTCTTTCATAAAAAAACTAAATTTTACGACGGCGGATTAGATACGTGGGTTTTGGCATTCTTATCAGAGAGAAGTAATCATTTCATCCTTCCGCACACCACGAAAATCACTAATTACAAAGGGATACAGGAAGATTCTTATCAGATATTTTTTCCTTCAGAATTGAAGCAGTCTCATGACGACGTTGTTAGTGTCGTAGTAAATCTTTGGCCACGCTCAAATCATTCTGGACGTGGAGACAAACTCAGGAGCTGCCTGGAGACAGCAGGGCACGCAAACCTGTGAGTGAATTGGCGCGAGTTTAATGCGACATTTTTCACAAACCCAAGATATTGGGTGGATGTGACCCTCCCCGCACACATTAATCCATGCTAGTTCTCCCTCTCGCACATCCTTAATCAAAAACATCCAGACCGGGGGCTTGTGCCAATCGGAGAATCCTTTCGCAAGGCGATGACGAACGCGGGAGTGCATCTGAACGAAATCACTAATCAAAATCGAGGCTACACTGATCGCTATGTGGAGACTGAGGCGTTCCTGGCTCTATTGACTGATTGGAAATGCCGCAAAAGTCAAATATTACGCTCTTGATGAACATTTTTCTTGGCACGCCCCTATGTGTGGAATACCACGTCCCTCCGCTGGCGTGCTCAAAAGGTGACTTTTATGTCAATGACGATCGTCCAGTAAGAACGTTTCGCGGGAAGATGAGGGGGCGACGTGCATTCTATCAATTGCATGGCAACTCCAAATTGTAGAATTTACCCGACTCTCTCCTTGTGCCCCCCCCCCCCCCCGATCGTTCCTAGGCACCTCGGATGCCACACACCCTCCCAACCCGATGCCCCATAACCCATGGGCGCATGGACGGCACTGGCCGTGAAATTCGACCACGAGGGCAGATAGCGATGGCGTTTGTCTGGGACGTATCAGAAAATGAGAGCGGAGGTGGGGAGGGAGGAAGAGGAGGAGAGAAGAGATAGAGGCGCGCAGGAGGGAAGACGGATTGCAGATGCAGTCAGCCTCCGTTTGTGGGGAGGACACGGAATGGAACGAGGACGCGACACCTGATACACGAGGTTCAGGGGTCTAAGCGAGCCTGGTGCTACTGTTTCCCGTTCACTGTGGCCCTAAGGGTAACGCTGTCCAGAAAGGATTGTTTACGGATCGCAAAAAAAGGTTCAAGTGTTGCTGAGTTGCGATACGCGTCGTAGAGAGTTTACACATTGTCGTTCTCGCTAGTGCTGAAATAAATGGCCTCGATTTGACTGAAGAGTTGAGTATTCAATTAATTATTTCAAAGTCTCATTCATATAGTCACAATATCCTCTTGCAAACCAAAGCGTGTTGTGGTCACGCGTCAATGAGTCAGAGATCATGCAGTTTTCTTTGCAACACAAATATAACGTTTTCCCCTCCCATATTTTTAACGAGTGTTACACTTGAGGTAGAAGACATTTTCGTGACAATTTGGTAATTATTTATTTATTACTTCTACTTAATCACCATATAAATTAAACCCTACCTTTATAAATATTTGTAGAGCAGTAGGAATTATTATAAAATGTCATTAAACATTATTCCTAAAATTTTGAGTTGATAATAAACTTCATCATTCGCCTGCATTAAATTATTAGATGTTCATGAAAATGGTTCATATAAGATCTATTGAAAGATTTTTGACAACATTTCTATTTCTTCTATTTTTAGAAAATTATTATTATTATTTGTGGTCTAACATCTTAATATAGGTTTTGGATGGACGCAGACTGATCTTTGCCACATTTCTTAGCTTCGTCTAACAAGACACAAAATGACACTACACACTGTAATCATCCCTTCTTCAATTTTCATCATTTCTGCCTCCCTTCATTCCATCCAACATCCCTATCCTTTTCCTCCCGGTATTTCGCTGGCCCAATACGCTCCCCTCCAACACATACAGGCTTTAACATCCCATCACCAAACGGAATGCTCTGCATCAACTTCTCTGACCTCCCTTAGGATTACTCCCATTAACCCTCTCTCCTCTCCCACCATGACTAGCACTCACTCGTTGGTTTTCCTTTTGTCCTTCCATCCTTTTCCACACCCATATCTCAAAATATTTTTATATTTTATTCTTAGTAGCCTAATTTGTTATCTTTATCTCATCAAGCTTTAGTTAATGTACTTCTAATAAACCCTCCTCCCATTAGGAAGAGAGAGAGAGGGTGAGAGAAGTGTATATTACCTAGAATATGCATTGCACGTAAGTGTAGCTATCATGATCACCCTTTTTTGAATTATTTTAAAGAAATATGTTGTGGTTAAAAATTAAGAAATACTTAATGTTTGATGCTGCATTTCTGGTGTGTAATCACTCCTCCCACACACTGTAGCGGTGGCTTGCAAGGTACCATGTAGGAAATAGAAAATAGCCTCCAATCTATCCCTATCATTTTGATCATCTTGCTTCGACAGCTGTGTTTTCGCGCCCAACTAAACCACGCTACATATCAAAGTTTTCACTAACCTTTTTCTGACATCCTCACTCAACATCCCTCTCATCAACTCTTTCCTCCTTGTGAAATATACTTTGCTTAACGCATTTCTTCTTCTTATTAATTTGACCACCTTGGTCAAAAATAATGCCTTAACCTTTTCCATTTGCCTATTTTTTGCCCTTCAATTTTGACATTTAACTTAGCTTTTCTCTTTCTCTAAAACTTCATAACGTTTGTTTCGTTTACACTGACTCATCCCCTACCTATCGCCTTGATTTTCTAATTCATCAACAATGAATATTATGAAAATCTCTTGGCTGACTGTCTAGCGGAAAATTTTAGATGTGTGTTTACTTAAATTTAACTTCCTTTTATCACATGTGCATTATTTTGCCTGCACATGGGTTGATTCATGTGTTTAAAAGCAAAGTACGTATATATTCTCCTTCAGTAAGGTAATTCTTTCACGGATATAGATCACACACTTTAAACTCTTTTGTGAAAATGGGTACACTGTTAGTGAATGTAGCCTAATTGTGAAGATGTCTCCTTGAAGACAACAATAAATGAACCATGTACCATCTAGTGCTCGGAAACCATGAAAATAAACTATCATGAGAATATTTTATAGTGTTGTTTATAAATCCATTGAAATGCTTAGCCAGACATTTCATACAAAACGTCGATCATTTAAAATACTAAAATTTAAAAATATCCCGCCTTTTTTTCCTATCTCAAAGTTTTTCATTTCTTGCGGAAATGGAATTTAATATCGTGAACGAACCTTAAAAAATTACGTCAACAAGCCTCGAATTAATTGATGACGGTCTACCCGGATGCATCCGCCTTGCATCCTGTTGAAACAAGAATCTTTATCGTTGGAATAAAGAACTGATTCACTCTCCTCGCCCGCTGTTTGCGAGAAAATCACATTTTGAAGGAAATACGTGTCCAAATGCATAAACAACCAACGAGTCTCTCCTCCGAAACCGTTCTCTTCGCGTGGAGAACCGTGCTGGACTGCACGACTTTGCTGCGCTAATTGTACGGAACAAGATGAGGAAATTCAGGGAGTTTCGAAATAACATAAGGAAACACAATTAACTCCAGATAATACTGTATTGTAAACAAATCTGAAACTAAGCAATCGCAGACGCATTGGTGATTTCTTAGTGAACAAAATGGAAACTTTATGGTGAATGAAATCGAAAATGAAACCAAAAGTCCAGCAATTCCAAACAAAATGTGATTTCTATTGATTTTCCATTTAAATACGAGGGTATTTTGAAAGGTAATTGGAATCAACAGCAGATGTCAACACTAGAGCAACGAGTTTCCCGCGTAGTATTAGGTAATCCTTTATGAGTAAATAGGTAACGTGTCAGTGCTCTGGGAAGAGATCTGTGGTGCGGACGCCTCTCTGTTGTTTTTGGAAAAAATTGAGATTCGAGCAGTGCTTCTCAAAGAAAAGGAAGATGGCAAAGGAAATTCATGCCGATTTTCAGGACACTCTGGGAGACTCTGCTCCTTCATATTAAACTGTTGCCAAGTGGAAAAACGGGTGGACAACTCGTACTTAGCTTCAAATTCCTTAAAACATTGAACAATTCAAATATTTAAATCTAGAACAGTATGAAATGGCTGTGTTTGTAATTAATAGAAAAGTATCTCCTGATAGCATATATGCAGTTTGCTAAATGACATACAACGTGGCATTGAAATTAAACAAAATATTTGTGATGCAGTTTGGCATATTTTTTATATTTTAAAACTTTTGGATTATAAGATGTATTTTAAAACCATGACTTTCAACTATAAACCATAAATATGCCTCATCTTCCGGTGGTATGGAGTAAAAATCAAAAAGTTGGCTTTATCCGGAGATGAAGATAAATTCCACTAACTCATTGTCATTTAAATAGCAATAGTACACAATAAAGAAACTTTCACTTTTTTTAGAACTTGGATTCTTCGTAGCAGTTGAAATTAAAATGACATTCTTTGACGTCAGAGCAAAAAAAAACCTTACCAACAATTTCATTACCCACATTCTCTATTGAATCAATTTGCGTAGACTAGCGAATAAGAAAGTTATTCTTTAGCCAGCGCAGATAGCCTGATGGATATTTTAAACAACGGAATAATGGAACTGTGTTGCCAACTTCTGCAATGGAAGGAAACACAGGAAGTAATTATGCACGATGTGAAGGCGCAAAAATCGTAAAAAAACATTTTGCTACTCCCTCATTGTTTTCTTCATCACCATTGTCTTTTGGAGAATGACAGAAAAGTGATGTAATCAAGAGTTACCCTTCATTGTTCTTAATTACTTTAAGTGCTAACTGGAAATTTCTTCCCCCACAGAAGTAACTGGGGTTGGGCTAGCAACAGACAAATTTAAACTCAATTTCAGTTCCATTTCTTGTTGAATTCACTGGATTGATACTGATGGGTGTGAGGCTACGGCCGTCATACCTTTGACAACCACTCAGGATGGCCTGGTGTGCGATGTGCTTACCTGACCGCGTGTTAGAGTAGGGAAGTGTTTTGGCACATGAATACGAATTAGTGAAAAAGTCACTCATAACATATGTTCAATGGCAATGTTCGACTGGTATTCACTGGATGAGCGCTAATTTCGAATTAAATGAACCAAATCTCACTCAATAATTGAAGTCAATTAAAAAAACACAACTATAAACCCGTAGGTTGGTTTGATAGGTGCGGGTAGAGCTCACTTAGTACCATAATGCCCAACGGCAACACATCACTGCAATTAGAGGTCCAGACCCTTTCCCCGTGTTGTCTGCGGTTTTCCAGGAAGGTCTGATACACAGAAAATCAAACAGCTTGAGGCAAACTGTAAACCATTCTCAATTCATGAGTTACCCTTGGTGATTTCAACCCCTTGGAGACCTGGTGTTATGTCAGGAATGACTTATTGGAATATCCTAGGGGTACCTAGTCCTCAATCTGGAGAGCAAGAAATATGGGCAAAATATAATTTGCCAATTTGGCTCACAATTATACATTTATTGATTGTGAACTTAAATGAGGACCCAATTCCAGTAGCGAATTTCCAGGAGAGCCTACAAAGGTTTTATGCACAATATGAGGGATGTGAAAGATTATTCAAAAGACGTTTGTGTGGATGTTCGCAAGTTGAAAGCACATGTGGAGCATGGGGCGGCCTGGGAACGCCCTAATAATTTAAATAAACTGTTGGTACTTCTCTGTCGTAGTAATAAATACACCGCAGTCTCCCGCTGATAAGCACACACACGCGAGAACTTCACGGTGGAAAAATATCAATTGCTTAAACCGGAATTTGAACCCGGATTCTCTTATATGAATCGAAGTATCCCGATACAAGGGACTCTCGCATGTAGGTATGTAAATCAAGCTGAACGTCCTCACAGTTTCCCACATCGACATAAATTTTTTCATCATGAGAAAACAAATTTGCACTTTTCCACAAGTTTATTAGTAACGTACTACGCGTTTCGGTTCACAGAACCATCAACAGGTATGAGACATGTAAAATAGTGACTACACCGTATTTATACATGTTTAAGGAAGATGGGATAGTAGTAAGGAACAGGGGAATGGTTGGCGGGGACATAAGAAGGGAGAGATGGAAAACACAAAGACAACAGAGAAACTAAAGGGAAATAAAGGAGCGTGGGGGATCAAAGAACTGAATTAAATTCTCTCCCTGACCGGTAGCCGCGATTTAAAAAATACCACTGTCGCCATCATCTAACTTTCCCCCCATCTCAATCCACGGAACTATTACAATGCTATTTTATGAATTTTGGTACATTTGTGTTTTGCTCATTTGAATCCCTTTCAAGATTCGTTCGCGGGAAGGTATTCCACCGATGTGAACCATGAAAAAAAATCGCATTAATTCAAATACTATATTAAAAAGAAAGCCATCGCGCGCTTGCGCGCCAAAATTACGTAAGTACACAAGTACGCGTGGAAACAACAACGGCGAGAGACTTTTCGCAAAGCGAAACGGTGCTGCGCGGACGGAAGTCGGCTCAGCACCGGAGGGGTGGTTTTGCGGGGGGGAGGGGGGAAGGGAGGGAGGGAAAAAAATATTCTCCCCGAATATTTCCGGAAAAAAAGGGAAAACATGCTCACCCGCTTCCTGTTCGGCGTCCTCTCTCAACGACATGTCAGGTTCCTCTCGTCGGGGTGAGCGTGATCCGTCTCCTGCACCCAAAGGTAGTCAGTCTCCGGGGGCGCTGGGGTAGGAACGAGCAGCCCGGGGGGAGGGGGGGGGGGGTTGCGGCCCACAACTCACCCTCTCTCACCTCCAAATAACCAACAACCTAGCCCTCACGATTCGAACAGAATTCCACACGTCGCAATTGTCTTCGTTTATAAATATATTATATTTTTTTCTTCCTCCCAGAAACATAAACTTCAACGGCGAACGCTTCCTCAGGCACCTCCTCGCGTGGGACGGAAGCACGAGACGAGATCGAAAGCGAGAAGTTTAGTCAGTCCACTCCCCCGCCATCTCATGTGGCCACGAAAGGGGGAGGGTCGTCGCGGTAGAGGATTGGGGGAGTGTCGGTTGGGTTTGTGTGTGTGTGAGTGAGCGTATGAAGGGGGGGAGAGGTGAGGCAGGAGGGAGGAGTCACATTCACCTCGAAGGCCCTCACGAATCCGAACGAATCTCACACCAGAAAATTTACGGAGGGCGGCTGCTTCACGTCACTTGACCCCTTCCTCCCCACCGAAATACTCTAACACCCCGCTTAATCCTTTCTCCCTCTCTCCTCGCCGCGAACGAAATGGCACGGGGATGCAGGGGGTTTGATTCGTAATCGCTATAAAGAGACAAATGACTTCCAGTAAAATGTGGAACTAACACGAATTTTCTCCGATGGATGAAGACGGACGGCGGAGACGCCTGGTGGAGGAGACGAGAGGCAGCGATTGGGCGGAAGGACGGAGGATGGGGTTGTTGGGAGGGGGAGATGTGGGGGGGAGGGTAAAGGAAAGGAGGGGCGGATCAAGATGCCGACGACGACGGGGTGGGGGGAATGGGGTCGACGGAGGATAGGGGAGGTCAAAGGGGAGGCGGGGGACGGTCACCGGGGAGGAGGGGGAGAGGAGAGGCGGGAGGCACTGAGCGCTCCTCTCTTCGTTCGCCGGAGAGAACATGACGGGGAAGAGCGTCGGCAAATACCAACCGAATCGCAACCGCCGCCTGGTTTGTTTCCCTTTCTGACAGCAGCGACATTACCTTATGGTAACTACCTTACAATCGTAAATTCGTTAAAGCTGAACTTAACTGTATGTTGCTGTACCCTATTTCAGAATGGTGTCGTCGGTGAGCGAGATACACTACGCAAGATTTAAGATTTTCATCATCGATGGCCTAACGACGGATACTTAACCATTTATATGATAATGTTCGCCAATGGAACGATATGCTCAACGAATGCTTAGCGACGTCCCAACCTTCACTTCACCGTGCATTTTTTTGCAATTCGTCCTTGTAATTAGAACCTGGATGGAATGCTGATTGATTCTTGTGCGGTGCACACCCTAGCTAAATTAACGCCATGCTCTTCGTGCCCGTAGTCGGGTTGAAGGGTGTGATAAGTCATAAGCCATCAGAGTAATCGTTGATCATTCAATTACTTATAATTTGATTTTCGAATTAGCTCAGCCATTATAGAAATCAAATTCGCATCGTTGTGCGAGATGCAAGTGTCGCGATCATGAATCGTGGAAAAGAAAAAGGATTGTTTCAGTCTTTCTCCTTAGGTTTCCATTTATTCCTCGCCGAGTTCTCGCCTATCAACGAAATGTCGTTCCAAAATGAACTTGTAAAGAAGCGCAACTTTTTCAACCGTAGGCCTAGAAATCTCTGTTGCCCTCGCCTTGCTTCGTGAAACTTGGGGTGCCGTCTCACCGTCTTAAAGGGGGGTGACGCAGGGGTCCGAGTCCACGACCTCAATCCTTCGGGGAAGAGGGTCTTATACTTTGTTATCACGTGGTGTGGGCAAGATATGTACAATTAAGGAAGCTCATTAGTGGATGGAAGCTAGCAAGAGAGCATCGTTTCCATTTTCCAGTCGACTCATGCCATATTTTTCTACCGTTACGTACTGGAAGTGCGTTTTGACACTTTTTGTGCGCGAAATATTTTAATAAATGACGAAGAAACGTCAATATATGTTATTTTTAAGGACAGTTTAGATCATACTTCTGGCTAAGTTTTTGAACATATTTTTTATTTGCTATTCAACGTATATTTCCAATGAAGTTTAAACAAAAATTAATGGCAAATTTTAGCATATTTAAAAGAATTAGGCCTCTATAATTTTTTTTTAACGGAAGAAAAGGTCTGCCAATTGCATTAAATATAGAAATCGAGGGACCTCCTTCGTTGACAAGGTGGCATCCTGCCTTTGGCGTCACGTATGTCGTAGGCATATCACTCGTATAACGCAAAAATTTGAAATTGCTGCTAGTAGAACCAATTTCACTTGACTAAAATTGGCTGAACATCCAGCCGTCTCGCCCCTACCGTGTCTCCACGGTTCTCACAATACAGTTGTATTAGCGGTACCATGCGTCTTCCCAATAGGCCCCCTCCGCCCTCTTCCCGCTTCCAGACTTTCTCGCGGAAGAGCGAATTTCGTCTTTGTCTTTCACTTCTGTCCATGTTGATGTCTGAGCCAAGTTTGATTCAAGTTGAATAAATGTCTCTCCCCCACCTAGCCCCTATCCCTCGCCGAATAAGAAAGTGATCGTTTAATATTGTTAGTGGAACACTTTGGGTTTTCCATTTGAATTGCTGTCTCTTCTTGCCCTCTCCCCTTCTTAAGCTGCTACTATTTACTGGAGCGGAGGGCCCAATGTAAGGCAGGTCAAGATCAGAGTACGAAAAAGGTGCAATGCAACGACGTCTTAGCTTGACTGAGCTCATCCGATGGTACCGGACAGTATGCGATTGATGGTTGAAAAATTTTATTAGCCATCTCTCGTATGAAAGATTTCATTCACAACTTACCAGTTGCCCGTTGTGCCAACACCACGGACACTTCAGTTTGTTGCTCTATGACTGTGGTTAAATATATACATATATATAAATATATAATATTTACACTGTAGACCATGGTTAAATATATATATATAATATACATATATAATATAATATATATTATATAAATATATATATATTTATATATACATATATATATATATATATATCTTGCATGCAGCGAACGTGGTGGTCCAGGCCGAAATGTCTGGGTCCGAATCCCGGGCATGCCTCTCTGGTCACTCTCAGCTCCATCCAAGCTGTTTTTTTTCGGGGTTCCAGACCTTCCTGAGAAACCATAAGAGGTCCAGGGAAAGGAACTGGCTACCCTGCCCTGATATGTGGATTTCACACGCCGTCGGGATTAGGATTGGATGAACTCTCCTATTACCTAATAAACCGAAATTCGGGTGGATATGTTTATGGTTTTTTTTTAATTGCTTATATTTAATCTAGAAATTAGGCGAACTTTTTTAAAGCGGTTCAAGTAAAAAAGCGAAAGAGACTCAGAAAACAACTGCGCAAAAGTTCCCGATTATTTTATTGAAAAAAAATTATTGCTTCACGAGTTCGTGGGTCAGTGGTAGTTCTGATAGCGTTTGTGTTTAAATACACATTGGCAATCGCAATGAGGAAGTAAATACGAAAGGAATTAAGCGTGATGATGAAGCTCGCGGAGGATAACAGAATCCTGGTGTTACACCTCAGAATGCGTCTGAAATTGAAGGAGAAGTCCCTCTGGACTCCTCACTTTGTCCCGGTGACCATACGAGTTTTGCATCGGACATACAAAACGGTTGATCAGCCTGAGACACCTCCTCAACGCTCATATCCCATCAATCCAGATCTCGGGGAAACAATTAATGGTTAATTTTGGCAATATTGAGCGATTAAAGGTATTTGAATTTGTAAAAAATGATGATTTTATATTTCACAATTCCCGTACATTATTACACAAGTAAGGACAAAACCAAAGATCAAACACTGACAAGAGATTTCTTCCTTCGAAAAATGCAAAATGACGAGGCAGTCAATCACG
The DNA here is from genome assembly GCF_022747635.1 of Hetaerina americana. Lineage (NCBI taxonomy): Eukaryota > Metazoa > Arthropoda > Insecta > Odonata > Calopterygidae > Hetaerina > Hetaerina americana. The sequence continues at coordinate 17,157,975 of NW_027286181.1, read as the reverse complement.
AGTGGTTAATTTACTCCCCGTCAAAGGGAAAAAACATACCGCTCCATATGCAAATTATTTTCAGACACCACTAATTTTTTTTAACTTCTAAATGGTTCGATTACTACGAGTAGAAACATTTGAGCGACCGGCAGCCGACGAAAGCAATCCGTTGGTACCGAAGTAGGGAGACAACCTCATGAAGAGCAGTACTATTGGGCTGAAGTCATACGAAGAATAGTACCCAGTCCCAAATATTTAGCATCATGAAGCCTAGTAATTGTAGCCTTGGAGAAAAATAAAAAATAATTTATCGGTTGGGAGATATTATTCTGAAAAAAAAAATTTTCGCAGAAGTACACGATGCTGAATATTATTCACTTAGCTTAACCCTCCCAAGGAACGTCGTCTTTACGAGGGCACTTTCAATAGAGGGCGGAGGGGCTTGCGTGGTCTAATGAAGCTGAGGGCTATTCCAGCGGTAGTGTAGCCATTGGTAGGGCCTCCCAAGGCCTTGGCAGAGGAGCCGGATGAAGAATGACCTGCAACATGGGGTGGGGAAACTCTAAAGGCATGATGAAGACAATCATCCAATGGGAGAAAACCCATTAATGAAATCCAGATCCTCCCAGATGGGTGTTAGTTGGAGGGCCTGCACCCCGAAGCGGTATAAATAATTTCGCGATGTTCCCCACAGGAAATAAGACCGGACCAATTGACTGACAACGATTTCGACAGAAAAAACGGACCTTGATTTTTGCAACATTAAATCCACGGGGATTTAATGGTAAATTTGTGGGAATAGTAACGGAAATATAAGTACCGCGAGTGGATATTCTCATAAGGACAGAAACGGAAAAGAAGACCCGAGGAACGAATTTTTTTATGATTATATTCTTTTCTGGAGTGTGGTAGAAACATCGAGAGAGTGAAATCTAGGATAGCCCGTCTTTAAAAAAGAAGTGGAAACAGATAATAACTAATTGAAAGGAAGTTAATGACAGGTTGATATGGATAACAAAAAAAGTACATTGAACGAAATTGAAAGTAATATGAGTAATAGGTTCTCGTATTTGAACCTAATGAAGATGTTTCAAATGAGAAAAGGAGATATTTTATGAGGGTCTAGGAGAGGTCGTAGAAGACTGTCTGGATGGACATAAGTTAGTAATAACGAGTGACATCAACGAAAGAGTTGGAAGGAGAATAAATGATGACTTTTAAGGTCAGGTTCAGGAGGTCAAAAACTTACTATTGAAAATATTAGGACACAAGGGAAAGAGCATGTAGGGAAATGAATCACTCTTTGGGGCACAGACGACCTACACATTCCTGGGAAATGATTACAAAATGAAAATGACGAACGATCCGGTACCAGCTCTGCACCCTGTGTCTATCGCACAATGACAACAGCACTTCAACAAACGGCCAGTCGAGAAAGGGGAAAACAGACAAAATGAAAATTGTTAACTGTTGGGGTAGTGGTGGAACTCAGTGTATGGGGCCCATTTTTAATACGGAGGTGAAACAGACATCAATTAACCCGAGGACTGGAAATGCAAGAACTGCGGAGGGAATTGTGGTAGGATTATGGGAATACAGACCTCCGCAGTTGGTAACTTGATTTTTCAGTGAAATATCCAACCAGATTCTGGAAGATCCAATACCAAAAGAATGGTTCAAAGACACTACGGGAGATGCCGCGGCCATAAATTTTAAATTGTTCATCAGTCAATGCGTATTATAATGCAACAATTTCAATGGGTAAAAATAAATTCACCTTGATTGTTAAAAATGGCTGTCCCACAGTTTCTTTAAATTTAAAGGTAAAAACTCTTTAGGTAAAAACTCTATCGATTAAAGTTTGGACACGTTTCTGCTGACTTTATATATGTATACGATGTATAACTTTGATTCAAGCAGTTTGGTAATGTTTAATCTTGTGTTTGGATGTTGGTGACGGGTCCTATCGTCAAAATATACGGCTTCATTCGATATCATTATTAGAGGAGGTGCGATGGAGGAACTATATTTTTCGTAGTTATTTCCTAAAATAATTGTCATACGATATACAAGTATGCGAAAGGAAAATAAATGAGGAAGTGCTAGTATGAAATGAAGTATGGTGGGGGAGGAGAGGGGATTGTTGGGGGCAATCATAATGAGGCAGGAAAAATGGATGAAGGGCATATTGATCGGCAGGGGGAAGTTGAAGACTATGATAGATGGGAGAATGTTGGGCGAAGGAGGAAGGGGTAGGAAAAAGATGTTGGACGGGATGAAGGTGGGAGTAAGAACACAGAGATGAAGAGAGACTTGTTGTTGAGTAGGATGTTGGGTTGTGTTGTGTTAGGAGAGACAAGATATTTATTTGGTAGCTTTGTCCAACCAAACCTCCCTTAACCCATAGATTACATAATAAAATAATACAAGTATAGTGCACCTACCAGAAATTTAGTCCATGATTTAAGGTAGCTTTGACTGACCACACTTCCAACCCATCATACTCATATTTCTTCTCTATCAAACCTACTCTATGCTCCCTATTCAACCTCTCAATCAAACTCCCCTGCCAACATTAGACTATAGGTTGCACTAATCAAATCTTCAAGCACAGATATGCATACCCTAAGGTATTCTTACTGGGATTGATGGAGTTGAGTTTTAAAAATGATTTGATATGGCATATAGTCAAATCCAGTGCAGTATATTAAGCCCAGAAGCTATTTCAAAGAAAATCTTGAATGAGGATGCAAAGAAAGTATTAGTTAAAACTTCGATATGGACCATAGGTGGATTGCAGGATTTTGAATGTGTGGGTTTGGAGGATGGAAAAGAAGAAATGGGATAAAAAAAACAGGACGAAGAAGTAGTAGGCACGGTGGGGATGGAAAGAGGATTGTTGGTAGGAATCCCAAGGAGGCAAGAAAATTGGATTCAAGGCATTTTGATTGGCAATGGGATGTTGAAGACTGTGATAGAGGGGAGAATGTTAGGCAAGCGAGGAAGGGGAAGCGATGGGATAGGCATGTTGGACGGAATGAAGGGAGGAAGAAAATTTGCGGAATTGGAAAACGATTTATTGTAATGAATAGTTTTAGTGCCATGCTTTAGGCTACGATTAACAGGAAAGCAGAGCCTTCATATAAATATGAATTTAAAAAGAAAGAATCAAACAAATCGCCATTCAGTCATAATTCATGACCCTTGAATTAAGCAAAGATCTGCCATCTCATTCTTAATTTACATAATGGAAAATATACGACATTTTCTCACGCACGCATGAGACCTCAGTAATCAAGAATAAAAGGCCGAACAAAGAAAACTCACCTGCAAATTTTTGCAAGAATTATTTTCAAGAAGTGGTTTTCAGTTGTGTAGTCATATAATATTGCTTTTTACGAATTATATCGAAATCCTTCTTACCTATACGTAAATAATGGTAAATAATGACAGTTCACGCTATGCTGTACGGACCAGAGAGCGGGCAATGAGACAAGTAGAAACATTGGAAAAGAAATTCCTCCGATCAGTAAAATACTGCACTGGTGCAGATTAGCTGAGAAATATAAAAATAAGAGAAGAGTCAGGTGTGCTATCCATAACACACCGAATAGAAGGATAAAAAATAAAATGGAAAGAGCATGCAATTCAGGGAGATAGAATCCCAAAGAAAGCTATAGAAGATAAACCATCGCGAAAGGGAATAATCGGATAACTAAGGACCAAATGGTAGAAATGAAGCCCAAGCAGACATACAAGGTATCACTTGTGGAATCTAATTTTGAAAGGAAGAAATGACGCATCATTTCAAGTTAACAGTCGTCGTTACTTTTATATAAATGATTGAATTACGGTTTTTGAGCCTAAAAATGCACCATAAATAATTCTTTGCCCTTTTCATAAGACTATAATGGCTTAATGGTTGAAGATAACCGAAGGACCTCTCGGAGTGATCACTTAATTTCTAGGGCGTCCCTTGATCGCAACGAGAGGCACAAAAATATCCGAAATACAATTATAATCACAGATTACTATTGGATACAAGATCGGTCTACGGATGAACGCGTTTAGACAGCCCAGAAAGTTTATTCACTAGTACACCACTCACATCTTCCATTTAATGTTCATGGCGAGCATGCCTCTCGGGTAAATGTAAGTAAAAAAACTGGTTGTTAATACAATGAAACTTGCTGGTGACACAGTATTATTTCGATGTTGATAAAAATTTGAACGGTGATTTATCCAAAGACTTAACCACACTGTACATATCTGAAACTCCTTCTTAATGTATGATATAAAATTCAAGCGTCAGCCTTCATCTTGTGGTGAGCAGTGGCAGAATGGAATTATGTAAAGGGGAAGGGTCGGATAATCCAAATAGGCAGATTTCATTGCTGTCCGCAATAAACTTAATATGAATGCGAGCAACCGATGAAAATACCTAGCAATATAACTTCACCTAGAGATATGAAACATATGCTATGTAAGGGATGGAAGCTAAAGCTTTAAAGTTTAGTATTAATTTTCTTCAAATAATAATAATAATATGTGAACTATGAATTTCATAAGTAAGAACTACATGGAAGTTCGTTAAAATTAGTAAAATTATGATGGATTGGAAAACGGCATGTTATTAATGGTAGTTTACTGGCTTAGGGTACGTTTTTGATGAACCCTATGACTACACACTACGGTACTCCTAAGTCCTGACGAATATGACAAAAAATATCCTTAAACCCCGTACAACATTTAAATAACTAGTCCTTCAACTCTGTATTCTTTCTGCCTCTCTTAATTCAATCCAAAATGCCTATTCTATTCCTCCCTATACGTGCCTCGCTTCCCCAGCATTCTCCCCTCTGTATATGTCTTCAGCATCCCATTTCCTCTCCCTGTATCTCATGTAACTTCTTGTCCTGTCTTCTTTTAATTTCACCCAACGACCTTTCCTCTTCCCCAACCATGCCTAAAACTTAATAGTTGATTTTTCTTGCCGCTCAATTTATTTTCTCCATTCTTCCCCGCACCAGCATCTCAAAGACCTCTCCGATCTACGCTTATCCTCCTGATGAACTGACCAAGTTTCTGAACGATATGAAACTAAACTCCATATTTAATTGTAAAGGGAGACATTGCAATAAGAAAAGGGAAGTCATCTTGACGAAACCTACCTTATCTTTTTTCTCATACACAATATTAATCTGCTCCCCTAAAATGCTATAAACGAAGCAATAATGTAAGATAAATTAATCTTCCAATGAAAAAAGCAGTGAGAAAAAATCATTACGAATCGCGAAAATATCAAAGAGGTACGGAAAGGGTTGCGAACCAGTAGGAATACCTTTTATTCGAGACATATGATACCTTAATTACCCATTTCTGACAGGTGGAGAATATTCAAATAATATTCTAAATATACATACACATTTAAAGGTGAGAAAATCAAACGGGAAATTGTCAGAGTTAGAACCTGTCAAGGTGTTTCATAAAAGGGTCATATACTTCTCAACGGAGAGATTATTATTTCGACCTTTTCTTAAGAAAAAGTTGGAAATATACCGAGCGATGAAGTGCTGTCGCAGCTGTGTGACTATTTGACTTTTTGTGACGAAGGATCTTTGTGTGCCGGGCGGTCGGGCGCGCAAAACCCGTCCGTCCCTTTATCCCTTTAGTCTTTCGCTCGATTTAACGGTCAAAGATAAAGGATTATCACTCATTAAGCTGTGCATCGCATTAACTCGTTTTAACGACTGAAGTTAAATCACTCAATAAATTATACCATTGACTATATCCCTGAGCTACTAAAACGATAAATCAATAACAAAATGAAAAGTTGATCTCCGCTGTCATGAGTGATGAAAGCGATAATATAATGTGTATGTGGCTAGTTAGAAACCAGAATCTGCTTTCGATGATAATTAAATGGCATTCAAAAACTCTCTTGGTCTGCAAGTCGATTGTCGGCGAAACAATGGCGTAGCCACATGGCGCAAAATACTGTACGCGTAATTCGTCATTGCACATCTCGACAAATTCATTCTCAGAGATAACGACTGTGTGCCTCCCACAATAACTAACGATCGCATGCCATCAGCAATTGTAGATATTCGACATTTATTCCCGTTATAATTATCGAGTTTGCGATATGGTTTTATCTCTTTTGCCCTTAGTCATTAAAAAAGAGAAATATAAGAAGTATATTCGAAAAGGAAGTGCCGTTTATTTTAATTTAAATATTGGCGGGTAAGATCAAAGTTTGTACGCATGCAGTGTCATCTATTGATTATTACCGAAGCCACTGAATTTATTTTTTTTTCATTTAATATTAATTTGCCTGTTAGTGAATGCAGATAACAATTCATTGAGAGTTGTGCCTAGTTGATTGACCTACAGTAATGAGAGAAGGAAAGGTCGAGATTTCAAATATGGCCGCACAAATGTGCAAGGAGTGGAATGGCCGGCTTTAGCATCCAGACCGAAGAAATCGTTCAATAAGTGGACCAAGAACAGCGACCTGATCGACGATGGACGATTAGTGTCCAGGCTGATAGATTTCCCTGTGTTGGACGCACCACTTTCCACACGATTGCTACGGAAAAGCTCGGCTATCACAAATGGTGTGCAAGGTGGTGGCTCCCTAACTAATTGCTTGCCAACCAACACAATGAAAGATGAGTGGACCAGCGTTGTTGGACCGCCATGCAATTTCCCGAACATGCATCTAGCAACTATTTATTTTCTCTTGCTGTGCATGAAACAGTGGCTTGGTGGACAGCAGTTTGAAGACAATGAGGACCTCAAGACCGCCGTTGTGATCTGGTTCAATTCCCAGGCGGAGCTTACAGAGTGAACACAAGGAAAAAAACTAAAACCGCAAATAAAAAATTTGCCCAGCAAATATATTTTTTATGACCAAGCGGACCCGACTAAAAAAACCACTGTCATAGAATACACTTGAAATTTCTTGATTTCACACGACCAGTGGAATCCATATATTAAAGGAGAGAAATGATTTAGAGTAGACATGTACTCCTGCTAGCAAATCCACGGTGAACTCACACTGTAAAGCTAATAGGGATCAACAGCAATTGAATGGTATTATAGTGATATGAATACTACCTATTAAAAAATATTTTTTTTTAATTTTTTCAAATATCGTATTTGCAATTTCTGCCTTCGGCTTGTCTGTTATTGTGTTATCGTTTTTGCATGAATGCATACGCCACTGAGAGTATAGGTATGCATTGATGTGTAGATTTTGCGAGTGGTTTTGTTTCCTTTTACAGGTGGTGACCTAACACACCCCGCCACACGTCCTTGCGGAGGCTTGCGGGGTAATATGTAGATGTATTATAATAATAACTCAGTTATTATAATAAATTCGTACCTACCTATTATAAGAATTTGTCCAACCTTTCTTTCCATTTTTTCCACTCCGAGAGGCACACATTTTTAAATATACCTCAATTTTTAAGGACAATATATTATTTGTATGTCACAATGACCATATGTTTTAAAGTGATCTTTCAATCGTGTCCTCTAGTAACTCATCGCTTTCATCAATCATGGTTTCAAACAAAGATTTTAGTAGGCACGTAAAGGAACAGAGCTTATTTAATGGAACCACATCGTCGACCGTTAGTCTACATGGTTATAGCAAAAGAGGTGCTAACGACATACACTTCAAAAGTGTAATAACCAAGGCTTAACTAGATGGACCCCAAGAAATGGACATACAATTTAATAATTAATTACCTCAATCATTGAAAGAAAAAAGCTTCAAAGTAAAACTAACGAAATACCTGCTGAAGGAGATGTTTTATTCCATGAAAGAATACTTAAATACTCGGTGGTATAGCACTTTTGTAAACTATTACTTATTTCTGTGTATCATGATGTAATTTTTACATATTGCTGTGTAGTGTGCGTTTTTTCTGCATATTTCTATATACTTTACGACTTATATAATACGACTTTACGACTTATTTGACGTGACTTATATAATATACAAACGACCTCTTGTTTATTGTATCATGATCACCCGGTGAAAATTATTATTATAACAGGACATTGAGAGAGAGCTTTGAAACCGTGCTCAAATGCAATGCACGACTTTGGTAAACCATTTGTAACACTCGCATCTTTCCTTCAAACACGTCTCTACCCTTCCTCTCCTCTCCCATCAGCATAATAACGTCACTAGACAGTGATGAAATCTTGCAACTTTACTCTTTTCCTCGAAGAGAAGACGAAAATTTAATAATCTCATTGCGGCGTCACAATTACTCGATTCCTCCCCCCCCCCTTCCTATCTCGGGAACAGTTCCTACCCCTATATTCCGTGGGTTTGATGCAATAAATGGTGTATCCAAGCGGCGACCCTAACATGAATTATGAAGCCGGAATTTACAGCGCGTGGAACGCAGTGCAGCTAAGTTCGCCGGCGAGAGCGTCTGGGTCGAACTTCCTCCTGGGCCGAACCGCCCCGCCATCTCTCGCCGAACCTGCGAAAGTTAATGTCAGACCGCAAGCGAGTGCTCAAACGCACAATTTGTCTTTCCCGCCAAGTTCAATTGCGAAAGCACACTTCTCCCAGGGTATGAAAGCAGAGAGGGCATCGTGCCTAGGAGCCATTTCGTAATTCCACCGAGCAAGCATTTTATTCCGACGCAAGAAATACTTCCGGGAAGGTTTAACGGTAGGATTTTACATAAAGAAGGTGATTGGCTAATTTCTTTTTAAAAAATTGCTTAATTCTTCTCTTCCGATTTCTCGACCAAAGGAAAAAATCAAAGTTATGACAGTTTTATTAATTTCATAAAAAAGTCCATCTTTTCCTTTCAGGCACTCTCTTTAACGTAAATTAGCAAGCTACGTGGTCTGTTCAAAAGGTTTCCGAACTTTTTAAAAAACGCGTCTCCAGTTGGTTATGTTTAATCCGTTTGGAGGTGTTGTGCCCGCGGAAACTTCTCAAATAGCCACTTTCAACCACTTTGTTAATATCTCCCTTCGGTTGATTAGTTACGGCCGTTTATGAGAAGGGTTGTTTGTGGATTGCGGCGAAAAATCGGATCCGCGGAAGGAGAGGCGTTGTTCTGTGAAACTCTCCGTGAAACTCTGCAAATCCTTCACGAAAACTTTTGTGCTGATTACCAAGACTTATGGCAAGGATGATTTGAAATGTACCACGAGCTATGAGTGGTTTACCCAGTTCAAAAAGGGATGGCAATCAATGGTAGACGACGAGTGTTCCGGGAGAGCATCAACGCTCTGGCATAAATTGGAAAGTCGTCTCTTTGGCGAAGATGTTGAAAATGAATTATTACCCCCATCGTACTACGGTAGGATAGAGCATGTGAATAAAATTAAAGATATTAGGTGTAGAGCAAATAGATTTAATATGTCATTTTTTCCACAAATGATAAGGGATCATAATAACATTTTCCGACCGCGGTAGGGTCATATTCGGGTCAAAGTTAGTCTGGTGTGTATTCACCCCCTACTACACACCCTATCGGTGGCTTACAGGGTACTAAAATAAGAAATTTTAATTTCAAACTTGAGCCGGTCCATGAAACCCTTAATATTTCCTAAGCATATCCAAGTATATTAAAATTTACCGGCGATAGCGAAAACACCACATATCCCATCCTGATTCTCGACCTTACCTCTACCGTCTGATTCACATAGAGAGTTCGAGTATGTCGCCTACCCCTCCAATCTAATTATTTGTACTGCTGTAAAACTTGTCGGCCAAAATAAAATAGGCCTTATCTCTTCTCTGCTCAACGGCTTCTCAAGATCTGTGAAGTAAAGATTATATCCTATAATCCTAATATTCTATATTAATAATAATATTCTATACCACTACCTTGTAATTCTGGACACAAGCTGTCTTCGACTACGCCCTTTTTTTAATTTTTTATGAAATCTCTATTTATCTCGTTGTTATTATCATCTGGAGTGCGAGCTGAGAGAAAAAAAGTGACCGCACGGCCTTTCTCAAAAATCGAATGGACTTCAGAGACTATGTTTCAGTAGCAGGCAGTTCCTAAACCTAAACAGTAGAAAAGAGAATATCTTCCATGATATGAGGAAAATGTGACACCACTGAAACCACACTGAAAATTAAACTTAGTTCCCTTTAATCGCTGAGATAAGCAGATTCTCACACTCTACGATTTGGCAATCGAACTTTGACAGTCATTTGACTGCTGTTTTTGTTGCCACTCAATCGGCGGATGATATTGTCAGGTTTCGCCGATCTTATCCAGCCATTGTCGGATAATCTTTCGAGATACCACTCGCGAAGAAAGGGGGTCCTCGTCCGCCTCCTTTCAGTGGAAAAATTCAGTTCAGATGTTTCCGCCACAGCAAACATTGTCCCTTTCCAAGACGTGAGATTGGTGAAGAAGTCATAACGGACTACTTCGATGACAGGAGTGAGGAAATTGCTGAAATCTCCGGGACGTGCGCTTGTGTTGGAGTGATCCCTATTGAGGTGGGCCTATTCAGAGCGCATACTTTTCATTGCAGGCAGGTGGAGGAGAGTGAAAAGGCTTGAAAGAGATTTTGACATCCAATTCTCCAATTATAGTATTATTAAACCTCAAAAAAAGATTTCTCAGATGTCATTATGTACTTCTGAGCTACGCAAATTTTAGCAACCCTTCAAGAATAAAAAAGTGAGCAGTTTAGTAGATATTAAACAAATTGGTCCCGGATTTTTCGTCGGTTATGATAGCTGTAAAGTAATTAGTGGAAAAATATAGGCGTTATCTTTCAAACCCTTGACTCTCAAGTTACTTGAAAATTGAGTATATCAAAATGCTAGTAGGACTATTTTATAATGGTTAATTTAAGGAACTATGAATAAGCTAACGCCTTACAATGGATTACACAATGATACGGGGTCCCGAAAGCAAGGGTTGTTAGAAGATCGGCCGTTAAATAAAATTATTTAAATGTGAGCAGAGTATGTTTCAAATGTGCCCATCGTCGTAATCACGAATAGCTCGGGGGAAAGATTCCTTGCGTAGTTTACTTCTGTTATTCATTTCCCAGGGGTTTTTGCAGTGGTCATGAATCAGCAGAGATCCCAACGTTTCCAGACACAAACTAAGGCATACAGGTACTTATAAGTAATCTTCGGGCATCGATAATAATCCAATCCTAGTTTTCTTATAATACTGTGGCATTTTAAGTTATATCAAATTTATTTTGGAAGAATATGTCACACTCTCTTTATGCCATGGTTTAATTTCCTCTTCGGTAAGTCCCAAAGGCCTAATTGCTATTCAATAAATTATATTATATTGGTACGATAACAACGTTCTTTAACTTACCAACTTCTAAGAACACCAATCATTTATGCCAATATTCTCTTAACGAAAACAAATTTCTGGAACACGTCCCCGCAAAGTAATTCCAATTAATAATATTATTGAATCAATTATTGAGATTTGCACGAACCTCTCGCATGTTTGGATTAATATTTAAATGAAATTTTAATTAATAACGTATAATATTTTTTTTCAATTTTTCTAATGATGAAATGTTCCCATTATTTTGAAAAATGTATGTATGAAAATGACTACCAGTTGACCAAAACGTTTCGTAATTATATCCGATTTGCGAGGAGAACAGGTGCTAATCTTTGAAAGTAGCTTTCGTGCACTCTTATGGTCATTTAATTTCACAATATTTATCTGATAATCTAAAAATAAAATACCACCATTTTTTTCTATGATAATTTTACTCAATTCTTATTCAAACTAACCTTTAATTGCTAACCAAAAGATTTTAAGACAAATTTTGGAATTGCTTGTCAAATAGAAAGCATGAATAAGTGTCAACATAAATGGTTCAACTTCACATCACGGGTTCTTCACTCGAAACCGTTCCGACTGCGGTATTTTTTTGCGTAGCAAAATGTTTCGATTTCTTATTGCTTGGGAGAGCACTTCCATTAAAATGCTTACATCTCATGCAATATGTTGGAATGATCGCCATGAAATACCATAATGTAACTCGGTCATGAAAGTTAATGCACAACGGGACCAATGCCAATGAAGTGCAGTGTGTGTGTGTCAATTATAAGGAATATATTTCACAAACAGTGACGACTCTAAGCGGCACGTGTTTGGATGCGCATGAATATCTAAATTCAGCTCATAAACATGGCATTGCGTTCCCTCTAAGGATAAAATACGTTAGTAGGTAAATAAGATTTTCAGTTACATTGGACCAACTAACTAAAGTTGAGAAAACTAAACTAAAACAGTTAGACCAATTTACCTATTTAGGAAATGTTTCAGAAGGAAGTGACCAAATAGTAAGGACATTAAAAGAAGTCTTGAGCGTATACAAAGAAGAATTCCAAGAAGTGGATCGAATGCTGCGGTGGCTACCGTACTGGCTTCCCACCCAGAGGGCCCGGGTTCAAATCCCGGCAGTGTTGAATGTTTTTCAGAGGTATCTCGATCCCTACTTGAGGTGCTTTGAGGAGGGCACTTTGATTGAGTACGCCGTCCGTCGGATGGGACGTTAAGCTGCGGACCCCTTGGCGCCTTTCGTAAAGAGTAGGCTAATGCCGACACTGGGTTTCTCTCCACCCTTCATCCTTTCCTGTCCATCCCCTATAGCGCAAATGACCTCAGCTGTCGGTTGCCTCCCTAAATACTACTAATTCCAAGAAACTGCGCGAGATGTCGAGGGAGATCTCGGTCAAGGCGAATGATTTTTGCACTCTGAAATTGTTGCGTAGATAAATAAGCTTTTACATAAAGGATGGAGATGATGACGGGAACCTTCGGTACAGATATGAAGAAAAGGCTAGAGAAAACTTTAGTTTGGAATGTGTTCTGGTATGGCTTGAAAATATGGTGGTTGAGGCAAGAATATAAGCGTAGATTTGCCGCTTTTGAGATGTGGGCGTATTTAAGGGTGGAAAAAATAAAATTGACAGAAATAAAAAATAGAAGAGATAATATTGAGAAATAGCGGTAGATTGACGGAAAATAATAGATATTTTGGATGGGATAAAGGGAGGTAGAAAGTATGCCGAACTAAAGAATGGGTTATTGTATTATGTAGTATGCGGTTCAAGGACAAATGTGAGTCGTCTTAGCGAGAACTTATAAGTATAACATAAATGTATGGATTCATTAAGCATATGTGTGTGGATCCATTGAAAACCTACCGTAACCCGGTAGACTACTGCTAATGATAATAACAACTGGACTAGCAAAACACTCGACCAGAAAGTTGAAGAGACTCACAGAGCAAGCAGAGCTCCCACAGTCTCGGCCTCTTCACACTAAACTTGTAATGAGCGTGATGGTGCGTTGCCTCAAATTCTGTGCTCGAAATGTTATCACCACAAGTTCTAAAACCAGGAAGTCCCAGAAAGGAAATCGCTAAGTCTGGAAATCGTTATCTTAACTCATTAATGCTTGGTTCGCCCGAGCACACCACGGCTCGAAACATTCCCTAGCGGTCTTCTTGAGAACGTGAACTTATTTCATTTGAATTCGCGTTTCAACGACTGATTATGAGTGAAAGATATATTTAAATCTCCATCCGCATCCTGTCTATTTCATTAAAAAATACTGAGCGATATAATAGGGGCAGATTTGATTTCTAAGCGGCCCATTCTCCTTTATGTCGTAACAAATGAAGATGAAGATGTTTCACGAATAATTATTGCACATTTACACCCGTCTTCCGTAATCACGGATGGAATAGTTGAGTTCAAAAGGAATTCACGTCTTTTTTCAGAAAATAGAAGTCTTCTAAGACGTCATCACATTCATGCCACAAATATTTAATCGCGAATCTTCTGGAAGTAATATTGATAGAATTTTTTAAATCAACTAGTTGTAAAGAAAATACAAAAGACTCTCTTTTAGAGAAATGATTTCTTCCGTCAAATGAATCAAATTCTAAATTACAATTCTAATTTTTATGCATCTTATCAGCTTTGCGGTTTAGCTTTAAGTACACCTAATAGAATACTGTCATTCAAAATTTAGTAAAATTCTATTGGACTGCTAAGGTTTACCTATTATTCTAATCGCCATATTCATACATTGTACCGTGCCCTTCTAATACAGCATTTTTTTCATCTTCAAACAAGCATCCATTACATGGATGTCAAATTCTCCTTTCGAAATCCAGGGTTATGGCAATACATGCCAAGATTATCATAATTTGCAGTTGATTTTTAACATTTCATTCTCTGATACCACTTTCGTGTATGTAGGTATACTTGGAATGTTAAAAATAAATTTATATGTTCTAGAACACACACACACACAAATATATATATATATATATATATATATATATATATATATATATATATATATATATATCTATATGATGATAATATGTTTATATATATATATATATACATTCAAACACGAAATCCCGCCAAACGGCGAATAAATACTCATATATACAGAAACATATATAAGGAAAAGGGATAGGAACACGTATAAAGGACGAACACAATAGAGGTGGGGAAGGCGGAATCGAACGGATCACAAGAGTAAAAATATTTCCTCAACCGGGACTCGAACACCGGATCTTTCCACTTGCCGGGTTTCTGGCTATGCGTGCCACGAAACGCACTGTTCTTTTCCTGTATGATGTTGTATGAATTCTAACCACTGTCCTTTCCTCTTGTGTATTGTCTAATTCTCCTTTGGTGGGTGAAACAGCCCCCTGACGCCATCTCTTGGCTAAAGAATCGGGGCGCTTGGCGACATATAAGACCCACGGATCTCAGGGTAAATTACATATCCTCGATAGCTGCCTCGATAGCAGGACGTGCCTGTGTTCACCGAGTGTCTAAAATTCGCCGGCGTCCGAGGCTTCGGCCGCCGGGGTTTGGAGAGCGGCACTGCCGGACTCTCTCAGAAATCGAGGTTCCGATCGTGTTTTGTTTCGAGCGGCGGTTGACCGCCTAGTTCATCAAGAAGCGTGCAGTTTGACTCTCGACTTCTTCCGCCGGGAAGGCCGTGCCTTTGTTTTGTTTACTGGATCAAGACTGACCTTGACTACTAGTGTAGAGCTTAGGCTCCTTTTTATTTGCTACCGCCGGGTGCGCGTAGCGGGGAGGGAGCGTTCGTGAGTGTTTTTTTTTTCTTTCTTTCCTTCTTGGAGTGCTTTCAGTGCGCTCTTCTTCTTTTCTTGGCGCTGGCGTGCTCCATTTGATTTCTTTCAAAATGGTCGTACGTCGCGTAAACACGCTCGCCTTGCAAGTTGATGAGAAGGCGAAACCCCCTACTCCGTTGGAGGTCCACCTCTTTACACTAGAGTCGCTGGGCCTCACACCCGAAGAGATTGTGGCGATCCAATTTGGATATAACCGCCATTTGGTATTCCTGAAATTGGCAACTGAAGCTACTATGAAGAGGATTCTAGATCTTATCCCACGAAAACTACCGTTTCCATCCAAAAATGATCCGAGGACGACGATTACTATTGACGAGACCTCCGGTAGCCCTTGTAATGTCAGGGTTCTATGTCTCCCCGTGGAGACCCCATTGGAAGATATAACAGGCGAGCTTCAGCGTTTTGGAAAAATCCATCGCTCGTGGGAGAACAGGTGGGAGGGCGACAAATTGGCGCGCGTGTTAACAGGTACGAGAGTGGTGCGGATGACGGTCGAAAGAAATATCCCCTCGTACCTCCACATCGGCGGCAACCGGGCCATCATCATCTACGAGGGTCAGCGCCGCACCTGCGCCCGTTGCAACCAAGAAGGCCACGAGCGCAAGACCTGCCCTCGGAACCAGGGAGGGAAGAGCTATGCGGAGGCAATGTTTTTGGCCTCTAATCCGAACACCGCCGAGGAGATAGATGAGCCCGAGATGGCTGTGGAGGAGAGGGCGCGGTCCCTGATACTTATCGAGGGTGCGCCCCCAGCTGTTCCCGCCGAACCCCCGCATCCCCCTCCACTTGGAGGGAAATTTCAGAGGGAGCGAAAGTCGTCAACGGAAGAAAGGGATCCGAAGAAGAAGAGAACGGACGACATTGCACTGCTGATTTCGAACATCGATCAAGCTGCGGTCCCTACCAGCTCGGATACACACTCACGACCACCGGCTCCTATCTCCGTGACCCCGTCAAAAGAGGACAGATCATCCTGCGTCCTTCCTTTCTCTGGCCACGCCAACGATGCGTTCTCCCCGCAATCCTTGCTTCACGGGCTGCTAACTCCCCAAGAATCACGGGTGACAGCGGGGGAGGATGTATCCGATTGCGACTGTCCCCCTTCCTCAACGGCGGGTCCCTCCATTATGGTATCACGGAAAATCAAGAAAGTATCACCGGCCGCGGAAGTTGACACATGTACGAGCAAAACCTTGTCGACGTCAACAATCCCAGACATTCCATCGTCATTCTCCTTTGAGGACAGCCAAGGTGTCGACGATCTTCCCAGGGCTCCTCTAGAGGCGGACCAATTCGACCGATCTCCTCTAATTTCTCCCGATGGGGCCCCTTCGGCAGAAGACCACCAGTCCGCCACCCCGCCCCCCCCTGAGGCCACCTCCTGGGCTGGGACGGCCCACAGCTCTGCTCGCTCGAACAGGGCCCCCCGTGGAATGCCGCCAAGTAACCCGCTCTTCGTAGAAACCACGGCTGGGTCTTCCTCTTCAGACGAGGTCGGAGGGGAGGTATGCGGTGGCAACTCGAGACCTCGATCGTCGACCCGTCGGACGAAGCGTCCTGGGAAGCGGCGAAGCACTCGTCGCCCGGGTTCGAGCCGCGACCGAAGCGACGTAAGCCATGACCAGGACTCTGGTAAGTGATGTCCGGTGCCCATAGCTGTCCTCTCATTCCACCAATGAATATTGTTTCGCTTAATATTGCTGGCGTTTATAGCGCTTTAAAAATTGCAGTCCTCCAACGTTTTCTCCGCGACCTTAGGGCTGATGTAATCCTCCTTCAAGAGGTAAAGGAGGACATAGTCTGGGATGCGAACATCTTTCAGGCTATCGGCAATTTCGCCGAAAGTCATTCTGGCACCACCACCCTAGTCCGAAATGGCATTCCGTTCTCTCATGTTCGCCGCCACCCCTCGGGCCGAATAACGTCCGTTATCGTGAATGGTATCCATATCACAAACCTTTACGCTCCCTCCGGTGAGCGCGCGAGGGCAGAGCGCGAAACATATTTCAATGAACTTCTCCTCCCGTACCTGTATTCCTTCTCGGGGAGGGCCATATTGGGGGGAGATTTTAACACTATCTACCGCCGAGAGGATAGTGCCTCGAACAGGGATAACGTGACATACTATCCAAGCCGGGCGCTCTCACTGATGCTCGACTCCATTAGAGCGATTGACGCAGTGCGTTCTTATTGCGCCGGTCCCGCCCCCTTCACGCGATCAGGGCCTAACTCTCGGACGCGGATTGACTACCTCTTCGTCTCGACATCCCTAAAGAATGATGTCCAGACAGTGGACACCCTCCCGGTGTCCTTCTCTGATCACTGCGCAGTGATCATTGGAGTTACGTGCCCGGACACAACCCCGGGCGCGCACGTCCACCGCTGCGGCTCCGTGTGGCGCATGGACCTCCGCGTGTTGGAGGACGCGACTCGTCGTGATTCTATCCGCACCCGGGTGTGTGCACTGATCGCGGCACTCCGTCCCGGTGCAAACCTCGCTCTATGGTGGGACGAGGTTTTCAAACCCCACATTGTCACCCACATCAAAAGGCAAACTTTGGAGTGGCGTAGGGAAAAGAACTACACCATCTCCTTCTACCGCCGAGCGCTGGAAGAGCTCCTGCGTAAGGATGTGGCGCCGGAGGGTTTCCACGCCCAAGTTTCGTCCCTAAAAAAAATTATCCTGGGCCACGAGCTCCAAAAATACGCTCCCCAACAGTGGCAAAAAGAACTGGACACGGATAAAGGGGGCCCCCTAACGCTATCTGAGCTTCGGCGCTGGATGAAATCCAACTCTGGCTCCGATATAGACAGAATCCCTGTCAGAGAATCTGCCGCCGGTGACACCGACCTCCTTAAGGAAGCGGGCCGGCACTTTCAAAACACCTTTAACAGGTATCCTCCATGGAAGGAGGGAGACGCACCCCCTCTCCCCCCTCTCCCTACGCTTCCTACAGATCAAAAAGACGATCTTTGTCGAGACATAAGTTCAGACGAACTGGACTGCGTCTCGTCCATGTTCCCGAAGGGCAAAGCACCCGGCTTGGACGGCCTACCCTTTGAATTTTATTTAGCGTACTGGGATGTTTTAAAACCTATTTTAACCCACCTTTTTAACTGTATTTTAGCTAGCGGCTCTCTGACTGCAAGTCAGAGGACCGCCGTGATAACGCTTATACCAAAGAAGACGCGGCCAAAGTCGTTCAACGACTTCAGGCCAATCGCCCTTTTAAACGCAGACTATAAAATATTGGCGCACGTCCTACGATGTAGAATGACGGCTGCTGCCGACATCGTCCTCTCTCCATCCCAGTACGCCGTGTCGAAAACGCGAAACATTTTCGATGCAGCACTTTTAATTCGTGACATCATTTTTTCCGCCCCCTTGTATGGTGATCGTTTTTTATCACTCGTGGCTATCGATCTTGAGAAAGCATTTGACCTGGTCCGGATCGAATGGATTCTCACCGTGCTCAAGAAGATGGCCTTCCCCGAGTACTTCATTCGTGCCGTATCAACGATGTATAACGGAATATACTCTATAATTAGGATAAACAATGCCACCTCGCCGCCCATCCCCGTCAGTAACTCCGTTCGGCAGGGCTGCCCACTGTCAATGCTGCTGTTCGCCCTTGCCTTAGACCCCATACTCAGACGACTACAGAGCAGTGGAATCGGGGTACGTCGTCACGGCGCCGTCTGCCTGGGCGTCGCATACGCTGACGACATAACGCTCTTCGTAGACGACCCGTCCCACATGGCCCTAGCCCACGACATATTAAAGTCATATGAGCAGGGTGGTATCTTCCTCGATAACCGGAAATCCGGGTTTTTGCTGCTGAAGGGCGACCGGCCCTCGAACTCCATCGGTTGGTCAGAAGCGCCCTCGCTCAAAATCTTGGGGTTCTGGTGGGAGAGGGAGTTGGCTCCCACGATTGAGCGAAACTGGGGAATTATTGACCATCATGTAAAATGGAGTGTTGGAAAGCTTTCACTCCCTTCCCTCCCGATCGTGACCCGCGTCCGCCTCCTCAATCAGATTGTCTTCCCAAGGATATGGTATGTGGCCTATCTATGGCCCTTACCCACTAAATACAACGCATACTTTATTAGAGTGTCCAACCAAATGATCTGGAATGGATACGTAAAGAAAGTGTCCCGAAACCAGCTCTATGGCCCGTTTGAGCAGGGTGGTCTCAATTTAACCGATACAGCTCTAAAGGCGAAGGTGGTCTACGCGAAGCTTAGCCTGCGCATCCTCGGCGGTGACGACGCGTGGCGCAAGGCACTCCTCAAGGACGCGTGGCAGGAACTCGCGCGCGACGTATGCCACCGGAGGGCATTTGATGAAACGAAAAAAGTCGCTTCTCTCCTGCGAGATGGAGAAGCAATTCGGGTGAAGACCCTGTATGTCAGAGCGCTTACCGAGCAGCAACAAGATACATTAAAAAGAACGATTTCTTGGAAAAACTGGGCGACCAGCAGGGCGAACGATGAGGCACGTAGTGGAATGTTTAACCTAATCGCGAACACAGTCATGACGAGGGAAGTGAGGCACCATCTTCGGCTAGCCGATTCGCCCCTTTGTCCGTCATGCGGTCGAATAGACAACGTCGCACATCTCATCCTTGGATGCAACGATAAAATCAGAGAATGGGAAGCTCTAAAAAAGATCTATAAAACCTGGGACGTGTTCGGTGGTGGTGCCATTACCGACATGAATCTGATCACCTTGAACTTTCGGCTCTTTCCGAGCTTCAAATCCTTCATAATGACCACCCTAATCGTGGAATTCACACAGATGAGAACCGCGAATAAACATTCCGCTAAAGGCATGCAAGCATTGGTGGAACGGATGTGGCTGCCCCCGGTACCGGACACACTTCGTCCGTGGTTAAAAAGTTGTTTTTCTGAATAACTGTGCTTCAAAGCTATCAATAATTCCAACCAAATCTAATGTTCCGTCGCTAATCCAAATAATTCCTTCTATATTTTGTGAACCCTGCCTTTATTATTTCCTTCCACAGTATTGTTCATGGTCACAATTGTTTTATGCCATGTATATGAATTTATGTCTATGTAAGTGTGTAACCATAATAAGGAAAAAAATATTCTGTAACCATAATCTGTAAGCTGACAATGTGTACAATGTAAACACTAGCAGTGTAACATACTAGACCGAATAAAAATAAATTGAACCATAGCTCAAGTGGTTAAGAGCATCCGCCCGGCAAGTGGAAAGATCCGGTGTTCGAGTCCCGGTTGAGGAAATATTTTTACTCTTGTGATCCGTTCGATTCCGCCTTCCCCACCTCTATTGTGTTCGTCCTTTATACGTGTTCCTATCCCTTTTCCTTATATATGTTTCTGTATATATGACTATATATATATAAACATATTATCATCATCGCCAATATTTTAATCCTAAGATTGGTTCATTATAACCCTCCCTTCTCCTCTATTAAGTGTTAATACCCTTACCCTCTGATAACTTTCTGTTTTACGTCCTTCTTAATTTGTCCAGTGTACTTATCTTTTGATCTTCCTTGCGGGGACTTCCATTCAATTTACCATCCTATTATGTTCTTAAGAAATCCATTGCGCCTAAAGATATGCTTTAGTAATTCTTAGCCGTAGAGTTCTCTCTATGAAGCCCTTTTTTCTTCTGCCCTTCTATATGCTTCTCATTTTGTCAATCCATTTCATCTTCAGTATTCATCTCCAGCGCCATGTTATAAGGCTTCTGCTCGTCGCTGATCTACTGTACCAATGTTCTATGTTCTAAACATCGACATAACCTGACACCCTGCACTGCAATTAACCTCTTCTTCAACTCCGCACTTAATTTTGCTTTCTGCCTCGATCCATTCCGTTCAACTTTCTTTCGTCCTTTGGATTTCTCCTAACTAATCTCTCTCTCTCCTCCCATAACATTCCCTGTATCTTCGTTAGTTTTCATTTCATTTTAATTTTCCATTCTTGTTAGCAACCAAGTCATGCCTTCTAAGTGGAAAAAATATTTTTAATTTATCCGAAATACATTGTTTTATTAATCTGGGGGTGGTCACCACGTTGGATAACAGTCGCTGCAAATCCTTTCAAATTTGTTATGAATGGAGAGTCGTCTCAAATGTTAGCAGGGGAAATTTCAGCTGCCTTCCCTACCTATGGTATTGGCGAAATCTTCTCGGGTTTTCCACCGGGTTAGGTCCTCCATCTCCTCCGACGTTTCGATGAGCGACTCGGTCATCTTCTTAAGGGCTACGTCACTTCCCCAAACCTACTCCCTCCCTCCTCCATTAGTTCACTTGTTCACATTCTCAACTGAAAAGAAGACGCGCTATTTCCATTGGAAACTCACGACTCCGGTTTTGTACGAACAGGAAGCGACATTGCCCTGAAGAAGATGAGGGAGTCGTTCATCGAAACGTCGGCGAGGATGGAGGACCTAAATCCGTGGAAACCCCGAAAAGATTTCACCATGTTTGGCATAAGTTGGCTGTTAGTCAAATTTGCCAGTCGCTGCATTTTCGGAACTATTTCACTTTGCCCGTAATTAATGAATGTTTGCCTTCGTTTTTTCCTCAGGGACTTCAAGCGAAGCACTCATGGAGCCTCCTAGCATTCATTCATCGGGAAACTTCTACCAGCTAAATCGTCCTGTCGGTGTCCAATCTCATCCAATAAGAGGGGAGTCAACGACTGCACGAATGAAAGAATGCCATTTAGGAGGCGTCGGGGACCGATTTCACGGCTGTTGGGACCATCACCTCTATTCTGGCAACAACAGTTTCCGACAGAATCTCTTCCAGGGAGTATTTCTTAGTGAAAGGGAGAGGAAAACGTGGAATCCGCAGCTTTATCCAATACCAGTGCGTCTACATAATTCAACTAAGAACAGAATATGGACGATGCACCAAAATCCTGGCCACTGCAGAGCAGGATGCTGCCCGGGAAATTTATACAGGGACATAGAGGAAGTGGCAAAACATCAGAGGGTGTGTACGCATCCAACCATCAGCCAATTAGACGACTGCTCGCATTGCTGTTTCTCTGGTGACCCCTGTTTGCAACAAATCAATGTTCACCCGGGGAAGGAATCCCATTCCAGCGAAGGCATTGGGACAATCCTAGCGACGAATTCCAGCAAGGGGAGAGGTATTTTGATCCCGATCGCTGCAACCCGTCCCCGCGTTGATCTGATCGATCAGTTTTCATCGTCGGCGATCGGACGTCACTATTTCTCCGACGGGGATGAACCCGAAACTCACGGGGGGACGCTCCCCGACCGTCCAACGAGCCCAAGATCCTGCGTCATTTGCTCCAGGACGCAGTGGAGCCCTTACGAGCCACAGAGGTTGTACGTCCCCGTGGTCAACACGAAAAGGGATAGAAAATCGTTTGCACTGTCGGGGGAAGGCAGCGCTGCAAGTAGCTCGGGATATTGCGAGGAAGGAGATTTGAACGACCGCCGCCGTTCTCGGGCTTGCGAGCCTCGGAATCCGTTTCTCGCTTCCAATATCGATAGAAACGATTCGGATTCGCAAGCGGCTGGATGTTTCGTCCGGCGTGGGATGGATTTGAATGGCAAGGATCCGAACGCCGTTCATTTCGGCAGTACCTACCTTGCAAATTACAGTCAGATGGACAAGGTTGCTTTCCACTCGCACAACCATGGAAATCGTCGTCTGGGAGAGACAATAGGCGCGTGTCGAAATCAGCTCGATTGTTGCCCGGGGGTAATCAATTTCGGACGTCAGTCGCTTGGAGATCACCACGACGCCTTCGGCGCGAGCTGTCGAGCAAATGACGGGTGCCATCAGAAGAGTTTCGCTATACTCCAAAAGGAAGAACTTGCTTGGCAAAAGAATGTGCCACCTCAGTGGCCGGCTTTCAACTCCCTTCAGCTTCAAATTCCTCGTCATTCATCGGCAGAGGAGCAATGTTTACAAAAAAACCCCGCCGATTACTCCAAAAAGGTTAGTGAAAATGCAAAAATCAGCTATTCTCCACCAATATCGTACTCCCTCAAATATTCAGATAAGGAGCATGTGGCCCAGAAATCACAAGTTCTGAACTTCCACAGAACGCAAGACGAGTGATCGTGGTGGTTCCTTCATAGGCGAAAATTAAAAGCCACTGGACCACAAACCCAATGAAGGTCGGAAAAGGGAATTTTATGGGCATTGACGATAAAATACAGGGTGTGCTCCGAAAGTAATGCAATAATTTTTTCAAATAATTTATTGAACAGATTTGCGCAAACACTTAAAATTCTTCAAAGTATAAAGAAGTCTGCTGGGGCGATATTACGACTATAGGAGGTGGGACAGCATTGGCACCTGGTATATGGCCAGGAACTCGCGGACTCGTAGCGTGTTGTCGTGATGGAGTTGCCAGGTATTGAAGATGTCTTTTCTCGTCCTGATGATCCTTTTTTCGGAGTCTTTCCGGCACATCCACGTAGTAGGTAGCGCTAACTGCCTTTACTGTCTAAAAAGACAATGAGCATTGTTTTCACTTTTGATTTGCTCATTCTTGCCTTTTTGGGCATGATGGACTGGTCGGTGTGCCACTCAGAGGTTTGGCGTTTTGTTTCTGGGTCGTATTCAAAAACACAGGTTTCATCACCACTGATGGCGTTGTCCAAATAATCAGGTTCATTTTCAATACGTTGCAAAAGTTCACTTAAAATTTCCACTCGGTTGGTATTTCGTGACACGGTCGAAAGGCGCAGAGGTTTACAATAACTAATGTGATGCCGCTTCCACAGCTTGGAGAGCACTGAGAGTGGGTTTCTCGGCAAACCTTAGCGTTCCACCATCTTATCCAAGTAGTTTAATCCCAATCCTGACCAATAGGATCGCTGAGGAAAATGTAATTGCATTCCTTTCGGAACACACTCTGTATATGATCTCAGAAAAAAAATTTATCTGGGATTCTTCTCTAGGCAACGATAGTAGAAATCGACCTACGCCAGTGAACCAAGTAAGTATATAGTTGTCGCTATATTGCATTTTAGTCGACAGATGGATCATCATCATTCTTTTTTTGATAAAAAAAATAGTGCATTTACACCATATATATTACGTAACACACGATGGAGATCACTCTGAAAAAATGGGCAATGATGGGATGATACTTGTTATATCAGGGGAGTTTACCGTACGTATTCATCAACTGCCAAAAAATTATCACCATAAACAATAAACCTCATTCGATGAATATTTATGAAACATGATCATTTTCCTATGGAGTTCTTTATTTTTTTATTCTACGCCGTGGCTGTAACAGAGGTACAAAATATTATTGTAAAGAAGTAAAAAAAGTACGTAACCACAGACTATGCTGTGTAACACCACTGTTTTGATTTGGCAATGTTTTAAATTATTAAAATACATAAATTTAATTTTACATAGGCTCACCTGATAGGAAACAAAATTATGATTTTCGTACACATCTTAATTCACGATTAATATTTAAATAAAAGAGTCGAAAATTTTCAAGAGACATGCAGGTACCACGTAAAAAACATTTTTCTTGCGTAAAACTTAGTGTTCTCATCCAGAGCCTCTTAATGACAACCAATCTCAAGGAACTGCGGGAGATGCCGCGACAGTAACTTTTAACGGAGTCATCTGTAAATATGCGCATTGGAATGTAGAAATTTCAATACGTAACAATCATTCGCCCGATCAAGGCGAATGATTTTTACACTTTGACATGTCGGAAGTTTTAAGACAATATGTCACATCAATTCCCACATCTAAATTTTATAGGGCTTGTGGTTTATAATGTATTAATTTAGATTTGCGATCAATTTTAGAGAATTATTACGAGTAAATAGTTTTGAGAGTAACCCGTTTCTGGACATATTCCTAAGAAAACCATTTGTCTCTCACGACTTCCTTCGACGGAATACGATGCATGTTCCTAAGTCTTTCGCGTTTGACCTTTTGGCCTCCAGAGCGAGGAGACAGGACGTGCCCGCGACGCCGAACTACCACTTCTCCAGGAACACCTCCGGGTCCTCCTCTGGGCCCTACTCGGATCCGAGAGGCTGGAGGCCGCCGCCCTCACTTCCGGAGAGAGGACCCCTTACTGTCCAAGGGATCCGGCACGGTGGTGCCAGACGCCCGTCGAGGATCTCCTGAGGGCCATTCTGGGCGCGTGCGACTGCCGAGACTGCCGCCGGCGGCAAGACTTCCGGACCCTCGCCCTCGGATTTCTCAACAAGTGCCCGCCACTCTCGGAAAGACTCGCCGGGGACCCCAGAGACCTCGGGGCCGTCGTTGCATCGGTCTACCATAACGGTGAGTGGCTCTTAGCCCCATGCCAACGGACTATGCCGGGTTGGCACACCTTTGCATGACAAGTGCCATTTACTGCGATCCAAAATACGTCTATATATACTTGTATTACGCAAAACATATGTCGGTAACGCTAAAATGACACGAAGAGTGCCCTAGCTTTACCATCACTTGGTGGGAAAACCGATACCCGGTTGAAATAACTTCGAATTTGCAAACATGAGAGGAAAATCTTTCATTTTTGATCAATACGAAGTTTAATCAGTCCAAATTTTCTTACAGGATACATGTATCTGTATATTTTGTGAGAATTCCCGTCCTTTTGTGGCCATATCTTTGTGAAACTTGGCATAGGTGTAAATTGGTCTACCGTGCACTGATATATCCACACAAAATTTAAAAAATATGAAATAGCATCTTCGCCCTAAGAAAAAGTCAACAAAGTTTCACACGTACTTTCGAGAAGTTTCACAGACTGCTAGGTATTTCTCTTCCATTATGTCGCTCTAGCTCTAAGAGCGAGGGAAGAATATTTCCGAGCCTACTATAACACAAATTTGAACTGCCCTGACAAACTTGAAATGCTGCATAGAAGAAACAGCTCGAGGCTTTGTTTTAAGTAATTACGATAATCGTATTATTTTATTCGTTGACAACATCGTAACGAGTTCTACGTTCAACACAAATTTGATCTGCCCTGACAAACTTGAAATGCTGCATAGAAGAAACAGCTCGAGGCTTTGTTTTAAGTAATTACGGTAATCGTATTATTTTATTCGTTGACAACATCGTAACGAGTTCTACGTGTTACTCGAGAATATTAGAGAAAATTGACAATGCAATTATC
Source organism: Hetaerina americana (assembly GCF_022747635.1). Taxonomy (NCBI): domain Eukaryota; kingdom Metazoa; phylum Arthropoda; class Insecta; order Odonata; family Calopterygidae; genus Hetaerina; species Hetaerina americana. The sequence goes on along the minus strand of NW_027286181.1, from coordinate 17,131,656 downwards.
GCCCGTTGATTGCATCGTACCTTACCTTTTTAGCTTGATCCACCGTAAATATTATTATGTAAACTGTGATAAACCATCAATAATTTCGCATCAGGAACCCAAACTACGGATAATTTTCAATTAATATCACATAATTTATAAAATCAAACTGTCAATTCACAGTTTTCTGTGATGTATGCTTCTCAAGCGATCTGACGGTATGTAATGTAGATGTACTCACGATGTTCAGGGAACGTCTTGGAGTTCTGCCGATCCTGATTTGGGCGATTCTACCTTCGGCTGAGCGAGGTCGAGCTCTCATCTCTTCCATATTACATTCCCTTCTCTCCCATCCTCAGATCTGATGCCCAGCATGAAGAGGCACGAGGCGGATTTTCCAGAGGGTGTACGTCAAACGCTGACGAGGGTGGCGAGGCTCGAGTGGGCCATGAACCGCGTCTCACTCCTGCAACCACGGGAGACGGGACGCGGCCCAGAGGTGAGACAGACAGCCACTGGTGAAGGGATGGCAGCGAAATTTAAGCACAGAAATACTCTCCGCTAAATTTAACACGGGAAATGGAGGCGTTGTCATCTAGTGGTCAGAACGTTCGGTTTCTGACCAAAGGACCCAGTTCAGGCCCGCATCTTCCTGGGATATCACAAGTTAAGTGGTACAGGGAAGGAACTGGGCTTTGTTGAGTAAATTTTCCAACGGGCTTGCAAGGTGACCTTTGCTCTCATCCACTAAACCTTAAGATTGATTGCTGTGGTTGTTTTAACCAGGGGTATCGAAAACGATTACGTAAACACATTGCCAGTCATATTACTCGAGAAGATATGGATCGTGAGTTCAAAAGAAGTACATTTTAATTTCTCATTTTAAAATATAAGAAAATATTACTTTGACCAAATATTTCAAATACAAATAATGTTAATAAGCAATAAGGTAGTGAAGGTAGTAGTTCCGGGGGTAACTTTGAGGTAGTAATGTATAATCGAAGAAGTGACAGACATGGCTATTTTTGCACACCTTTTCATAATGTGTAAAACTGCCATGTCTGTCACTTCTTTAGGTAATTAATAAATAGCATAGAGCTATAAACTACAGAATATATGTAGTGCAAACGTCGTGACAAAGAGAGCGAAAGAAACATGGTCGAACAGGCATTGCGAGGGTACGGAAAGTTTGTAGAGGAAGGATGAAGTTGGTGTGCTATACATGAAGGTTGATATTCTGTTACGAAATAATAAGGGAACATCGTTGTTGCAAACAAACAAAGTTAAGTGAGGAAAAATATTAGTTGAACCAGAAAAGATCCAAGAGAAGAGGAAGGGATATATAGAAGACCTGCAAGGTACGGTGGGGAAGAATAAGGGATGTTAGGAGAAATACAAAGGAGGTAGGGAGGATGAATGCAGAGTATTCTGATTGGAAATGGGACGTTGAAGACTGATAAAGGGGAGAATGTTAGACAAGGAAGGAAGGGTTAGGAATAGGATACGTATGTTGGATGGAATGAAGTGAGGAAGGAGGTATGCGGAATCGAAGAGGTTTATCATAGTGCTGTATTTTTGGTTATGTTTCGTCAGGAGGGGCAAGGAAATTGTCACTGTACCGGTGGCTTAAATCCATCAAAAATCTAGCTTTATCTGTAGATTGCCGATGATAATAATAATAATTATCACTTTAAATCCCCCAGATTGACATCATTTTTTGCGATACTGTTAAAAGAAAAACGCCCCTAGAATCGCTCAGGCTCCAAAATGTTATTGTCTTTTTGGAAACAAGGTATCGGACAAACTGAAACAGTTTCGTGATTTTCCTCGAACAAATTATCTTTTCTCATGTCAACCTGATTTATGACAATAACTTGTTTTGCGATCGGAAATGAAGAGAAGGGAAAAGACACGTTCCTTACGTCAGACTGACTTGGTATCCGATACATATACTCGTATATTTTTATACCACCTCATATATACCGCCCCCCGCCACACGCCCTTGCGGAATATTATGTAGATGTATACCTTCTGTATTACATCAGGTTCGGATTATTCCCTCAATATTAGAATATGAACTCATTTGATTGATATTACCGTAACTTAACTCAATCATCACATTTTTAAACGAAGAAATTTGTCGTCCAGCTTTTCTTACCATGGATTTGTAATGGATATTTACTATATTTTATATTTTCAGCGAATAATATCTACAATGGCATTGTAGATATTATTATATATCATTACGTATTTAAGAATTTCAACCCTTGAAATATCTGCGTTGCAAAAAATCTTAAATCGCAGGTGTCATAAAACTTAAATCCTACAGGCATCGATGAAGGGAGGAGGGCCCAGGTGCTATTAGACTATTTTTTATTAGGTGCGAAGGAGCAAAAATAAATATCACTATTTTTTAGGGATAAAAACATAAAAAATCTACTGTGCCAAATAGGTACGAAGTTACTTCAAATAAATATGCCCATTACATATTTTTTCGATTTTCTTTTGAAAAATGATTAGATTTGGGTGTTTTGCTGAATGGATAGCATAAGCGACATGATATGCCTCTCGCGACGTTTATGAAGAGCCACAAATGGCAAATCTTAGAAAATGGATAAATGTACGTATTCGATTGCCGTTCACGATAAAGAAAATTTTCGCGCTGAAATTTTCAGGGCTATTTCAGTACCTACTGACTGCGACTTTACATTAGCAACAGCATTATTAGTTTTTATCATTACCCTGTCAAATCCCGAAAACTATTCATTTCATCAAATTTACACTAATATTCCGTATTCAATTCAAATTTTCATCAAGTATTGGTTTTGTTTTATAAATTCCAGCTCTTGTTATATAGACAAAAATAATTTCAGTAAATGTGAGCTTACGATATTATCGATCAATTAATCAAGATGTATCACTTTCAAGGAATCAACCTCAACTACATCGTTTCGATGTAATCGAGCATTGACGGCAATTCACTTAGAATGACTCAGACGCGGTGTTAGGGGTAACCAAGGGTTAGGCGGAAGAGATCTAGTCCCAATCTCGTCCCAATAAAGACGTTTTATAATTACTGTTAGGGCCGAACTTTGTAGGTGAGATGACCTTACTGTTGAGTAAGAGGGGAGAGAAGGGCGAAGTCGGTAAGAATTGAAATCTTTAAGTCTTCGTGGGAAAAGGACTATCCAATCAGAACAAGTTACACGACTACCAGCCCTATGTAAGGCGGACAAGAAAGCTTCGAAAAATACCTTCGACCTGAAGACGCAGGCAGGATGGCCAGCGAAACTGTCGTCTTCAAAAGACAACCTACGCGGATTGAGAACCCGTAAATGCAGAGACAAGCATCTAGAAGTCTCGTGAAAATACAATTTATTCGGATTTTGGATGCTTAGACATTTTAATTAATGGGTTTTTAACCCCATCACTGGAACCACACATAAGGAATATGTGTTTAAGGGGGACACGGTCCCCTTAACACCACCTGACTCCATCACTGAATGCAATGGTGGGAACCTGAGAGTCACAAATCCTCACATCCTAAAAAAAATGTCTGTCAAACTTGTTAACTGAGAAATTAAGTTATTTGAGAGAGGGATATTAGATATTTACACAAGAAAAGCTGCTCGGGTTAATATACATGTAGTTCGTAATGCAGTGACATGTACATTCGAATTTCGCCGGCTATAGCTTATATATCCCTTAAGATGAATTATCTGTTAAATTTGGCAGTTCGAGTTCCTAGAAATCTAAAGATATGCCAAGGTTTATCGTACTTCCGAAGGATTCACACTCCAAAAGCGGTCCGACAAAGAGAACATAGATGAATAAAAATTTCCTCCAGTCGTTTTCACCGAAATACCTGTATACTTCATTTTTGGGGGATTATTTCCCAATATACGAGTACCCACTCCTGGTAAATAACCGGCACGCTAACAAGGAAATTGTGTTTTTATAGATCCTGGAAGTAGGATCTCACAGGAAACGGAAGTATCGTAATTGGCACCGAAAGTCGCATTATTACTTTCGCCGAATTTTTCTTCCTATCTGGGTGAGCCGCTCTCAAATATGGGTCTCTAAAATAGAGGAATATAGAGTAAAATCAGGATATATTTGTTTTTCCCCGTAGATTTCGAGAACACTTTCGACAGAATAAATTTGGATATAAATAATAAATGCAATGTTGAAAATAAGAGTTGTTCAGAAGAATAGGCGACTTATCCGCAATCTGTAAATGCCTCATACTCCTCAAATGCGAGTGGCAGCAGGAGAGTTGGAATGGGTAGTGCAAGGCAAGGGAGTGAGACGGGTGTCCATAATTACCTGTTCTTTTCAAAGTATACGTCAAGGAAATGGTAAAAGATGCCTGGGGAGACTGGAGGTAGGATTAAAAATCGGTTGGAAATTCATACATTCAGTTAGGTTTATAGATGATGGGAATTCAGTCAGCCATGGGACTGCAAGCATTGCTGAGCACATTGAAAAATCAGTGTGACAAGCAAGAGATGAGAGGAAAAGTAAACAAAACAAAGGTTATGCGGTTTTCCAGGCTAAGTTAACTATTGAAATAGGAGTTCACCGATTACTTATCTTGGGAATGTTCTGGAGCAAAGGGTAAAAGAGGTAGGACTATAGAAAGAAGAATTGCATTGGGCAAAGAAACATTCATCAGTAGTATAGAATTGATGATGGAGATGTTGAGTAAGATTGATAAGAAAGGCTCATTAAAACTTTTGACGTGCCGCATAGTTTTGTATGGCACAGAAACGTGGTCATGGAAGCAAGGTGATAGGAGACTTTTAAAATGTGGGTGTTGAGAAGGTTGGAAACAGGGAAGTGGATAAAGGAAAACAAGAGACGAAATACTAGACGAGGTGGTGGAAGAGAGGGTATTGTTGTAAGAAATCCAAAGAAGGCCCGAGAGATGGATGCAGAATATTTTAATTGATAATAGGATATAGATGAAGAAAGGATATATAATATGAGGAATTGGAAAAAGTTTATTGTAGTGTAAGCTGTCAGGTTTTATCTTGTTGGATGACGCTAAGGAATGTACAGTTTTTCTTTTCCCAAAAATTTATCTTTAATGGTAGACTACCATATAATAATAATACAGGAGTGACCATGCCTGCAAAGTCTCTTTTATTATAAAATTTCCTGCATAAGGTATAAAATACCTTGAAAGATGAAAAAATTGAATGATGAAAGTTGAAAAAATTACTAATAAAAAGTGGTTTTTGAAAAGAAAAGGAGAATAGTGTTGTATGCCTGCTTGCCCCTACTATTCTGCCATTCAACCATATTTACTTGCAATAAAGGAGAAAAAAGTATTTCTGGAAAATGCAGTTAACTAACATATCAGGGAAACTGATGATTAGTGTTATATTTGGATACTCACCCACATATGATGTTTTTAATACACATACCTCACAAATGAGAACCCAAAAATGAAATCATTGCATAGAAGCCTTTGAAAAAATTTACACCAGGGACGTTTATTAGTCATTGTATAACTTTGTGTTAGCCATCATATTAAGAATGACAGAAAATCAGACGAATATATAAAATTACTATCAGCAGAGTGAGCAGGGAGTAAATCTCTTACATAACAGCATACATGCTTCATATCATATCTCTTTTAACTTGATTGACAATACACATTAGATGTGTATCTGGGTTTTAGCTGTCCTATTCTACCTAATTATACCAATATGCATTGAATTTATGAATATAAAGACAAAAAATAGATTTAAAACATTTCTACCTATCCCTTTTTAAATGAAATAAAGCACACAAAATTTTAATTTTCTCATCTGGAAATATTAATCTGATTCTCAGAGAAATATTTCATAGGTTACTTATTTGAAATTTGGTATTGCATTGCATCATGCCAATGATAATTTTTTAAATGTCAACTAAATAAACTGATTACTTTGTCAATTATGAACAGGCTAAAACTGGTTAGTTGTCTAAAATGTTAATTGACTACACTGAGTCTGCTGAATGAACCCCTTTGCCACAGAAAAGCAAAGCATTAACAAATGCATGTGTCGGCAGGCACCTAAACCATTCAGGTTTTCACTCATACCAACTAAGAGAACTGAACCTGAGTCAAAAATAAAATGCTTCATTCTTAAGTGGCATAAGGCTTTATCTGGCAGGCTAAAGATTATTTTTCTATTGTAAAGGAACCCTTACCAAAGGTAAACGATCAAAAAAAAATCTTGCTTAATTCCACAAGTGATGCATCTGAACAAGAAAAGGATTCTTCAAGGGATTTGGTAGGTCACTTGGTATGTGATATCGCACTGTTTTTTGTCACTTTGTTTTATGAATAATTCACCCTAGAAAATAAAGCAATGATATATCAGCAGGTTGAATAAAACGGTTCTTATATGGAATAAAAGATCAGTTGGAATGTTAACATAATTACTAGAAAACACTTTATATACCTATGTAAACAATAACAAATACACCACTTCAGAAACCCCATTATTGCTGACGATATATTGACACATGGAACCTCAATAAATGATAAAATTTCACATTTTAGATCGCACAAATATGCAGCCTTCCACTCGATGATCCACTGGCTCCCTCCACTCCCCCCTTTCCTCCCCAATACTCAATAAGAAACTTAGAAAAACTATGAATATAGCCACCAGCAATGGATACAACTCAAATCTAGCTGGAAAAATAATTTTAAAAAAAGCAGAAAACAATGACCATAAATCAAATTTTCCCCTCTCAGTCCTCAACTTCTAAAGACTTCAAGTGGTGTTCGATCCATTCCTAGGAGATATCTCCTATTAAATCCCAAATAGCCTTCCAACTAGTCTCAAAGCAGCCTTTTACCCTCCCCTTGCTCTCTTCAAGCTTTTAGCTAATGGCAAAGACAAGCAGGATACACTTTTAAAATTGGACGTCTACAAACTTAAATTTGATAATTGCAACACATATTATATCAGTTAAACTGGGAGGAATTTCAAAACACAAGCCCAAGAACATGCCTGGAGTCACAAAAAGCAAAACCCCAATTCCCTCTTTGCTAAACACCTCTTCGAGTTTAAACATAATAGAGATTTTGTCCCAGAAATACTAAATATCCTCCCTAAAAAATTAAAAATGGACACCCTCAAGCTAATAGAGATTCGAAGGCACTCGGCAGACCCAAATACATGCTTTGTAATGAGAAATAATATGCCCATCTCTCCCCTCTCCTTCCCGAAAAACTGATTTCAAGGGGAAACAAATCCAACATTTCCACACACTCAGTTGCTCCTATGCCATAGCCAGATCCTATGCCATGACCATACCCTAAGACATGACCAGGACCCTATTCCATGACCATACCCTAAGTCACGACCAGCACTCTACGCCACATCATAACCCAGGCATAGAGATCATTCATCTTGGACCTGGATTTCTCATAAACTTACCAAGTACTTTAGCCACTTAAACTACCAAGGCACCCTCTTGTGAGGTAACACACCTAACGACAATTACTTTGAGACACTTTATGCACAGTAATATGTCTGAACACTTAGTTTCTTTAAAGTCATTGGAAGTTTTCAGGGTATTATGATGCCTCAATAGCTTATTGGCTAAAGCGCACGGCTGGAAATTGAGAGATCCAGATTCTAATCCTGCTTAAGGTAAATGATTGTGAACCAAAATGCCTTGTATTGGTGCCCACATTTGATTCAGTTATTCCAATGAAGTAATCATCAAAACATTTCCCGGGTTGACATCAACAAAATTAATGCCAACTATGTTGGCTAATGTAGAAGAAATTTACAATGATAATTATGATGAGCTTCTTATTTCAATAGTCTACATGTTAAGAATAATTTTATGCGGCTAAAACATTTGCCATTAAAGAATGAGAATAAGCATAGATTGGAGGCTTTGAGATGCACCCATGAGAAATAAAGACAATGAAATAGAAAGGAAAACGAAGAAATAGTAACGAAAAAGGAAAATTTCGCGTAAGTGGGAGGGGAGGGGGAAGGAAATGATTCGGTATTTTGAGTGGCATGAATTAAGGTGTGAATTTCGTGGACCTGAAAAATGGTTTCCCCTAATGAAGACAGTGTATATTTAAGGACTTAAGTCTGAAAAAATTGCTGACACAGCTTTAACTAGAAGACTACTGTATTATTGATGGTTTCCGGTGTAACTTTATGGAATCGATTCATAGTGGAAATGAAAAAATTGTAACTTTGTGATTCCACTGAAAACAAAAAGTTACAATTTTTCCATTTCCAAGACTACTGCCAATAATTATTTTTGTTATCTTCTACATTGACTGCCTGAATATACATGTGCTGGACCTGTATAGCTCACATGAACCAAAAGAACTAAAATATTGCACATTGTCGGCAATCATGCTGGTGGCCAGTGGAAAAGGTTATTATGAACAATGCAAGGCTTTCAATTTAGCCAAAAGTTTAACTAGTACCTATAGCTTGTGAAAATCACCGGTACAAGCCGCTTTTATATTTAGCTTTTTCACATAGAGGGGCAGACCGGCTTAAATTATGCTAATTATGGCAGCCTACCATCAGCTCACCTAAGTTCAGTGCTCATAATATTTCATTATATATATATATATATATGTGTATATATATATATATATATATATATATATATATATATATATATATATATATGTATATATATATGTATATATATATATATACACATATATATATATATATACATATTCTTTAAATATTTATAAAAATATATATAAATAAATATATATATATATATACACATACATATATATATACATATTCTTTAAATATTTATAAAAATATATAAATAAATATATATATAAATATATATTCCCATGACTCAGAACCAAACTCATATTTTCATCACATTCTCAGCTCAAAGGAAGAAGAGGAAAAGAGGTGGAAAGCTTCCAAAGATTGAATAAATTGAAAGGAGGACAACCCTTGATTGGCCATAGAGATACATCACAAAACACCAATGAAAAAAGTAATGTCACACGAAGAGAAAGTTGCCAACTAACAAGTGCTGAGAAAATCAATCAAATGAATAGCAGTGAAGTTGAAAAGGTAGATTCTCGCATCATTACTTCTCGACTAAGCCTACATCCACACCACCAATTCTTGCTCAGGGGAATAGCAGCTGGTTTTCAGCACCGCCAACACAAGGAACGGTTAGATTTAAACAATGACATAGGCTCAGAAAATATGCAGGATCCAGCACTGCCTCATGCCTTGCATGAGGCCAAGAGCTTGTGTGATGGTAAGTCAATCCCATTTAAAGAAATTCCTTGACTTATTCCTCCATTCATCAAATATTACATAGGTTTAGCTGGGATTTAGAAATAAATCCATTTTAAAAAATACCGATATTTTTAAGCTTTAAAGGAAGTTATTTAGATGTAAGTGGTCATAAATGACTTCCTGTACATAGTGCCTCCAAAAAACAATAAACAGTAATATGTTCTGAACACTGTGCAAAATTAAATTAATAGAGCTAAGTTGATTATAGAGAGGGTAAGGGAAGAAGTACCATCAAAAGTTAGGACAATGATAATTATTGCAGCAGGCTTAGGAAATTAATATTTCTACATCCCTAGGTATTTTATAAACTAAGGAGGGAATTGAACTACAAATTAAACCACTTGGCTTTTCCACATAAAAAACTTTTATTTACGACCTAGGTTTCGTTGTGGTATAACATCATCAGGTAAAAATACAAGTCAAACACAGTATATATAGCTCTGGACAGAGGGGAAGAGGAGGGAGGGAGTAAAGCAAGGATTGGTAGAGGTAGGAAGAGGGGGCAGAGGAGGAGGATTGGTAATATTGATAAATTAGCAGGCTAGGAGAAGGAATTAATATAGTTGAGAAAAAAAAATTTACCAATGTTGAAAATATCCCAGCCTGCTACTTAATCACCTTATTACCCAGTGCCGTTTGCATTACCCATTCCCCACTCCTCTGCCAACTAATCGACGCCAAGCTTCATAAATAAAAGTTTTTTAAGTGGAAAAGCCAAGTGGTTTAATTTTTAGTTCAATATGAAGAATTTCCACCAAGTGACGCCAGAAACTGTTTTATTTATTAAGGAGCGTAATTATTTTTATTTTTCCAGTGACACTAGAAGATGGTGATGGAGTTACAATTGGCAACAAGATGCCAGTAAAGAAGAAGAGAGGACGCCCACCAAAACATGGCTCTGATAGAAGCATTGGTATGATGTGGAAAAAAAATCAAACTACACAGTGTGTTCAAATAGTTAGGTGACTTTTCAAATTCCACAGGCAACATACATTCTATCTTTTGTTTTTCTGAGTTGGTACACATGTCCCAAACATTTGTTTACAGTAAAACAGTACAACAATATAGCATATTTAGTTTTTTATTGACAGAGACAATTGTCAGATGTGTTTTGGTGTGCTCGGCGATTTTTTGCTATAAAAAAATGGATCAAAGAATTTGCATCAAATTTTGAGTAAAAAATAGAATTAAGTGCTCCAAAACACTTGAAATGTTAACAGTGGCATATAATGAGTCAGCTCTCAGTAAAAAAAAATGTTTATAAATGGTACAAGCTCTTCCAAGAGGGCCGAGAAGATGGCAATGACGAAGCTCGCTCTGGACGCCCCTGCACGTCAACAACAGATGAAAATGTTGAAGCAGTGAAGAAAATTGTTTTGAAAAACCTTCCACTCACTATTAGAGAAGCTGCTGAGGATGTTGGCTTATCGGCTGGCTTGTGCCATGCAAATTATTAGGATGTTTTTGGCATGAAATGTGTGTGTGAAGTTTGTTCCAAAACTACTTAATTTTGGCCAGAAGAACCACCCCATCTTCAAGAGCTTCTGAGCATCGCTCAGAAGCTCTTGAATGACGTCAATGATGATCCTAATTTGCTCAAGAGGATCATAACTGGTGACAAATTATGAGTACATGGTTATAATGTCGAAACCAAAGCCCAATTGTTCCAATGGAAGAACCCAGGAGAACCAAGACCGAAAAAAGAATGCCAAGTTTGATTAAATTTCAAGGTTTTGTTTACTGTTTTCTTTGATTATCGTGGCGTAGTGCATCAGGAGTTCTTACCCCAAGGTCGTACGGTCAATAAGAAGTATTACCTTGAAGGAATGCACCGTTTGCAAGAAGCAATATGAGAAAACGTCAGGAATTGTGGAAAAACAATTTATGGCTTTTGCATCACGATAATGCACCTCATCGTTGCTTGTGAGATTTTTGGCCAATAACAACACCACAATCATGCTTCAGCCACCATATTCGCTGGATTTGGGTGAATATCTTTGTGACTTTTTCCTGTTCCCAAAACTGAAGAGACATATGAAAGGATGACGAGCATCGCTGGAATAGCTCAAAGCTATACCAAAAAGTTCTTATCAGAATTGCTTCGAGGATTGGAAAAAGCATTGGCTCAAGGGTATTATATCTGGGGGAGATTACTTTGAAGGGGACAACTCTAATATTGAAGAATAAATAAAAATCTTTTCATAAAAAAAGTCACCTTACTTTTTGAACACACCTTGTATAGCTACTTGTCCACTAGGTTACCCATCTAACAAAGTAATTATTCCAGGATTTGAACCATAATCTCCCTCACAACAGAAAAATCAATGAACCACTGATCTGATTGAATGCAAATTTTCACAGGTTTTTTGTGACTAAGTAAGTGGTTGAGGTAGCTAGTTATTTATGCTCTAAGTCACATAGTAGAGAGATGAATTCAATTTTTCAAATTAATGCAAAACATAGTGGCAAAGAATAATCAATTTGGACAGCAACTGTATAATCGTGGTCATATAATTAAACAAAAATCACATTGTGGAAAGGGCCCTGTTTCATTAAAAGTATGTTATAATTAAAGATATGTAAAAATTATTATGATTATTCATTTACACCGGCCAAAACACATACTGTTGTACAATACATGGAACATTGCAGAGCCTTATTAACTGTAATGGGAAAGAAACTGACTCCCTTTTTTATTCTGATGTGTGAATTTAATAAATACTTTCAAACTATCTAGTATTTTTTAAAGAGCAGAATCATTAAAGTAATTAAATTGCTGTTTTTCTTTTTCCTAGCTGATAAGAATTGTTTTCCATTGTCCTTTCTAATAATGCTCTAAAAATCAGCATGATGGAAAAATGTCAACTCCTAAACTAGTGTAATTTCAAAACTTTGGCAAGCTCAAATGACCTACGACTAACTAATGCTTTGCAGGGCTGGTCACAAGGAAAAGACGGATGCTTCTTTGGAAGTTCCTTCTCACCCTTTTGGATGGAGAAGACAAAATAAAGATGGAAGAAGTCATCACTTCACGCAACAAAGAAGATACCCCTAATTGCAAACCTAATTCACTAGCTCAAAGTAACTGCGATTACGACAAGCCAGAGCCTTCAACTTCAGCCTCCTTCGAGAAAAATTCCACCTTTTCCTTTCCTAGCACTCCATATGTTCAGTGGATACATCGGGAGGAAGGTCTGTTCCAGATCATTGATAGCACAGCATTGGCATGCTTTTGGGGAGAGAGGAATAAAAACCCAAAAATGACATATGAGAAGATGTCCAGAGCCATGAGGTACGTGTTGTAACATTTTTCCTCTTCTTACAATCCGACAAACACCATTTAAGTAATATATTTGAACTAAATTTAATTATTTTTGGTAGAATATGGTTTCAGTATCCTACAACAAATCTCAGAGAAAAAAGTTTTCTACTTGAAAATGCTAGATCAATTTAATTTTGATCCAGGATATGTTTTAATATATGAAAGATGTTTTCAACTTCATCATAAGTCACAGGTGGTCGGATACAATTGAAGAGGGGTTTTTTGTAGTGTAGGATGCTGGATTGTTTTGTCAGGAGAGGCAAGAGAATTTTTGGTAGCTTGTGTCCATCCAAAACCAAACCTTAACTAGTACATTGCCTATTAGTCTCTTAAAATCCCAAATATATGGCAATAAATACTAAACATGTCTCATATCAGGCAGCGCCACAATATTAGGCATTCCACGACAAAAGTATAGCCTTGCATAAAGCCTTAGCTTTACCCACCCAGATGTCCCCGATCCCCAATGTTGCAAAGTAAATATGTAAACATATCAACATTAATTAGCTTTTGATTTTTGGTGATAATAAAAATGATTTAATACAGCTTAAGGTTATTTTTAAAGCTGCCATGGCAAATGTGATCAACAAGAAAAATACACTTTGAGATAAGTGAACCTTTTTGAACAGAAATCACATTTGTACTGTACTCAAAGCTTGTTTAAGATGTCCAACTTCAACTGGGACCCTGTCATGAATGTTGTACAGCCCATTTAGTATACTTTTATATGAAATCAGTGGACCTTTCTAAACTCATCAAATGCATTTGAAATTGAGAACATTAGTACATAGACTGACTCCTTAAATTACACACGTAATTTAAGTTGAAATGTCTCATTTTTTTAGTTTATGACATACAGCTTCAACAGACAAATAGTTATTAATGCCAAAAGCACCAGGACTTTAAACAGCTGAGTGAATAAAATGCATCTCCAATCTTTTTAGTTATCAGCCATCAGTCAACCGAGATATACATATAGCATTTTATTTATTTTATGCTTTTGCAACATTGCATCCTTATCCAGTATGTGGAAACAGTATCAGCAAACACAAAATAAATTTATCTTACTACGTTTAATGATGCAAGAATTATGCACTATAATTCACATTTACCTTCACGATGAAAAATTCTGTCTAAATTCATTTTCTCTTTCAGGACTTATTATCGACACAATATCTTAATGCCAGTGCCAAGGAACTTTAATCTTCCAAAGAAGTTGGTGTATAAATTTAATCCTGAACTTCTGAAAAAATAATTTTTTTTATTTAAAGATGAATTATGTAACACAAATAAATAGTAACAACAGTACTACAGCTATGTAGTACTTACTTATGAACCTAAGCAGTAAATTTCAAACCAAATATGAGTTATATAGAGATTATGCCTGGAAAATTGGCAAAGAAATCTTTAAGGAACAAGGCAAAGGCATACATTGTTAACAATTTGTTATTTTCATTTTGCATTAATGTTAACACTACATGATAATCACATGTCAATAAAGAGAGAAACACCATACAGCAGTCTTAAACCCATCATTTCCTTTCTCATTCAAGCTGAGGGTACATAAATACTACAAAAATTATTAACATAACAACATGAGAAAATATTTAATAAACTATATTAGGATACAAATAAAATCATAATACAAGTTTATTAAGGTTAACCAGTATTCCCCAGTAATTTAATTACATTAAAAAAAACTTTAATGCTCAACTTAAGAGCTAAAAGGTAAAGTAATATTCAGTTCAAGAAATCAGACTTACCATTCAATGAATACTATATACATTTCAGGAATGTGTTTTTAATTTGCAATAATCACCTTGCTGGTAAAAACTTATCAATTTCAAGGTTTTCCTCATCTCATCATGTCTATAATATTGAAATCCTTTAAAACTTACCACCAAGCATTAAGAAATTACTATGAATTTCCAATTTCTAAGAACAAACAAAATTCAATGTTATAATTCAGTGATGTTTATTAATTTAAATGGTATGCTGTATGGGAACTCAGCTAATAATAACAAATACATACTGATTAAATATAATCCATGAAAATGGGATAGAGAGTTCAATTTCCTTCAACACAGACATTTTTCCACATGTTTGTCAGTATCAAGATGATCTGCTTTGTAGTTTATAACATAGACATTGCATTGATAATACCAGATAGATACATCAATAGTTTAAACAAAGGCTTCTCATCTTTTGCCTGTACTTCTCCAAGAAAATTGTATAGCATGAAAAAATTCACTAAAAATGTTGATACAAATAAAGTTACAAATCACCCTTTAAGGAGAGATTTTTGCTCAAGGTGCCCCATTTCCCTCAGAGCTGCAGCAACAGCATGCCGCAACTGATGAAAGCGTGATATTGAAGCAGTGAAATACACTATACTTCCATCAGTCATGGTCATTCGTACTTGAATACTTGGCTCCAATACCCGAGACAATGCACTGCAATAGTAAATTAAATTTCTAAAACATAGGGGAAGGAGTGATAATATCCAGCAGATACAAACATTGAATCATACCAACATATCAACAACACAATTTTTTTAATTAAACAGTATTTGAAAACATTATATGACTAACTAAAATCCAATCTCCATAATAAAAACATGGTCAATCCAACACATAATGTAACTGTTCAAATTTAAACTGAGTACCAGAAAACATTTTCAAAAATATTATCATGGTCTTGAATATGAAATAATTAAAATTGGCATAAGAGTTACTATGAGTAGTCTTGAAGAACCTAATTCCATCTCATACACTCCATGCCAATGCCTACAGCATACAATACTGGGCTAATAAAGCGCCAACTTCTAATTATACTACAGGGTGTGGCAACATAACTTCCTTTTTTGAGATGTGCGCCAATAAGGCTGTAGAAGTCATAGATTAAGAATAGTCACATTCAAGAAGAGTAAGAATGCTCGCATTCGACAGCCAGGCTCCTAAAGTTTTTTCCCCGCCCTGGTCAATTGCCATAATGCATTGGAACAGTGAGGAGCATGCGTTTGCCGTCAAGGTCTACTTTTCAAACAGATGTTCTGTGATTGTTACACAGTGGGCCTTCCGAAATCACTTCAATGTAGCCCTGTTGGGCCCTGTCCAAGACTGGAAATCAATTTTTACATGGGTTATTACATTCAGACAAACCAAAAGTGCAACAAGATGAACTGGAGTCCCTCAGCCCATCAGATTACCTAAGAACATTGATGCAGGGAGAGCCTCCATCTTGCAATCCTCACAGTGTTCTGCGTGCAAACATGCATCAGCCCTTGGACTTTCTGATTGTTCAGTGAGGATAATTCTTCACGATGACCTTCATTACCATCCTTACAAGTTAGCGTTTGTGCACGAACTCTCCGAATGTGACTTCAATTCTCAGAAGACTGCATGTGAGGCTCTTCTCGAAAACAGGAACAGGAGGATGCAATTGTGTTTTTCAGTGATGAAGCCCATTTTCATGGGAGTAGATATGTCAACAAACAGAACGAACATGCACTACTCGGCTGACACCAATCCCAGAGAATGACATCAAATGCCTTTGCATTCACCCAAAGTCACAGTGTGGTGTGCAATTTCCACAGTTGGTATTGATGTTCCCAGGTTTTTTCCGAAGAAAATGAGGTCACAATGACAATGAATTCAGACCGATATGTAAATATGTTGGAGGAATATTTTTTTTCCACAACTTGATGAACTGGACTTGGGGGACATTTGGTTCCAACAGGATGGAGCAACAGTTCACACTTCAAGCGCATAGATGGTTGTATTGAGGGGACACTTCCTGGACCACCTCATCTCAATTAGGGGCGATTTAAAGTGGCCAGCCCACTCCCCGATTTAGCTCATTGCAATTTCTTTAGGGGTTTTTAGGAATCCCGTGTCCATGTTGACAGTCCAAGGACCCAATAAGACCTGAAGGACAACATCCATGCAGAAATTGCCGACATTACTGCTATGCTGGCAAGGGTCATGTCAAACACCAGAAATTGGCTTATTCAGTATGTGGGCAGTGGGGGGCGTCAACTACCTGATTTGATTTTCAAAACTGTGTAAAACAAAACTTGAAATATGTACCTACATTAAAAACAAGTAATAAGATTGTTTCATAAAATGGTTTTATTGTGTTTCAAGAAAAGGAAATTATGTTGCCGCACCCAGTATGTACTTCTGGAATATTTATTGATGATAAAATTACCATTCTCACAATATGAAGTTGGCAAATAACTTAACACATAGTATATTATTGAACAATGAATACATAAGGATTAATAATGAATTCGGGCTATATTTGCAGCAAATTTGCACATTCACGCTCATCTACTTTTCCAATAAAATCTTGAACTCCTTAACAAAAAAAAAGAATTTAAAAATTTAGTAACTTTTCATATTCATCCAAGTTTTATTTTCAAGCAAGATATTAATGGACCATATAAAAGAAAAGAGTAAAAGTTCTCGTTAAATATAATCAGCGCGGCACACACATGAACAACCGACAGATATCTCAAAGAAGTGTTCTCCTTACTTTGAAGAAATGATAACATCCACTCGCCACTGCATTCTCTCCATGCGAGGTAGGTGAGGAGTGGAAGGTTCCCTCAGCAGAGCTGCGTCAAACGATGCTCGTTTCGGCCCATATAAAACGCCAACCATGTCTGATATACACTCTTCTGAAAATCTTAAATAAATGTTGGTTCCACAGACAAAGTCATTATTCAAGAAAGCTTGTAAATTCATTATGCTACATGAAGACAAAATCCATTGTTTTTAATTACTTCAATTTACGACTAAATATGCTCAAAGACATACATATCTTCAATCAGGCATTAAGTAATTTAAGCAAAACATGAAAATTAATCAACATATTGTTATTCGCGATAACAAGTTTTGAATACCCACTAAATCCCATGTTCAAAAATTTTACACCAGATACCAAACCAATCATTAAGCAGCCAATATTAATAACGAAATGTTAAATAAAGAAAGCTTAAAATTGAACGCTTATTCATTGTCAAAGTGGACAATTACTCAAATTAAATAGCATAATTATCCCGTATCTTACTTAAGATCTTTCAACTCATTCTCGAATATTTCTGGTTTTAAACTTCCGGGTTCTAGACGAAGAAATGCATGCACTATCGCATGCAAACCAGCAAAGAGCTCATCTAAATTATCTGGAGCTTGTTGTCCCTTTTGAATTTGACATTGCCTTCTGATTTTGTCTAAACATCCATCTTGGGTCACCCTTCCTTCGATTGCATTGACGACCACTGCAAAAATAAGCACATTACGTAAATATTATTATTAAGTTCCAAATCATTTGGATTCCTTGTTTATTCAATCAATTTCTTTCTTCTCTCAGAAAAGAAGTAGATCCAAAATTCAACTGAAATTATTTTATTAAGCACGCACTTACATTGAAGCAATAATCTGAAAGCATTCTTGGATATTCCTTCGATGCTTTTCCCTAGTAGCTTTACTGCTAAAGGAACCCGAGTGCTAGGGAAAAGTGAAATTTCTCCTCCGGGTGCACTTAAAATTCCGCTGGAACTCATGACATAACATGCGACAATCGTTAATAGTTGAATTCCGAGATATTGTGGAGTTGTGATATTGTTAAAAACAGTGCAAAGAATTCAAGCGCAACCGATGAAAATTAGTTAAGTAATTTGTTAGTCAAGTACCCACCCCAAGAGTTTTTTTTTAATTTCGCGAGAGTTTTGTATCCAACGTAGTAAATAAAGCTGTCTTTAAGTGGAAATAACGTGTATATTTTCCATTTGTATCGGTGCTTCATTCGCTGTACCACCTGAATTCACATTTGGTTGTTCAGGGATATATTAGAAATTACACTCGTTTCTTGCCGTTAGAGCTCAATGGCTGCTGGACGAGTAAAGACGAAATTAGAAAAAACTGGAGGTATTTAATTATATCTTGCTGTTAATATTTGCCATAAATACGTTATTGACCATTAGTTATTGGATACCATAGACACGGTTAAGTTTTCTCAACGATCCTTTGATTATTCGCACTTCATAATTCTCGTTGGTAAAATTCTTGTATTACAGAAATTGTTGCGTATAGTGAAGTAGCCGTTCGAAATAATGCTGCCGTTTTGGAATATTGTCGAACTTCTATGGCCGCCCTGTCAGGAGGTACAGCTGGTCTACTTGGCCTTACGAGCTTTTATGGTTTTGCCTTCTACGTGTTTGCCGTTGTTGGTTTATGGGTATGTTTTCATATTACAGAAGTAGCGGTTCTATTCAGTTAACATTCATTTGCTTCATCGGGTCTATTGTTTTTCACCTGAAATGATATTTGTTGTGATTACAATTTTAGGGGCTGATTCTCGTCAAAGCTGGATCCCAGTGGAAGAAGTATTTTATCAGCAGAAAAACTATCCTTACTCATGGGTTCTTCGGAGGACTTTTTGTATCCTTTGTTTTGATTTGAAATATGCAACCTAAGTTTTTTAAATTCATAACTGCTTTTTGAGTTACTGTGATTCAGAAAATCAGATCTATTTGTTGATATTCCATTCCTACGTAAACATTTTCAATTGAGTTTTACTTGTCAATATATTCCGTATTTATACTTACAATTTTTTGCCGGTGTTAAAATGTACAGTTGGTATCTTTGAAATATCTTGTCTCTCAGAATATATACATGTATAGTATGTATCATATACCTACCTAGTAGTTTATAGCTCATCGATGTCATTTCCTTAATTTAATTTTACAGACCTATGTGTTGTTCTGGACGTATCCTTTTTAAACGCTAACATATATATGATAAAAAAATGGTTGATAACTGGGAAAATGCGCGTATATTTTTGTTTACAGGTATGAAGATTGGCATTTTAACCAATATGGTGCTTTCATGCTTAACATTGTAATGCATGTCTCTCTGTTTTTAGATCTGAATTAAGAGTACCTTCGAATTGCTCACCTCCTCGGAGAAGTGTGTTATGCGAAATATATTTCATATTTTTTTAAAGATTATGGATGGACACTACTACCTATTCTAAACCTCGCTTGGCAAGTCACAATTAAGCACCCTCAGCTAAAATGAATCCTTCAATTCCCCAAGCATTTTATGTGGCTTCATTCTATCATCAATCAAAACCCTGTGCATCCAAGTTTCTGTCCCCCTTTGGATTTCTCCTAACAACCCTCTCTCCTCCTCTGTGAAGCCTTGGACTGTTTCATTTTTATTCTTTTCCAACCTCGTCACACCCACTTCTCAAAAGACTATTTTTACCTCAGAAAGGCACCACTTCGAGTATTCAATTTTGAAAATGAGTTATCACCAAATGAACCAGATATTTTCTGAGGTTGACATAAGAGGCAATAGAAATAAATAATAATGTCAAATAATTTTTACTGAGAGGATGGTTAACAAATTCTCTTCTGCTCGGAAGAGAAATCTTCCATAATCGTATCGAACCACAGCCAAAAAGAGACAGCAGAATCAGCAATCACCCTTGGATTGGTGAGGGACCTTGTACGATATATAGTGGGTAGATATATGGGAAAGTCACTTTGGACTAGAAGATGCTGACTGCAGTGATGGTAAAGCTGTTGTTCAGCAGGATGAAATGCAGGAATAACCTAAAGCCCATGGCATCAACTGTTGGTCACTTAACACCATAATGTGTGATGTTAATGATTGTAAAATTTGACTTAAATAATGGCGATAAAAACTTCAGACTGAAACCTTAAAACTCTTGATTAACCTATTATTGCAATGATTCTACACTTGTTGGCTCATAAAATCTGTTGTTTATTTTGCATTTTCCTTTAAGAGTACCTAAGATTCCTGTATGGGATGGTGCATGTCTACTGAAAGCCTAATAATTTCAAGAACTGGTCAACTTGCTGCTGGAAAATCATCAGGTTGCAGTTAGTGCACATCATCCTTTTTTTGTTTTGTTAAAATATTTAATGTTGTTCGTAATTTGTTCACATACACTGTTTAATTTTATAATAAAAATTAATAATCAGTAGATCAATGAAAAAATTCATTTAAATACTTTTAAGAACGCATCAGTATTAAAAGTAACAGTAATCTCTGATACTTAAAATTACTATAATTGGAATTTTACAGAAACATATTTCTCCTGGATATAATTAAGAGTAAACAAATGTCTTATGTATTTACAAGCTCCCTCAAAGATCTTAGAAAAATGCCATTTTTGTTACGTTACTTTAGCAAAATATTATCATATTAGTGAACATGCTTTTAAGCACTGAAGTTTTGAGTATTTAACCTAATTTTTTTTGATATTACTCTATTTTAACTTTCTTACTACCAAGGTTAATTTAGCAATAAACTTTGTTGATAAATAAATGTCAGTTACTTGCCTTTTAATAGACTGTTACAATAAGGGTGGAGAATTTTTTTTCTGAATGCTTGGTGATTGTGAGTCACTCATTTTATGAATTCCCATGAAGTATGCAATTTTTTCTACTAAGTGGGAGTCTAACTAGGAATTTTGCAAGAACCATCACATTTCAAGTAATTAGTATAACTGAAGCCAATCCTCCTATAGTGTCAGCTTTTGCTTGGAATGGCTCAGACAATTTTCAGTGATAAACATTGTCTGATCTCACATTACAATTAAAAAGGAACATTTTTCTCATTGGGAATTCCTGATTCCCATTTTAAATTCCTACCTTTTTCAAACTTTTAGACCTTTTTCTTCCTATTTTTTTAAATTTGAGTTATTAATTAAGGCAGGCACCATGTTTATGTAGGCTAACTACACTGAAACTAACACTTGACTGATGTCATCAGGCAGTTTAAGCAATGATTTCTTTAATTACTAATTTTTTCAAAGTCAAATATACATACACACAATTGATTTCTAATGGAGGCTGTCAATAACAATTTTTTTTAATTCAGACTACTTTGGAGTTATGCAATACATGAATGCTTTAAACTGGCTCAGTTATTCTCAATTTTCTTACATTTAAAATCTACCCTAAATTCTAGACTACCCCATATTTAAATAAATAGATCTAATAAACTTCATGAAAATGGATCAATGTGCTGTGGCACACTCGTAGCACTTTAAAATAAAACATATCATTTACTAGAAAGCAAGCAGATCTACTGTTATGCTCATAATACTATAAACATAAATCCACATGCTTGTAAATGCATGCTAAGAAAACTTGAAAGGTATACTGGAGTTTGGCAAGCAGATATCGAATCCTTTACAATTAACAAAGCCATGGAATTAAATAATAATAAACTTGATCTGAGAAAACGTGAGTTGAAGACAAAATTTGTTAATGTGATAAAACTACGGGAAACTTTATCCAAAGTTAAGGAAATAAAAATTAAACAATTAGAATATGACACATGTGCGGCCTTCGGTTAATCTAAGACCAGGTGACAGTTACCATAAACCATAGGAGGGAGAATCCACGAAATTGTTTAAGATTGATGTCATAAGCCACATAAAAACCTAATATAATTTCTATTCTCCTTATTTCTGACAGGCAATCTACCCAGTCCTGTGGTATCTTTAATTTTTCTAGCTTTTTTCCCAGTAGTTAGGCAATACAATTTTACTTAAGGATTTGGATCTTTACCCCAAATATATACATGAAACCATCTTGTGTCTTTCACCATGTTAGGTATTTAGTTAGTAGACATTTCAAAGACTGGCTCAGCTATAATTCTCAAAGTATTGACAAAAATGATAGTGGTACAGCACAGTTATTTTACTCATTTTTAAGAGTGTCACTGAGCTTAATGGAAATTTTACAAGATTTAATGCATAGAAAATACTCTATTGAAAACAACAAATACTCCAATGTTAACCATCTCTTAAACGAACCACAATATGTATGCATGAGTTGGCTGGAAAATTCACCAGAAACACAAATGTTAGCATAGGTTGAAAAAGTACTGAATGGAATAAATTGTTTTCTTTAAATGTAAGTGTAAGGCTATTTCATTTTCACATGAATAAATAAAAAAAATGGAAGCAATAATGTATACTACATTGATCAAAAATTTCCCGGAATTTATTCAGAAAATTAAAAATACAAGTTTATTCATCTAAATCTATATTGTCCCCTTCAAAGTAATCCCCATCGACTGCAACACACTTATGCCAGCGCTTGATCCAATCCTCGAAACATTTTTTATATTCGGTTTTCGGTATGTCCATCAGTGCTTCCTGCGATTTTTCCATTACTTCCTCTCGGCTGCTAAAACGCGTTCCCCGTAATGGTTTTTTAACTCGATTGAACAGAAAGAAGTCACAGGGAGCCAAATCAGGTGAATTCGGTGGCTGTTGGATGGTATTTGTTGCATTTTTCGTCAAAAAATTACGAATAATGATAGCACTGTGCGACGGTGCGTTATCATGGTGCAAAATCCACGAGTTTTCTGCCCACATTTCTGGTCTCTTTCGGCGAATTGCTTCACGCAAACGTCTCATAACGCCCAAATAATACTCTTTGTTTACTGTCTGGCCTTCTGGCAAAAATTCATGATGCACTACACCGTTGTAATCCATGAAAACCGTCAGCATTGCCTTCTTTTTTGACTGAAAACGACGTGGTTTTTTTGGTCTCGGCTCATTTGGTGAACGCCATTCACTTGCCTGATGTCTGGATTGCGTGTCGTACTCATAAACCCACGTCTCGTCTCCAGTAATGATCCTTTTGATGAATGTGGGATCGGATTCAGCCTCGCAAATCATGTCTTTTGCGACGTCAACACGGTCTCTTTTTTGCATGAAATTGAGGTCTTTTGGCACCAACTTTGCTGCTTCTCGACGGAAACCCAAATCATTAACCACAATGTCTTGGGCGGATCCATAGGCAATGTTCAAGTCCTCCGCTATTTCTCTGATGGTTAATTTGCGGTCATTGACCAACATTTCTTTTACTTTATCAATTTTTTCACCGACTTTCGATGTCGATGGTCTGCCACTGCGTTCATCATCTTCGATTGACTCACGACCACTTCTGAACCGCTCGTGCCACTGGTAAACGACCGTTTTTTTTAGAGAATTGTTGCCGAAACACTTTTCCAACATTTCCAACGTCCGTGCGCCACTAAATCCGTTTTTTACGCAAAATTTAATACAAGTTCGTTGTTGCAAATTTAAATCCATTTCTGAAATTGTAAAAAATCGCCAACACACACAGAGATAGATGTACTCTTGGCTACGTAACTTTTGCAAATGTCAAGTTATGACACTAAGATTTAAAGGGAATATCAACAACAGATGTACCAATTTAACAAAAAAAACAGAACTCAAATCGGAACGATGGGAGCGCCACACGGTGGTTATTCCGGGAACTTTTTGATCAAGGTAGTATGTCTGCTTAAAACAAAGCCAAGATTAATACACTTATAGAAAACTTCAGTCAGCTCCAGTGGTCATGGAAAATGAAATTTTTCTACATCCACAGCAATGATTTCTCATTCACAAGAAGACCCTTGTAAATAAAGAATTAAGAAATGTTACTCAATTACAATAAGATATCACGGGCTTTATTGAAAAATACTTTTCAAGTAATAGTGATTATCAAGAAACATTTTCATAGGTAATAAATGGCTCTGATACAGAGATAATTATTTATACAAGTAATTACACGTAAATAATTGTTTATCACAGGTTATACAGTTGCATATCTGCAAATAATTTGGCTCGTATTTTGCACTAGAGGAGAAGTTACTGAAGAAATAATAAATAATTTGACAAGAAAGGAAACACACATTGCACTTATATAGTCTTTCAAATTAAAATAAAACTAAGATTTCCCACAAAAGGCAGCAATACGGCGGGCAGTATTTAAATCTCGCATGATCATCTGCATGGTTTGTTTGGTATGAGGGTAAAACTCCGGAGGTTCATCAGATGCAATGTCATCATCTTCTGCTTCCAGAGCTGAAAAAGAAAATAGGACAATATTTAAAGTATTCTTCATAAAATTCTGATGAGAACTCTTGTTACAATTAAGAAAGTCTTAAAGGTTGATAGTTCTTACCTGCCACTTGTGCTTCGATGAGAGTCAGACGTGAATCCACCTCTTGTTGCATGCTTTCTATGTGGTCAAGAAGTGTTAGCTGGCATTCCATTGGATCAATTGGAGCTTCGGGTTGAGGTGCACGCACTTCTAATAGTGCTAGGGATAATGAAAATAATAATTATGCATAAGCAATAAAAAAAATAAGCAAAAATGTTTTTGTGCGCCATTATTGATGCCTTTTTCGAATAGATAAAATGATATTTCCAATCATGAAATCTTTCACAATTCAATTAGATTTGGTTAATGCTTATTCTAATGTTGCTTGACAATTAATAATTGTTCACCCTTCAATTATGTTACAAATGGAAGTTTAGATCTAAGAATAGGATATAATTAATTAATAGGACTTAATAGAACCAAATGTGATCACCCATTCGTTGGTGAAAATATTAATAAAAAGGTGTGGGCAGAATTTTTTCTGTAATCATAAATTAGCCTTTCCATTAGTAAATTACACCCAATTAACAAAATAACTACACTTAGACAGGATCAGTATTTTTTATAAATAATTAGCACACACATGAACCCAATTTTGATTACCTAGAGCTGAGAATTAAAACATCTTAAAAGGTAGTTAATTATAGGAAAAGTAATGAAATGTTAAAAAGGATGGCAATAAAAGATTTGGGAGAATTCTAAACATGACCAACTAGGTTTTAAATTTTGTAAAGAAGGGATATATGATGTCATTAAGGAAAATAAATGTCTGATCAGCTTTGAGGAAAGCCAGACTAGTAAGTGCACAAAACATGTTTGAGGGCATTTCTCACACCATAGGTATTGGAGAGTTTTTAACATAACCATGCATATTAAATGAAGAATGCAATTTATTTTTCCACTTCTTTAGTTTGGTGCTTTTTATTTTATTTTTATTTATTTTAGTACCAAAACAAAGAAGAGTGGAAAAATACAATGTGTTCTTCATTTAATGAACATGAACTTCCACAAAGTTTAGCCAGAAACCATCTAATAATCATACATATTACACACTGAAACCTCTAGTACAGGTTTTCCGGTTGATTTATGTTATTGAGTATTATGGCTCCTAATGCCTACACTTAAGTGTCACTTTCCTCAATATTGGGGCATTTCTCCGGTGTATAAATAAATTGGACCAACAAATGAAATCTTCACACTCACAAGAAATAATATTTTATTGGCATATTACCTCAGCTTTAAGCAAAGACACTTTATTTTGATTTAAAATGATGCGGCTGAAGCTGGCACACATTGAATGAATTATCATTGCTCCATGAGGATGTTACAATGGCTAAACAATCACCCTAATGTGAATGGGTCTTGACGGATATACCATTTCCTCATTGCAAAATTTGAATTTGCTGCAATTGATTTAAAAAATAAATCAGGTGAGAAGAAGTGTTGCAGAAGCAGTTAAAAAACGTACTGGCATTTCTTATAAAGGTACAAGTATCACAGGGATCAGTTTACTGACAGTTCCTTCAGCAGTTTGAGAGGAGTGAATTAATCCACAATAAAAACAATGAATTCAAGAGATATTAGTCTGGCAGTGAGCAGAACATGTGAGAGTGTGATACGTTTGACAGGATGACAGCAATGACAACAATTAAAAGGCATTTAAGTAGAATTGAAGTCAAAGATATTGGAAGCCCAAACAGAGCAGATGTACATTAATATGTCAGTGGACAAACTTACCGAGAATTTTTCATGTAAATCTATTAATATAATTCTTATTCCAGTCTTTATTTAGGAATATTAGTACTTTTTAACATTCCTATGCAACATAATGTGAAGTAAAAATATTTTATAGCTACGTAATCATGACCTTTTTCCTAGCTATTTTGAATTCATTTCTTAAACAAGTTGCGACAACTAATTAAATGACCTTTGCGCCAACATTTCAATGCATAAGGCAGTGATCACTACATTTTCTGGCGCTAGCATAGGAAAGATGACTACTAATGTACAAATGGGATGTTTCTACCTTGAACATGGTCTACCAATAACACAAGATGATGTCACAACTAAAAGAAATGCTTTAATTACAAATACACACACATTCCAGACTTTCTAAAAGAAAATCTCTTTTCCCATTCAGTCCAGAATTTAGGAATTAATTGAGTGATTAGCATCTTTTTCCAACTGAGTGGCTATCCTTATCGAGGAAAAAATATAAATGGGGGTAACATAAAAAAATAGGTGAAATCTTCCATATACAAGTAAGTCTTAAAACTTGTAACTGAAGTTTTCATGACATATACTTAGTGCCACGTCCTTACCAGATGATCGGAGTTTGTCTTCGACCGTATTGGCCAGCTGCTGAAGCTCAGACTGACTTAAAGGAAGCTCCAACACCGGTGGGCAGTCATCATCTCCGACAGCATGCCCATGCATTAAATCACTGTCGATTTTGGAAGATTCCTCAGTTAGTGACAATCCCCTGATGCCCAATGCCTCTTCGTGTTGATCCCGCTTCAAGTCATCAGAGGTAGCACTTAAGGTGGCTGATGTATCCAATGGTGTATCACTGACAGAGCCTTTTTTGTCTTCCGATAGGCAGTCTAAGCTCGCTGATGAATCATCTGCTTCTCTAGCCATTATTAACCCTTGATTTTTCTGTAACTCTTCACTGGCCATGGCCACTTCACACTGAGGATAAAATGGCAATAATTATTATCACTCTGCCAGTTACTGTTTAAACAAAAAGGTTAGCAAGACAAACAATAGTACAAATGTAATTAAAATTTGGGATGAGGATATCAATACGCAGTGATCTTATCAATTATTTAAATTTTATCACCCTACAGCAGAAATTTTTCCGCCAGCAAAAACCAACAAATTGAGAAGCGAGTTAAGATAAACTAGAATACGGCATATTTATCAGTTACACCACCAGGAAATCTAATGAACAAGGCCATATTAATTCCCTGTTCCTTCAAAATCTGCCAACAGAGTATCCACTTTTAATAATGATATTTAAAAATAATAAATTTCATGTCAGAGAGACATTTCAGGTTTTAATTTTACAGTAAATATCTTTCTCTCACAATGTTGAATGATAGGACTCTCGCATTCTAAATGCAATATACTAGATACTTATTGCTTCAAGGATTTATTTGTAAATAAGAAAACCTTTTGGACAAACAATATTTACATGGAATCATTTCAGTGAACTTCATACTATGAGAAAACTAATATTAAAAAATTACTTTTTATAAGCCATGTGTATTTAGTCATAACTTGAATTTCAAGTACATACAATGACTTAGATTTTTAAAATTCAAAAATAATTCTTTAAGAGCTTTCATGATACTTGATTAGTTTATTATGCAGTTTATTTTTTTAAATGGGAGATGGTGAAATGAAATATATTCAGAACAATTTGGTCATGAAAAGGTTCCTGAAAAAATATTTCGAGAGGGTATGTATTTTAATCAACTGTTAATCACATTAAAATACCAAATTTGAGGCTAGAGAAAGTGTATGATCTACTCTAATAAATAGACATATTTCCGAAACATTTCAGTGCAAAAATCATTTGACTTGACTGGTATGATTTTTACACTCTGAAATTGTTCCATTGAAATGCATATAAGCGGATGACTACCTTATAAGTTACTGTTGCAGCCTCCCCTGCAATTTCATTTTGTGTTAAAAGGGCCCCAAATGGGTATAATATTCCATAATGATACTTAGCCTAATGAATGGTCCTGCCATCAAAATGGCATTGCAACTTCCTCTTTTTCTTTCCCCCTTTGATCCTTCCTTATATACCCTGTGCCCTTCACTACTTACCCTTACCTCCCTTTACACCACACCCCTACCATGGTTATCACCCATTATTCTGTGTTGCTTGGATACAAAGAAAGCTTTACCAAAATCTAGCTGTTCCTACAGGCAACCACCACTGACAGTTTTCACAGGGAATTATCATGCTCCATTAGAAACAATTTTCCCATTTCAATCCCCACTTTGCCGTCATCCCAATAGTAAGTATGGTTTAAAACAAGTAATTCCATGCATACAATGACAGTTATAATAACTTGAGTTAAACTTGAAGTTACTTTTAAGTGGTTAATGTATTATTAAAAGTAAATAAAAAAACAGGAAAGTAACAGAAATAATTTGGTATGAAATGCTTTTAAGATAACAACAAATTGATGAACATTTATTGTAACATCAAATATTTCTGTATGTCATCAGGTAGCAGAGCTTTCTAATACCAATGATTTTTCTTCCCAATGCTGAGTAATCCCCATCTTCCAATTGCTAAAATCTCTCCTCTCCCTTACTTTCCTGTTGGAGTCAGAGTATATAAGTAGAAAAAATGTTGATGTATGTTACCTAATGATGATGCGCAGCATCAAAACCATGGTTGTGAAATATTGAATCTTTATGGTGGAAATGTTAAGTTTCTCTTTACCCTCATAATGAAGGAATTCCACAAAGTTACACCTGAAACTGTTATGTTTAACCAAGGATTTCCTCGACTCTGGTAGCAATACTAATATGAAAATAGTTTTTCGTATCGGTATCATTTCTCAAATATGGTGATTTTTGACTACATTTATTATGTATTTATTACAGAATTGAGGCAGCTTTTCTCTTAATGTTTGAGTCATATTATGAAAGACTGTATATTTATAATAGCAATGACCAGTTTCTTAAAGTTGATGTTGTGCAGCTACCATGAAAATTTGGTATATTTAATGGTTAGTCCCAAAGAGGATGATAAGATGGCCAAGAATGGGTGTATTCATGGACATGGCACATACATTACCAGGATTATGTGCGATTGCAATATTTGCCGGCTGCTGTTTAAAGACACACAAATGATAGCGGCTGCATGTATTTCATGAATTACACATTCGGGTGTGATGTGGTGGAACTGTTTCATAATAACAGAAATGAAGACTATTACAATTTTCCACTTAATAACATTATTAATAACATAATAACATTATTATGTGGAAAATTGTAATAGTCTTCATCCTTGTTATTATTATCATGTATTTCCCTCTTCAAAAGTACCCCTAATCCAAGTACAACTATTGCAACATTATAATTTTAGTTTCATGTGGAAGCATACAGTTACTGCATGGTTACAGAGCTTTGAAAAGAATTTCCTCCTCCATGACTAATGGGAATTTTTCCAGAGAAACTATGAATATAATCTTTAAGGTTTGCATATGCTTTATAACAAAACATAAGTTATGACTATTCTCGATGTTACGACATCTCAATCTTACAGAAGACAATTTGTTTGAATGAAAAATATTTAACTGAATACATTTGTGTGAGCGTAGAATATCATGAATTACAAAGGGGGAAAACGCGAGCAGCTCAAGATGTACATTCTGTATTTCTTGGGACAAGTTGTCAAGATATCCAGGAAACACCCAAATTAATCAATTTCTTCTATAGCATGGCAAGAAAAATATTAATTCAAAGCAATTGACTGAGCACAATAAATACAAAATGGTTATTTCTCATAGACAGCTTTGAAAAATCAGTATTTGGCAGGAAATTCAGGTCAACAAATTATATCACTATTTGATTGGATAGGCTACATATGAGTTCAAACTTTTTAGTGATGGTGGTAGCCAAAGGCAACTGGGAATAGGAAATGTCTACTACCTTGATCAAAAAGTTCCCGGAATAACCACCGTGTGGCGCTCCCATCGTTCCGATTTGAGTTCTGTTTTTTTTGTTAAATTGGTACATCTGTTGTTGATATTCCCTTTAAATCTTAGTGTCATAACTTGACATTTGCAAAAGTTACGTAGCCAAGAGTACATCTATCTCTGTGTGTGTTGGCGATTTTTTACAATTTCAGAAATGGATTTAAATTTGCAACAACGAACTTGTATTAAATTTTGCGTAAAAAACGGATTTAGTGGCGCACGGACGTTGGAAATGTTGGAAAAGTGTTTCGGCAACAATTCTCTAAAAAAAACGGTCGTTTACCAGTGGCACGAGCGGTTCAGAAGTGGTCGTGAGTCAATCGAAGATGATGAACGCAGTGGCAGACCATCGACATCGAAAGTCGGTGAAAAAATTGATAAAGTAAAAGAAATGTTGGTCAATGACCGCAAATTAACCATCAGAGAAATAGCGGAGGACTTGAACATTGCCTATGGATCCGCCCAAGACATTGTGGTTAATGATTTGGGTTTCCGTCGAGAAGCAGCAAAGTTGGTGCCAAAAGACCTCAATTTCATGCAAAAAAGAGACCGTGTTGACGTCGCAAAAGACATGATTTGCGAGGCTGAATCCGATCCCACATTCATCAAAAGGATCATTACTGGAGACGAGACGTGGGTTTATGAGTACGACACGCAATCCAGACATCAGGCAAGTGAATGGCGTTCACCAAATGAGCCGAGACCAAAAAAACCACGTCGTTTTCAGTCAAAAAAGAAGGCAATGCTGACGGTTTTCATGGATTACAACGGTGTAGTGCATCATGAATTTTTGCCAGAAGGCCAGACAGTAAACAAAGAGTATTATTTGGGCGTTATGAGACGTTTGCGTGAAGCAATTCGCCGAAAGAGACCAGAAATGTGGGCAGAAAACTCGTGGATTTTGCACCATGATAACGCACCGTCGCACAGTGCTATCATTATTCGTAATTTTTTGACGAAAAATGCAACAAATACCATCCAACAGCCACCGAATTCACCTGATTTGGCTCCCTGTGACTTCTTTCTGTTCAATCGAGTTAAAAAACCATTACGGGGAACGCGTTTTAGCAGCCGAGAGGAAGTAATGGAAAAATCGCAGGAAGCACTGATGGACATACCGAAAACCGAATATAAAAAATGTTTCGAGGATTGGATCAAGCGCTGGCATAAGTGTGTTGCAGTCGATGGGGATTACTTTGAAGGGGACAATATAGATTTAGATGAATAAACTTGTATTTTTAATTTTCTGAATAAATTCCGGGAAATTTTTGATCAAGGTAGTATATTGCTCCTGAGGTTGCTTTGTAAGTGACAACGTTTGCTTAATGTAAATCTTAGAATTACCCCTTGAGTAAAGGAAGGAAAGCATGAGGACTGGGATCTTAAATATTAGGATAATCATGGTGAAAATGGTTTTAAAAGTTTACTGTTGCGGCATCTCCCACAGTTTCTTTGGTTGTGGCAACCCTTTAAGTGTTCACATAAATATTATTCAGGATGCAACAGAGACACTGACGGCAAAACTAGTCATAAAATGCAAAAACAAAAAGATTAATCTCAAGGCCATATTTTTATAAGCACTTCATTGAATTCCTCTTCCCCCATTACAAGAAATGTAGGCTTGTTCAGGATGTATCTTGTAGTTTGTTTCTATCCAAAGCAACCTTAAATGGTTGACTATCTAATTATAATATAATGAATAATAGGTGTTTGAATCTCAGGGTTTTTTTATCTATCATCATAAATTCACTGCAAGGACATAAAATATAATGACACCTAATAACACTTTATGCATGTTCAATCAATATTTATTGATTTTCATGAACTGTAAAGAATAAACAGAACTCACGTCTAGAGAAGGAATGTCTTTATCCTTTTCATCTAATGTTCCCTGCTCCATTGTCAGCTCTGGCAGATTATCTTCTGTTTTTGTGATGTCCCCATAGGATGGCTGGTTGCTACAAGGAGGCGGGGGTTCTAATTTTTCACTCTCTTCCTTTATAACAACACCGCACAACTCAGGAACATCATTTGGTGTTGGGCTGGCCTCCCAACTCTTGGACCACAGATATAACTTTGGATGGTCGTTATTCCTAATGAATTGACAAAAGAATTGACTTTATCTTTCTCTGGTGCAAAATTTGCAATGTTAACTATAAAATAGTGTATTAACTGAGATGTAAATTCATACTTCATACATGCATTTTACCATTAACATACAAACATTTTATCATCAACAAAAAAAGATGACGAGATGAAAAACATATATCATTGATTGACATCTCTCAATATAAATTAAGAGCAACATAATTGGTAGCAAATTCATGTATTCCCTACTTTTAAATGCATAGAAAATGGAATTACCCAAGTCAAATTTTAATAATGCATGAGTAATTAACTTTCAACAGAGTAACATCAAATACATAAAAATATTCTGATATCACAGCCTAATATAACTAGGCATTCATCTATAGCTATAATTCATCAACCAAATATTAATTCCATGCAAATTCAAAGTCAATCATTATTGAGCTTTATCACAAGCAAATTAACTATTTTCTTGTCGGACTTTTAACTCATTTCACATTCAAGAATGAAATGAATAATGTTAAATGTTCACAAAAGTATTAAAGGATATATTCCCACTAAATGATTTTACCTTTCTGCACTTTAAAAATCACTTAATACACAAACAACAACTCACCCAATCATGTTAACTTTCACACGAAGGCTATGGACAACAGTTTTTAGCTGGAGAAGGGATCCAGTTAACTCATGAGACTTCTTAAGCACCTTAAATCTCTGGTTCGCCTTTGTTTCATCTTCTTTATTTCGAAATGATAAACTAAAAAACCAAAAAAAGACTTTTTAGTTTAGAAGAAGGCTGCTTAAATTTACAATAGATAATCTAGTGTATTTAAAGTTCTAAAAGTGTTTAGCCAATTTAAAATTGTCAAATTATGTTTCATTTGATATAAAGAGTTTTTAAATATTTCAACTTAAGATGGTTTTCCATATCTGTTTGTAATGTAATCCCTTATGAACTATAGTTACTCATCATGAAAGTTCAACATGATGAGTAAATTCGGTCAATTTTCATGACAAATTCACTGAGAAAGAATACAAAGTTTATTCATTCAGTGCTCATGAATGCCCACAGGTTGAATATGAAACCATTAAATTCATGAAAGTTCCAAGTCAAATATTTTTATATAGAAGCACATAATTTATTATAACCACAGGGTGCAGCAACATTACTTCCTTTTTTGAAAGTGTTTTGCATTTGAAAAGAGGAAGTTATGTTGCCGCACAATTTACTACAACCTTACTGTTGCCTGTAATATTTAATAGCTAACTAACATTTGGACATATTCCAGGAAGTCTTTTATCGAAAAGTTCTTTTAAGATCATCTTATGCCCATCAAAATTATCAACCTCCATGTCCAACATGGGTCACGAAACTCTTTATAAAATGACACAAAGGAATTTCCGACAAATTTTCTCCAAATCTGCTCATACAACCTGCACCCCCAAATCTGGGCTGCTACTTAATATGGGATAATTTCTTTCTAATCCAAAATTATCCCCCAATTCTTTCATTCAGTGTCAGCGAACTATTTACCATTTGGCCTATTTATCATTACAACCATTAATTATATTATAAAGTTAACAGCTTCAGGCTTAACTAGGCAAAATTCCTTCATGATTAGCTTAGAGACAACAGGCCGAGTCAAGGCAAATGATTTTTACACACTTAAATTGCTGCATTGAAATGCATTTTAGCGGATGACTCTGTTAAAAGATACATTTGCAGCATATCCCGTAGTTTCTTGGAATACCTGATGGTCATCTGATGAAGATGCCCAGCATTGAGACCATGGTCGTGCAATACATTAAACCTTTTTATATGGAATAGCTAAGTTTTTTCTTTACCCTCAATAATTATATTCTGCACAAATCTGTGATAAATACAGACAATAACTCAGTCACACCTCAAACTAAGCTAAGGAACACGATGTACAATTATTGGTTATGAGGACAAGTACGATTGCTCTGTATAAATGAAGGTACAAATGGATAATAATGAGGAATTAAAGAGGATTATTCAACACTAATAATTGAATAATTGTATCAATATATTAAATTCAAAATTACAAAACGCTAAACATCCAATTGAACAATATACCACTGATTTTCAAAAATAGCATTTCTAACAATTCAAAGAAAAGAATCGGTGATCACTTTTAATCAAGAAAAACAATAAAAATAAGGATTATTTATGAAATATTTAAATCACCAATTCACCTGATACTCTTTTATTACTTTCACATGGTTTAAATAACAACACTTGATATTTGCGCATTTATCCAAATATCTCAATAAAGTTCAACACTATGGTTATTACTGAAGTTAAGCTATTTAAGTACAGTTTTTTGCCATAAAACAGACATTAAAATTATTTCAAACAACTATCCACATCCTCTGGAATTTGTGACTACAGAGTTATACTGATCCCCATGATGGTGACAGCATTTTACAATACATTGCCAAAACAAAACTGCGATTGATTTTTAGAACAATCCTTTCTTTTAATGGACTTATCCAGTCAAATTTCTTGAAGATACCCACTAGAGAATGAATTTTAAATGAGTTAGTTCATCCTCACGGTCCACTGAACAAATCACATCACTGGCAGGGGGCTCATACTCAAATAATGTGTTCTGCAAATTAAAATACTGTAAGGAGGGCTTTCACTATTAAATACGTGAACTGGCTACAAGGTTTAAAGTAGTGTCATGACAAACCTTGGAAGAATGCCTTTCTTCAGCCAATCTTGATCATGGAAGTACTTCATCGATTTTCTTTCTTTTTGTGGATTCAAACATATATAGCATACATACTTCTCAGGTACTTCTACTTCTCTTTCAATGTTATTACAATGACCATGCTGCCAGCAAAGACAAAGTTCACACTGGAAAAAGGGAGATTTTTCAGATTAATATTACAAAAATGCATAAATACTTTCAAAATTATCTATATCATAACTACCCTAATCAACCAAAAAGCTAAGGAATTTAGGAGTAAAAATATCGGAGCACTGAACAAGATGTAATTACTTAAAAATGTTAGAAAAAGATTCTTTTGATTTAATAAGACCACAATCATTTGAATTGATGAGGTAAATAAACTTCAGTAATTTTCATGACTTTAGGAAATTATTAATTCTAAGTCAAAAAATATGTAAGAGATACTGCCATTTTTAATAGTACACTCATGTTTTGCCTGCTACCTTTGCCTTTTATGCCAGAAAATGTGCTATTTTCTCTTGAGGTTACGGTTTGCAATATTTAAGTTAAATACTTTTATGTGACAGTAGAAAAAAGTTATTCATAATTACTTTCAATATTCATGTTTTAGAATGGCACAAATTTCATTAGATAAATAAAGATTCACAATATCTTTGGATTAAAAATATGACAATTTACTCTATAAGACCCTATGTCCAGAAATATCCCTATTCCAGCATCAATTTAAATCATAAATGTGCAGACAAAAAGATTATTGACTGCAGTCACACCTAGGGCAGGTGAGGAAGAGGTAGTTAGTAATCCTGTAAGCTGACCCTTCTCTTCCAGCCTTGGGAGTAACAAGTACACCAGCCAATCTCCAAGACATAACTTATTATATTTTATTCCTTTTTCTTGCAACAAAACTAATCTCTTCGGCTCACTCAACTTAGCACTTTCCAACCAATAGCCTATGAATTCAGAAAACTGTGCACAAGAGTGAACTTGGGCTTTCTGCTTAACATGACTATCACTGGCTAAGCATTTCACTGAAATCTTACTGGAGTTTTGACTAATTTTCAAAATAATAGTCACAAAGAAAACAAACTTATAAAAAGGAGCTTAAAATTGCATTAATGATTGCCCTCGTATTATCTCTCAGTTCCAAAATTGAAATACAGGCCAGGATTTTCTGATTAAAGAATGATCTCAAGACGATATCCTCCACTGTTACCTGCATCATTAGACCATCTTCTTCGGGGGAGCCACAGACGCAATTGACTATCTCCTCCCTGCTGAGCAATTCACTTTTACGTTTTCTGCGTCGTCGAACTCCACTTCCAACAGAAGATACTGCGAGGCTAGACACTGTGGTCCTTTCGGAAGCTCTAGTTTCTCTTTCAGTGGAAGCCTCAGCTTTTATTCCTGAAATTGAAAAAAATAATGGCAAAAGTGTTATTGGTGCTTTATTCTTTGGGTTTCTACCATGTGAAAGCATGAACATTCATGAGAAGGCTGTGTACAAGAGCTAAAAGATTCAATATTAGTCATAACTTATTTGTTTTTCAAATTTTTTATGTAATCAAGTACATCAATTAGGTAATTACACAAATTCATAAATGTGATTAGCAATAAAGTGGGGTGAGTTCAAATACTTATGCTAGCTTATAGTTTTGCAGAGCTGGAAGTGTGAAAAAGTGTTTTCTTCTCTAGTTCTCATTGAGATACAATGTAATTACTCTTTAGACACAAGGCACAATATAGATGCAACATGTAATCAATCATTGATTGCTAGTTGGAGTTCAATTAACCTGTGTGTGTCTTGTATTTTTATAAAATCTGGAAGCTGAAGAAAAACTACAGCATTATTTGGCTATTATTTTTAAAATTACCACACAAAAAACTCTCTGTATAGTTTTCATCACTAATCAAAGCAATATTAACTACAATTGTATGTTTTGTTTGAAACAGAACCCTTAAAGACAGTTGAAACATTGACGGTAAAAAGAGAATACTCAATCAAATATTCAATAAAGGTCTTTATTTTTGCTAACTCAAGTCTAAATTAGAACTTATGAAATTCCTGGGTTACTTTTAGCATGATGATTAATAAAATTGGTGATTGGTGGTATTTACTACAAGCATACCAAATATCTTATATTTATACCTATCCCTTAAGTACTTTAACTTTGAACAACAACAACATGAATTTAAAGTGTTTGAAGCTGCCTCACTACTAAAACAATGATGATAAGCCAAAATGCATATGAACTCATTCCACTTTATGGTACTCAGATGGATTATGATATTTAATAACTCTTTAGTGAAAGATAAACTTTAGATTTCATGGGGAAAGATTTCCCAAGACTGGAATGACATAAAATAAGAAATACGAGGGTCATCCGGAAAGTAGTACCCGTTCGTGCCGCATGAAGTGCTGACGACGCGAGTAGCCGCTGGACGAGGTCAGATAGCTTCAGTGGCTTGTCTGCCTTCTCTGAGCCAAGTTGCGTGACGCTAGCATTGCCTGTGTTGTTTCTGTGATTGTTTACAATGTTTAAAAAAATTGAGAACGCCGCCAGTTGTGAAGTGAGGGCAGTGATTAAATTCCTCAATGCAAGAAACGTTCGCCCATGTGATATTCATCGCCAATTAAAGGAGGTGTATGGAGACAATGTAATGGACGAGTCGTCTGTTCGGCGGTGGTGTCGCAACTTCAACATGGGGAGGGGGAACACACACGACGATGAGCGTTCGGGGAGACCGTCTGTCATTACAGACCAACTGGTGAGCTCAGTTGACGAATTCGTGAGGAACGATCGGCGCGTCACAATTGATGACATCTGTGAGCATTTTCCCAATGTTTCTCGAACAATTGTTCATGAAATTGTTAAACACCATCTGCATTATGCAAAAATTTGTGCAAGATGGGTCCCTCGCGTATCTCAATGAGCTGGCGGCGAAGGACTATGCAGCAGGAATACAGAAACTTGTCACACGTTATGACAAATGCCTTAATTTGCTTGGAGATTATGTTGAGAAGTAGTTTAAAGTATCCTCTTTCAAATAAAATTTTTTATGTTTGTTAATATTTACTTTTGTGTCTTTATTTCACGAACGGGTACTACTTTCCGGATGACCCTCGTAAAATTAACTCCCGAGTACACATAGCACAAATTAGTAAATTATACATGCATCTTTTTCTAAAGGAACAATAGTTAAATCACATTTATGCTACTAACAACCAGCAAATTAATGTTTTGGTGAGAACATTTGTGGGAATATAATTTTAATTGTGCAAAACGTGACATATAATTCATATTTGCTGCACGAAATGCTAAAAAATTTATCAAATAAATTACATTTGCATATTAAAAGCCTATATACCTTTTTTCTAAGAAATTTGCTCATTGAGGTTTCATGTTTACCATGTCAGTCTTGCCTGCATTTAAGTCTCCTGGTTTAACATTATACCATAATTGGCCACTTCATAATCAAATTCAGACAAAATGAGTAACCTCCCTTCCAAAAAACAATTTGGTAACACAAACATACACTAATCTGCAAACATTTTCCTGGCAGATGAAATCTCTTCATCTTGTGTTGGAAGGGAATTTGTGGCAGTTGAAATAAAATTACACAGTTGAATATTTAATTTTTAGAATTAATGCCTAAGGGCATACACATATTATCCTCGTTCAAGGTATAAGTTCTATCCTCTTTTATGCAATCACACTACTTCAACTTTGAACAGCATTTTCAAATAAGGTAACAGAATAGATATCTATATCACCAGCTATCCAAAGTAAGCAACCTGAATGTTGGTTTTGATGGGCGAGAGCAAGTTCACCTCAAACTAAGCCCTCATTAGTGTGAGATTCACACTTTCAGCTTAGGGTGACCAGTTTTATGAGTCACCTGGTTTCCACCAACTCCTAGAATACAGGATATTATATTGCACTTGGGAGTTTAGGAGGGGCACTTTAAAGGCATTACAGAATTTGAACCTGAGACCCTTTGGTAAGTAGTTGAATGCTTTACCCACCAAGATACCATAAGATGCTCAAATTAATCAATGGGCACAAACTGCCATTTCCAATAAAAATAATCCTTACTTAATAGGTCTTACATCAATTAAACATAAAATGCCCACTTCTTTATGAAACATTTAAACACCTTTATTTCTTCTCCTCATAATTTTTAACGACAAATAAATACTAAGTTGTCTTCATTTAGTGCTGTCTTCAATCAACCTATAAATAATAAATTATTATCCCTATAATTATCTACGATTATGCACCTGAAAGCAACGTCAGGCATGGAAACTATGTTCAAATGAACAGGTTAACACAACTGGAATTCATATTTTTTCACTACACTAGTATACAAGATTGAGTTCTTTCTTAGGCATTAATTTTGGGACTCCAGAGCCCCAAAGAAATCATTCCAACTCCTTACAATATAGTATGTGTTCACAGTTTAGATCAAGTCACCAACCCTCATCTAAAAAATATTAGTATTGGGGTTACAGACAATATTCCCAAAGGGGATGTTACTCTCATGAACAAAATATTGATTACTGTAAGTTACTCCTTTACTCCTACATATTTTTAGTCCAATGAACTCTCATACTGATTGAATTATTTTATTAAACTGGAAGTTGCAATTAAATACTTCGATTTTTGCAGAGATAAGCTTTTTAATTGAGGCTTGATGCTGCTAAAAAAAATTGCTGTTTTTACTTTCTTGGCCTTTGATAGCAGTCTACGGCTTTCTCATGGCTTGATTATTCATATTCTTTTTGATAATGTGAATCCTTAAGGGCCTTAATTCCCCACTCTGAATTGTCTCCAATGTATAATATATTAGCCCTTAAGGAAATACGTTAAGATTACATTCCAGAATTTGCTCCAATTGTCATTACCAATATCAGCTATGGTGTTTCCATGTGATTAGATGCCATGTATGTGGACTGGATTATGATTTGCTAATGTGATCAGATTGATTCCAACATTCCCTTCACAACAGTGATATCTTATATCAAGTATATAAATATATTTTATATACAACACTATTTCATGCATTTCTAATGCACAAAGTTTCAT
The DNA here is from genome assembly GCF_022747635.1 of Hetaerina americana. NCBI lineage: Eukaryota > Metazoa > Arthropoda > Insecta > Odonata > Calopterygidae > Hetaerina > Hetaerina americana. The sequence continues at coordinate 17,091,407 of NW_027286181.1, read as the reverse complement.
GTGTCCCACTTTGAGATCTATGTTCCTTCAAAAAACTAAAATATATCCAATCTTCAACCAAAAAGTAGGTTTTTTATAAAATGAACTTTAATGAATACAGTAAATGAAACTCTTGGTTGACAAGTTTGAATTTTTAAGTTGATGCATTGATTATGTGAAAATAGTTACCAAATCCAGGAGCTATGCAATTTCATTTGCTTATATTCAGTTGTGGGGATAATGAAAGGCTTAATTACTTCTTTACCTAATGGTTATCAAAACACAAGTTGAACTGTCTTGTTAACACAGGTAGAACTGTCTTGTTAAACATGTACATGGATAAAAACCCCAAGGAGCAAATTCTTCAACACAATTACTAGAAAGAAAATTTGGGGGCTTCTTCATTCCAAATTACATTACACCTAGGAAATTAATGACAGCAAAATCTCCCATTAGAAGATAGCTTATAATGCCCTCTTCCATTTAGGATGAAAAATATTTCTTTCGGTAATTCTTTGTAATAAATAATTTCTTTTAACTCAACATCATTTTTGATATTTGATACAATTACTCCCATGAAATAAGGTCACAGACATTGCCATTCAAAAACCAAGTATTACAAGGGTACTTATGCTATTCACTACCACCACCATCAATAAAACATCTTTCCTATTGTTTAACTGAAGTAAATTTACAAAATCATTGAAAAGCATATGTTTATCTTCACCTTTCTCCCATTTAATCACTACAGACACAAAGTATAACCCAACTATGGTAGATGAAGCATCTAACTCAAATCCCATAAATGACTGCGAAAGGATTTCATGCTAGTTGAAGCTTTACTTACAGGATATTTTGAATTGTACATAATGAAGTTAAGGGATTTACGGGGGGTTGAAAAACAAGCATGCTTGTGTGTTTGACTTAAAATAATATTACAAGTTATTTATCCTGAGAGTTGAAAAAAAATCACATGCCGGTAATGCTACACTACATACAAAAAACACGTGATTTACATGGACCTTCATGCTGTCACCACCAAAGTTTGCTTGCTGTCCAAGCAGGCAGCTTCATTAATTTTGTTTTGGGGGGAAATGAAGATAATGGAGGTGATAATAATACGGAACACTTCCACAATACCCTTTCAAAGCAGCAAGAATAAACTCATCAATTTCTCCAGAAGGAAAGCTATTCTAAATGTTTGTCCTAATAATCAAACGTACGAGCATAACAGCCATCAGCTCTAAAATTAGGAGTGAGCAAAACTTCATCATTATAGATTTCACAGCATGACAGCTTAAATTCTAGTGAATTAATTCATGCTGGAAGAGATTTGTTGACTGAAATTTAGGTTCCAAACTTCTCCAATGCCCCCAATCCTACTCCATGAAATAATAGCAATTTTTTTAGGGTTTGTGATAAAATACCAAACACTGTTGATTGTGACCCATGGTTATGTTAACTCTACCATGACAAATGCAATAAATTCATCCCATAAGCACTTCAAAACGGACACACGACAAAAATTAAATGCATAACGGCAAGGAAAAAGACAAGTGAATTATTCTTCTGAATTGAAGTAAGTTTCTGTTATGGGCCACTCCTATCGGTCTGAGACAACTGAAGCAAGAATCTGTTTATTAACTCATCAAACTATTTCAAATAAATAACCTTAGCTTCAACAAATGAAATTTCATGACCTATTTCCTCCCTTTTTGCTCATATACATCATTAATTTTCAGCTGTGAAATCCTCGATTTTTTTGTGGCGTTAATTTGGTACTTATGTCTCTCACTTATGCCGAAAAGTTCGGCCATTGTGGATGCTCAGTTAATTGTTGACAGCTGTTTTGCTTGGATGTATTTTGGCTTGTCATCGATTTTTGATTGCTCCACAAAATGGATCAAAGAATCTATAACAAATTTTGTGTGAAACATGAAATTAAGTGTGCAGATGCATTCCAAATGTTGACTGTGGCATATGGAGAAGCTACCTTGCACCGAAGAAATATTTATCGGTGGTACAAAATGTTCTCAGACGGCTGAGAGGATGTGAACAACGATGAAGGTGCTGGACGCCCGAGCACGTCAACAACAGACGAAAACATTGATGAAGTGAAGAAAATAGTATTGGCCAATTGTTCAATCACCATTAGAGAAGTTGCTAAGGACCTAAACATATCAATTGGCTCGTACCATTCAATTTTTAGCAATGATTTGGGCAAGACATGGTTCGCCGCGAAATTTTTACCAAAATTGCTCAATTTCGACCAAAACAGCAACGCATTAACATTGCTAATGACTCTGTCCGTGACGACCCAAATTTGCTCCAGAGGGTCATAACTGGTGACAAATCATGGGTTTATCGTTATGATGTGGAAACTAATGCTCAATCATCCCAATGGAAGCTGTAGCACGAGCCAAGACTGAAAAAAGCATGCCAAGTTCGGTCGAATGTGAAAGTTTTGCTTGCAGTTTCCTTCGATTTCAGGGGCATGGTGCATCATGAGTTCATGCCACGGGGTAGAACCATAAATAAGGAATATTACCTGCAAGTTATTCGCAATTTGCGCAAAGCAATCCACCACAAATGCCCACATTTGTGAAAGAACAAAAAATGGCTTTTGCAGCACGACAAAGCCCCTGCTCACACATCGTTACTTGTGCGTGAATTTTTTGCCAAAAACAACACACCAATGATGCCATAGTCACCGTATTCCCCAGATCTGGCCCCCGATGACTTTTTCTTTTTCCCAAAACAACTGTAACGGCCCATGAAAGGACGACCCTGCACTACGATTGACGAGAAAAAGACTGCATCGAAGGAGCTGAACAAGATCACAAAAATGTTTTTTTGAAGTTCGTTGCTTTAAATGACCATGAAAATGAAACTATGAGTAAATATAGCAAAGCTATCTTAAACAGCATAAGAACAGTATTCACAAGGCTGCTAAATAAATAGTAAATGTAACTTTACTTAGAGTAAATGGAAAAACTGTCTTTAACTTATAATGAGCACACCCACAAGAGTTTAAAATTGTTTGAAAGTTAAGAATATGCTGAAGATGAAATCTTCTCGAGCCAGTTGCTTTCTTATTCTTGAGTACTGCCTTTTTATACTTATGGATTTCACAAAAAAATCTCTGCAGTCTATATATATTTGTCAGCGAGTTCACCATCAAAATTGCCTACCGTTACAAAAACTGTGCTCAACTCGGGAGACTATTGATGTGACTATGTTACTTGAGTTTATTGAACTATGGGTTTTGAAGTACACTGGTAATGTATGAGTTACGAAACTTTGGGCCTGAAATATACCAACTTCCTCAATTTTAAAGGCCGCAGGATTAATTTTTCATGTTTAAAGATATTAGGTAGGACTTAAATCACCTAACCTTAAAAAGTCTTGGCTGATTACTTATATTAAAACATAACATATTATCAATAAATTTGAATTACTTAGAAAGAAATCCAAACATATATACAAATGAAAGCCTTTTGAATGTTTTCTAAGAGATAGAGTTGGAGGTTTTCATAGATAAAGTCAATATTTTTAAATTGAGTCTTCAATTGATCAGAATTGAAATCCATACATGAATATCATATGTTTTATGTTCAGACTTTTCTACTAAAAGCGACACGTTAGCACAAGCACTTTAACACAAAAGGGACACATATGCAAAGAAAACACTCTAAAATGTCACAAATAGAGTTAATACACTTGCAAATTTTTATAGGTGAATATGCACAAGAATAAACTGAAAATATCAATGTCAGTATCTCAGTTTAATATAACAGTATCAATATCAAATCTTTTTTGATTATTTATAAATATGTGAGAACGCAGAAATTCCCTAATCACCTTGCATAAAGTAAGCTGTTATTCATCAAACCAAAAGTTATATTTGTAAAAAGAAGTAATAACAGGCAAAGACCATCTTAAGCAAATTAACAATACATTAGCTCTAATGTAAGCATTTTAGTGTTTTCTATATATATATACTAGTGTAATATTAGCTCTACTATTTTAATCTTAATGTTTAGGTCTATCAGGCCATTGAGGATGAAAATGAAAAGAAAAGTTGTTGCAAATTGATACTGGCAAATAAAAAAATTATAATATAATTTAGTCCCATCGAGTAATATAATATTTAAGAATTTTGAATGCAAGCCTCAGTTTCAGTTTTTTTATTCTTCAGATTGGAACTAATATTAATAAACATGCGTATTAAAACGTCAAAATGTTTAAAAATAAAATCAAAATGAACACTAAGCATGTCAAGTTAATGCAATAATATAATCTATCTTTTAACAATAATGGCATTGTTATATACCTATTGCAATTTATTAACAAATATAACCACACTGAACATGAAGGAAAGACAACTATGGTAAATGGCTTAACTGTTGAAACTTTGCAATTGTGGAGCATCAAAATCACCAGGCCCCCAACTAGTTTTTGTGATAAAATACCTTCACTTTTATTTTTTCTGGTACATAAGCATTAAAATAAAATATCTGATAAGCAGTATTACCTTATGTAGACATAAAAAAACACTACAGACAAATCTACACAAATGCACAGCCGCAACAAACACTTAAAAGGAGGCTGTAAACGTTAAAAACCTAAAAAAATAATAGGTATCCACAATTAAAAAGTTATCTAACTAATGCTGTGTCCAGGATAAACATAAGTCACAAAGAAATGCAAAACTGGCTCAGCCATAATAACCAAATTTCATCTCATGGAAGAGAAAATTTTGGAGGGCAATATTACAAATTAGCTATACCTTTTTGAGTCAACCCTTGTGAAGTTTTCCTGAGAGGCTCGGACAAGATCACTCGACCTAAGATATTAGGATGAATTCAGAAGAAAAGGCATGGGTGGAATCAGAAATTCTAACAAAACACATGCACTGACTTAAAATAAAAAAATTTTTTTTTGGAAAGTTGCTAATTAAGCAAAAAAAAACCAAAACAACAGCACAATGGATAAATGAATGAAAAAAATACATAAAAACAGCTGCAGTCTGTAATTTGACATATCATGCCATCAGGTTAAAATTTGTACAAACAATAGGAAGGAAAATGGTTTTTAATTTGATAACTCCAACTAAAATACTAAAAATTTGAAAAATATGAGTTGCTAATATTCAAGTAATGCAGAATGTCAGATTATCCTTTTGCCTCTACCCGCAAGTTATAAGTTAAAACAATGTATGTCAAATTCAGAAAGCATTGCAACAAAATATCATGTGTATGGCATATATTAAACTGTAAGTCAAAAGAGAGTAAGGAAAAAAATACAATACCATCAATAAAAATAAGTAATCATTGCTTTGATATATTAAGATGTCGAAAAGTTGCATCTTTATATACGTATTATATACTTAATTATTATTTGTATGTACCTTTTTCAAGGCAAAATACCAATTAATAGCGCAAGAGCTATTAACTCTTTTCAACATAAATAAAGCATCTTGAATGGCCTTTAGTGGTGCTCTACATTACAGATATCTCCAGAGTTTTGAAAACCTTTACAATTTCACACACAACAATAAAAATTACTGTTTCCAAACTGTGAGTCATCAGCAGCATAATTACAAAACCACGCACATGTACATATTTGTAGAGAGGGTATGTGTCTAGGTTTGAGGATTGGAGCAGATGTAATTACACACATTTGCAAGGATTAGTAAATTGACTTAACAATGGTATCCATTTGGTGATGACCTTGTAAGGTTACCCCAAACAGCATAAAAATCATATGGGCCTGGTATACAAAGAATACCAAAAAACATTTTCATCCTACAACGGTAGTACTTAAAATTGCATTTTGAGTAACCGTTATCATTTTAAGTGCTGACTTTCCAAACTACTCGCTTAAAAATTCTCCCTGAATCTTAGAGACCAATAAACAAAGAAAATGCCAGCTATTATATGATCATTGCGCCACTATCAAAATAAACCACAGTAACTTTGACTCTTAAATATTTGTATCCATTGTTATAGCCAACCCTTCACCTTGCTAGTGAGGTATTAAAATTATTCCACTCTCTTCAAACCTGAATTAATTAACAATCCACTTGTTTATTGAATGTGGTATCATAGAAGTTTCCCAACTTTTGGAGACATTTAAATTTTTTCAAAATGGCTTATGCACACAACTTTCCAACTATAGTAATCATATTTGAGACCAGATTAAAACAAGCATGCGTTTAGTAGCAGGAAGCTACCACATATTATCAGAATACGTTGACCAAAAACAAGCAAATCAATCTCTTACTCTACAAAATTCACTTGAACTATAATGTAAATAATGACAAAATTTCTTAACAAAAATAAATGAAGGCAAACCAGTCATTGACTATCAGCTTAAAATAATCAGAGTTCTGGAATATTATAGAAGTGTAGCACTTATGACATGTTTTCTTTTCATTGTTTCATTTACAACACTTCCTACTGCATGACAATTACCATAAAGAATTCTTTCTTAGTATTTTTCTTAGGATATCAGTACGTAGGTTTAATATTCATGGCATAACAACCTGATGATAATAGCTGATCTAAATCAATAATAACTTGGCACATAACTAGACTAACAGGGTCAGCTGGATTCATTAAATGTAAACTCTAGGATGAGGAATCTTAACCAACACTGAAAGGAGCTTCAGAAGCATGAGCAATAGAAGCCAACTAAGAAGTACCTGCACCCAAAAAAAGCTTTCACCTGATTATGTGGTTGAACCAAAACCAAATATTAACTTAAGAATTTAATTTTACAGTTTTGAGAACAATTTTCTATTGCAAGAAATTACTGCGGGGAAATACCAAAATGTCACCATACCCTGAGGTTAAGTTATTTCTATAGCAATTACATGCACTGTGAACAACTCATTTATGTGGTCTACCCAAAGATTCTTGTACATATTTAAAAAATAATTTCCCGTAAGGTGCTGCGATTTTAGGTAACACTGAGAACAGTCACTGAAAATGCCCCCACAGGGCATAAATATCAATTTATAAGCAAATACATCACACAATAACAGTAATGGGACAGTGTAACTTCAGTGTGGATTTCAGCTAAAAACCATTCCCAAAATTTTCTGCAGCTTGACATTCCTCAAGTTAAGACACAGAAGTTATTGCCATATGCTTATATGTTCAAGGTACACAAGAAGCAAAGACACTTGACATAAAACTTTGCAGATATTTCCAAAACATATGTACTTATAATGTCACCCTACCTAACACATACTTGGCCAATGCAAAAGACTTATCAGCAGTTAAGTATTGACTCTAGATCCAATTGTCTTTGCAAGGCAACCTTAATACATGATTCAGACAATTTCTTACGCTAACTATGACCTTATGAAGTGCTTACAAATTTTCACAGCTTCATATATAAATGATTTGGGCAATGGAGACCAGTTACACATTACTTGCCTCAGGTGTGCTAAGTAATGAAAGGATTATTAGGAAAGGATTGTGTATTTGAATTCAAGGGGATACATCACTATGTGCATGTGATTATAATGAGTTATGACATTTCAAAAAAATAAAGGTAATAATAATTGCATAATAATATAAGCCTTTTTAGAATAAGGTTCAATATTTCAATCTTGTATAATATGGTTGCTACAGCTTTGTGATTATGAATTTCCAAGATTAATTTAAGTTTTGAAGACATACTTTATAAGTTTTACCACTGAAAAAGAGGAGCATTAATCCAAGCTCATGTTTTTTGTTAAATTTATATAGAAAATCTATGAGCCCACGAAGGGTTGCACCTAACTTTGTATAATACGTTGATTTATCAATCTATTTCTCAAAATATGTGTTTCTGGGTGGCATAGCATGTTCCCGTCATGGCAAGTTGACAAGAAAAATTAGGCGGCACCTATAGGCAGGGGAGGACACTTTGTGGCTGGTCTCTATTGCCACCTGCATCGTACAAACAACTTCCAAAGTAACATGCACGTAAAAGCAGTCGAATGCCTTTTAATATTAGTCTAAAAGGGAAATTCTAAGAGAAAGTGGAACTAGTGAATGAGTTACAATAATAAATGCAATGCTGATTGCACATCAACAGACAGGCTACCATAGCTCTAGCTGAACCAGTGAATTCTTGCATTACTTATGGGAAATATTGAACCATAAAACATATGCCCAAGAAAAATACTTCCACAGGTCTCATTGATTTTCATCTTTTTTCCCCCATATGGTTTGGATTTATCAGTTACAACTGGATCCTATTTTCTATTATTATGCTTCTTGAATACAGACATTAGTAGATAACAAGTTTTTGGGTAAAGGCAGGGCAGTGGCACAACAGAATTTATAGCATCTCATTGTATCATGGCATGTTATTATAAGATTGCTAAATTATTCAACCAACTAGCACACAGGAGTGAAACTCTTTCATCGCAAAACCAAATTTACCTTAACTAAGATCTTATGCCCAGTACGTTTCATCTATTAATCATTTTTACCAATATAGGAAAAGTAAAGCAAACTTAAAGAGAAGCTTCATAAAGAAAATATTTCCAACAAAAATTACCACCATTATCTATTCACTACACATTTTCATTTTATGGGCTGGGTTTAAGCCTATTGCATCAACTTTCATTTCAATATAAAGTCCCTTCTATCAAAAAAAGACAAGTTCTACAGATGGTGAGGACTAAAGGTCTTTGGCTAACAAACATTTTCTCTGAATCTTTTTATTATATAGGAAAATATAATTTTAGAAAATTGTAGGATTGAATTCCATAATTGAAAACAACTGTAGTGATGCAATATGTCACATTCTGTACAAAACTGCCCATTTAAAGCTACAGGTTCATCACCCCTGAACTAGAATTGCAACAATTAACATATTATTGATGTAGGGTCAGGAAATTTATTCACAAAATCACAGAGGTTCAAAGGCATTCAATTATAATTCCTATACTTTTAGATGTGTTCATAATATTCATGGCTGTAGCAACCCCAGAATAATTAATAAAATTGCCACTAACTAAGGTTCCCATTTAAGATTCAGAATGCCATAGTATCTCAAGTACACTGTACTGGTTCATTTCACCTACATATGTGACAAAGCTTATTTATATTCCCAATTTTCATTCAAAAAATTTATTACCATTCTTATAATTGATGGAAACGCAGTGCCAATTTAACTTCTTATAAACCAATGATTTACCCAATAAAGAGACATTCAAAAATACCATTAACATTTTTTACTTTCACTGGATCGCTTGATTCATGACTTATCAATACTAAGTCCAAAAATTTGAGAAATGATTAAGTTAAACAAATATTAATGAAGGCACAAAAAAGTCTACTAATTTAATAACCATTGCAAAAACATAACATAATTTAATGTCACCACTGAAATTCTTAAAAGAATGATCATCTGAAATTAGACATGAAGGCTTATGCACACATCAAATACTAGTAATAAGGCAGTAACCATTACAAAAAATTTTCAAACCCTCACTTTTACCGCACTAGTTTCACCTTCAACTTTTATCTTGATAAAAAGTTTGGACTGAAGAAATAACTCTCAACAAAATTGAAGCATTGAAATATAATGAGAGGAACATGTTTATAGAGCAACAGAGACTATTTACATTAGCTAATACTGAACTTCCAGCTTTACTTGATTATCTGTGAAATTATTATTGTGATCCGTGAAATAATTTATGAAGCTGCAATCTCTCTGTTTGTAATACCCACAAGTTAATATTTTCAAATAAGATTGAATACTTTCACTAAACCATTATTATTTGCTTAATACTACGAAACTTCAATTCACATCTTTATTTTCAAATTTATAAAAAGGAGTCACAAATGTTTCAAGAAATATCATAAATGCTGTTATTCTGTTTCTCTTATAGTCCTCGCGAAATTGAGTAAATGACAGTGGGATTGTCTCATTTAAAACATTTCATTTGCAATGAATTTTTATCTAAAGGTTACCTCATTTTTCTCCGGAATCATCATTTTCCTATGGTAATTTGGATGTTATTTTTACGAATAATCGGAACATAATTCACCAATCAAAATTCGTTTATACTTGCAGTTCATAACATGTCTTCAGAGAGAGAGAGAGAGAAGTTTCATGGAGATATTATAAACTGATTCATTACAAAGACTAGGAAGAAACTGTAAAGATTTTCCCTTCAAAAAAACCCATTTTGATTCAGGGTATATTTAATGGAAAACTTTTGTCTGTGGGAAATTTTAATCAGAAACATAATTTTCTTTCTAATTTGTGAGATGGCCTGAATTTTTACTAGAGCAACAACAAAATTAGTTTTATGTGTCCAATGATTTTGGCCCTCTTACGTTATAAGCACAACATACAAGAGAACCACAGCGCACAACTCATACCCATACAAGATTTGAAGGCATAACTTTGAGGTTAGCCCAAATGTACAGATTACCAGAAAAATCTGATGCATAACTTATACAATTTATCCCAATATTATGTGCCTAAGGTACATGTAATGTAAGGTCAGGTGAAGTTAATCAAAATTTCAAGGCATTCATTGCCTGATTTATTTTTACTCTAATAAAAATTCATAAATCTTCTACTTCTGAAATCTGTAAATTTTATTCTTTAGTCAGAAATTGCTAAGCTGTTGCATTAGTTGTACCTGGTTGTATTAGTTTCACTTCAAAAATCATTATCAGCTTCATCCTCCATCTGAAGTGGAGTCGACTGCTTCAAATGCATTTTTTTAAAGCTAATCACTAATGCACTTCAAAACATTTTTTAAAGCACTTAAACCGTAAAAAAGATTCTTTAAATGAGGCATTACAAAATCCATAAAAATAGATAGATGGCTTGTTGAGAAGCAAATAATATTTAAAAATAAATAAATTCATATTCTGAAGTTCATAGCCATTTGATATGAGTTTTATAAAGAATTTAAAATAAAATTATAAGAATTATATATCTGTGCAGTAAAATATTTTGGGACAAAAAAGCCAATTAATTAGATCAGCCTGCAAGCCTAAATATACCCCTTGGAGAGAATATGCAGCAAGTGCCCATTGAAAATGTGCACAAAATTCAGGACCATGAGCACATGCTGAATTACTTGCATGATGCAATGCAAAACCTATTTATCAACAGAAAGTGGAACAAATACAGTGGATAAACAAATTAAATCTACAATTCATTAAAAATCTAATTCTTAAAGCTTGAATGGAGAAATGTTTATTATACGAGGGTCATCCGGAAAGTAGTACCCGTTCGTGCCGCATGAAGTGCTGACGACGCGAGTAGCCGCTGGACGAGGTCAGATAGCTTCAGTGGCTTGTCTGCCTTCTCTGAGCCAAGTTGCGTGACGCTAGCATTGCCTGTGTTGTTTCTGTGATTGTTTACAATGTTTAAAAAAATTGAGAACGCCGCCAGTTGTGAAGTGAGGGCAGTGATTAAATTCCTCAATGCAAGAAACGTTCGCCCATGTGATATTCATCGCCAATTAAAGGAGGTGTATGGAGACAATGTAATGGACGAGTCGTCTGTTCGGCGGTGGTGTCGCAACTTCAACATGGGGAGGGGGAACACACACGACGATGAGCGTTCGGGGAGACCGTCTGTCATTACAGACCAACTGGTGAGCTCAGTTGACGAATTCGTGAGGAACGATCGGCGCGTCACAATTGATGACATCTGTGAGCATTTTCCCAATGTTTCTCGAACAATTGTTCATGAAATTGTTAAACACCATCTGCATTATGCAAAAATTTGTGCAAGATGGGTCCCTCGCGTATCTCAATGAGCTGGCGGCGAAGGACTATGCAGCAGGAATACAGAAACTTGTCACACGTTATGACAAATGCCTTAATTTGCTTGAAGATTATGTTGAGAAGTAGTTTAAAGTATCCTCTTTCAAATAAAATTTTTTATGTTTGTTAATATTTATTTTTGTGTCTTTATTTCACGAACGGGTACTACTTTCCGGATGACCCTCGTATTATAGTTCAAACTTTCATCAAGCTCCATAATTTGATATTTTCCATTTGCCTCCACATCATACGTTTTATTATCCATGACAGATTACTCTCTTTGATCGGGCTAAATTGTATAAAACTATAATACAAATCACATACCACCAATTATGAGAAATCTACCAATGGCAGTGCTGAGATTAGTATCCTAAGGGTTTCCTTCTCAGACTTAGTAAAGTTTACTCCATGCAATATAAACAATCTTTCAGTTTGTTAACATGCTTTCAAAATCATGTTAATCACACTCTAACATTTCTGCTATAATAAACAAGCTTATAGTCTGTTCTATCAAAAGAACCTAAAAAACAAGTTTTTGAGCTCTCGTAATAACCATTTCAATCTATAATTACCAATGACAATAAGAATGTATATGTGAAAATATGACCCCTGTGACCAGCTAAACAGGACTTCCTTGCTTTCACCTGCATTCGCAGTATTCAACAAACTAAGGTCACAGTTCTACAGCTAAGTATCCACCAATATTTAAGAACAAAGTGGGAATCAACCTTCTCTTTCTTCACCTTTATCATATAACCATGGTTTCTGCCAATAACTACAATAATAAGTTTAAAAAAAAGTAGAAAATATAGTTACTATATCTACACAATAAGTTTTAATACCTAGAAAGCATTTATTTCATAAGTATTTAGGTACTAAATAGTATTGTTTTGTATCAACATACCTTGACTATCAGTGGTCACTTTAAGCTTTTGTAACTGAACAACTGGAACTTTTCCATCAGCAACTGAAACAGGGAGTCGCTTTGTATTCACAGAACCTTTTTGGGAACTGACCACCTCAAATGCTCCTTCATTTTCTTCGCCTTCAACCGATGTCTTCGAGTCTCCTTGGCTCAGACTTGATTTCATAGCTGTCTCACAAAAAAAGCTAGCTGATTCGTATTCACGTCTGATATAATATAACTAGGCTAAAAGCTAATAACCAAATAGCATATTATAAACCACATCACAATAATCAACCAAAAGTTCAGTTTGATATTTAAGGGTGGAAATCACTTAATAGTACGTAATATAAGGTGTGTGTGGAATTCACACATCAGGGTAGGTGTGCTAGTTCCTTCCCCTGTGCCATCTTTGTGGTTTCCCAGAAACATCTGGCACCCAAAAAAATCACACAGCTTGGGTGAAGGCAAGGGTGCCGAGAGACATCACCCAAAATCAAAACCACCCACTGAACTACCATGACCCATTACATTATACATGTAGGATATTTTGAAAACATATGAAAGCAAATAATCACACATTACTCAGAAATAATGACCATGTTGACACTGAAAAATTCATCCAATAAACTGAAGCATATACATTGGTGATCACTTATGTTAAAAACATGTTTCAAATTTAAATCAAATTTTACTAAGCATTAAACCATTGAGAACTACCTCTGTAGTTAGTTTTGGTCATCATAATCAGAGTATCATATACTTGTATCATGAAAGCATTTCTTAGCGATATTTTGCTTTAGTTTTTACAGGGATTGAAATAAAATCAAGTAATTAAAGCAAGAGATTTAAAGAAAAAAATCTGAATTATGAGAATCTATTATGAATTTTACTTGTTTAACATGAGCATGAGAAGTCAAATCAAAGAAAAATATTTTCAAAATGATTTCTACAAACTTTGTAGTTTACCTCAATTTACATACAATTTGGTATATGAGGCATTGAGGCTACAAAATATGTACACACTCAAGCAAGTTTATTCTGATTAACAAAAATGAAATGAAATGCCAAATGCCTTCATCAAGAAAGCCAATTCCTTACACACAACAATGATCTGGCCAACTGAGGGAGATTTGTTGCAGTATTTCTCACGGTACATACAGGATATGCTATGATAACCACCATTTTTCAAACATGTATGCTCCAAGCAAGTGTGTCATTTAAGGAGTAAGAGAATAAAAAATTTAGTATTTTTTGCAAACACAGGATGATGATGCTCTGGACTGAAACATCATCATGTATTTTTGAATAAAACTTGTAGAATTGTTGTCTCATGTTCACTCACTTAAACTACAAAGTAATTTAATAAGTTGAAGCCGATAAGAACCTTTTTTTTGTCATAGTACATTATCATTAAGAACAGAATTGTATGCTTCAAAAGGCATTCATTAGTGTTAATAGAATATGATTGCACATAAAATTTAACTGAGATTTGGGCCCGGTGGGAAACAAGAAATAAACAACATGGAAAAAATAGGAGGGCAAGAGGAAGCTGAGAAAATATAACAAGACAATTAGGTGGATGAAAAAGATATTGAGAGTTAAGCCTAAATTTAAAAGAATTTTTCCACAAAAAAAATCAACATAGTAATTTCTTGAAGGAAATGTTTGCTCAATTCTGAAATAGATCATGCATATGCTGAAAGAGCTTTCACAAAATATTTCATGGTTATTACCCACACACCATTGTACATAGATGACTTTCTCATGGCCATTATTGTTTTAAACAACATTTGATCATCCATAATCTGGAAATTTGTAATACAGGAACAGCCATGGTCGAAGAGTGTTGCCATGACTCCAAGACATAGATAAAAAAATCTCCTAGCTCAATGGCATATTGTACGAGGGCCATCCAGAGAGTAGTACCTGTTTGCGACATATGGAGCACTTGGAATGTGAGTAGCCACCACTCAATCTGAAATGCCTTCAGATGTTTGCTCACTCACTGTGAGTGTGTTTTATATCCGTCATTGTTTCTTGTGTTTATTTGTTTAAGAAAATTTAAAACGTCACCACTTATGAGGTTAGGGCTCTCATTAGATTTCTCAAAGCAAGAAATACGCAACTATGTGGTATCACCATCAATTTAAGGAGGTTTATGGAGACAATGTTACTGATTAACAGTCTGTTCAGCTTTGATGTTGAAACTTCAACTTGCAGAGGGAGAATGTCCATGATGATGAGCATTTGGGGCATCTGTGTGTCATTACAGACAAACTGCTGAGTTCAGTTGACAACTCATATAGAATGGTCGACACATTCACTCAGATTTTTGTCACTCTATAAAACAAAAGGACTTTTCGGCATGAAAAAATTTCCTAAGTGATTAAGAACAGAAAGAAGGGATAACTACTTTTCTCAAAGGACTGGCAGCAAAAGGAATATGAAGCTGGAATACACTAACCCCTCTCACATTATGATAAATGTATAAGTTTGCATGGTGAATTGTAGATAACTAGTTTTAAAAGGTTTTTAGTCAACAAAGAATGTTTTTTTAAGAAAATAAGTATTAGCTATTTTTCATTCCAAAATGGGCACTACTTTCCAGACGGCCCTTGGAAATTACACACCACTAGCGATGTGAATTTTCCCCACAACATTTAGCAAAATAATTTTGAACATTGAACCAACTGAGAAAAACATACAAAAAAGAGTGAAAAATGATTCTGGTGTTTCTGTAAGTATTCTTTTTATAAAATATGGTGCTACAGCCAGCATCAAGACACTTCACTCTGTAGAAGGAAGTGTAGTTGGTGGATGACAAAGTAGTCAGAGCAGTGCATGTCAAACTGTACTAATTATTATTAGTATTAGGTAATCTGCTGGTTAAGGTAGGTTTTTAGATGGACACAGCTACTAAATAAATATTTTGTGATTCCTAACAAAATACAAAATCCAGTATCCTAATCTACATCAGGTCCCTCTTCATCTCCGAGTACTCTCTTCCTCCCTTCATCCTGTCCAACATCCCTATCCTGTTCCTTCCCTTTCCTTGTTTGCCTAACATTCTCCCCTCTATTACAGTCTTCAACATTCCATTGCTGGTCAATACACCCTTCATCCACTTTTCCGGCCTCCATAGGATTTCTCCCAACAAACCCCTCTCTTCCACCACCATACCAAGTACTTCCTCATTTGTTTTCTTCTCTGCCCATTTCACCTTTTCCATTCTTCTCCAAACCCACATTTCAAAAGCCTCCAATCTATGTCTATCCTCCTGCTTCAATGACCACGTTTCCGCGCCGTACATAGCTACGCTCCATATCAAAGTTTTTTTGAGTCTTTTCTTAATATCCTCACTCACAGTCCCTCTCATCAACTCCCTCCTCCTTGTGAAAGCCTCTTTGCCTGGTGCCATTCTACTCCTTACGTCCCCACTACTTTGACCGTGTTGATCCCAAACACTTCCGAGATACGTACTGTACGTAACTGTTCTACCCGCTCTAGTTTTTGCCCACCTATTTTAATGTTAAGCTTAGCCTTTTTCTTTCTAGAAAATCGCATAACCTTTGTTTTATTAATATTGATTTTCATCCCATACCTGTCGCACTGAATTTCCAATTCACTCAGCAATGCTTGCAACCCCTTTGCTGACTGACAAACTACAGCTTGGTCATCAGCGAACCTAACTGATTTTATGAATTCCCTGCCCACTTTCATTCCTACCTCCAGTTCTTTCCATGCCTCCTTAATCATTTCCTCTACATACAGGTTGAACAGCAACAGTGATAATGGGCAACCCTGCCTTAACCTCTTCCTAAAATTGCCCATTCCGGACTCCCCGTTCCCCAATCGCACCTGAGCAGTCTGAGATATCAAACGCTTTTTTGAAATCTACAAAACAGGCAAATACCTCCTGGTTGTATTCTATATTCCTCTTGATTAATAATCTCATTACTGCAATGGCATCACGCATCTCATTTTTCTCAGTTGGTTCAATGTTCAAAATTATTTTCAGTACCTTTCTCCCGCCGCATCGCTAAGCCAACTGACAACTGCTTCTCTGATATAAATTCATCACCATTTAGTGGAAGTGTATGGTATCATGGACATCAAAAACGTGCGGAAGTGGTGCAGGGAGTTTTTTGATGGCCGGGATAACATCCATGATGAGCAGCGGTCGGGGTGGCCGAGTTTGCCGGAATCGATGGTGGCTCCAATTGATGAGATGTTGGGCAACAACCGGAGAATTACCCTTCATGAGATAAAGGAAGGCCTTAATGAAGAGAGTGGCTACTTCTTTGTGCTGAATATTTTGTCAGAGGTCCTCTGTTACAACAAGGTGTCTCACCAACGGAGTGTGTTTGCATCATGACAATGCACGTCCACATGTGTCACATCAAACTACAACCCTACTCAATGAATTTGGCTGTGATATCATCGACCACCTCCTTACAGCCCGGCGATGCCCCCAGCGAATACCACTTGTTTCCCGCTCTCAAAAAACACCTTGGAGGACAGAAACTCAAGTCAGACAAGGAAGTGCAAGAAGCAGTTGTCAGTTGGCTTCGTGATAAAGGCTGTGGGAGAAAGGTATGACGCTAGTTTTAAAAAGCTGGTTACAAGGATGCAAAAATTGATTGATTGTCAAGGTGACTATGTAGAAAAATAGCTAAATTCTCAGCCTACACAAAGTTGAGAATAAATTTGATTTCTCATTTAAAAAAATAGGAGACCTTACTTTTCGAATCGCTCTCGTACATGTTAACAAACCTTCACTGCTGATTTGTCTGCATAATTATGAGATCACAAGAATAGCAAATAATCGATTGGCAATGATTTTCAATTTTGTCAATATTTTTTAAAGGGTGAATGAAATATATAGCTGAATCAAGTAAATTGAAGAAAATGTCAAATACGAACAATTCACTAAGGCAACGTAGGAGACATCAAATATGCCACTGATATTAAGCCTACAACTTATGCAAACATCCAATAATCAGTAATTTTTCATTTTCCGCTGGCTCCTTCCCATCTCCATGGATAACTAGTACACAAAATCAACTACATTTGTATCCCGATGGACCAATTAATGGAATTTAATGATATAATGCTGTGAACAGATTGAATTGCCACAAAATAATTTAAGTAGCTTGAAGTCTTTGGATTTGACTTTAGCAGCAAATTAGCTCAAGTAACTTGTGGATTATTAGGATGAAGGATTCACGGTTAAAGGCTGCATAAAATGGTAAAAGGATTGGATAAATTAAGAGCACAGAGGAAGAAAATAAAACAATTGGGACAAAATGGATCAAGATTTAAACTGAGGAATTAAAGAAGAAAAAGAGTGATGGAAAAGGTACCTTCTTCAAGGACAAGTGTTTAAGAAATTCACAGGATTGTGAAAACATTTTAAGAGAGCATACTATGAAATCGGAGAGAGTACCTCTAAATGGTGGACTGCCCATGAGAAATCCAGCAAGCTGCTGTGTTTTGTACCAACAAACTTATCACAAACTTTCTGTTACACCGAATCATTTTCTCCAATTTATACCATACAATTAAATTCTGCCAAAGAAAACATGAATAACATTTCTGTATTCCTTTTCTTTTTACAAATTCATTAGTTTTTAGGTTCATTCATTTCATACTGATGATACCTATGGGATCACAATAAAATGCATAACATTCTTGCATAAAACTACAGCAATCCTTGGACACAAGCAAAAAAAGTGTTCATTTGCTTTTAAATATGCCCATTATGACTGTGATGGCAAGTTAAAAAACCTAATCACTTATCATTTTAAATGCTTCTTTCACCTCTAGGAAAGTTAAGGTTTAAATGATTCAGAATTCAAGAATTTCAATATCTTCATTATGAGAGGACTTAGGGCAAAGGAATTATTGGAGAAGATTGTAAATACCCAAAGATTAAAAGGAAATAGACAAGTGGGAATGTTAATGAGTGAGAATACACAATGAAGAATTCCAAGGGGTGTTTAAAATTAAAACGAATTTCAACCATTTCTCTCAGCATACAATTAATCTTAACGTAAAACATTTCAAAGCATGTGCGGGAATTTATATGAACACACAAAGTTTTGCATGTAGCTTCATGAAAGATACATCGAATCAACGACAAATGATCTATCAGTCTATTCTGAAAGATGAAATTACAATACCATCCAGGAGAGCAAACCTTTTTCTCAAAAAAATGGAACTTTATTCAGGACATAAAATAGGTTGTTTGAGAAGGAAATAATAGTGTATTTGATGACAAGGCACAAAAAATCAATCGGCCATTTCTGCAATAAAAACACAAATTGTACATAGCATTGATGATACCTTTCCTATAGCCTTCCTTAACATATCTAGACCATTTACAGTAATCACAGTTGTAGTTTTCCAAGTTTTACCACACTATCAAATGTTCCAGTTTTAAGTTTTTCACATTTGTTTACTTCTATGGAAAGTCACGTTTGAAATGAGGAATTGGCCACCCTGAACACCTATCCTACTTTACACAATAATGAATTATGCCATGAACTGCTACCTCTTATTCAACTTCAATCATGCTTTCGCTCGGTACATCTTTGTCTATTTAAGAAAATTCTTTGACAAAATATGCCAGTCCTTCCGGTCTACAGCCACTTGTATTATGAAGGCTCCCAATCAGCTTACTGCTTGCTTTGACATTGAGCCTGCATCCAGCACAGAGCAATCAGCATCGAAACCATAGCTAGCAATCATGGTCTATTTAATATTTCTGTATTCGCATGAATATAGACTCTTCCCCCCCTCAAAGTAAGCCCAAGTCACCTTCCCCTCTTGGGAATAATATTATTTAAATGATGACCATTTTTACATGCCAAACCCTCCATTTACGACATTAGTTCAAATAGAAGCCAACACAACACATTTAAATTTGAACTGAAAATATTTCAAATCTGCTTAAATTTGAAACCTAGAAAAACGCAATTGTCTCTGAGGACTATGCACTGCATTATAAAAATGACTATCTATAGTACACAATAAAAAAGGGGCATTTGCACCACTCATCCTAGGATGACATACATAACAGATAAGCAAGAGTAGATAGGGGATGAAGTCTCTTCAGTTAAGATACCTACAGAATTGAGTCTTCCCTTATATTGCATTGACTCATTTTTTTCTGAATGCATTATTATCAATTCACTCTCAACTAAGTTTCAATAATTTATACAGGGTGCAGCACTTAAATCTGGACAAATTTCAATTTGAATTTCCCGCCAGATCGTAGTTCCATTGGAGGTCACAATTGGCGTTCTTGAAAGCTATAGGCATCTAGTAAACAGTGGTCACCTCAAAATGGCCAAGATGTTACATACAAATGCTGAGTACAATCAAAGAGCTGGTATTGTCGAAAGTGTACGCGCTGGGCATTATATTTCGAAATAGTTTGATTCTTCTGGTACCCCAGATCAACTGTTTACGATATTGTGGCTAAGTATAATAATTCGCAGAAGTCTGGGGAAGGTTTTGCTAACCCGGTGAGGAAATCTCATTCAAGGAAACGCATGCTTATCTGGATTTAAGCACCACACCCTGTACAGTATGTTAAGTGAAAAAAGAATGAAATAACATTTTAAGCATAATGTTTATAATTTCTTTTTTCAAGCTAATACCATTGAATTTAGCCAAACTAAAAACTGATCAACTAATCAGAAAAATTTAGTAAAAAGTACATTCACTTCTTATGTAAATGGTTATGAAACATTCAAAAACTGGAATATTCAATAACAGAGCAAAACCATGAAAACTTCAACACCCATTAACTCCTGAAATAGATCTTTTTCATGTGTAATGACTACTGGCTCCCAAAAAATCTAATGTTAATACTTTCAAAAGAAACTATAAAAGCAGAAGCAAAGCACACATATCAGAGGGGAAAAAGTAACAAGTAAAAACAACGTAAGACAGCAGACCACAATGATGATAGGGACAAATGGTGTTTGTGCTAATTTCATGCAGTGATCAATAAATAGCCTTTTTGGGCAGCAACACAAAACAAACCTGTGAATTGGCAACATCAAAAGTAAGAAATAGCATAGAAGATACCAATGATTTGCACAAAAGCAAGTAGCGAACGTTATCTTTGGATGGTGGATGAGGTAAGATTCTTGGTGCCCAGGAGAAGTGTTAATCCATGTTGATAACTTTTTGAAGTAATCAGAGCCCTAAGTAAAATATAATTCACCTCATTGCTACAGACTTAAATACAAAACTTGAACAGAATTGGGCAGAACTCAAACAGAAATTTGTTAAATTATAAACTTTTTACCTTCGAATCTCATCCTATCCTAATCTTATTCTGGTCTAAGAAGCCATTACCTATAATTTCAAATCAATGTGTATGGTTGTGCTTTCGTTTTGAAACGATATTCACATACTTAAGGGTTCCAAGAGAGACAGACAGCGATAGAAACAACTTTCACAGTACCTTCTCATCAACTCATCCTCGTACACTAGGTGACGCAAATGTCAACAAATGAATCATCACTCCCAAAGCTCTAAGATTGAAATCATTAAAGGAAATACATTGTGAAAATATTCAATGTGGGAAGAATTTATAGAGATAATTTGTTCAGGAAGCAATGTTCAACTAAGAGGAGTTGTCAATAATGACAATACCCTTCCTAAGTAAAACTTAGAAACAGGGGAGTCTGTACAGGTTAGCATATTATTCTCTCAGATGGTTTCTCATTAATTCAAGTGATTAAGTTTAGATTCACAAAACACTTGCCCTACAATAAAAATGACAATGACAACACTCATACCCCATGTTGTTATAGCTTTCATCCCATGAATTATGGATGCTCAATTTCACACATTTTTGTTTCCATTCACAACAATTATAATTCATATTTAATGTTATGCGGATCCCTAAAAGCAATTCCTAGTACACAATAAACAAAAAGAATCTTACCAAATTTCCTCCGCTTGGCCATGTGGGTAGGTAAGAAGGTGAGCCTCCTCTTTCTTCTCCCTACTCCCATCAGCCTCCTCCTTGACAGAGGTGACTGGATGACAGGCGTGTCTGAAACCACCTCTTGGACAAGTTGAACACCATCTTGCATCGCTGCTTCCACCTCAGGAGGAGTGCCATCCGGGCCACACACTTCGCCTTGAATGTATTTTGAAAGTTGTCATTATTATTGACATTTTACCATTTAAGATAAGTTTTAGGTGGATACAGAACATGTAATGGTACATTTCTTTGTCTATACCAACAAAAACACAACCTAACATTCGACAATACAAAAGCACCCTTCTATTCCTCATACAGTAAAACCCCTGCTAATCCGGACTACACGTGGGGAGCGGCTGAACAGATCAGGTGAAATCTGGATGAAGTGGGGATTTGACACAAGCTATTCCATGTTGGATTTAACTTGAGAGCAAATACCCAGATTTTATCCTTCCTTTTCAGATTAGACAGTCTGTTCAGCTATACTGAACACATAAATCACACTAGAGACAGAGACCCTAGCTTCTAAATTCTCAAGATCCTTGCCTACAATGTTCAAAGTTGTGCATTTTCTTTTTGCGCCACACTTTTTTGATGCCAAATTTGTTGCAACATCTTCCTGCCAAAAGAACTAATATTAATTAGGTGTTTTGGAAGTTACAAAAGCACATGGAGAGAGCTGGCCATATATCATAAACAAATGTGTCACAACTGTGCAATATGCGGCAGTTTGATTAACAAATGAATTATTTTCCTTCATTTAGCACTGGTATTCATAATTTACAAACACACCAGAAAAATGATTAATTATTCAAATTTGGTTTTCACCCATTGGAAGTGGGCCAAAACATCTTTCAGCTCTGTTTCCGTATTTTGAAGTGTAATTGAAGTCTTTAATTTTCAATGCAGTACTGTATGACAATTTTTTTCTCTTTTAGATCCCATGAGGTCATTATCATTTTACTTTTTGTGGCACATTTAGTTTCTGATATTATTCTGGGGTGAACCTTACCATCACCTACTAAATTGACCTTTGAGTTGATTACTGTGTTGATGGTTTATCAACATTTATATTGTATGCATAGATTTTCTGCCGTTATGACACTCTTATTCTACTCAAGGTGGAGCGCCTCTGTTGAGTGTAGACTCTGAATTTATCAGGAGAGATACAATCCCTGGTGATACCAAAGGGGTGATATTCTCATTAGCCCAACACGAATAAGTTTTGCAACAAAACTAAGATGTGAGATTAAAACCACATGTGAGAAAAACTACAATCATTATATAGTATATATTTTAGAATTATTTTGGAATTTTTTTAGGAAGTGCCTTTCAGAAACATTAAAACTCTATTTCTTACAACTGTCTGAAAACAGTGGCATAATCAAAATTTGCAATAAAAGCACTCATTTTCTATACCAGATGAGGGGAAAAAAATACTCAATAGTATTTTCACAGCGAATCTGCTTGCATACTTTAGGTCGAAGTTACACCCATATAACCTCAGCCTATAAGATGCAAGTTGAATTTAGGGCACATTTTGGATTGAAAAAGTGTCTTATGGACTGGGAAATATGATACATGTTACTACAATATGGCAATGCACACTATGAATATCCTCTAAAGCCATAAAAAAAGTATGATAAATTAACATTGACAGATTACCCATTGATATCTTGATAAATATGGTAGAAAATGCACACAATGATGACTATAATATCCTGAAGGATATTATCACCATCATTGTGGGCATTTTTTTTGAAATTACAGGAATTAGCTAGCGAGCCTATTGAATCACAATTGGTAATAATGAGAGCTTGATGTAGTGAACAATTTTGTAAGGACTGTGAGCTCTTATTATACCAAGCGTCCACTGTACTGGTACACTGACTTGTAGCTTTGAGAAATGGGCCTAAACGAAATTCTTAACAATATTACTGCACTGGCGCAGCCATTACATAATAGTATCATCAAGGATTAATAATGCGTACAATTTTCACTCTGATACATACCCTGAGATTCTGATGGTCTAACAGGCATCAGTGTCTTGATTGTGGGATTGGATGTAGGCACTTCCCACCTATTATCTGCTTCATTAACTCCTGGTGAGTCCGTTATGCTCTTTGATTTAGAAGGTGAAGTAGCACTGGACTCGACAGGGCGAGATGTGTTGCCACCACGCTTGATTCCCAGCCACCGACCTCTACCACGCCCCCCACCCCTACCACTTGGCTCTACTGGAGGTGTGCGGGAAACACGAGCTGGGCGAAAGTCAAACACTGACTCCCCACCATCCATCCTCGCTGAGGCAAGGTCGGCAACATTAGGCGCTGAGCCAACCAACTTGCAATACTCTGGATGGTAATGTTTGATATGCATCTAAAAGGGTAATATACATTTGTAATAAAATAAAAATATAGTACGAGACATAAACAGCAAAAAAACAACTATAAACGACCCCTAAGTGTATGCATTCTTTTACCATCAAGATTAGTCAAAGAAATCAATGCAGAGAATGCTTCAAATTTATTTTTCTTAACTAAGAATCAATCACAGGTCCTCCGAGATAACTCATTATTTCGACATATTTTTCCCAGTTTCGAGTATCTCTAGGTTCCTGCTCTTATTTTCCATATAATGCTTGATTCATATTAGTTTATCAAATCAATTGATCTTTATAATGCATTAAATTAATTTATTACTTGCTGTTGGGAAGTAAGTCATCAGCTCATCAATCAGAAATTCACAAAATGTCATGGCAAAAGATTTTAAGTAATTTCAATTATAATACACATTTCCGGACAACATTAAGTTGCCACCACAGTTGATAATATACCTACTGAATGTCACAGACGGTATTCAAAAGCATAATTTGTTTTGTTTGATAATTCAACTTTTAAACAGCTACTCAGATCAAGACTGCCAAAGTCCCTTTGTAAGTGTATCAAATGAACTATTGCGTTTTGAATTATACCATTTAAAACTAATTAACAGCACATATAAGAATTTCAAATTAGGAATGTGGGTTACTTGGAACACTGCCAAAGTCCCTTTGTAAGTGTATCAAATGAACTATTGCGTTTTGAATTATACCATTTAAAACTAATTAACAGCACATATAAGAATTTCAAATTAGGAATGTGGGTTACTTGGAACACAGGTCTGACATCTATTAAATGACATATTTCACAAACCATAGATAGAGAACAGATGAAAGTGGTTAACGGAGGTATAACCCCAGAATAAATGTCAGGAGAAAGTCTAATTTGAACCTGAAAGTGTACTACCTAAACTTTAACTACCTAAATAATCTTAGCAAAATATTAGGCTAGCATGGGCAAGTTGATTGATGAAAATTATAAAACAAATCAAAGACAGTTTTAAATGTGGATGAACTTATGAAAGAACATCCCAAAATGTTAAAGAACTAGAAATCTGTACTTTACATGTAAATTTTATCATATAAATAGAAAACTTAGAATGATATGATTTCCATAATTGTTTCACAATTCAGTTATGCACCTAAGAATTCCACAATAGTAACTTAATTCAATCAATTTCACATTAAATATATACTCGTACATAATGAACAAAAACTTGGGATAGGCATGCACCCTGTGACCACTGACACTTTAACCGAGCAATTTTAGACAAGGTCATTTCTATTAGGCATACAAGTCATAAAACTTACGAGTGATCACAAGCAAATGATCATTCATTTATTTATGCAAGTGAAAACACAAATATAAAAGTAGTAAAATTATTATGCTAGAGTCAACAGATGTCAAAAAAATAAATTCTCATCTAAGGCATGAATCAAATTTGTAATAAGTTACTGGAGTTTGAATCAATATAAATAATAAAAACTACAATTAATACAGATTTAGTCATCAATAAGTTCTGGACACACATTTCACAGTGTCTGAAAAATAACAAATTAAGTTAATTATCACCTACCTGCAATAGATTCTCCTTGCGGAAATTCTTCCCGCACCCCTCTTTTGGGCAAACATATGTGCTGTCCATTTTACAGTTAGTCTCCTTCCAAGTGGCTATACATTGCATAGAAATAAAAATAATAATTTAGTAAAAATAAAAGTTTTCTTCTGCATTGAGATCCTAATATAACAAGAACAGCATATGAAAAACGTAACAATATGAATAGAAATAGCACAATCACAATGAGCAATAACCAATGATTTACATGATAATTGGTTAAATTTGGGGCCCTTATGTTACACAGACAGTGGTCACTCTCCATCATGAATGATTGAACAGTTGTGCAAACATGGAAATAATTAAACTGAACTGCTATTTTACTATCAAGTGCACACATTTTCCACTCCCTCGGCCTGCCCAATCATCATTTTTATGTGAGAATGCTTTTCGTGATTCTTGCATGATTTTGCTATTTCAGTTCGACTGTGGGATCATCACGGTTTGTAAATGCATTAAGGTTACCATACTAGAGATTATATCATCGGCTCTTTTCAACTGTTTTTGCTAGCGGAGACCAGTAGATGAATAAACTTTAAGCATAAATGAATATCTATGAGGATAAGTTGAAAAGTTCTCGGCCTGACACAGAGATGGCGTTCCAATCAGCAAAAATTTATATTTACAAGGTGTGATCAAAAAAACACCGGACTGAATTTATTCTGCGCAAACCATTCAACAGATCGAATTGAGAGCACCATCTAGCCACACATCTGATGACTAAAACGAGAGGTGTTGCATTTGTTTACGTTGAGTCGGTAAGCAGCCGCAGCGGTAAGTGTGTCTGTTCGAGGAATGCTGGACCTAGTGTGTTGTAGTTGAGGGAGATTAAGTAGTAAAATAAAATCATTTTTGAACTGAAAATTCCAGTCTTTCATTGTCAAGCCGAGAACTTTTCACCTTACCCTCGCAATTAAGGTAAAGGCTGAGTATATAAGTGAGGTTCAGAGGAAAGCATTGAGATTTATTCGAAACAGCAAGACAATTGGAAAACGACAAATTAAGAATGTGTGATTGCAGATATTTGTTAGAAAAAAGCCACATCTCCTACCAATATATTTTGCTTTCTCACACAAAATAATAAATAAATAGAAAAAAACAATGTTGAGTGAAGCGAAGAGTGAGAGATAAGACATCTCTGCTGGACCTGAATGATCCACAATTCCTAAGTCCCCCGTGAAGTGTGAGCAGAGTATACCTGACAAAGGGTGGATATTAGTTTGGTTTAAGTTATATTATTCCTTCTATAAAAATAATTCTGAACTTTTAGCATTCAAATAATATTTCTATTAACAACATTATACACAGTAAACACCCACTAATTCGGACAGGGTGCAGCTGAGTACTGAGGGTGGCTTATTATGGGGTCACAAAAGACAATACTAAGGAACTGTAAGAAAATCTTAACTTGCAAGTTTCTACATATACAGTTGAAAAGAATTGTAATATTTCAATCAACTTTCTAGCAGGACTTTTAAAATTATGACTAATCATTTGCTACACAAAACGTAATTCTTATGTTAATCTAAACTTTGCAAATTTTGCTGATACTATAAATGTACTTGAAAAACATGATTTTGTGAATCTCTATTGATATTTAAGGATTGGGGGATCTGTTGGCATTAAAACTAAAGTAACTTTTGAATGAATAACTGATCGCAACACTTTTCTACTCGATAAAATAAAGTTGTGTGCCATCTTGTATACATTTAATGTTCTGGAACGAGGGGAGTGGATGTGGTAGGAAATGAGGGGAGGGAGGGAGAGAGAGAGGGAAAATTAACTTTTGACAGACCAAATCAAAGAAGGATAGCCATGAAAGAAAACGTGTAGCTTTTTAAACGTCACACAAGGTGAAGTTTAATGACCAAATAACAAAGGTTTTCCAACAAATAAGAATTTGCTAATGAATAGCTTTAGATGTAGTATGTCGTCTTCACATGCTTGAAATGATGTATGAAGCATAATAGAAAATTAAGGGTCGATTTCTAAGGTTAAAAATTTGGCGGGTCAAAACAAAGTTGCACACATGCAGTCCCATCTATTGATTATTTTCAAAGACAATGAATTTATTGTTATGATTCAGTATTTATTTGCCTTACAGTGAATTTCAATACAATGTCCATGAAAATTGTTGCTCCTGCCAGTTATGAGGTAAATGCTGTGATTTGATTTTCATGTGCCAAAGTATCATCAGCTGCCCCCATCGGGAGTTGGTACAATAGTATATGGTTGTACAGTAATGAGTGATGGAAAGGTTAGAAAATAGTTTCAATAATTAAAAAATGGCACAATGTATAGCAGAGCGGCATGCATGAAATCATTCCAGTAGAGCAAGAACTGCAATCTGATCAACAATTGACAGTTTTGGCTGATAAATTTCCTCTTGTTGGACACACCACTACTTGCACGATTGTTAAGGAAAAGCTCCAATATCACAAATTGTGCGCAAGGCCGGTTCCGAAAATGCTTATCGTACAACACAAAAAGCAAGAATGTCGAGTGGATGAGCATATTTGGAATACTACCAACAAGATGGAGATTACTTGTTTTCCCACATTGTTATGGACAATGAGACATGGATATATCCTAAACCAATGCCATAAACAAATAAGTCAATGCAGAGGTGTCATTCAACATCACCAAAACCAAAAAATTCAAGCAATTATCTTCCTTCGGTCGGAAAATGATGCTATCAATTTCTGGGAAGAAGCGTGCATTCTTTCGGTTGATTTCATTGAATGTGGGACAGCAATCATAGCTAATGTGTTTGCTAAAATGCTTGACCATCTGAGATAGGCAACAAAAATCAACAGAATGGAAAACTGCAATGAAGAATAATCCTCCTCCTCCATGACAACATGCATCTCCCACTGCTGCCAGAATGAGGAGATTCAAGATTTTGGTTGGGAACTTTTGGATCATGCACCTTAGAGTTCACGCCTTGCACCTAAGAGACTATTTCCTCTTCTTGCACTTGAAACAGTGGCTTGGTGGGCATTGGTTCGAAGACAACAAAGAACTCAAGTTTGCCATTGTCAACTGGTGCGATCGCAAAGTGGCAAACTACTATTCTGAGGGATTGAAGAAGCTGGTGCAGCATCACAAGAAGTGCTCAGAATTAAACCGCAATTATGTAGAAAAGTGAAAGTTGAATATTTTGTTGTACTTAGGTTTGTAGGAAACTAAAACTGCCAATGAAAACTTTTTCTGATGAATGTCTTTTTTTGTGACAAACAGCCCACATTTTTCGAATACGCCGCATAGTACAACGAAAGCTAGGGAACAATCAAAATTTGATTGGCTATATATCACATTAAGTTACTTTTCATACGTCAATGTGA
Source organism: Hetaerina americana (assembly GCF_022747635.1). Classification (NCBI taxonomy): domain Eukaryota; kingdom Metazoa; phylum Arthropoda; class Insecta; order Odonata; family Calopterygidae; genus Hetaerina; species Hetaerina americana. Next base: position 17,062,373 of record NW_027286181.1, on the reverse strand, counting down.
AGCTAATGAACTCATGTGTAAAAAGCAACCCAGAGTTCATCTAAACAGGACAACCTCCGACCTCAAATAGTCAGGATTAGCAAGGGTTTACTGTGGTGGGATGTGAAAGGCCTAGATGAGGGCTACATTAGGTAAGCAAGGAAGAGCTTTTTGAATGCCATAAAAGAAGGTTGAGCATATGAATAACTGAAGAATGAAATGACATAGGGCAAACAAGTTAACACAAAGCATTAAAGTCCCTAAAGACTGTCGAAAACACCTTTATGAGGTAGATAACAAATGACTTTGAGGAATACTACCCCTTTAACACTGTCAAAAATGTATTGAGACTTGCTCAGTAGAAATTACCAGGTAATAGAATAATGAAAACAAAATCGATCTGCCAAAATGTTTGGGAAAATAAATCAAAATTTGATTGACTATATATAGCATGAAATTACCTTTTAAATTCAAGTGGCTCATATAAAACTCAAATTATATGCACAAAAAATCCTTTAATTTATCCAATCCAAAAAATAATTTAAATTAGCGGACAATAATTTCAGGAATAGTATGTAGCCTTATAAAACAGTGCAAAACATAAAAAGAGTAGAAAAATGGAATTGAACCACTCACCACCAGCTTCAGTCACGTCAGCAGGAAAGCTACTATCTGGCTGAAGTGGTATTTCTCCAGAGCCTTCTCCAGTCGAACTCCTGGCACGGGGCATTAGCGTCTTCAGTCTTTTGGCTACTGGATGAACTCCAGAGTGAACCTTAGGAAGCAAAACCTTGGGACCCCCAGCAGAAAGTCTCATCGGTGGCCCTGGACTAGAAGGTTTTGAAGGGGTCTTTTCTTCTAGAGCAGCATGTATCTCCTGGGGGGAGAGGGCAAGGGCAGGCCTACCACCATCCCGAGGAAATACTGCCTTACTCGGGGCAAAGTCAAACCGATCTAAATTTATATTGTCAACACCCCGCTTGGCAAAGAAGGCACGGAGAGCATGGGGAGATCGAATTTTTCGACCATCAGGGCTGAAAGAAGGAAGTAATATTGGGCTAAGTACAGACTCATTAGTGCATTTCTTCATTTTTCAAATAATAAAATAATCACAGTTTTTTGGAGTTTAATACTAAACATTCTCAGAATTCAATGAAATAATATCAAAAGTAAAATGGCATGTCTGCAGTCATTGGTTACACAGACAATAAATCCAAGTGAAAAAACAATTTGGCATATTTTTTCATTGATATTTCTGAATATTTCAACACCTGGATACTGTTTATAGATACATCAAGTCTGTTTAACACCTGAAAATAATTATCTAAAAACTATTATTAAGGAACAAGAAACTTGACAGACAGTCGAGGTTGATAGCTTTCATAACATTAGAAATGCTTTCTGAATCACCGCCACTGAAATGAACGAGAGTGATACAATTTTTGTGAGTTATTTTTTGTTATTATTAGAATACTGTTTATGAACAGAAAACAAATTTTTAGACGGGCATGCGGCTTTGAGAAATGGGTATTAACTATGAAAATGAAAAAATACTAGCTGTAAACAAAATTTTATAGAAAATGAAGTCCACTTTACCACGAGTAGCTGCTATATCAATGAGCAAGAAATCTAATACTAATTATTGTGTGCCATTGGCTAAAGAATTTTTCCAGTAATATTTTCTTATCAGACACAAAATTTTCCAAAAAAGTCAAAATATTAAAATCACTATTCCAAACATGTATTCTACAATACCCCACAACATATACATCTACATCAATACCCTGCAAGCCACCAAAAAGGTGTGTGGCAGGGGGGAAAATATATATGAAATAAATATATATGAAAAATGCATTTAATTTCACACCTTAGGAGATGATCGGAAAATTTATTCCACTTTAAGAATACACAATTCATAAATGAGAGTTAACCAATTGCTGTTAATGAGAATTAATCAAATATACCTTCGTCTTTCAGTTGAAAAACACTTTTAAAAAATGTAGATGATAGCAGTCTGTTAATCATAACAAAACTAATGCCAAGAGTAACTGTTTACAATGGTTGCCAAGCATATAGTGGAAGTCAACAATGAAAAATTTATTGAATAGCCCTCACAGATTGTATTAATAAGGTTTAAAAATATTTCAAAAGAACGATATATTTTTAAAGAAAGGTTTGTATATGCCATTTTTTCAAATTAATAACTTATTTACGACAGGAAATGGAAACCGTGTGTCATTCCAATGAAGAATTTAGGGTTGATTGTTTACAGATGTTTATGGTACACTAGTAGAAATTTTTTCCTCATTTTTTCGTAGATATACAACCTATGCAATACCGCTTAATATGCCAAGGTAATATTCCACCAAAACCATCATTGTCCCAACAATAAGTGCCTTCTAAAAATTCCAATCCAGTAAAACTATGGGAAATAATCCACACTGATTATGCAGGGTAATTGCCTGAGATACAATGTCTTTTAATTACAACATTTATGCAAGAGTTAGAGTTTTTAAACCTAGATGAAATAAAATGTGTCTATTTAATCAATTATTTCTTATGGTATTTTATGCTGCATTAACATGCATTTTGTTTTAACCAACTTGTCAATGTTAATTTTGTGTGACGTTTGGTGGCATGTAAATTAATGAGCGACTTAATTTTTACAGTTTAATTGAGCAAAAACTATTTGTAAAATGTTTATTAAATTAAAACATTATCATAAATCATTACATTTTTCAATAATATTTTCTGAAGAAGCAAAATTTTCATCTAAATTTCTGGTGTCCAATATTTTCAGAATTATTCCAAAATGGAATACATACATTTCAACCGTAAATATTTAAAAACCACATTAATATAGTTCAATGAGAGAGCTGTGGCATGCCTTTCATGTAGTCTTTGTATTTATCACAACATATGGCTGTACCTTCCACCATATTGCCACACACATCTCACTTAGCCTGCTGCTTTGGACTAAACACTTCTTGAAGCCTCGAGTACTTTCTGAATGGTAAACATGCAGTGGTTTGATCTTCAAATCGCTGCTCACATTGGTGCAAAATAGCATGGTGAGATAGCATTTCATTGCCTTTTGGTCGGGCAATACATTATCTTCTACTGTTATGTGCACAAATATAGGTTAGCTTTGACATCTTCTTCCCGAAGAAAACAGTCTCGTCACAATTAAAAACATGATGTGGCAGGTAACCTCAGAATCTACACGCTTTTTGAAGTCACCGATGAAGTTTTCTGCTACCTTTGACTCTGAGTTTGCTGTTTCACCATGCCTCACAATGTCATGGATGATAATTCTTCTCATTAACTTCTTGAACCATTCACGGCTCCTCTTGAATATTTGTTTGGTTGTTGATGATGCTGACATCTTATTAACAAGGTCAGCAAAAACCACTTTGCCCTTCTCAAAAATTGCATTATCCTCAATGGTGTCGCATTGCAATTGATTTTTGCTTATGCATATGAGAAGCAAACTTTCAACATCGTTGAGAACACGTAATCGTTTTGCATAGATATCTGTCTCATTATATTTGAAGCATCTATCTCCTATCATGTCAAAGTTCTTGAAGAAAAGGACAATCGTTGAAGTCGACTGGTTGTTGATGTGCATACTACATCAGTCATGCTCACGCCTTATTCCCCGATTTTCAATGGTTTTACTTTCAATTTCGACTTCTGTTTTTTTTATTTTTATTCACTTATGGCTTTCTTCTTACAATTTTTCTTTGGGGTCACTTTTAAAACTAATCACAAAATATTATTACACTTTGCACAACAAAATCATTCATAATTGTTTGAACATACATTTGGATGAATGTGTTGTCATTAGCGATGATAGGATGCTAGTGGAACGAGTGCTACAGACAAACTGCAATAGCAGGCCCACAATGAATCCGGAAAATCCCCTTTGTTCGTCACTCTCTATGCAAAAAGTCACTCACTAAGCCAGCTGTTTTCCGGACCAATATTTTTGCTCGTTACAAGAATCCCTTGCTGTGAGAGGTGCTCGTTAATTGAGGTTCCACTGTACATTCAGACTAATATATGTTACGCCAATTTTCAAAGGAGGAGATAAGGCACTAGTTGATAATTATAGACCGGTAAGCTTGACATCAGTTGTATGCAAGCTATTAGAAAAGATAATGGCTGATTATCTCTGGGACTTGTGGGAGAGTGAGAATTGGTTGTATAGTCGCCAATACGGTTTTAGAAAAGGGCACTCTTGCGAAACTCAGCTATTAGGGTTCTGCCAAGAAATATCCGACTCTATGGATGCAGGAATAGAAGTGGATGCTATAATAGTCGACCTGTCAAAAGCCTTTGACAAAGTTGACCACGATCGCTTAATGCTTAAGATGGGCCAATTGCCACTACACACAGATGGAAGAGTAATCTCTTGGGTCAGAAATTTCATGGAAGGTCGAACACAAAGGGTCAAATTAGGAGAAGTGTATTCTGAAAAAACAAGGGTAACATCAGGAGTCCCACAAGGAAGCGTACTTGGCCCGCTCTTGTTTTTAATATATATATAAATGACCTCCAAATAAATATAAATTCTCAGATAAGACTTTTTGCAGACGACTGCATTATCTACAGGAAAGTCGAAAATGACAGAGACCGTGACAAACTTCAAAGGGACATTAATAAAATGGCAGATTGGGTGACAAAAAATTGGATGGATATTAATGTTAGCAAATGCAAATCAATCACTTCTAGCAATAAGGTAAATGGAAACAATAGGGAATATAAATTCTCAGAAAATGTCATTCCTAGAAGTGAAGCTTGCAAATACTTAGGTGTATATTTAACTAAGGACTTAGGGTGGGGGCTAAATGTGGAGTACATCTATAAGAAAGCTTTCAAAACTCTTCATTGGGTGATGAGAAACCTCAAAGGGAGCGTTAGAGCAACCAAGGAGAAGGCTTATCAGACCCTAATAAGACCAATTTTAGAGTACGCTTCTCTTGTATGGGACCCTCATGAAGAAGGTCATATTAAAAAACTGGAAAAGGTACAAAGAAAGGCTGCCCGATATGTACTGGGGAAGCATAGGAGGATGGAGAGTGTGTCTGACATGCTAGAAACGCTGGGGTGGGAACCTCTAGAAACTAGAAGGAAAGTAAGCAGACTTTGTGGAATGTTCCGAATTCTGAAGGGGGAGGAAGCTTGGGCAGATCTTAGGAAAGAGGCGGGGAACCCAAATTTTATAGGCAGAAATGATCACAAATTTAAGGTAAAATGCCGGGCACAGAGAACAAATAAAAAAAATTTATTTTCTAAATAGAACAATTGTTGAGTGGAACACCTTACCTGCAAAAATATTAGAGCCCTTTCCGAACAGAGTGTATACTTTTAAGAATAGATGTAAGGCATATATGTAATAACTTGATTGATGTGTGGTGCATTGTATTATATGTAATAGCTTAATTTTTTTTTAATTTATCTTTTCTTTTTCTTGCTGATTAATGGTTGTAAATGGGATGGGGATTCACTTGTTTTGTTAAAGAGATTTGTGTTTTGGTGCCACCTGACAGATTTGTGTTTTGGTGCCACCTGACAATGTCTATCAGCACATGTGTATTTTTAATAATAATTATTATAATGAGGTCAATAAAAAAAGCATGATTTTGCTGCTAACTAAATAGATGTATTTTAGAATAATTAATGTTTATATAAGTAACCAGACTAGAGGAGGATTATGAACCGATCAACAGAAAAAATGCCCTGAAAAACAACATACAGACTAAGGTCCTGTTGAAGCAGGAACTTTTTTTACCTTTGCATATAAATATCCCATTTCCCAGCAGAAGCACCAATCTTCCTCTTAATGGCAAACTTTCGCCAACCGGCAGGTAATCTCTTATCCGGCACATGGATAGGTTCCTTAATTTGTTTCCCTGAAAAATAAAGAATTTCCACATTCAACAAAACTTAAAAGAATTAAGAATAGCCTTCAAGAGAAACACATAAATGAAGTTAATGCATCCCTCAAGAAATCTTTTCTTTTACCAGGCTTTAGTTTTGGGTATAAATGATTAGCTACTTTTTTACCCTGCTGCCAGGAATGACACATTTCTATCATTTTAAAATGAAAAAGTCCACTCCCAAAATTACATTTAAACAAAAATCTAACATATATTCACAAGGGTTTAAGTAGTCCATGTGATACACCTACTATATGGTTTGGGGAGTTCTGGCGACGGCACTTGAATTTCAGTCTCCTTCTCTTCAGGAAGATCAAGTCGTTTTTTGGCAACAGGAGTGGTTTTCCGACTCTTGAACCGTAAACGAAGGAAGTCAGTACTGGAGTCATCCATTGCTTGGATTTTTCTTTTCCTCGATGACTGTGTTTCCTTGATATCTTTCGATGGGGGCTTAAATTTAGTCCTCATTCCTTTGCCGCGTGGTGGACTTGAAGACTCTGGCGTGGGTTCTACAGGCTGGGGGCTGTATGAATTCTCCTGGGGAAAGAAAAGGAGAGATTAAAAGAACCTCATTTCAAATGCATTAAAAATGAAGACCGCATGCATGAAACTTCTCCGAAAAAATCCTGATTTTTCCAGTTTTTGCTATATTTTTGATAGGATACAAGTACATTATTGCAAGCCAGTTTAGTTTAAAATACCATCTCGAATCTTAGCCAAGCCCCAAAAGTGCCCACGTCAAACACTTCCCTACACAAAAAACCTTAACGGCTTGAAATAAAAAACTCCAAAATTATTTCATATGCAACCAAAAGTGTAAATACATATTTGGAAAATACAATTAGCAAACACTTTCCCATAAAGATTGAAAAAAAGTAACTTGAATAAATGACAAAAAAAAGCATTTTTTATTACAAAATGGTATCAACTGTCACCTGCTCCAGGTGTGCAAATCCATGAATATTCCAATCAAAAGCCATTCCTCATCACCTACCTCCATGTCATCCTCACTGTCGTACACTAATCGTCCTTCCTCAGGACTTTCATCATCGTTTTGGGAATCTCCTTTGCTGTCACTCTTTTCCAGACTCTGTGGAGTTCGCTCCGCTTCTTTCACACTATCATCAATGACTTTCTTTACTTCCTCCTCCCCTTTCTTCGTTGCACTCTGGCGATGATGTTTCGAAAACAACCCTGCAACATTCAGTTTCCTCTTGCGCCGCCTCCTATCTTCTTTGGTCCCAATGTCCGTTTCGGTGAAAATGCTTGTATGCTGAACTGGAGGAGTCTCACCTGCCTGACCCGACATGTTCGGCTTAGGCATTTCCTGAAAGCATTAAATTAACATAAACTGATGCTTTCCATTTCAACCTGTATGACTGCTGAAACATCACATTTGATGGCATCAATGACAAACACCTATTTCTGGAGGGCACACACAACAAAACAGCTTTAACAGGCTGCACATTGGTGCAACAATCCAGAAACTTAATTTTTGGCCCTTTTTGAATGATTGAAATAAATATTATATGGTTTATGGTTATATATATATATATATAACCATAAACACAGTAATCAACCCGAAGGTTGGTTTAGTAGGTGATGGTAGAGATCACCCAGTACTAAGCCCTATACGGCGTGTGAAAATTCACACATCAGGATAGGGGGGCCAGTTCCTTTCCCTGTGCCGGTTATGGTTTCCCAGGAAGACCTGGTACCTGAAAAATCACATAGCTTGGGTGGAGCTGCAGGTGCCCAGAGTGCCTTGCCCGGGAATCGAACTCGGGACCCTCCGGTCAGCAGTCCAACGCTCTACCACTGCCGCGACCCACATATATATATATTATATATATGTGCATACAATATACATATATATACTGTATACACTCATACATATATACATACACACACACAGATTCTTGGCCTCTATACATGATCAAGAAAACTATGAAGCCCTGGGCGCACGTGGTATCTATACTAATTCATGAGAACTGCCAAGTTCTGGGTTTGCGTTATCGATTGAAAATACAGTATATACTTCTCACGCTGTCTCCATTTCAGTTGGGGTAAAAAAAGTCTTATTTTTAGTTATATAAGAAGCTTACTCCCTTTAAATAATTTCCTTCACACTACTTTCACCTTGCTATGATTCTATCACAACTGCCATGTTACTCTGCTTCAAACATGCTATTCACTCCCAAAAACTCCTAATATTACTCATCACGAGCGTCTTTCCAGTCTAATTACCAATGGTTTTCTCAGTTTACCCTATTCTCTCTCTTAAAACCTCTCCTACCTGTCTGCTCAAATCCAATCTACAAATCTTCAAGACCCACTCATTATTTCTCAACCTCTCTTTACCACGTAGCCAAAAAATAAAATTCACCCCAAAACCAACTACATTTAGGAAAGTTTACATTCATCTTCATCCTCGCAAATTCAGTTTTCACTTCCATAAAATGAAACTTAAAAAACTGTCAATTATGGTACCATAATTAAAAATTCACTTCTAATATTCTTCAAATACACTATCAATACCCTATTTCCTTATACTCACATCTTTAAATTGCCTCCTTAATCCTGTGTTAAATTTCATTTATTCTGCCATGATACAAAAAATCATCGACATCAATTTCTTTTGCCATGAGCACTCACTATACCATCATACTTCTTCAAATATAATCATTATTTTAGATGCATTTGCCCTCAATGCAATTCTTTTTCGATGTCTTATTACAGCTTTCCATAGCTACCAGCTGATCTAATAGGGTTGGAGTTAGCAATACTGCTTTGCCAGCAATAGAAGTGCATTAAAACCTTTAATCATTACACATGCCTTTTCCATGCAAATATCTCTCACACACACACCCATAAAAACAATTATGGACAGCCATGCATTATTTCAAACCAAACACTCATGGTCTGATTCACTCTTGCACTTGCCTCACTATTATCTTACAATTCTTTCACAGCAAAACTTTCACTGTGATAATATTAGACAGAAAGGAATATCAATATGAAAATTGTCATAAGATGAAAAAAAACAAGAGCAACTATTTATTTGGATAAAATTATTAATTTGACAAAAAATATCCAATAAAATATTACACAACTGCTTTTAGAACTTTTGCATTTGACAAAGTTTATCCATAATTGAATGAAAAAAATAAATTCAAGGATATTGTCAGCATTACTTGGAACTGAGAAATCAGGTCATACATAATCATTACTCCGATACGATAAATCTTTATAGCTGCATATTACTCAATCTTCCTAAATCACCTTGGCATAACTTATTCAAAATTCTCTCACTACCTAGACTGAACAACACTATTAAACCTACCACAGGTATCATCCATAACCTTCTTCACACTTCACACAACTCATACTAAATAAAAAAGATCATACCTTTTTTGCTTTCTCTAGCTCCTTCTCAGTCGCTTTCACCATTCTTTTTCCGGAAACAGTTTTTGTATAACCATCATAAAACATAATTTCATAATTATCTGCAAAGAAACAAATATTTACAATGACTTCCTAAGAACAGTAGCATGATGACACATTAGATATTGGCAATTGAGCACAAAAAACTCGACCTACCATTGGGAAGAACTTTCAATACTTTGGCAGGATACTTCTGGCGATCAAGCCAAAATGCCATCACCTTTTCACCCTCCCTGAATTGATTGTTTTTTGACCTAGAGCTGAAAATGTTCGCAAGAGATATTAAAAACACATGATAAAACACTTCCCTCAGCCATTGTACTATTAAAAAAATCCCCATTTGGGTGGCTCCTGTTGAAATTGTTATTACCATTATAAACGATTTATTGGTTTGAAAAAATTAAATAATTTACAATAACTTTAGTAATAACTAAAAAAGATTACAAATTTACAAATTAAATCATGTAAAAATCCTGACCACATCTTAAATACCTCTGTCTAATTAATCATTTTGAACATATAAAGATTTACAAAGAAAAAGTGTCAGACATGACTACACTAAACCATCTACATGACATGTTAACATTATATCCAAATCTAAATTAAACAAAGCTGGCAAAAACAAGTGTTAATGTTAAAGTAACTGTATAAGGATTTAGTGCCTCAATACTTTAATTTCACAATGACAAAATACAACTACCACCTAAAATACTACAGCTGAATGAAATACTGGTTAAATCAACTGAAGATAAAAATACTATACTCCAAAATTTATACACTCCATATTTAAATACTTTGCATTAACAATGGACGATCTTAAAATTGTCCAGCAGATATTAGTTCAGAGGAACTATGGGATTGGCTATGCTATTTAAGCAAAAAAATTAAGGTTATATAAATATATCCTCAATTTGCATCATGGACTATAGGCCCAAAGATGGCATTAAAAATTCTCCTTGGTTAATAATGGTTGTTTATGGAAGATTGCAATCACCGGTTCACAATATACCCTAAAAAATGAAATTTTTTGCTATTCTTGATCAATCAAAAAACCGGTGACTCTCATACAACTAATGAGACACTATTTTCACTCACTGAGCAGATTTATGTCAAGAATTAAAAAGAGCCAGGGGAAAGGAATCACAAGATGGGAGTGTATTGGCATAAACTCTGAGAAAGTAAGGTGATGGTGAAATAGCTTTAATAGCTTGAAGAAAATAAAATGGAAGTCCTACCTGTTAGTAGCTAATGTGGGGGGTCGTAACCTTGGGCTATCCATTGAAATCCACTCATCAAATCTTGATGACCACTTTTCAAAATGTACTAATACTTCCTCTTCTTCCCAGTCAACTTCAACAACTTTGGCAGCATACCTTGAACAAATGTGTTCAACAGTTGAAAAAACTTAGCGATATATGTGTCAAAGAGATGTTTCAATTTTGGGAGGAAATTTATATTTGTGATATATATGGTATAATGAAAAAAATGGAATTCAGGAGTCTGATATTTTCACCAAATAAGAAAAGGGGTCTATAGAGGCTCCCAATTAAATAAAAAAATTACCATTGTACATTATATTATTAACTGATCATATTTTTTATAATCGCCAATTTCCAAGAACTTCATTGTTAAATAACATACATATAGGTGTACTTGTTGAAGGTATGGTTATTTTTTCATGGATTCAGGGTATCATGAAGGCATGAAGATAAGGATTCAACTAAGAAGTCTCATTTGGTATGACAATAAGAATCCATTTAAATTGGCAACAAATTTCAGTATGTAAACCCACCAAATAATATAAATATAAAACTAATCTCCTTTGATGTTACAGTTTGGCTTCTATCACCTAAGTTCTGAGACAAAGAATCTAATTAGACAATGAAATGGCTATTATCCAACAAAAAGATAATTCATGGAATTATTTTAGGTAATCATTAAACAAAATCATCATCTATGGGATTCAAACAGCACATGTTCTCATTTGAATAGGCATTCTCATGTTCACAAAATGGATGCTTCAGTTAATGCCTGTGGTTCAGCAACATATACCAGTTAAACAATTTCATTTCAAATTGCATGCACTATTATTTAAGTTTTTGCATGTACATAGAAATAAGTAACGATTTAATTTTTTCCCAAATTAGTAGAGCATCAAAGAACGTTGACTTTCATGCTAAGAGCATCACACAAATAGCATACCTCTGAAGTTCAATTAATGAAAAGAACACTGTATTCATGATGACTACTGCAGTTTGTAATGATTTATCAAGACAAGGTTGGCTACTCAAATCAATGATTCAAAGTTTTTATTTATTTTTAATTTTTAAAGGCCAATGACTGCTCTTTTCAAGACTTTTAAGGAGTCATTTGCACAGAAAGCTGTTTGGAATTATTTATCTTTGTTAAGCATGATATATCATAACTTATGCTAATAATTAGTGGGCCACATATATCATCATTATTTAATAAATGGTTAAAACTATTCAAATTTGGAACATTATACATGAAATGCTCTGATCCAGAAAACAACTGAATATTTCATTACTGATAAGGCAAAAAGGTTTCCAGTAGGCTCCATCAAGTAATTCAAAAGGCTTTCCACATATAGATAATTTAAATTCACCTTATACCACGAAAAATAATCAAAATATTAAAATGAATTTTCATATCCAACATTTGCACAACAAGCATCAGTCAGGAAAAGCAAAATCACTGCATCAGCATTTGAATAAGATATGCAATTTTGTAATGCAAAATATATAAAGTATTGATAACAACCTCTGAAACTAGGGCCAATTGAATGCCAAAGACTTTCACAAGATCACATTACTGCTAATTCCACAAATTTCCTTTAACTGGACCTGCAGTTACATAACTCCAAAGACTTTCAGAGAAAATGAAGGCAAGTGTTTTTTTTTGCAAAATTTGGCTAACTTGGGGATCCTGAATATTTAAAAAAAATTAAAATGTTGTGACACTAAATGCACCGCAAATTGCAGTAGGACCACTTTAAGTTTTCTGGGGGCAAAAACCAATTAATGCTTTTCAGTCAGCTTTTCTTGATTTCAGCTTAATATGAGCCAGAGGGTGGCCCTTGACAGCGATACTTCCGACAGAATACGAGTGACCTCAGGCATATCTCAGGGGAAAGTAATCAGGCCATTACTTTTTTTGATTTTTGTTGAAAATTTGAACCAATAAGTGAAAATTAAGATTAGGACATCTGTGGATGACACTGATTTATGGGGTGATATCTGGGGATGAGGATCGCTTAACACTAGCAATGGATTTGGATTGCATTTCGAAATTGTGCACAAAATGGGGATTGTAATTAAACAATAATTTTTCACATTATTCCAGAGATTTTTAATAAATATATTTCCTTTTCCCTTTCCTCTCCAATGTACCCCCTTGGAAAGCTAGATAACAAGCCTTCCCGTGCTTGCACCCCCTGCCACACACCCTGTTTTTGGTGAATCGTGATATTATTATGTCGATGAGCCATCTCCATCATCCAACCTCCCTAAATTAAGCTTAAAAATCTAAACACTATCGTTGGGAGCCACAAGGTATACAAAATGTGCATTTAAGGAATATTTGTACTCCCTTTTGTTGCATTTCTGAAATGTTAAAAATTACAATGCAAGTGGAGGCCAACCTAACAGATGCTTAATGCATCATCATTCTGATCATGTTCCGAATAATATATTGTAATTAGAGTAATTTATGATGAGAACGTGACCTTCTCTAATTGACATTGATGACAACTTTATTAATGCTCTAAAACTGCTTAAAAGAAAAGCAATATTAGAAATTCTTTACTACAGTACTGACATTTTTCACTTATGTTAAATAAAGTTTTTCGCACAATTAAGTAAGGTTAAAAATTTGAAAAAAGGGGACACGTGATACACAGTGGAACCTTACTTAATGAGTACCTTAGATAGCGAGGAATTTGCAAAATATTTTGCCAAAGAATAAATTGCCTAGCAAGCGGCATTTCACGCAACGATTTATGAGGACATGGGGATGCCAGATGTGTACATTTGTGTTCAGCACAACTTCCACTAACAACATAGTGTTGGTGGTCGCACATTTGTCCAAACTTGTGTTCAGGCGTGCTGTGACTTTTGTGCAAAGATGATTAATATTTTCTAAATGAAGCTATTTCTTGAAGAGTTGTATTGCGTTTCACAAGAAGAAGTTGTGGAGGAGATATTGTCTGAAGAGGAATAGGTTACAGCGAATCATCAAGCACAATAAGAGAAATGCTGAAAGCATAGGAAACTGTTGCATCAAACATTAAGAACCATTACCCTAATATGACAGTTGTTACGCGTGCTAAGAATTTACGAGACATGATAAAAAATTCTTGGAAATGATAATAATGTTGAGATGCATTTTTGCAACATTTTGACGAGTTGGCAAAAACAAATGTATCTTGAGTTTTATAATAAAAAAATTAGGTACGCATCATAAACAATAAACAAATTATTTAAATTCATTTTTACAACAAATCTACTTCGTATTCCAGGTTGGTTCATGCTGCGATAAGGGAAGAGCCGAAGACAATAATTCTATGTTGCATTGTATATTGAGAAGCATCGCCCTAAAAAGACTGGCTATTCACACTAAAAATTGACATAATGATAATGCTATGTCACTTTTTTAAAAAAAATTGAAGTGGTTAAAGCAAATGTTTCTCAACAGGTTTCTTGTAAAGGCGAATTATGACTGTATCATAAATAATAAACTAATTATTTCAATTTTTTTTGTTTTCTGAAAGTCAAATTTGCATTCCCGCTGGTTTCATTCCTTGCTAGAAGAAAAGGTCAACATGAACCACGATCCTAAATTATGTCTAAATAATTTTTTTTAAATACCCTTGCACAAAATTTATTTATTTTTGGCATGGAATCCATTATCATATTTTACTTTACTTTGTACGGAAAAAAATGATTCACTAAATGAGTGTTTCTACTATTGAAGTGCACAATGATTCAAATATGAAGGCATTTATAACTTCAGTATAGGCTTACATCTATTTCCAAGTGGATGAATGAATTATTTCTGGATTAAAGGTTAAAAATAATTTTCAAGATGTAGTCCCATTATGAGGTTTTGTGATTAATGGCAAAGTTTGAAAGAAAGGAGGACAACACTTATGATCCCCAAGAGCTTGAGAGGTCTATTTCGGGGTTCTCACAACTTGTGCACACAACTACTACATTACTAAATCAAATTTTGAGGGACACAATCAGTTCCCTTTCTCAAATCTCTTTGTCCAACCCTTTGCCTTTAGGGATGGTGACCAAATGTAAACATATTCAGAGACATTGCTAAATCAGGGAATCCAGAATGTCATTCCCGATTAACCACAGCATCATTATTCATTCAAAACAAATCAGCCTGCCATCCAAATTTTATGCAATAATTATTGGGAAATAGAAGAAATAATTATTTCTGTTTAATAATAATCAAGCCAAATAAAAACTTAATTGACTTATCACATGAATCTATTCAATGGGTAAGTTTACAGAAGTCCACACAATCTATATGTTCTCAGGATGTGCAATTCAAAACAATGCAACTATTAAAAAAAGTGATTGGTTGCCATAGAATTTTAAGTACATTTACTTATCATTTCTCCAATTATTTAAGCCTCATGTTTTAAGACACCTTCAATTCATCATTTCTTCTTCAAGAATCACAAACAGGACTGAGGGTGATGAGAATGCAAGTATAAAGTAGAACTTGAGTTCATTTATGATCCACACTGATTTGATGCTCAAAAATTCTTGCAACATGTCCATACTAATTGACAGTCACAAAGAATGAGGAGTAAGTAATTAAAAACTACCCCAGCCCTTCACCAACTACCATAAAAAAATAAAAGAGCACCAAAGCCTGAAATCCAAGCATTATTTTGCCATCAGAGATATTCATTCTACAATGGTTAACAAAAATATGAAACATATATACAACACACAATCACCCAAACATTAAGACAAGATGAATGTGTATAATGAAAATATATTATAGTAACAATCATAATGCTAATAATTTTCCAAATCAAAAATTGCCCCTCTTGAATGCTGCTGATGTGGGACATATTCATGCACATTTCATGATCACCTCTTTAAAAGTTTTACATGAATATACCCCACAAAGATTCCTAATACACTTTTAAACACAGTATACTCCCAATTATCCGAGCCGCATATTATATGGAAACTGCCAAATGGTTTTATGAATGCTGGTGAAGGCACAGTCAAAGGGATTGAGATGGGCTGTTAACCCATACATGACGGGATAGCTGTCTGTGCAAATAAGTTTCTGTCATTGTTTTTGTTCCTTAATGGGGATGGCAGGATAACTATTCAACAGTCTTTGCCAGCCGGTTGCAAAGTGAGTGGTTCTTCCTCAGCCAAAGTGGCTGCTGGAAACCAGGGAAAGTGACTTCTCCTCACCTGTATGACCTATGCCGATAGATCAAGCAGACCTCATTTGCATTTATGTTCGCTCATGTCGATTTCATCACTCAGGCAAGGAATAGTCACATGGAAATAGTTTACTGCACAGACATGAAGAGCCACGACAGTGGAAAATGCTTACGAAAAGAAAATTTATGATTCTATTGGAAACATAAAAACTTGGCCTAATTAGTAAAGTTGAAGCAGCAAAACAACAGGCAGAAAAATTGGTGATTAAGTTACAAACAGTCATTAAAAAATCAAAATTCTACTCTTTGCTTGAGATTGAATAAGCCTCACCAACATAATGAAATAATTCAATGAAAAAGTGCATCTCCAAAAATCTTGATACTGTGTTGCTCCAGTGGTTCAACCAAATGCAAGCTAGAGGAATTCTGGCTCGAAAATATTCCGCAAAAACAAGGAAAGTTTTCCCATGATTCTTTGGGAATTGAGGAAGAGTTTAAGCACCAACAGGATTATTGAAAAAAATTAAAAAGTGATATGGAATCTGTGACGTCAGAGTCATGTCGAAAAGACTTAGGTATCAATACACCCGTAGAAACAGTCAGCTGCATTTGTTAGATGCCGATCAAATGCAAATGCACTGACCATTTTCACAGTAATGTTTGGACCGATTCAAGAGGGAACTGACCGATTTTTTGCAGCAATTTGTCACCATGGATGAGAAATTGGCCCACTACTACAGGCCAGAAACAAAACAGCAGTCGAAGCAGTGGAAGGAAGCGGGCGGTTCAGTCACAGAGAAAGCGAAGTCAATCGCATCTGCCAGAAAGGTCATGGCCAGAATGTTTTGGGGTGCAAAAGCGATCCTATTGATTGACTACCTTGAAATATGCAGAACAATTACAGACAAATATTACTCCAACCTTCTAGACCAGCTGGATGGCAAAATTCACGGCAAGAGACCTAGCTTGAAGAAGAAAAAAATAATCTTTCCTGGGAGAATAACCTGCTGTCGCCTGCTCACAAAGGTGCATTGGTTATCGGTAAACTAAGGGATTTGGGGTACAATAAGCTCAGCCACCCCCCCTATTCTCATGATTAAGCACCCTCAGACTCCCATCTGTTCCCAGACTTGATAAAATTTGTTTCTGACAAGTGCTTCATGTTCAATGGAGAAGTTAAGAGGGCAGTAGATAGATATTTTAACAGCCTTTCAGACTCTCACCTCCAGGAAGAATATGCTGTTAAGAAATGCTGATGAACTGATGTTGAAGTAAAGCTGGGCTATGTAGGTTGATGTCAAGGGAGATGATGTAGAAAAATAAAATCTTTTTTTAACTGAAAATCGCAGTCGGTCATTGTCAGGCCGAGAACTTTTCACCTTACCCTCATAATATCCTACTTGAATATGCAAAGAGAGAAAGTTTTCACAGACTCAAGAACAGCAATGAAAGTGCAGATTGCAATTTCAATGAAATAGATGCAGCTGCAAATGATGCTCAACTTTCCAGTTTGGTGTTGTTGTGTATTCTAATTTGAAATGTGGAGGAGAGGAGCTTGTCAACCCTGCATGATATTTAAGGAGGTAGATACCAAAGAAAGCAAAAAAAGTGAGAGTCAGGCAGCTTAGTGATTCACGCAACAGTTCTCAACTTTGTAGATAATCTGTTATAGTTTATGTGTCAGAATCCTAGCAAAAACTGATATTTCCAGGAGAGAGTTTATCTTTGAGAGATTAGAAGTGACACAAGGAAAAGCTTGAGCTAATAAAAAAAATAAATAATCATAAATCCTAATTTCAAAAAAGGGATTGCAATTTTTCTGTGTTTCATATTTTTAACAAATTTAAGATTAAAAAGGAGTTTCTTTAACCTGTTCATGTACCCTAATGTTTTATTTTGGAGGCTGACTGCTGTAAATAGTCACTAGATATGTTTATTTTTGTTGATTACACCAATTGTGGCTTTTATTATACACGCCTACCAATTAGTACGAGGTCTCCTGGTGAGCCGCATACCACTCTTTTGGACTTCCATACTTTTCTGTGCAGTCAGGATGCCTCTACTGGGTCCTGTTCTACCATTAAATGATGACTGATGCAACAACGATCTAATTAGTGGCAGCTAGTGGCATTTTCTCAGTAAGTTTATTTATTTTGTTGGTGCAACCTTGACCAGTCATTTGAACAGAAAATTGGGAGTTCACCGTACATTGGAATCTGAAAAAATATGCTCATTGCTCATATTTATTGGATAACAAACAGAATGGATAATGACTGATGATAAAAAACATGAGTTTACTACAGACGGAATACTACATGGAGAAATTAAATATTTAATTCCTACATGATTTAACAATTGGTTGACTCTGTGTTAGCTGGCAACTTCTCAGTAAAATAAACAGAGTAGTACACAAATACACATTCCAACTCTTACATACTCCTCAAATGTCACCAACAAGGTTAGTAAATCATTTTCATATTTGATATTCGATTAAATTCACCAAAGTATGAGTGCTCAAGTCTGATTGTCCCACAATTAAAGTTTAAAATTATTCCACAGGTTAATTTGTAATAACTTCACATATTTTTACACTAACCTGCAAAAATTTATCATCAAAATGATAACAGCAACTCACATTTCTCCCCTATTCACTGGTACACAGTTATTGAAAGAAGCACCAAGAAGCAACAATTTTTAATTATTGTTTTTCCCATTGCAGAATGAATGAAATTGATACCCATCAGCCAGATCCAAATATAACAAATAAGGATACAAATATTTTTCAATATTATGGCACTTGAAAATCAATTAATACATATTGAAAAAGACGCAGAAAAGGGGAGAACCTTGACTTAAAGGTCAGCACTGTGCATTGCCTGCAATTAAGAACACTTTTCACACAACACACACTATACCAGTGACCCTGGGAGAAGTGTAAAAATGAACATATTTCCTTAACTGCTTCAAAAGGAAAGTGTAAATTTCCGGTGAAAAAGGGAGAAATAACAATTATAGATATACATTATTACCATCTTTCCGTGAAGTCCCGAGCTTCCAACCTCGCCCCTGGGGTGAAATCAACTTTTGATCGCAAATGGCGTGATATATCCACTCCGTACGTAGTCGGTGAATGGGATTTAGAAGAGGTAGAACTTTTGGTTGCTAAACCATTTGTTGATTGTTCCTTATCCTCCTGGAGAAGATAAATATTTTCTCTCAATCACAACATTAGACAAAACTTACAGTGAAGCATAAACCTATCAACATGAATGGATACACACAGTAACAAAATATCATATGGGATACAGAGCAACTATCTGTGCATTTGCTACTCGACAAATATTGGTGGCAAACCAATACCCTCTGGTGAGCAACCCACTTGACTATCACATTCCCCATACAGTATGCTGTATCTTTGTGGGTGATGTATGCAAATAATTGCAAATAAAATGTTTGAAACTCAAATAATTTTAACATTTTTGTTAAAATTCTATTAATCTTCTAATACAGCCTTTCGCAAATAGGAGTTGATGGACCCCTGTGGGTACCGTATAGTCTTTAAATATTCCTTCCTTATAATATGCACAAAACTACAGCTGTTCGTCAATATTCACCAACAACACTTCACAAAAAAATGAAGGATAAGAAATATACAGTTGCCAATAACCAGAAGCATTCCTCTTCACTACTAGCAAAGAAGAGTAAGCTTGGGTACAGCTTAGATTAAAATATGTATGTGGGGGCAAATATAGTGAGAAACATTTAGTTGAAGGTTATTTCATAGTAGCACTTTCCAAAGACTAAATGACTTGCTATGAGCACACAATTAGCAGAAAATAATTAGACTATATCACTCACAAAATTCCCCTTCACTCTGCAAATGGATAAAGCAACTTATAAATCAACTTGATTTTGAGCTGTTTGCACTATTTATTCAATAGCCACTTAGGCACTGAAGAAGATAATTGAGTGGAAGCCTGGATTCAATCTTGATTGGTTTAAAAGGATATTTAAAACATTCAGCAATGGGATTCGCCATTTATCGTGAAAAAAGGGTGCATACCATTACAACAATTGTTGCTGTAAAGTTATGCTCCTGGCCCCTTATGTTGAATGAAATTAAAAGCAAGAAATTCGATAAGCAGCCATTGTATTCCAACACCAATATGCACTTGCTGTAAAAAATTCAACTTCAATTTGTCCTTGATGAAGAATTATTATAATTATTACAACTATTGGTATTCTACCATTTAAAGTAAAGTTATGCATTGACAGAGACTGCACAAAAATACATTTGTTTGCCTCTCCCAACAAAACACAACCAGAAATCTGACAATCATAAACCCTTCAATTCCATAAACCTCTTTCCTCCTTTCATTCCATCCAACATGTCTATCCTTTTCCTCCCCTTTCCTAGCTTGTCTCATGTTCTCTCTCCATAAAACAGCCCAACAACAGTCAAAAGGCTCTGCATCTATCATTGCCGCCAACTTTGAATTCCTCTAAATAATCTTATTTTCTCCCCCACCATGCCAAAACACTTTCTCATTTGTTTTCCTTTCTCTCCATTTTACCTTTTCCATCCTTTTCCATGCCCACAGCCCAAAACTTCTTCTATCCAGAAACATTAAAAAATATCCAAAACTCCCCTACATGATCATTTCAATTACAATGGTAACATTTGAAATTGTGTGGCATATAAAAGTTCATGATCAAAGTCCCCATTTACTTCACTGTAACTTTCAGGTTGGCCAAAAATAGCCCTACAATAAACCTTGTGTAGGTTAACTTTAACATTAAACCTAATAAAAATTTACCCAAGCATACCGGGAGGATTACGTTTAATACAGTGCAATGAATGGTTTAAGATATTCAAAAGAGGGTCGTATGTCCTGGATGACATTTCACATCAATAGATACATAACCAAGTGAAGAGAATTTATTCTGGAATTCTTGGAAAACACTATAGAAATTGCAGAGGAAGAGGACATCAGCAGAGGGTATTCCCACCAAACTATGACTCATAAACATCAGATACATACCTGCAAAATTTTTGACGAATTCGTTCACGTAAATTGTCATTATCTAGCACACAGCTTGTCCATATATCTACTTAAACCTGAATAGCTGGACAAACTACTCAGGAGATTAGTTTAGCAGTTATATTTAGCTGTATTGAGGGCAATAGGCATCACACTGCTGTCAAAATCTGCCATAAAGAGCAGTCAATAGCCACAGCATAGAGCACAGCTACATGTTGACTGGTACACCATTGAAATAAATATGTTTTTTTTAAATTTATGTACCAAATAGTCTTGCCTAGTGGAACACCTCATTTACTTATATGCCTTCTGATGTTTTTATCCCAATTCACAATGACATCAACATGTGAATAACTGCTTTTTTTTTAAATGCTGGCTCATCTTAAATCTACTTCTAAAAAAACCTACTACTAAAAGTGTTCTAACATCTTTCTTACAATTAATTACAAAGCACAATCTAACCATATATGAACTGGTTGAACACATCAGCCATCATGAATGACAAACATCAGCTACACAACTAATTTAATTAAGCCTCAAGCAACAATGAAAAATGTGATTTTTCACTCCATTGTTTCAATGCAATTTTTCCAAGTCATTGTTTTAGCAAGCCAATTATGTGTTCAGTCATAATTTTGATGACTGATTACACAATGTTACATCAATTCACCCATATATTCTCACCAAAATAAATATTCATATCCCTGTCAAAATATAATAGAATTCATGGCATTAGTGGTTGTCACAGATAATCTACTCTTCAAAGGTAAGTTTTGGGCAGTCCCTAACTATTACAAACAAGTATTGCATAAAGTTGGAATTAGTGGTATCATTGACATGTTCAAAGACTGAACTACACAATTATATGGACTCACATAACCCAATAGATATTGCGATTTTAAAATATCTTCATTCTTTATTTTTCCTGGTATAGATTAAATGCTTAATTATATTAATAATTATCTACTCAGTTATTAATAATTATACCACACTTGGCTCTACATACTTCCAATAACAAACATCCAGTTTTCTCTGACATATAGCATTAAGTTATGAAAGTTTTAATATTATATTGATGAAAACGCGCTGTGAACTACAAAAAATTTAATTACTCAAGTTTGAAATCATTTCAAACAGGCAAAACTCAGATAATAATTACCTTGGAACTGGTAGAAATCCTGTCTGACTTTCTGCTCCTTTTACTTATTCTTGCTGGGATGAGATGCTCTTCAGTTTTTCCAACACTATCTTTCTTTTTTTCATTCTTAGTAGAACATGTAGGGGTGTCCTCATTTGCTATAACGGACCGTCTTCTTGGTTCAAATTTTGGAATTGAGGTAGATGTGTCGTCTAGGAGAGAGACAAAAGGCTCATGCATGACATAAGAAGTTCGAAATCATATAGTGCAAAACATGTAGGCTATCATTGTTGGCAATGACATATGTTTGCGGAGGTAACTGCCAATATTGGTCCTGCATACATTATTTGGAGACTTAATGCGACTCTCAAATTTCGGCAAGTGCAATTGCTCTTCAAGATTGTCACCACTGAAATCTTGATAAAGATTCTCCATATACTCCCTTACAACTCTTGAATCCACTTAAACATGACCAAATTACATACGAAAAAAATCTTCAGAGCCTTCATAAACATGTACTTCTAGAAATATTAAACTGCTAGTGCCCTACACCTTCCTTTTCCTCAGTTCCTCGTATTTTTCAACAACGCCATGTAATTCTAAATATCGATTTTCTTCCTCTCGCTTACCTACTTGTAAGTTTAATATTCTTCCTGCATTAACTTTTTTAAATCACCCATACAGCCCAAGTCATCAGCAAATGTATTTCATGAATGCAAGGAAACTGAGAATATGTGTGGAAAGAAACACTTCACTTTTCTCTTTTATGGGTGGTGACCTACACCACCTACTTTCACTATGCCACACACCGTGTCTGCTTACGGGGTATAATGTAGATATAAACACAACGAGGTCCCTCCGACGTAATGTAACCCTGTACCCACCAACCTCTTGGCTTGATCACATTTGAGCTATTCACGTTATATCCCCACCGTCAGCTCGAAAACATAAGTATTAGTAGTGATAAATAATCATCCATCGCACTGAAGCTCATCTGTAGCACAGTATCAGGGCATACTCAACCCTAAACATGTCAATTTGAATAAAAATTTAAAATAAAATATAATTAATTTTACATTACGAAGGAATTTATTCCATGCCAATTAGATTTCAATCCCTCGGTGATGGATAATGGACGAAAGTATTTAACCATCTTCTAAGGCTCAAACTTGGAATTTGAACCAATAATAGGAGCCACTAATGCTCTCGCTCTTAAGCTGAAAACGTTCCAGTATGACGGTTGACACTATTTCAAGTATCCACATATCAATCAACTACTTTTCAAGCCTGTTCATTGATCTGGGTACTAGTTAATACCGAGAGAAATACTTTATACACATGGATGCGGTCGATATATCAACTGAAGTACAATTGGAGATGAACTAACAATTTGAAGTGATCACACAAAGCACCACTCCAAGAAATTAAAGGTAACACAAATTACGGTCCAATTTCCGTGGAAATATTTAAATGTAAAATCACCATCCGTACTCAATTATAGTCTTAACCTCGATAAAAGAAAAATAGCTAGTTATGACTTTTCCAATAAAATTATTTTATTACTATTTCTTTTTGAATTGAAAATAAATATATTAGTTCCTGACACGAACCATCACTCATTAAAAATCATCAAAAAGTCAGAAATATGATGGACTTTCGTTGAATTTGACGTTTAGGAAATGGGTGACTAACTCAGCCAAACCCATACATAAATTAGCTGAAGCATACGTCCTCATATGGACAATAAGACCTTATTATATCATTCACTATAAAGTATATTAAATACATTTCCTTAATTTAATATATTAAACTACCATTAAAAGAGGGACAAACGACCCCCTAAACTTGCCTAATTATTAATCACCTACCTTGCGTAGCTTGGGGTTTCGCCGTGGTCTTTTCTGATTTCGATTGTTTGCTTCTGTCTTCGACGACCGGAATTTCGCTCTTACTTTTTTCCATTGAATTTCTCATGCCCCTTCCGAGGTCCTGATTATGTTCCACCTTTTTGTCTTCACTTCTAACAGAAGTTTTACCAGTTTCTTTATTATGGCTCATGGTTCTTGTGATAACAATTATAATGAACTGTCTTGCAGAAGACGCAACTATCCTATTCCTTAATCAAGGCCGATATTAATTATGGCGCCATCATAGCGTCATGTATCGTCACTACACAAGAGCCAACAAAGAAAAGACTTAAGACTAAAAAAACCAGTGCTAATGAAATAATAAAATGAGAACCCTAAGAGGTGTTGTACAAAATAAGACTGACATCAATCATGAAGTAGAAGAAAAGTTTCGTACGTTACTTGCCAACCAGTACTGTTGGTTCCACACATTTCATTACTACACGAGGCAGCAACTAACCTCCTTATTTACACGCAATATGGGAGTTTTCCAGTGGGTAAAATAGTTCCATTGAACCAAAAAAACACACGCAAAAAGTACACGAGCTTTAAAACTTCTGAAGACCTCGTTCTGACGACATACCACAACAGGATTGGTTTTGCACTGGATAAATATTCGATAGTGTTTTGTTCTCACAACTCACCTGACAAGCTTTCAAATATGAGCGGTTAACTTGAAATAATGCATCATTTTAGCTGGTAGGTCTTTCAAAAAATTCACAATCTATCGTTGTTAATGTGGTGTATATATAATTATATATACAATAGTCTTTTGTATGAAAATAGTGCTGCCTATTATTATTTGTAAAATTGATCTTCACTTTTTCATAAAAGAAGAATTATGTTATTCAACGTTTCCAATAGATTTCGTCATATTTAGTAAGTGAAGTGAAAGTGTACGTATCTATGTGTGTGTACAGAAATTGTAGTTTATTTAGTTCAAAAACAGAAAAGTGTGAGAAAACTTGAATAACATTATTCAATCTTCTTATGTAATACATGCAATTTAAATCTAAAATTCCTATTTCAACCTTGAACTTCGTGCATTTTCAACCAAAACGTTTTTGTCAATTATTCATTTTTTCAGGCTTATTACTTCTAAACTTCGTCATACTTGATGTACGCAATACTGACCTTGAAAAGCACAGCCAATATTTACTGTGGCTGTTAGGCTGCGACATTTCATAATAAAGATGCGTATCTATGCATGGTGTGGTGAATTTTTCATCTGTTCATGAGCAGTTAACACCCTATGTGCCAAAATTTACTGGAATATGTAAGGTATGGAGTACCTTAATGTATTTTATTAAACGTGTGTGTGACGCATAAGTGCTTGTGGGAGCAATTATATTTGCTCCTGGTAGGGTCACCCATATCATGATATGTCAAAGAGTAAAGAGTAGCAGCTAGACGCAAGGCAGTCCATGCAGCGTCTGTTCCGCATTGATGTAGCTGTACAGGCATTTGATAAGGGGCAGCCATTTGAGTGATAGTGCCACGTTAAAAACTATTGAAGGCAACGGGAAACTAAGGGACTCGGCCTCATAGGCTGTGTGTTGTTACCGCCAGCAGGAGAGTTAGGCTTCAACAGCTTTCATCTCACAAAAAACTTGTCTAGGGAAATCAGAAGCGGCGGCTAAGAGGGAGAGACAGAGGAGGATAGAACCAGTTACCATAGGGACTTGGAATATTAGGGTATTGTAGAGGACAGGAAAATCAGAACATAGAAAGCAGGTGATGGAAAGAGAATATCCAGGTATACCTGCATAAATGTATTTTAGGGCTATGCAAGATGAGAAAAAGGGATAGCAGGAAATACTGGAGTGACAATTATAGGGTACCATACAGCAGAAGGGAAGAGAGCCATTGAGGGGTGACAATGGTATGTATTGGATGAAAAGGTAGGAAGAAGCATATTAAATAGTGCAAGCAATAGATTATTAGTAGAAGTAAAGGCTGAACCAACGAACTTGGTCATTTCTCAGGCCCACATGCCACCAATCAATCTTAGGGAGGAAGACAGGTATGCTCAGTTATAGGACGTAATTGCAGGTGTTCCAGAAGGAAAGCATTTGATAATGATGGGTGATAATAAAATGACAGCAAAAGGAAAGGTGATATATGGTAGGGGAATTATGGTTTTGAACGAAATACCACAGGGAAAAAGCAATAGAGTTATTCTGAAAATGGGGGTTAATCTTAATGAACACATATTTTAGGTAACACAAGGTGTAGGATAGGGGAAACAGTAGTTCAGGAGTAAAATGATGGACTACTGACTGGAGGGCCCGGGTTTGATTCCTGGACATGTCTCTCGGGCGCCCTTAGCTCCACCCAAGCTGTGATTTGTTTGGGTGCCAGATCATCTCAGGAATCCATAAATGGCATAGGGAAAGGAACTGGCCCCCCCACCCAGATGTGTGAATTTCATATGCCGTCAGGCTTAGTACTGGGTGAGCTCTACCTTTGACCAAACCGACCTTCAGGTTGATGTGTTTATGGTTTATAGGCGTAGGTATCGATGGAAAATGTGTGGAGATTCAGGAAGATAGCTGTTAGAAAGGGCATATTTTTTGGGTATCCTATTGGTTAAGGTAGGTTTCGGATGTGTAAAACCAATACAATTTCTCCTTATAAAACACAGCATGACATCGGGCATTACAGTAAGTCCCTCTTATATTCTGCATGCCTATTTCCTCCTTTCATTCCATCCAAAATGCCTTTTCTATTCCTTCCTTGTTTACCCAACATTATCCCATCTATCATAGTCTTCAACATCCCATCTACAGTTAAAATTGTCTGAATCCATCTTTCCTGCCTCCTTTTGATTTCTCTCAGCAATCCTCTTCTCCCCCTCAATGTCTAAGACTGCCTCATTTGTTTTCCTTTCAGTCCATTTCACCTTTTCCATCCTTCTCGACACTTACATTGCAAAACCCTCCAATCTCATGTGATTATCGCCCTGCTTCGGCAACCATGCTTCCGCGTCGTACAATACCATGCTTCTTATCAAAGTTTTAACAAGCAACCATTTCCTAATATCATTACTCCAGTGTCCATGTTTTCAATTCCCTCCTCCTCATGTAAGCTCCTTTGCCTTCTGATGTTCCTACTACTTTCATCAATTTGGTCAAGCATACTTCCAAGATAGAACATACTGTTCCACTTGCTCTGGTTTTTGTCCTCCTTGTAGTGGTTTTAGGGGAGCTGACCGACAGCTGAGGTCATTTGCACCATTAGGGATGGACAGGAAAGGATGAAGGGTGGAGAGAAATCCAGCATCGGCATTAGCTTACTCTTAATGAAAGGCACCAAGGGGTCCGCAGCTTAATGTCCCATCCAATAGACAGTGTACTCACTCAAAATTGCCCTCCAGAAAGCACCTCAAGTAGGGATTGGGATACCACTGAAAAATATCTGCCGCCACTGGGATTCAAACCTGGGCCCTCTGTATTATTTGTATTGGTGCACCATACCAATCCCCTCTTTGCCCTCCTATTTTAAAGTCAAGCCTAGCCTTTCTCTTTCTAAAAACCTATACAACCTTTGTTTTATTTACATTTATTCTCATCCCATGTCTATCACACTGAATTTCCAATTCCCTCAGCAATGTTTGCAACCCCTTGGCTGACTGACGAACTGGATCTTGGTCATTAGCAAACCTAACTGATTTTATGAATTCCCCTCCGAATTTCATTCCTACCTCCAGGTCTTCCCATGCATCTTCAATCATTTCCTCCACATATACGTTGAACAGCACCGGTGATAATGGACAGCCCTTCCTTACACCTCTTCCTAACACTGCCCATCTGGACTTTCTGTCCCCCACTTTCATCTGAGCAGTCTGAGACATGTACGGGTTGTGGAGTAGCCTCCTGTCTCTCCAATCTATTCCTATTTTCTGCAATATACTCATTAGTTTTTCCTTATTCACTCTATCAAATGCCTTTTTGAAATCTACAAAATGCAAATACCAACTTGTTGTATTCTATGCTCCTCTCGATTAGTGATCTCATTACTGCTATGGCATCATGCATGCCCCTCCCCTACCTTAACCCATACTGATCAACCTCTAAGTAATCATTTGCTCTGCTCTCCATACTTTTGTTGATGATCTCGAGGACCACTATAGCTGCATGCAAAATCAAATTTATCGATCCTTAGCGCTCACATGTGGCTCCTGTTCCCTTTTTTGAAATAGGAATGAGCACTGATCTTATGAAGTCTTCCGACAAATTCCCTCCCTGATAAATGCTACAAATTAGTCCATGAAAACTCTTCCTCCCAACTATTTCTAAACTTTTAAGTCATTCTGCAGCACTGTTGTCTACCCCCATTATGTTATTTGATTTCAATTCCCTTTCTATCTCACCATCCAGTAAGCCTGGACCTAAGCTATCCTCATTCATATCATATTCTATTTCTATGTGTAACCTTGCTGGCCTAATGCCTATGCAGTACACTTCATCTTTATATTCCTTCCATTTTTCTTGGATCTTTTCTGGTTCGTCAAATATTTTTCCTGACTTATCTTTAATTGATTGCAATGATATTCCCTTTTACTACCTGTCAGTGCTATCATCTTCCTGTAAAATGCACCCATTTTATCCTTTCTCTGTAAAATTTCCAGATCTTTGCACTGCATCTTCCATCACTAATAATGTGAGTTTCCATGTCTGTGATAAACCAAGAGTAGCCCAAGAAATACCTAGTTGAGAATTAATTGTTGTTGGGAATGTTCATAGGTTGGGAATTCATTAAGCCAATAATTATCAGCAGTTTGTACCTCACACGGTGAAAAACTTAATTGAAATGAAATGAATAACTCTCTCATTTTTTACCCAAAGCAAATGGGATAAATTCAATACTTCTTCGGAATTTGTTGGGTTTCCTTAGAAAGAACCTAACTTACCTAAATAACTTCCTTCAAAACCAATCGATTTATTGATAATTTATGGATTTAAAAGTTATTAATTTTCATAAAAGTTCTTTTCAAAACTTCTAAAACACCTTTCATTGCTGTTGGGTGTTATTTGTCAAAATATGATGTACCTAGTAATTTTTATCTGCTACTTTCCTGTTTTTTATGAGAATGGATTTTGATGTTTTTAATTACAGAATATACCATGTTGCGTGGACTCTTTAATTGAAGGAAGAGGTTTTATTTCAATGGTACATTTCATTGCTTTTTTTACATTGATATGAGAATAGGTTGCTACGTAGTTCAGCATATTATCTGAAACTAGTGGACATCTTACAAGTGTAACCTTAAATAGGTTAAAATGTAACTCATAGTGGGCAGTAATATTTCTCAGTTCAGTAGAAAAGAAAAATATGGTAACCTGTAGTTGAAATATTATTTTAAGTTAAGGCAATTGAAATTACACCATTACGTAATAGATAATAATGGTACAAGGTGATCACTTTTCTAGAAAAGTCAGTGAAGCCATGGTAGGTTTTAGAATTCACAGAAGTTAATGCAACAATCTTAATTCTCCATATATCTCCAATAAGTGTATATTTTAGATTGTGCTTT
The DNA here is from genome assembly GCF_022747635.1 of Hetaerina americana. NCBI lineage: Eukaryota > Metazoa > Arthropoda > Insecta > Odonata > Calopterygidae > Hetaerina > Hetaerina americana. The sequence continues at coordinate 17,032,940 of NW_027286181.1, read as the reverse complement.
AGTGGGATGGTCATAATTATGTATGTGTAATATATTTCTGATCTTCACTTCTTCTGTTGTAACGTAAAAATTCAATCGATCATAATTCCTATCAGTAAACAAACAAAAATCTTTGTCTAGACTTTGCTCAGAACTGAGTGGTTACTGATATTATGTGACTTTCATGATAGAGAAATGAATTCATAGGCTCAATTCCTATCTGTATAAGGAATAATTAATCTGGGAGTATGATGTGAAAACAGTCTTTCTGATTTCAATGAGCATTTAAAGTTCCTTAGGGCTGGTCCTTGTAGAACAAGGGGTTTTGGACTTAAAGTATACTTACTCATTAATGGTTATCATGAAACAACTCTTTCTGCTGGCCAAGCCTCCACTCTGGCCTTGCCTCCCTCCTTCCATCCCTTTTATGTTCATTATTCCTTCTCTGACTTGACACTTCTTGGCTAATTAGCTAATAATTTATTATATGAAAGAATCCCGGCAGGGTTATTGCTAGGATATATTTTAAATCTGTCTTTAATAATCAGTTTAACGGATTCTTGAGTTTTGTTTGTTATTTGGAGAATCATAAAATGTATAAATGTAAGCCACAATCTTGAAAAATAAGGACCAGGAAATTTACTTTGTAGACTTGAACTGTCTGGGAATATTTTTTGTTACACTTAGCTACCACCCTATTAAAAGTGCTATTTTTTAAGCAGTCAGTACAAAATCATTGAATATTTTTCAGTGTTGGTAAAAAAGACTAATATATTGAATAAGTATATTGCAATTAACTTGTAATCTAGTTATTTATCCCCACTGTAATTTATAATTTTGTATGTACAGTTTTAAACTGTCTACAAGGCAGTTGGACTTTTATTAAAAGTTTATGGAACATAATGTGGCCCATTGTTGATATTGTACATACATGATGGTTCATGTGAAAATTTGCCCTCCTGAGTTAAATATTCATAAAACTTAAAGAGTGGAATATTGATCAGGATATTTGTAACAAACACTGCACAATTGATTATCTAAATACATGGTACTATCGAGATCTCCAGGCGAGAGAAAATTGGTTTCTCAAGTCTTCTGCATGACTCAGCAACTATGGCTTTGTTGATTTTTCTACAAGGAAACCTCAATGGGCAGCACATGAGTGATTCCAGAAGATAACCACGTATAATAAGTTAATGATAAGTTAATCTTTGTGTGATAAACCAAATTAAGGACCTAGGTTGAGGCGATTGAGATAATTTTTCACTTCATGAAATTGCAGTTGCAAATCTAGGTAACGGTATCCCGAATGTAGAGTGATCAATTAAGGTTTTAATTTATTCAAAGGCCCAGAGACGTATATTATAGCGAATATTTTTACTCTCTGGTCTGTATCAAAAACCCTATATTTTATTTTAATGTATATAGGACTTTCCCATACGCGATTTTATGACGCTGACATAGTGTCATTGACATTCATTGTAAAATGACTGTACCAATAGCAGAACCTGGATATAACGTCTGGAATTATTTAATAACGTGGTCGGTAGAGGGAAACTTTATGATTTCCTGCGTGAAATCGACTCATATACATGATTTTGCAAACTTCCACTTCCAAACTCGAAATTCCCTAATGGTTAAACCATCTTTTGCAATGATCGTTGAATAATATTTAGGTTCCCGGGTCCAACGCTAGCTCCCTCCACTATGTTTGTGCTGTCATCTTCCTATTTAGGTTATACTTCGTGCTGTGCTCGTTCATGTACAAGTTGGAGGAAAAGTCGCTAGGTGGCAGGACGATGAGCTAATAATGGACCACTGGCTACGCATTTAAAAGTCTGAGACAAGTATCGCGCAAATATGAAGTTCACGCAAAGCGGAGCAAAAAGGGGTGTCCAAAAATTACGTAATGCTTTTTTGGGGAGTTTGCTATTTCATTGTTTCCTCGCAGAGGTGAGTTCGGAAGGAACCATATTAAATGTTTTATTTTTGCGCAGTTGCAAGTAATGTTTAACACGGATACCAGCCTTTGTGTATTGGGAAAGAATTTCAACTGTCGATAGTCGCATGAGAACACATTTTGCAAATAATCACGTGTGCAACTTTCGCTTCAGAATTATTTTAGCATTTATCATCCATTAAAAAAGTTTCAAAATTTTTTTCAATTTCCTGATTTTATTTTGATGTCATCGACATTTTAAAAAGTAATTGATGTTAGCTTGTTTTTTAAAGTGAAAACATGTAACCGAGCAAATCAATAGTTGCTCTTGGTGAAACACAATTTCTTTCAAGCTGTATATGAAATTTTCATAGAAAATTCGCGTTTGATATGCTAATTATAAAATTATAATAAATAAAAGATAGGGGTGGGTCGCGGTAGTCCAGGGGTTAGAGCGTTGGACTGCTGACCGGAGGGTCCCGGGTTCGATTCCCTGGCAAGGCACTCTGGGCACCTGCAGCTCCACCCAAGCTATGTGATTTTTCGGGTACCAGGTCTTCCTGGGAAACCATAACCGGCACAGGGAAAGAACTGGCCCTCCTACCCTGATGTGTGACTTTTCACACACCGTATAGGGCTTAGTACTGGGTGATCTCTACCATCACCTACTAAACCGACCTTTGGGTTGATTACTGTGTGTAAACGATAGGGGGTTAAATAAAGCCGAAAATAACATCACAGAAAAATGACAGCGTATAATTTACTTCCTATGGTGCCATGCTCACTGATGAGCTTTTTAAAAGGTATTGAATTCTTCTCACCGCTCAGAACCAGTTAGTGATATTTATATGTCATTTCTACATGATAAGTTATAACTAACACTTTTGTTTCTTTATGAAAAATTGAAAAGCCATAAAGACGGAAATTATGATTGCTACTACTGTGTTATATCGGGTTTCCTTTACTGATTTGGATCTTAATATCTCGTGATCATAAATCAGTCAGGGAAATGGCTTATTTTAAGAGATAATTATTAATAATTTCAAATATTTTCATCCAGCTTCCTTGCCATCTTATTGCCGATAGCGTAAGGCTGGATAGAATATTTTTAAATAAATATTTTCTTAATTCAGTATATGTCAGCGTTAAATTAAATGACAACTTGATGATGGTTATGGCAATTGATTTGCAAGAGGCATCGATAAGCGGACTTAGCAATGTGGGCGTGTTCAGTCTGTGTTCATACAAAACCTTCGTTAAACTATTGACTTACAAATAATAATCGATGGGTGGCCGGTTACGCTTGAAAGTCGCGCATATTTTTCGCCAAAGCGAAGTGGTTCGCCACTTTTAGATTACTTTAGCTCGCAATTTTCTCCCATAGCTGTAGGTAAGGTACTTCCTGGGTGTGCTTAGTGGATTAATAGATACATTCATGAATTTCCTTATAAATAGTTTAATTTAGGCATTGTTCGAACTATCCATGTTAAAAAGACTATACTTCTCCACAGATTTTTATAATAACGTACAACGCGTTTCACCGATTTGCGGCATCATCGGGTACAAATTTACTGAGCAACAGTGCGAGAATATATAGGCTCATGACAGAGTGGGGGCAGAGAGGGGAAGGAGGGCCTGAGAGGGGTGGGGGCGATCGGGTGCGTTGAGGGGTTGTTTTGACCAATTCCAGGCTAGTCTCTCAGAAAGGAGGGGGGAGGGGGACGGGAAAATTGCTCGTTACAAAGTGTCAAGTTGGGGTTTGCTAAGTGCCTTCGTATCTCCATTTGCTCGAGAGCATCCACTTTTAATCATTTTGGGGGAATATGTAACATTTCTGCGATAAAGTCAATGCTGTGGTCGAATTCTAGTAGGTGCTTAGCAAAGAGAGAGCTGGAATTCTTATTTTTGTGCCACCTTGCGTGTTCCTTGGCTCGTAGCTTGACATTCCTCCTTGTCTGACCAACACAAACGGTGTTGCAAATCTCGCATTTCAGTTTATATATTCCTGATTTAAGAAGGCTAACCTGTGTGTCTTTACCATTGACCAGAAGTTTTGAGAGGTTTAATAATAGAGGGGTGTGTAAAAGGCTGCTTTGAGTGAGGTGGGTAGGCAGTTGGAAATCTTATATGATATATCTCCCAGAAATGGGATCGAGCACTACCTAAATTCTTTAGATACTGTGGAGGAAATACTATTTATGACAATAGATTTTTTTTTTCCGAAGTAATTTAACAACTAGCTTAGGGTTGTAACCATTGTTGGTAGCTATTTTCGTGATTGTCATGAGTTCAATGTTGAAGTTTTTGGGGGAATGGGAGGTGTGTAGAAGGCGGTGGATCATCGAGGGGGAAAAAATAAAAATCTGTGGAAAAATACGAAGTCTTTTTAGCATGGATATGAAATACTTCCGCGAATTGAAGCCTGAAACAGTAGAATATATTGTATGAACTAATGCTATTTCACACATCTGTAGTTTTAACTTCAAATATTCAAAATACGTTCATGAAACTTCTTTCTTAAGTACTCGTATCTATGTGGGGAATTGAGGGGTGAATCTGGATGTGGGAGCTAGACTTTTCCACCTGTTGATCCAAAATATCTCGAACCGACCCAGCCTCTGTTATTTCTATAGACATATTCTGGCTCTTCCAGGCATTAGGGTCGTGGCCTTTCGGTCGTTACTTTGGCATAAAATTTTGAAAACATAAGATTTTAAGGTTGGTTTCAGCTATCACAACCAATTAAAATTCATTAGATGGCACGAAATCCGTTATCGAGGTGGGAATAAATATAGCCGAGGCGAGGTGGGAATAAATATAAATATGTGTTCCTTTTGACGGTTGGTGACCTAACAGCCCCGCCACACGCTCTTGCGGTGGCTTGCGGGGTATTATGTAGATGTAGCCCGCGACCTTCCGGTGAATTAGCAAACACGTGCACCGTTGAGCTAGACCTAACCCGCCGTTAGTTCTTCGGTCGAAGCAAGACCTTTTCATCAAATTTACTTAAAATTATTGACAGTCTACATATTTAAATTCTAAGCGCGAATTTTTTTACGGCTTGGAGCTTAATCATTAGATCGAGAGATCCTTTTTTTTAGAAATTCACTGATTACGAACCTCCTGTATTAAATTAGCTGAGAGAGAGAGATTAAATTCTGCCTTATGGTTTATTTATTGAAATGTTTATAGTTAAAAAACTAATGAAATGTGTCGTTATTCTAAAATAAAATTAAGAATTGATTTTTTCTCTCCATATAATTATTTTTATTGGTGGTCATAAATTCAGTATATTTCGATTGTCATTGGAAGATTTAGTTGGAAAAAAATTCTTGTACTACTTAAAACATAGGCACTAATTGCCTCAGGCTAGAGATAGCAGTTAACGACTACTAGATAGTAATATTAGATAGATATTTAAATATTCGATTGATTGATAAAATTTTTAGATGGAATAAGTCCATTGATTATATTTTGGACAGAGAATGTCGATAAACAGATAATTTTTCATACTTTCGTTTCAGTCAAGTTTACTAGTTATAATTATGTAGATAATCTGATAAAGCCATACTATTAATTAGAAATTGCAGCGTGATGCGAATTCCATAACCTCAGTGACCGATGGATAACCGAGCTGACCAATGGATAGCCGAGAACCGCAAACTTTCTATATTAATTATTGGGAGTGGATGGTGTGTACGAGTATATGGGGTAGTAGTATTTGTGCAGGATGACTGCAATGTATGTGGTCATTCGGCACAGGATAGAAAGGCTTTATATGAGAGAATATAGGAACTAGAAACAGTCACAACCAAATTTTCTCCTTTACCCGCGAAGCTTGAAAGCCTTAATCTTCAGTCCTGCACTCCACCAACCTCACTCTCCCACACAGAGTGGGATATTGTTTACTTTGCTCTACGGCAAAAGCAACTTGAAAACATTTACAACCATATTACTTTCTTAAGTCATGAAAAACAAGCAGACATGCCTCCCATTATTTGCCATTTGGCCCTCCACATCTTCTCCTTCCTTCGCCAATCACATTATGCGCGTACATACCTCCCATGAACAACACGTTAACTCTTCAAAATGTTTACTAACATACATTATGTTAAGTGAGGCAAACACAATTTCAATTTCTGCCGCATCGAAGTAGTGCATTCACCGAAGGGTTTGACGTACAACTCATACTCTACAAAAATACTGTCTTATAATATATAATTACGTTATATATACTGATAGCACTGACCTTTTATAAATCTTAAAATGCATTCTAATAAAAAAATAGACCACTAAATGTTTTTGTACTCATATTCACAAACTCTTAATCCTCTAGCACCATAGTACAGTGGGAAATGTAAATTTTAATCTAGAAATATGAACATCTACATAATACCCCGCAAGCCGCCGCAAGGGCGTGTGGTGGGGGGTGTTAGGTCACCAACCGTAAAAAGGAACAATACCACATGCAAAACAACAACGTGGAAAATTACACCCACAGCAGCGCACACACTCATGCGAAAATCCCTTCATCCAACACTCATGAAAACACATATACCGCAAACCAACAAAACACTGCACCCCAGGATGCAGAACGAAAGCCACCCTACAACACGCAAGCGATCGGTTCAGTATTAATGAGTGAGAAAAGGTATTTAAACAGTGTAAATGCATTGTTGTCGGTTGTAGAAGCAGTAAAGAATTGCAAATCCGATAATTCACAACAATTCGGCGCAGCATCGGCAAGTCTTCCAATAGTAGTCATAATCCTAACTTATCAGGAGCAATCTGCAAGGTAGACGAGATCTCAAGTTCACTCCTGGCCCCAGCTATCAAACGTGTCAACACCTTCGATAGCCTAGGATGACGTTTTACCATTAGAATGTATTATTGGCTTCCGTAGAAGCGTCCAAAAATTGCCATATCCGACGATGTTTCACGTCGAATCGGCGGGGTATTGGTATAAGTTTTCAACTAGCAATAATCGCACCTCAGTAGAACTTCATTGGTTACGATATCGCCACTGCGCAAAGTTAACTTCATGGGAGAGGCTCATTCGTGCAAATTTAATCATCAAAAAAGTGCAAAGCGAGTGGTAAAATAAAGATGCATGTTTTACATTCACTTTCCAAGATTCTAATGCTTCACAATCAATGTCTACGGCGGAATGCAGTTAAATCTTATGAACGGTTTTCTTCGAATTTTATTCTAATAAGTTGAATCATTGATCTCTTTCCCTTGGCTGACTTTTACGTTCTACCCCCCCCCCACCCACCCCCGCAACGAGCAAATTTTGTTGCCTAAAGTTCGTTGTTTGTGATGCCTTGTGAAGATAAGGGTAACTTTCGTTTCCATTTACAGTTAAAAATCAGTTAATTAATCGCTAACTAGTCCAAAACGAGCGTTAAAATGCACATAAAGATATCTACAGGATCAATAAATTATGCATATTAACGTGTACCAGCGAGATTTTTTAAAAAATGAAAAGTGGACCTGTCACTAAAACCCACGTTAAGAAAAGAAAGGAATTCAGGATATTTAAAATCTGGACCTTTGAGTTATAACTTTAAAGTGATTTGCCATATTCTCTTTTGCATCATTTGTTAATGGGGTGACCGGAGGTTGACTTAACACCGCTCACCACACGTCCTTGCTGGGGCTTGAAAATGTTATTGCGTTAAAGTTTACTGCAATCTTACTTACTATTTCCTCACTACCAACCTATCGTATTCCGTGTATTAGTTGCATTTTGAAAACTATTATGACCGAATTATTCAATGATTTTTTTAAAGGAAATATTTCATTTGAACTATAGTAACTTTAGCTATTGAAATTGTATACAACCAATCATTTAAAAAAGTAATTCTTTTAAAATTTTAGATAATTCACCTATCCCTCCAGACTACTCCCACATTCCACAATATTTCCATTAATTTTGACCACTCTACGGAGTCAAACACTTTCGCAAGAGCCACAACGTACAAAAAGACATGATTATATTCAATGCTCATTTCTGCTAATGTTTTCGTCACTCCAATGACATCACGCATTCCCCCAGGCTTTCTGAAACTAAAATTATCCACACCTTGGCAGTTGCTTTCGCTATTTTGTCACCTTTTATTGACGATCCTAAGAACTGCCACTGCAGCATGTGAAATTAAAGTTATTGTCCTTTTATTTATAAAGAAGTAATTGATCTATAAGACTTATGGAGATCAATTATGATCCCGTTCGGATAAAGAGTAAAGCAGCTGGGTGTGAAGACTGTAGGAACATACTATATTCACATGGGGAATAAAACTAAGACTCTTATGGAAGAACTGTCAAAAGAAAATCAAATGATAGATTAATTAAGTCATTCATTGAGTTCGATGATGTATGTTTCACTGATTTGGGGGAAAACATGCTGATGTTTTAACTTGAATGATCATATGAGGGAGAATACATCAGTTTTAGGAGGATTAATGATGGAACTGAAAGGTTGTGGAAAGCAATGTGCAAGTGATCCGTCGCAATGGCGTACTTGGGATCATGTGGTTAGAGAAAGATTACGGCCTAAAAGAATTCGTGCGTAGAGTGAGCATAAAGGACTTGTTGATAGGAGTCCAAACTTTTTCGTAAATACCACTTATCCTTGTTACAATTTCCTATTTAGATAAGAAATGCTATACTTTATATTAACGTAAATGTTTTATGTCACTACTGAAAATAGATCTTCCGCTTTCGGTTTGCCACATATTTCAGAAGCATTGCTAGACTATCGCTTCTGACGTTTAGGCCGAAAAATGGGTAAGCTCGTGGTTCATTTCCCGGTCGAGATGAATTTTCCATGAGGAACTCAGTGTAAAGACGAATATAAAACGTGTATGTGTATGTCCATTGGTAATGCGAACTGTTTAACCCTTTTTCCTGCACGGGTCTTTGAGAACCAGTTCAATTTCTCCTTCTTCCTCATTTGCCTAAGTTTCTTCGTAATAATTTCCTTCCCTGTAACTAATGCACATTTGTTGTTGTCCCAGGGCTTACCTCCTAGCCTCTTTTTCCCTATAATATTTAATGCACCTACTTTATATTTAGTACATATACCAATTCTCCTGGCAATGAAAATATTAACGAAACGCAAAGCTGCGTATGAAAGGAAACAATTATTTCACAAACACGTCGTTACCACAAGTAAGATGGCCCATCGGTAGGTAACATTCTCCACTCAGTATTTCAGTAGTCGATCATTATTTTACAAGTTCCCCGCAATAGTGATAGCTCCTCCGATAATTTCTTATGCACGTGATCAGAACATACATATAGACGAAGGGCTCTCAGAGGAAATTCTTCTTCGAAACCATGGATGATAATGGTCCAGCAGGTGTTTTATTTTTTTTCAATCGGTCATACAACCTAAGAGGAAAATGTGAAAAATTAATAGCTCTTTAAATTAGAACAACAACTAGACAGAGTCGATTAAAATGAAACGATTAAAAATATCAAGGCGATTAAATTTGACACTAAAGAAATTATTATGACCCCACACTATTTGCGTAGATCAGACCACAAAGATAAAATAAGGGAGATAGATTCCAGTAAAGATAGATAGAAATACTCTTTCTTTTCCCCAAACGATCAGGAATCATAATATTAAGAAACCGAAGTCATTTTAGAAATATTAAAAGCATTTAATTTATAAGTTGGAACAAAATTAAAGATTGAAAAGACATCAGGCATATTTGTAGGTGTATGTTAGTTGGTAGTTTGTGCGTGAGGGTTGTGCACGTGAGAGGGTTGTAAGGGTTTATGCATGAATGTATACCATGTTTTGTTTGTGGATTGTATAAATGCGTGGCTTTTGCATGCGGTTTTTTTCTTAATTACGGGTGGTGCCACACGCCCCCGCGGCGTCTTGCGGGGTATTCAGTAGACGTAGAAAATGAATCGATTCTTGCGGCGCGTGATCGAGTTAAGTGACGCTTGGTAACATTATAACTTCGTGGTCATGCATTCACTCGAGCAAATATGTAATTAGCTTGATACCAACCGATGTCAACAAGCTGTCTCCGTCGTCATCGTTGCACTTTTTGTTTATTTATCCCGGTGGATTTGCAGAAATTGTTTCGAAGAATCGATGGAGAGTGGAAAAATAAGGGAAGGACGCGAATCAACACACTTGTGATGACACGATCGGTAACAGTGGAGTAACGTCTCCACCTGCCAATCCTAAGGTCGTGGGTTTCATTCCCGCCTAGGTAGACTTTTCCTAGGGTTTGGAGGTTTGTATTTGTCTTTAATGTTATATTCTTGTTCAATAATCCGATAAAGGCCGTTAAATTAGGCTATTTTCAGATTATTTCTAAATAAAAAAGCTGCGACAAAAATAGTCGGGGAAAGCTCTTTTGAATTCGTCAACGCGGCGATACATTAAGAGTTAAAAAGCTAAACGTTTAGTAAGTTTTCTCTTTCGACCTTGACGCGATGATTTGTGGAAACAGAAGGAATCGCGGATTTTATAAATCAAAATTTGAAGAAAAGTGATAAAATATTCGTGATTCACCGCGTAGATAACGATGAAACAGCGGTTACGAAGACCAAGAATCGTTCCTATCGGTCAAAACTGACTTCTTTACTGCAATAGCATAAAAAATAAGTAGCAAGAGCATGTGGCAAAATAGTATATATTATTGAATTTATTATTTTTTCTATTCTCTCTGCCCTTAATCATATCTCCTTCTCTATTTCTTACTAACTAGCCAACTCAAGTGGTAATAGTCATTAAGGCTCCTAATTATTAGACAGACAGCTGAGGCAACTCGCGCCACATACATCGGTGCGTAATTTGGGGGCGGTATGATTTTCAGGGAATGAGAAATCCGGCTTCTTCATTGGCGTACTCTAATGGCTAAAGGTGTGGAGAGGTGAAATAATTTAACGTCCCATCCGACGAACGGTGTGACCCACTTATTGTGCTCTCCACATGGCACCGAAGTAAAGGGTCGGGATAATACTTCTGATGGACCCTTCAACCGCCAGGGTTTGAATTCTGGGTTTGAAGTCAGTATGCACTGAATGGTTGCGGCCTTAACTTTGTAGAATTCCATTTTCAACTTAGGAAAAATAATATAAAATTAATATTATTATTAATAGTAGAAAGCAAAGATAATAATATTTTTCCTTAGTTGAAGTCAGTACCCTAGCCACCGTACTGATCCCAATATACCACCAGCTGTCAAATGACACCAGGAATTGTACTTAGCATTCCCTGGTCGCTATAGTATGCGCTGACGTACCTTCCATTGTTATTCCCTTGTCCAGCCCGCGCCGACGCCGGAGAGCGAGATAAGGCAAGGCAGGTGTTCGGGGGTGACTCGCACGGAAATGCGTTTGTCCGAGCGCAGTCGTGGCCTGGGGGCTCTCTGTGGATCCTGGCGCGAGGGGGCGACGTCATGCTCCGACGGGCACTCGATCGCGTGACCCCTCTACTTCGGCGACAGATACGCGATCATTCCGCGTCGGACTTACGGCTCGACGGTTGCATTTGAAAGTCGACCGTTCCGACCTCCGTGGCGTGGCCATCGCTCTCCCCTTCCCCCTCCGCCCGGGAGTCAAATGCGTGTCGCTACGATTCATGGAGGAAGATCGATCCTGATCATTTTACTCGAGTAGATTTCAGGCTATTCACTTTTATCCAATTATCTCTCAGCAACTAAGTACTATCGCACTTCTAACCCCTACAGGAAGGGCATGATTTAAGGGAGGATCTTGGGTAAGTGGAGTAGGGGAATGAAGAGGATTTCTGGACAGCATGAAGGTAGGCAGAAGTTACGAAGAAATAAATAATGTAGGGCAAACAAAACATTGTTCACGTTTTACTTAGAAAAAGGACTTCTGCCCAAAATCTACCTTGTTTTGTGAAATACATTGAATGAACATGATCATTAGATTGTACTAGATCCATTGACACTGTAATAAGGTGGGCCAGTTATTTTGCATTACCCTTAGAGTAATGCAAAACTCTTGGTACTTCAGAAATTTCTCTGCGCAAGAGCAAAACATTTTTCCACAAGCAACAAATTTTATTTCTCAGATCGCCACTCGATATTTTTCACATCGTATTGTCCAGGACGTCAGCTCTCATTCTCTCTTTTCCCAATTTATCTAGCTTTCTCCCCTTTTTGTCACAACATTCAGCATACACGTGTATGATATCTCCTTCATCAACTTTTTTATCTATTCTCTGAATATCTTCACTGATATTCCTCAATTTATCTTATCTGTCCTCCATATATTCGTTTTTCATGCTGTTATTTTATATTTGTCTTTTCTATTCTCACATTCAAAAGTCTCCAAATTCATAGGCTCGCCCTCTTCTAAAGGATCAACGTTTGAGACCACACAACCTATCGCTTCACAATGAAGTCTTGCCTAATGTATACTTCGCGCTTCTGCTTGAGTCATTCATCTATTACCACCTTCTTAAAGAATGTAGTGTTTTGGACCTAAATGGTCAAAGTAGTAGGGACGTGAGTAGAAGAAAAGCGCTAGGCAATTCTTTTCCGTAAAAAGAGGCTTTCACAAGGAGGGGGTTAATGACAGGGACTTTGAATAAGGAAGTCAAGAAAAAACTCGTAAAAACTTGGATACGAAGCGCAGTTACGTATATGCGGCGCGGAAACGTGGTCACTGAAACAGGATGATAGAAGTAGATCGAAGGCTTTTGAAGTGTGGGTGTGGAGAAGGATGGAAAAGGTAAAATGGACGGAAAGAAAAATAAATGAGGAAGTGCTAGGTATGGTTGGCGAGGAGAGGGGTTTGTTGAGAGAAATAATAAGGAGGCAGGAAAAATTTATGCCAGGCATATCTGTTGACAATTGAATGTTTAAGGCTGTAACAGAGGGGAGAATGTTAGGCAAAAGAGGGAAGGGCAGGAACAGGATAGAAATGTTGAATGGGATGAAGGCAGGGAGGAAGTACACAGAGATGAAGAGGGACTTAATGTAGAGTAGGTTGCTGGAATGTGTTTCTTTTAGGAGTCACAAAATTTAGAAATCGGTAGTTGTGTCCATCTAAAACTTATCTTAACCGGCTGATTACTCTATACTATATATAACTGCGAACGGTTCTCGGTTAGTAGTATTATGCAACGCTAATTCATGTTGCGATTGACCAAGAGGAGCGCCCGCCTTCATCCAATGCAGAATTGGATTCATGACGTAAAATCGGAATTGAACCAATAAGTCATTAATTCGATTCATTTTGTTTTTGAAGTAAGAACATGACGAGTCAAGATCGCTGACTTTCTATAATTTGATAACGTATTAAAGGAATTGATTTTAATATGGATCAGAGAAAAATCTCTCTTCTTGGTGCCGGTGATTAGAAATGGAATATTTCATTATATGCCGCAAAGATTAGAAAATGAGTAAGACAAGGATGTCCACATTTATTTAACTTATATGTTGAAGAAGCTATAGAGACAATGAAGGGGAAAATAAATGGAATGAAGATAAATGGAAGAAAGATACACTGCATTAGGTTTGCAGATGATATTGTGACCCTGGCAGAATCAGCAAAATATATTAATAGAATGCTCAAAACCCTGTATTCAATTGTTTCAGGCTCAACTTTGTGGAAGTTTATGTTCATTAAATGAAGAACACAATGTATTTTTCCACTGTTCTTAATTTTCGTACGACTAGTTTCAACGCTTAGCCGTAATTATCAGGTACAAATTAGCCAAGTTGCGGTCCATTTATAAATGATGCATACAATGCATGTGGGGAAGGGAGGGTAAGAGAGGGGGGAAGGAGGGGAATCGGTGGGGTTGTGATCGGCGTAGACGGGAAGGAGGAGAGAGGTGTTAAGCGTCAGGAAAGGTGATTACGATGAAACGTTGTAGCGTTGAAATGATAAGCCTTGCAACTAGTAGTACGAAAATGAGAAACAGTGGAAAAATAAATTGGGTTCTTCATTTAATGCTCAAAACCCTGTCTACAACTTCTAAGAAATGAAAACTTAAAATGAATGTGAAGAAAACCAAAGTTATGATAGTTTCCAGAAACAGGGCAGACCCCCCTGTAAACTTAACGTTAGGGGAATCAATGATTAGCCAAGAAGAATAGTTTTCCTACCTTGGGAGTGTAATAACAAGGGAAAACAGATACACTTCAGCTGTGAAAAGAAGAATAATCTCGGCAAAGAAGGCATATGAAAATGAAAAATCAATTAGGAAACAAACACATGAAAATGAAAAGTAGAAGGGGATCGAGATGGTGCGGGGGCTAACGTACTGGCTTCCCACCCTGAGGGCGCGGGTTCAAATCCCGGCGGTGTTGAATATTTTTCAGAGGTATCTCGATCCCTACTTGAGGTGCTTTGTGGAGGGCACTTTGAGTGAGTACGGCGTCCGTCGGATGGGACGTTAAGCTGCGGACCCCTTGGCGCCTTTCGTAAAGAGTAGGCTAATGCCGACGCCGGGTTTCTCTCCACCCTTCATCCTTTCCTGCCCATCCCCTATGGCGCAAATGACCTTAGCTGTCGGTCGCCTCCCCTAAAAACTACTACTACTATGAAAAGTAGAAAATCATTTGCAAAAACGTTAATCTAGAGTACATTATCATATGGATATGAAACTTGGACATTGGGAAAGAGGGAAAAGGCTCGGTTGGAAGCAATGGAAATGTGGATTTGTAGAAGAATAGCAATGACAATTTGGACGGACAAGAAAAGGAGCATAGAAGTATTGAGAGAAAATATAAAGGAAATAAATTACAGTAAGTAACCCTGTAAGTAAAATAGACGGATAAAAGGGAAATTAAATTTATTGGACATTTCCTCAGACATAACTGCCTAGAAAATATAATGGAGGAGAAAATCATAGAAAATAAGGATGAGGAAGGCCAAGAAAGAAATGTAAAGATGATATAAAAAGTACTATTGGAGTAACAACCTACAATGAACTGAAAAGAGCAGCATTGGAGAGGGAACAATGGCTGCAACGACAAGGCTCCGCCTTTAGAACATGATGATGATGTCGCAAAAGTTATCTCAAACAGGAAATGTTGTCAATGGAGTAATATCCGACTTTTAAAGCTTCTCAAAATACAACCTTACAAGGACGAAAAAATGTACTACGAATGGAACAGATACACACGGAAACGGTTATGATGCTTTTATGAATAAATTGATATGCACCCAAGTTTAAAGTTTTAAATGAATAGATGACTAATTGACCAAATATGACCGTTGTTGCAGTTGCCTTCTGGATTCTCTGCTTCGTTTGTTTCAGGGTCTTCTATAATGGCTTTTAGGGTTCCGCGAATTTAAAGGGCTTAAAAACATGAGGTGAATACGTAAAGAAAAATAGGATGCTAGATTATGTTTGGAAAAAAATGCACCTCTAGAATTTAGTCTACGACAAATTTCATTTTCACTGTGGTATATAGCCATGTTTTTTCATTCACAGTAGTTCTACAATGAGCTGTCCTTGATCAAAGTATTTTGATCGTGCTTAACCCATCGCGATGGGCAAAAATAACAAAAAATATACTTTTAAAAGTATTTATCCTAGCACAAAGCCTATGACCGATTATAAATGAATTTTAGATATGTAAACAAGAGAGAGAAACTACTTTTAACTGCTATCTATATAATTTGGTATCCAAATATTCATTAACTTATAATTTAAAATTGGTACTTCCACGTTTATGAGGACGTTGGTATTTCTGATTATGGGATCAGAGTTTGGCAATCACTCCTCGGAAGGGTCATGGTATCAAATCATCGGGGAAGTTTTTCAGGAAACTGCGGTTGTAACGTGTATGTTTTATTCGTTACCGTGAGTTAACGATTTCGAAATAGTCAAAAAGAAGATTTGCACAACTTGTACATATTTAATTTCTGAGACAGGTGTCAGTGCTCAAAATGATATTAGACGCAATATAATTGTAATAATTAGAATATTGGGGTGAAAAGGATTCATTTATCAAAAACAGTACCGAATCACTTTTTAATATCATTGTAATGTATCAAATATTCGATATTAAGGCTCATTGGATAGCAATAATAAGACATTGACATTGAAACACCAAAAGTCATTTTGTGTGCAGTGACTATCAAGTATGTTACATCGAGGAGTAGCTCTTTTAAGTGACATACCATTCGTGACAGAGGATTTTAGGGATACGCAAATTATGTCAATCGGTCGGCTCAACAACTAGGGCCCTTAAGAAGGCAGTCGTTATCTGTGAAACGGCAAACATTTAAAGATTTATTAAAGTAATTTTTATATGTTCGCTGAATTCCTGGATATTTCCCTGAATTTCATGGGATATTTGAGAGCGATCAATTCAGAGAAATTGCGGTATTACAGGTTTAGAGTATTGACAACGCATAAAAATTGACGATTACACGTATTCCAAAATTTTCGGAGGCGAGACCACCCTCATCTGCGGGAAGAAGGATCTGACGTCAGTTCCTTCTTTCCACCGAAAATTTCGGAATACATGTAATTGTCCTTATTTATCAGTTTTCTGTGTGTGTTAGTGTGTATACCTGTATATATGTATATGTATGCTTTTCGCTGATACATATTAAATTGTACATTTCTTCGGTAAATAGGGCAATGCAACCTCGGGTCATATAAACAGTATGCCTGCATATCGTTCAAAGCATGTTGGTATAGATTGGGATGATTTCAACTTTCAGCCAAAGATACAGACACGCAGGGATAGACTAATGCTATATTCTCTCTGAGCTCACTCACTCTAGGGGCACACAATGGCACCCCAACAGAAATGTCGGTGCCGGTTCCGACTCACCACGGATCAATCAATCACATCAATTGATTCTTCGGAAGACGAACCGGAAACGCGGGAGCCTAGTTTCTATAATTTCTGAATGCTTCCGGTGGAATCATTAGGGACATCAATAATTTAACATATGTTTCACTGACTTCACGGGGCTCGTGATTCGTGGTGAATCTCATTTTTAGCAGCGAAATTAATCGACTTAATCACTAAAATGCCCGGCCCGGCTTTATGTTATTGCCCCGTTAAATCCAATTTTTATTGAATGTGCACGTTAGCTTAGCTTGAAAATGATCGAAAATCCAATTTTATAGCCAAATAAGATCGCTCATTAGTGAAAGTGAGAATTGTAACCGTAGTAACGTCATCTGTCCGTTGTGGTGTAGTTTAACGGTCGGTTTTGAGCTAGCGGTCATGAAACTTGAGTTTGGCCTTAGGCCAGGTTTTGTAATGTATTGTTGAACCGAGGGTAAACTTTAACCTCCGGTTAAGGATCACAAAGTTCACATTTATTACAATGATTTTAAGTGCATTTGAAAGATATTTTTACCTGGCTTTATGGATAAGTTATGAATATTTTTTTAAAATTTTGCGTTATCTTCAAATTATTTCAGAATTCATTTAAGTCGGACAACTACCGTTTAGATAGATAAATAGATGGAGGTCTTCATTTGGGTGAAATTGAGACCTAGTGGTCGCTTCTTCCATTTAACCCATCGTAGTATGCATATTATTTTAGACATTAAACTTATAGTTACATTCATATGTACACATAAATTCATACAGGCAGGCATAAATTCATTTAGCACAGATTTGCACATCGAAAAGAAAAAAGTATGAATATGTATGTATATATATACAGGGTCGCACCCAAAAGTGGTAGGACTGATTTTTTTAAAAGAATTTTATTGACGATATACTTACATCGACTTAATAATCTTCACATCGACTTAATAATCTTCAAAATATGCTCCTTGAGCTGCTACACACTTAGTATAACGTTGCTCCCATTCCCCGTACGCCCGCTGGAAATTTTCTTTGGGGATGCCGTGGATGACCCTCGTCGAAGCCTCTTGAACGGCCTTTATCGAGTCAAAACGTCGTCCCTTGAGCTGTCTTTTCATCAGGGGGAAGAAGAAGAAGTCCGGCGGTGCCAGATCGGGAGAATAGGGCGGGTGCGGCAACGTGGCAACGCCGTATTTGGCCAGGAGCTGTCTGACGACGAGCGCGCCATGGCAGAATTTTCGGCACCATCTTGGCGCACACCTTGAGCATGGCCAAATCCTGTGAAATAATGCGTTGGACGTTGGATGCAGACAGGCCCAACTGGTCTGCAATTTCTCCACTGGTTAAGCGTCGGTCTGTGTTCAGCAGTGTCCTCACTCTGTCCACATTCGTGTCGGTTCTTGCCGTCGACGGCCGTCCGGAGCGATGGTCGTCTTCAACGAGCTCCCTACCCTCTTTAAACAACTTGTGCCACTCAAATACTGTGGAACGGCTTAAGGCAGTGTCCCCATAAGCCTGCTTGATCATATCGAGGGTCTCAGTTGCCGTCTTCCCGAGTTTCGCACAAAACTTCACGGAATAACGTTGCTGTAAATTCAGATTCATTTTGTTTTTCGACGCGGACAAAAAACTTGCTTCACTAAAAACGGTGTCCTCACTCAACGACAGCCCGCAGGCGACTGAGGTTGGTGTCGGTCTGTTGCTAGGAGCCCCCTCCACCTTACCCTGCCAGGCAGACCCCCCTCCACCGCACCGTTCGCGCCAGAGAAAATCAGTCCTACCACTTTTGGGTGCGACCCTGTATATACGTATGTATGCGTATGTGTGTGTGCATAAATAAATAAATAAATAAATAAATAAATATATATATATATATATATATATATATATATATATATATATATATATATATATATATATATATAACAACCACATACGCATACACATACCGTTTATAGAGAGAGAAAGAGGGGGGGAAGTTAGCTTTGAGAACCATTTTATCTTATTTGTGTTCACGCACGCGTCTTATTCCTTTTCTAATCATGCCTCATTTTTATTTTTACAAAGTTCACTTTTTAAGACTAAGAATGTGGCCCTATGAAGACAATGTATACGCTAAGATAGGAGTTTTTGACATATTTGGATGCTTTCTTATGTTATCATAGTTTCGCTGAGAGTAATGGGACCCTCTCCCTAGCCCTCATTTACACTAATCAATAGGTATTCAACCGATTGTACTTGTAGTGCAATAAGCTATCTAGAGGGTGGTCTGAAAAGTTTCCGACCTAACAAAGATACAAGAATTTTTTTCTGAAATTTTCTGAGGTCGAAAAATTTTCAGACCGTCCTCGTATAACCTACGGGATGCTCCATATTTGGACAGTATTCATATTTTACTTCAAACGCTTTTTTATCAATTCATTATTTCTCATTATTATGTATTTATGATGTATTTTGTCCCAAATTTTCCATCCCCACTCTCTGATATTAATTCGCATGTTCATACTGTACACCCATGGAGTAGTTTTGGATTTGAATCAATAACATCAGATGTACTCTGATGGCTATCCACCTTTCTCCCGTTCAATCCCAAAAATAACTCCATAAGTTATTATCCTATCGTCTTTCGTGTTCAATATGCACGATGATTTGGTCGTTTTTCGTGTTGACGTCATGCATCCTCTAACCCCATCCTCTTCTATCTTTTGCGGACCCCTGCTTCCTTGAGGATGTGACGTAAATATATTATACATCGGGGCAGTTCCATGGAATTTTTTTGAATATGCTTTTCGGTCTATTAAACTTTCGACATTCTATGGACTCAATGGACATTCCATGGTCTATGAAAATTCTCGATATTTTATGGACTTTGCGAAACAAACTTGTTCTTCATGTCCTCCCGCTCTGATTTCTTTTGATTTTATTGGAGGATCTTAATAATGGGGTTAGGATGTTTAATTTTCCCCCTCCCATATTAATGGTTCCTGCATTACTCGTAATTTTTATGATTATTAACATTCCCAACACTCAAGTAGCTGGATCAAATCTTACCGTGAAAATGGATCATGCTTCTTTAATCAAAAGCTAAAAATTAGAATAAATAATTGCAATTATTTATTTAACAAATAGCAGTGCTGTTATCAAGGGGGAGGCATGATTAGGCTACAGAAATTTTCTGCCACAAAAATATTAGTCTCAGTTTAGACATAGGTAATTTCATCCTTAAATATTTTTGGTAAATTTTCGTGTGTATTCAGGAAAATACCAACTAACATTAAAATCCTATTTTGTACACATTTATCGATATTGCTTTGAACGTTTCCCACTCCCATTTTTAGTAAAATGTTAGCGTAATAAACGATTTGTTATTCAACTCGCTTCAAGGTGGAGGGGATGTGTATAGATTTAGATGTGAAAGAACGTATGCAGATAAGAGTTGAACATTTTGAAGTGAGGTTTTGGACAAAATAACTTCCTGAGGTTCACATCAGTTGACAGCTAAGAGTCAACTCAAATTTCTCCCGACATTATTTCCTGACTGAATCACCAAGTAAGAGGCTAAATGCTATTTTAAGTGCAAATATAAGAGTAATGTCTCAAAGCCGCTTTGATTATCCTTCATGTAGGACTAATGCGTATTTACAATGATCGACCCTTATTCTCGTTAAATGATAAACCTGGTACTTTTACAATGATTTGGAGAAAACATCGGCAAAAATTCTTTTATCATTTGGCTTGACTTTATGGAATAGTGAAGAGTGATATACAGTAATACATTTTTCCATTTTTTTTTATTTCACCACCCTGCAAGGCACCACTAGGGTGCGTGGTAGGAGTGAATACACACCAGACAAATTTTGATCCGAATAGGACCCTACCGCGGTCCGACAATGTTATTCTCATCCCTAATCGTTCGTGGAAAAAATGGATCTTTAATCTATCTGTTCTACACTTAATTTCTCTAATTATATTTGCATGATCTCTCTAACCGTAGTAAGATGGGGGAAATGATACATTTTCAACATCGCTGCAAAAGAGACTTCTTCCAATTTATGCAACAGATTTAATCTGTAATTTAACCTTCGCCTCGTGAGTGATTCCCAGCCTAGCTGCTCTAATATTTTGGGTACGCTACTAAGTTTATCATAACAACGTTTTACAAATCTAATTCCTCTACGCTGCACGCGATCCGATTCGGCACTTAATATAGCTTCGTGAGAATCCCATATACGTACTTGCAGCATATTCTAAATGAGGCCTAACCAGCGAAAGATAAAATTTCTCTTTGGCCTTTTCATCACCTTTGTAAGAGTGTAGAAGGGATAATGTTGAGTTTGCGAGGCAAAGGGAGGAAAAGGATAAGCATGTTAGACAGAATCATAAAGCATATGGAATTGAAGAATGGTTTATTGTAGTGCAGGAAGTTGCTAATTTTTAGCAGTTAACTTAACTAGAATTGTGTCGATTGAAATAAATACTTGTATCATTTAAAAACCTACCATGCTTGAGGTTCTTGTCTTAACAATAGCACTAGTAATTTCGCAGTTGTCACACTCGATATCATTAAAATATGCGATCATCTCTGCTACATCTACATCGTACACACCGAGTTGCCTCGATGGCGTGTGGCAGGGGGTGTTGAAATATCATGCATGAATTAGTTGTGGATGTGAAGTGTCCCAAAAAGGGATGAATAGATTTTGAGATTCTTTTAAACGTGCCAAGGGCCTTTGTTAGCTTTGCTCTTGTGGTAATCGCGACTGTTGGGAGGAGATACCATTATTTCAAGCTATTTTTGTTGGGGTTGGCTAAATGCTGTGATTTTGGGGTACCAGAGGTGTGTCCTTGTCATAAACAAGAAAAATACGGAGAGGAATAAGTCGGTCATGAAATAAAGTGCGTTGGATGCGCCTGTAATATAAAGGAGTATGGACGAAATGTACTCCGCCGGTTTGGTCATGTTGAGACAGCGGATAAGTCGATTCAATAAATGTATAAATATATACGAGAGAAGGGTAGATGGATTGAAATGTAGAGAGAAAAGAAATTAATTATATATAAAGAAAATTGAAAAGAGAACGTCATGGCTAAAATTGATATGACATGGACGAAAGAATTACGCAAGGAAATAGAAACACAGCAAATGAGAGTATAACTTGAAATCAGACTTTTTTGAATACGCATATCGCGAAAGAGAACCACGAATTCTATGTATTTTTTGTACGTATATAACGTCACAAGATGTAATTCTGTGGGAAAAACTTAGGGAGTTCAGACGTGAAGATCCTAGTAAAACCTATTAAAAACCATCGTTGGAAAACACCCACAATGAAGGGGGGTGTAAAGAACCTGTGAAAACTCTGGAAGGTAGTACAAAATAAGTAAAGCGCAAAATTGCATGTATAACAGTGTGCAGTACAGTACAATACATTAAATACATTGTATATACAGACATAAGATATCATATGTTTGCAGGCAAGGTGAAGTACATGGTCAGAAATGGTGCAGGTTAAGAGGGATTGAGATGATCTATGGAGTAGATTAAAGAGAAGTGTTTACGTACCGTAGAACCATTTAAGTGTATCTTTTTTTGAATAAAATGAGGGACTAGTAATTTTTAATATCCTCAGGTAAAGTGTTCCAGGGTGTACAGGCTGTTACATAAAAAGATTTGCTGTAAGTTACTGTGTCGTGTGGAGGTACCAAGTAGAGATTTAACCCCATAGTTTTGGAACTGTGCCAAATGTTAATGAGTACTAGTTTATCTGATAAGCACTGAGGTAGATAATTATTTCTGTTATGAAGGATAAGTGAGAGTGCATGCAGATTTCACCTATCCTCAAGTTTTAGCTATTTAAGTTGACAATGACTTTCAGATACATGATCTCGATTCTTGAGATCGCAGTTAAATCGTACCCAGAAAGTTAGTTCGTGAGACAGGTCTTGGTAAACTGTGTCGAAGTGGGGAAGATTAGATGCTGTTTTATGAAGGGGTATTACAAAGTCTAGAATTTTAAGTAAGTTCAGTAAAGTTGAGTTGTGAAAGGTATACCTTTTGGCTGCAGATTCGTAACAATAAAAGAATTAGATCTTGTGCAGCGAGGTTTGTTCAAAGGAGTGACCATGAATAAAGCAGGGAGACTAAAGTTTTTGGAGGGTGTAGGGTGGGATAGAGTCCAAAATCGAAATTTAATTTGTAGGCTGAATCTCATATGTACGTAAATTTGAGACATCAGTTTTCTGAAGGCTTGCCGCAGGGTTTGAAAAATTTTAATTTTTTTTGGAAAACAAGAGAATGCAGGGAGATGGATTAGAAAACGGACAATTGAAATATGTCATTTTTTCCGAGAGCAATAAGGGAAGAAGTAGCTTTGACTTATATCAACTGGAAAATAAATAGCTACCTGTTTATACAGAGTGCGTTCCAAAAGTAATGCTTTTAATTTTTCAAGTAAATTATTAAACAAATTTGCGCAACACTTAAAATTCTTCAAAGTACTGTCCTTGGGCCTCTGCACATTTTTTCCAGCGACTCGGCCATGACCGGCACGCGCCGTGGAAGGCGTCTTCGGGAACATCTCACAAGGTCTTCGTCACGGCTGATTGAATCTCTTCTATGGACGAAAAACTGGTTTCTGGGGCTGCCTTAATCCGAAAGAACCAAAAGAAGTCTGCTGGGGCGACGCCAGGACTGTAGGGGGGGTATGGAGGCGTTGGCACGTGGTGTTTGGTCAGGAACTCGCGGACTCGCAGAGCGTTGTTGTGATGGAGTTGCCAGGTAGCGGAAATGCCTTTTCCTCGTCCTGATGACCCTTTTTCGGAGTCTTTCCAGTACATCTACGTAGTAAGCAGCGTTTACTGTCTGTCCTTGAGGAACAAACTCCTTATGGACCACTCCTTTACTGTCGAAAAACACAATGACCATTGTTTTTAATTTTGATTTGCTCATTCTTGCCTTTTTGGGCTTGCGGGACTGCTCAGTGTGCCATTCAGAGCTTTGGCGTTTTGTTTCTGCGTCGTATTAAAAAACCCAGGTTTCATCACCAGTGATGACGTTGTCCAAATAATCAGGTTCATTTTCAATACGTAGCAATGGTTCACTAGAAATTTCCGCTCGGTTGGTATTTCGTGACACGGGCGACGCGCAGAGGTTTACAATAACTGACGTCCTGCCGCTTCTACAGCTTAGGGAGCACTGAGACCGGTTCAGCGGCGAAGGTTAGCGTCCCCCCACCTACTCCAAGTGGTCCGATTCAACTCCAACCAATAGGAGCTGCACGGAGAATTCAATTGCATTACTTTTAGAACGCACCCTGTATGTTTCCTTTTTGTTTTATTTTTTATTTTTGTGTAGCTATGACCTTTTGGGAGGTTGCCGATGTTTTTATTTAATTTCCTTTTGCCCATCTCATTTTGGCATCTTTTTTATTTTTTCCGATTATACCAGAAATAACTTAGGGATAGTAATTTTGCTTCTTCCTTTGCATGATATCTCTACTGATGGTGATGGTCTCCTCCCGACGAATTCGATAGACATAATTTTCTTTCTCTGCTATGGCAGAATTTTTCTTTATAATTACTTCTGTCATTTGCTACGATACGTGACCTGTACTCTTCGCGTATCCGGTATGGCCGGTGTCGGTGCACCCCCTGCCACACACTTTGCCATTGACTTTTGGTTGCAGTTAGGTTAGTTGTAGATGCTGTCAGTAATTCGTTTCCGTCGGAATTACTTACTTTTATTATATTAATTTTATTACTATTTTTCTTTTTTCTTTTATTGCTATTGTTTTCTGGATTCATTCAATTGTCAACAAATGGAACAAATTGAATTGCAACAAATAACGTCCAACATATTATTGATATTCTGTCAGTTAAAGTACGCTTTGTATGGACATAGCCTGTACAACGGTGAACCGATTAATTTCGTTGGTTCTTTTAACAAAATATCCCTTGACTTCCGGCATTACAATAAACATCTTTTCAATTCCGAATAATTTCTTCCTATCTTCATTCCACCCAGCCTATCATATTCCTTCCCCTCCCACGTTTGCTGAACGGTTTGCCCTCTGAATCTTCAGCATCCCATGGCCAATCAAATTGCTCTGCACCCATCTTTCCTGCTTCCTTACGATTTCTCTCAACAATCCCCTCTCTCTTCCCCTCTTACCATTCCAGGCACTTCCTCGTTTGTTTTCCTCTCTGACCCCTTCACATTTTCCATCATTCTCCACACGCACATTTCAAAAGCCTTCAATCTATGCCCATTATCTTTCTTCAACAACCGTGTTTTGGTGCCATAACAACCACGCTGTATACCACGGACCTGTTTTTAATTCCGGCCTCCTTGTGAAAGCTTCTTTGCTTAACGCAATTCTTCTAACTATTTCATTACTACTTTGGCCAATTTGGTCTTAAATATTTCCTAGGAAATGTTCCACCTGTTCTAGGGTCTGACTTCCTATTGTAAAGTTAAACTTAGTTTTTCTCTTCCTTGAAAACCGCAAACACTTTGTTTTGTGTGCATTTATTCTCATCCCATACCTGTTTTACTGACGTTCCAATGCGCTCAGCAATGCTTTAAACCACTGTGCTGTCTAGCAAACTAACGCTAACTTAACTGATTTCATGACTTCCCCAACGGCTTAAATTCCTATCTCCAGTTCTCCCAATGCCTATTCAACCACTTCTTCCACATAGGTATACATGCATATAAACAAGCCATAAACACAGTAATCAACCCGAATGTCAGTTTCGTAGGTGATGGTAGAGTACTAAGCCCGACGGCGTGTGAAATTCACACATCGGGATAGGGGGGGGGGGCAGTTCCTTTCCCTGTGCCGGTTATGGTTTCCCAGGATGACCTGGTACCCAAAAATCACAGGCTGGGCGGAGCTGTTGGTGCCCAGAGAGGCTTGCCCGGGAATTGAGCCCAGGCTTCTGGTCAGTAGTCCAACGCTTTTACCCTGGACTGCCGCCACCTATATCTGTGTGTGTATATATGTGTATATATTTATTTACTCACATCGATATAGATATAAGTAAATGGGATAGGAAAACGTATGAAAGACACAAGATCCGTGGGTCTAATATGTCGCCAAGTGCCCCGATTCTTTGGCTAAGAGATGGCATCAGGGGGATGTTTCACCCACCAATGGAGAAATAGACAACACACAAGAGGAAAGGGCAGTGGGTTAGAAATCATACAAAATCATACTGGAAAGAAACGGTGTGTTTCATGGCACACATATCCAGAAGAAAGAGATGAGCCACAGTAGCCAAATACACATTCAAACACGAAAATCCCGCCATACGGTGAACAAATATTCATTCGCATGGAAAGAAATGTAAGGAAAACGGATAGGTACACACATAAATGACGAACAAAGGAGAGGTGGGGAAGGCGGAATAGAATGGATCAAAAGAGTGAAAATATTTCCTTGACCGGGACTCGAACACCGGATCTTTCCACTTGCCGGGTGGATGCTTTAACCGCTTGAGCTATCGACGAAGCGTAATTTACACTGAGATCCGGATCTCCGGGATATCCCATTCAGCCAATTCACTCATCGTGTTTTTAATTCCGGATCAGCTCCAACGTGATGGTCGTGACCGCGTGACGAAGAAGGCGTGCCCCTTGGAAAAGCCCCCGTGCAACAGAGGAGAGTGTCCTCCAAGTGGAAGGAGGGATTGGTGCCGCTGAGGATGCCGACTTTCCTCCGCCCTCCAAGACACCATTCTCCATTCCCCGTTATTTTGCGCGCGCCCATGATTTCATATCGGCCGTGTTCACCGGATGATTAATCTGCATCTAAACAATGCCCAATATGCCGCCGCAAGGGCATGGCCTTAGGACCGCAGCCTTTTATGAATACCCTTCATCGTCATCAGTATTTCGATCCTAAAATTGATTATACCGCAGCTCTCCATTCTTCCCTATTCATTGTTACTAATTTCCTCACCCCCTTGATAGCTTCTTTGTTTTACGTATTTCATAATTTTTCCAATTTAATTATCTCTTGGTCTTCCTCACGGGATTTTCCGTTCAAATTTCCCTCCTGCTATGTTTCTAACTAATCCAATGCGCCGCATGGTGAGTCCAAGCCATCCATCTAGTGCCAAAAAATTGTCCATGTTATGTCCTCTTCTACTCTTCTACCTGTATATTATTCCTCGTTCCTCAATTTTGTCTGCCCATTTAATCTTCAGCATTTTCCTCCAGCATCATTATTTAAAGGTTTCTATTCATCCCAGGTCCAGTTTTACACTCTTCAATGTCTCTGATCCGTAGTAGTATTTTTAGGGGAGGCGACCGACCGCTGAGGTCATTTTCCCCATTAGGGATGGGCAGGAAAGGGTGGAGAGAAACCCGGCGTCAGCATTACCTTACTATTAACGAAAGGCGCTAAGGGGTCCTCAGCTTAACGTCCCATCCGACGGACAGCGTTCTCACTCTAAGTGGCCTACACGAAGCACCTCAAGTAAGGATCAGGATACCACTGAAAAATATCTGCCGCTGCCTGGATTCGAACCCGGGCCCTCTGGGTGGGAAGCCAGTACGTTAGCCACCGCACCATCCCGATCCCCCTCTGATTCGTGAAGTGCCATGCTCCACTGGAACGTTTTGACGAACTGCTTCCTTGTCTGTAACCTCAGCTTATCTTTGAACAGCTATTTCTCTTCTGGATGAGCTATCATGTTGGTCGAACTACATCCTTCCTAAGTATTACTGCTACCCTGTTAGATGAAGAATTCCAATTACTCTAGGATTCACTTCTCGAATTGTGGTCCCTACCTTCCACCTTCCACACACAAGGATTTAAATTTATTAAATTATTGTATTCCCGACGTACTTATTCAATAGTATGCAGAATTGCTTGAAGGTCATCTTGACTTGTCACCTGCGCAAATTTCGTAATATATTAATTACTACTATACGAGCGGATGGAACATTACTTTTAGCTCTATGAAACGTACCTCATGAGCCCTTTCCTCAAAACTAAAAGTTGTAAGTTTTCCGAAAACTGTCTTAAATGTAATGAAAACTTTGATATTCGCACATTAAAACTCGCACCTTTGCACTTTTCACGTAAAGAAGTAGCAAGTGCTGCGTCCTTTATTACCGTCAACAGACTCCGTATGTGAAACTTAAGGGTTGTAAAATTGACTTGAAGCTTTTAGAACCGGGCCTCAGATCTAGCCACAACCGGGCACTTTATCGCAAAATTGCCATTACGGAAGCTAGGTCATCGAACTACTGATAATCATGATGCGTCATAGATAGACTTCACATGATCAAGTTTCCCATAACCTCGTGATATCATGAAGGAAACCCTCGCCATCGGTTTCATCCTTGCATGTGATCTTACATTTGCGGTCCCTTCAAAATCGTTCTGGTGTACTGAAAGAAGATGAACGATAGCCCTGGCGATCACTCCAAAATGCAGTTGTCTCAAGAAGCTGGTAGGCATTGGAGTGATACTGATCATACTTGTGGTTGCAAAGTATACGCTAATGAAATTACTCCTTAAGATAAATGACGTTCGTGTGATTATTGACAGTAAAAGGTCTGGTTGTGCCCTAATCATCTAAAATCGGGGAAAAAGCAGCGGTTCCCAGCCTATGAGTGGCGATCTGCATGCGCCCTTACAGGTGCTTAAATCGCACGTCAAAAAAAAATGGAGTGACAATGGAAAAAAATGAAGTGTTTCTTATTGTTTTATTATATTTGAAAATACGCATAATTTTTTGTCATCTCATTGCTATCTGCATTTTTTAATAGCATTTTGACCCATTTGGTGAAACCTGGTCTTCGAGGCAAGAAAATGAACGCAGATGGGGAGGCTTTTCAGATACCAGTTTGACGAAGAATGTAACAAATAAGAGAATGATTAAGCAAGGACTGAATTTTTTTTGGAAAAATATTGCACGAAGAGAGAAAGTTACTGGGGGTGGGGGTTAGGGTAAAGTGGGTGAAGGAAATGTTGAAAGGTACGTGTAGTGGGATGTTGATAAGACATTGACAGAAGGGAGAACTTCGGAACGTTGGGTATGCGGGGTAAAGGAAGGAAGAGAGAAGGGGTTTCAGACAGCATTAAGGCAGGTAAAAGTTACGGAGAAAAGAGGCAAGAAATAATTTAGGGGGTAGAAAGAGGAAGTTCTCGCAACACTTGGAAACAAATGATTACTAGGGACCGCCCAAAGCCTACCTTGAAATAGGTACAAGGGTAGGCTGAAAATTAATGCACACATGCTTGTAGACCACGAACAAAATGACCTTCAGAAGCACTCCAGGTGGCATGTGGAAGTAACATTCCCCATCGACCCGCATGCGTAGGTTTGAGGTCGTTACATTCATCCGGTGCATTTAGAGAAGCGGAAGTATGGAGACGTGTGCTGTTATCGAATTTTTAACTAATGAAAAAGTGACTCCTACTGAGATTAATCGTCGTTTAAAGGCTGTTTATGGTGACGATGCTGTTGATAGGTCTACTGTAAATTGATTGGTAGTAAAATTTCGAGGTTCCGAGCCTGGAAAAGCCATAATTGTTGATGAAACTTCTTTTGACTATATTTTGGGATGCTCACCGAGTTTGTGTGACAGATTGTTTGGACCGAGGGGCAACGGTAAATTCTTCTCAGTATATACAGACTCCAAAACACCTCCGACGTCGAGTTAATCACATGAAGCAGTCTGACCTGAAGAAGGACGAAAGCTCAAACAATCTAATATGTTAGTGTCCTTTTACAT
The DNA here is from genome assembly GCF_022747635.1 of Hetaerina americana. NCBI lineage: Eukaryota > Metazoa > Arthropoda > Insecta > Odonata > Calopterygidae > Hetaerina > Hetaerina americana. Next base: position 17,003,473 of record NW_027286181.1, on the reverse strand, counting down.
GTTATCTATTTTATTTTGTTTTCTATTGTGTCATCCAAATGTTATATACTCGTATACACACACACACACACACACACACACACACACACACACACACACACACACACACACACACACACACACACACACACACACATATATATATGTGTGTGTGTGTTTGTGTATTTCTAAAAGAGCCTCCGCCCGGCAAGTGGAAAGATCCGGAGTTCAAATCCCAGTCTAGGAAATATTTTTGCATTCGTGATCTGCTTGATTCCGCCTTCCTCACCTCTCCTGTGTTCGTCCTTTATATGTGTTCCCATCCCTTTTCCTTATATCTGTTTCTTTATAAATGAGTATTTGTTATATATACATTCATATACTTATATGTGTGTGTGTATATATATATATATATATATATATATATATATATATATATATATATATATATATATATGCATGAGTGTGTATCTATGTGTCTATGCGAGTTCGTGTGTGTATGCATTTATGTATGTACGTGTGTATACTTTTCAGACCACCCATGTATATACATAAATATATGTATTTTCGCTAATGTAAATTTACGAATAATAACTTCCAGTGTTGTATATCACCTTGACTTGAAAGGCAAATATGAAAACACATATTCTAGTGAAAATAATCACGCAGTATTAATTTGTTAGATAAAAAATACATTGTTTCCATTCGTAAATTCATGTACTGTAATACCAACACACCAGTATCCTCCACGATACTTATTGATGACGTTCGGATGACTGGCGATGGCGAAAAATCCACGCTCTACTGTATTATATTTTGTCCGCTGAAATATCTCATTTTTCGCACCTTGAGAAATTGGGTCGGCTAAAACGATTGAAACGGCAACCACCACCTTACTCATTTCCCCGTATTTTTCTCCTGCGGGCAGGTTTTTTACGCGCCGTGGGCGGCACAATGACACGCATCAGTGTCAGTCTTCGCCAATGGGGACTCAAGAGAGGAGCGATCGGCAACCGCTTGGGAATTCCCAGAGGGTGGGCGAGACCACCACCTTCCTCCCTCGAAGTCCTTCCTTCCTCCCCTCCGCCGGCAGCACTTCCACCAGGCCGTCCTTTCGAGGACAAGGAGGAGGAAAACGATTCACGTACGAGAGAGGGACGATGACGTAACGACCCCTAAGGCCTTCCGTCGCCTTTATTTCATTTTGTACGCCGCAGATTTCCCAGCATCCCACCCACCTCCCGGAGAGAAGAAGAGTTGAACGAACGTCTCCCTCTTGTGTGCGCGGGGAGTTGCGTCTCTCATCGTGTCGTTTTGGGTTCGCGGACGTGAAGGAGGGAATGGATCGGGGCGGAGAAGGGGGTGGGAGTGTTGTGTGAAGAGTCACCCCCGGAGGGAAGGGAATAAGGAGAGGGGAGGTTAGGACGCGGCCGATGAGGAGCGTGGAGGAAAGTTTCTTTTCAGTTGGCGAGTGTCTCAAGCCGTTGCCGGTGCTGCGGTCGGAACTTGTGCAAGAAGAGAGGACGTGGCCGGCGAGTGGAGGACGACGGACGTTTGGGAGTTCGCTTTCCGGGGATCGTGGCTCTCTCCAACCGGGAATCGTGCGCACGACGGCGGTAAGCCACATTTCGCTTCCTCCGCTCTTATCTTTTCGTCATTGATGCTACCGTCGAGTGATCTCAGGGTACTGATTTAAGTGAAACGAATGTCATTAGAATGTGATTGTGTTTACATAAAAAATATCTTTATCTCAGTCTTTTACACAACTTGACAGTAACAGCACCCGGATCACTCTCGGCAGCTCATTGTACTTCAGATTGACGATTATATCAAGTGATCAACTGATGTAGTCATAAGTTTGTTTTCGTGCATTTATGCATTGTAATATGTAAATTTGTATCCCGCGCGAGACATGTTGTTTTGATCTTTTTAAAGATGACTGTTTAAAGATAACTTTTTAAACATAACTGATAACTGTGACCTTAGGTGTATAGAGTGCACATTGGAGAGTTAAATAATTAAACACGGCAAATAGCATATCTCGTCATACTTTGGAAGCGTGGAAAGAAATTTTTGGTTCATTCCGAGATGTACGTTTACGGAATAGACCCTACATACAAGTTAATCGAAAAAGGATTGACAGTTTTGTGCTTAAAGGATTGTGTTTTGTGCTTAGCTTTGTGAAATTTAAATTAAATTCTGACTCATCCGTGGAAAAAAACCATCGTCGATTTATTTACTTTGAAGTCTTAATGAAGTTACTGATTTTTCCACCTTTTTCATCGTTAATTGTCAAGTTCAAGAGAGTCGGCTACGTTTACTGTTACAGGAAGTGTCGAACGGAAGAATAGTAGATAAGAAAATGGGGAAGGAGGAAGAGAATAAGTAATTTAGGTTGCGAGTGATAAATTCTGGTATTACTAGAATTTAAATTTTAAGTAATTGTTCAAGAAGGATATTCAATAGGAAATAAAGTGCTATCTTTGGATACGTAAGATTTAGGTAAATACTCCCGAACTTACGAAATAAACTGGATAAAATAATAATTAAATCTGTTGTCCGAGAACCTTGAAACCTGGCGCTCCAAATGTGTATCATCCGTTTCCAATAGCCTTAAAATCGGTTTACAAGTCTTAATTAGCACAGGAAACAGTGTGAGCCACACATTGCGTACGTGAGGAGCCAACGTAATAAATGTTTCAATCGTAGGGAAAAATGCTTTGCAAAATTCAAAGGGTTTAATGTTTACCCGCAGATTCAGTAAATGTATTTCAGGTGAACTGCTTCCATGCATGGTGCATTAGTTAATACTCCACCACGAGAAAAAAGGACAGATGATTCATAAGTCTCATTGTATTGGAGTTGCAACTTCTTCCGCCGTCCGGCACTCGCCGCAGAACCCGGTAGTTTCCGGTTAGCAGTTGCCGAGGATGTATTTCGACTTTTTTTGCGGGAGGGGGTAGTTTCGCCAGTGCCCAGAGTTCCAAAGCCTTGCCCCGGCAAGAGCCTGTTTTCGAATACTTGAATGGGCGGGATCGTTTTCATTGGTTTGCCGAGTTAAGCTCTTAGTACACCAGCATACGTCACGATCGCGAACATAACTCTTCCGTGAATTTAATGCGAAACGGGACCGCATTTGAGTCAAATTTTCTTTTTCGCTTTCCGTCGTTTTTCGGAAGTAAGTGTTCTTTTTTCTTTCATTTTTTCTGAAAAAATAACTGGGAATTCAATGATGTAATTAAATTTGGACAATTTCATTCCGAATGGAATAAACGAGGACTCCTCAGTAAATAGGGATTAATTTTTTTATCCGCGTAAAATATTGTGGAACAAATGTAATTTACTATTATATTTTTAGCTTAATGATTGGTATAAGTTTTGTTTATTTTACTCCAGTATTGCGTCAGAGGCAGCCGTTTCAAGTTATTTATACTCAAATACTTTTCGTGCAATTATTTTGGATTTTTTTTGCGTACTATGTGACGCCAAGATACGAGTATTTTCGTTATTTTTAACTAAGTTTATTATCACCGTATGAGGAATTTCGTTCGCTATTTGTCTCATAATTAAATAGCGTGCTCCAGTGGGGCTATTTTCTGTCTTTTAAAATGTCTTTGCGAATGTTACGATGTGAAGATATTTTGAGTTTATGCGATTAATTGCTGGAAATAACAGAAGTAAAAGGCTTTTAATGTCTTTCAATTTCTTTACCCTAAAAAATACTGACACCCTGACTTATGGTTCATATACGTGCGTGTTTGGGAATCGGGTTGGTGAGATGGATAGTGTACTTGGATTCCCGCCCCCCATGGACCTGGGTTCGAATCCTGGCGTTGACAGATATTTTTCGAGGCATCAATCTCCTTACTAGAGGTCCTGCGTGAAGCGCGAGTGGGGTTCGCCGTCCATCGTATAGGGCGTTAAACTGTTGACCTTTTGGGGCATTTCGTTGTTACAATAGGCTAATGCCCACCCCGTTTTCCTGTTCACCGTTCCTTCATTCCCTGAAAATCCTACCTCTATAATACATAGTACAAAATTTCAGCACACTCCTTGTCTGATGTGCCGGTATTTGTCATTCATGCGTATTTCGCTAAGGAGAAAAGTGGGCCACGAAATACAAAATTCGTTAGCTAAGCAATATTAAAGGCAATTAGTGAATTTTATATTCGATGTTTTCAGGCTTAACATTGTAGAAATACATTATCACTAAAGTAAAAAACAATGTATCTTTCCACCAATTTTTTTATTAGATACGACTAGTTTCAACGCATAGGCGTCATCCTCAGGTACAAAGTTACGTTTTCGATTTCAAAGGTTGTTATTTTCGTAATGAATATGTTCAGCGATATAATTGATAGAACTCTAAAGTAATAAATAATATTTGGAAATCGATAAAATAGTAACCTGTTTTCTGTGACTGGATAAAGACCGAAGCGTGTTATTTCGACCCTGGTTATCGCGTTATAATGTCGGTGATCTACAAATAAGCTTGATAAAAATATACATGTATGGTGACCCATGATGGTAGATGCAAGTGATATGAAATTTTGAGAAACATTGCTCGGGCCAAATTCTTAATAAAAATAGATATGTGAATAAACAATGGTTATGAGGCTTTAGAGAAAGAGGAAGGCGAAGTTAAACGTTAAAATATAAGGACAAAAAACTAGAAGAGGTGGAACAGTTCACACATATTGGAAGTGTTATGGACCAAAATAATCAAAGTAGTAGGGACATAAGTAGAAGAATTGCGTTAGGCAAAGGAGCTAGTTGATGACAGGGACGTTGATTAAGAATGTCAAGAAAAGACTCGTCAAAACTTTGATATGGAGCGAGGTTTTGAACGGCGCGGAAACATGGTTGTCCTAACAAGAGAATAGGGGTGGATTGGAAGCTTTTGAAATTTGGGGGTGGAGGATTATGGAAAAGGTGAAATGGACAGAAAGGAAAACCAACGAGCTAGTGCTAGGCATGTTAAGAGGGGAGAAGAGAGGGAATTTCCGGGATAAATTCAAAGGGCGCAGGAAAGATGGATGAAAAGTATTTTGATTGGCGTTGGAATGTTGAAAACTTTGATGTGAAGGGTAGAGCTTTAGACAGGCGATGAAGGGAAGGAAAACAAAAGGCATGTTAGACGGGGTGAAGCGAGATAGAATGTAGGCAGAGTTGGAGAAGGGGTTATTTTTGTTCAGAGTATCAAGGTATCCATAGTTATCAAAGCTAAGAAACATAGTGATGATCAGTCTGTGCCCATTTGAAATCTGTTTTGAGCGGTAGACTACCAATAATATGAAAAATGAGATTAAATGCGATATTCTGAAATGTTTTGAGAAAAACATTTCTTTTCAAATAATAGTGACCGCCATTATTTTTCACTCGTCTCCATTTTAAAAAATGGTCAATAGTATACGTTTAATGCGGTGCAAGTGACTGGACATGCCTTAAATTAGAGGTGCACCCTTAAGAGTAAGGTCATGGTAAACGCAGCGTCAGCAGTGACCTGATTCCTGGGCGGATGTATATAAACTTGTCGATCAATGCGTTACGAGTGAAAAAGCTTTCATTGTTGTCAAATTTTGCATCTCGTAAGTCGTTCCCCTGGAGGCCCACATCAAGATTTGGCGCTAGGAATATACGGATAGGGATGCCATTTCAATCGATACCTAACAGGCAAGCAGTTAAGCAATATGCGTTCAGGCTCTTCCGTTCATTTACTTATCCTAAACGGCATAAGTGAACCCATCAGTCGCGAACTTCCCTCATCAATTAATAGACCGTGCTTAATTAGAACCTGCACGATGCGGGAGTAATGTTGGAATTGAAGGGGTGATTTTGAGGAAACCGGCCAAAGTTTCTTGATGAAATTCGCGAGGAGGTTTAAACGCAGTAAACTCCAGCTGTGGAAATAAATATTGATAGCATCAGTATCATTCAATCGTATTGGTACACTGTTATTCTTCTCCCAAAGAAGTGTTGTATAAGCGTTGATGGCGATACATCAATCACTATTTGGAATTGGGTAAGATCTGGTGTCGATATCGACTGCAAGGCATAAATAATTCCCTCAGGCTTTGTGATGTCCATAGCTGATAATGAAACACTTAGTAACGTCCCAACCATTTCTTCTAAATTTTATAAAAATTACAGTTTTTTTAAACCGGCAGTGATTACTACGATGCACGGGAAGCCTGTACCTTTTCGAGGTTAGCTAAACAAGTTAACATGCCTTTATGACCTGATCAGTCTAGATGGGGGTAACGTCACACTGAATTTCCCAAAGTGTTTTCAAATTCCCTGGACCCTCTCTAGGACCATCTCTAGAAGAGGTCAAATGCTTACCTTGTGCGAGTGTTGCCAAAGTTATAGGGTATGAGAATTCCTGCCATTGACTTTCTATGCTCGATGATTACTATAAATATTGAATTCCTAATTACGAGTATCTTTGGCAGTAGGGGGGACATGGTATTCGAGTGGATAGAGCACCAGCCCATTGACCCGGGAGCTGGGGTTCGATTTCGGGTGATCCCTTTGGGCACCCTCAGCTTCACCCAAGTTTTGTGATTTTCCGAGTAACAGATCTTCCTGGGACCATAACTATAGGCGGCACAGGGAAAGGAAATGGCCTCCCTTATTACCATAATGCGTTAATTTCACACCCCGCATATGACTTAGAACTAGATGAGCTCTACCCTCACCTATCAAACCAACCTTCGGGTTGACAACTGAGGTCGGTGGTATAGCAAGTAAAGAAATTCTCTGAAAATGGAATCGCTGTTAAAACTTTAATAATTAAAATATCAGGGTATAATACCTTCATTTAAACAGTATATTGATGAAAAATTTCCCAGTTAAAAGGGAGGAGAAGAATTATGCCAAAAAATTAATTTTTTCAAATGCATCATACATTTTGGACAGGACCCTTGTCAGCTTAGATGCAAAGGAAAGAATATTGAAGGCTGTGGTATGAAGGATAGGGTTATGTAGATTCGTGGCTAGGTATCTGAGAATAGAGCCTGTAGGATATTACAGTGACTCATGACTCCTGCAAAGCTTGGAGAGCAGTGGAAACACAAGCTAGATGGGGAGAAATGCGGACGAAGTTCTGTATGAGCTGGGGAAGAAAGGTAATTGATGGTAGGCATGCGAAGAAGAGAAATATACCACTTATCGGAGTAGACGTTAACAGGCAATAGGAAGCTGATTAATTTGATGGAAGGGAGAATTTTGAGTGAGCGGGGAAAATAGGGGGTAAGAACAGTGTCTTTGGAAGGCGAAAGGGTTGGGAAGAGTGTGGAAAAGGACCGAGTGTATGGGAAATATGTTGGCGTTGCGCAAGACAGGTTAGTAAGTACTCAAGGACGTGTAATAAATTTTTGGCCAAAACCCAAATATACATGGTGGGCTACCTGCTCTTGTTAATGCAGTTGATCGGCGTTTCTCCAAAGGCGATATATGATTTATTATTAATCAATTATTATAAAATATATTAAAAAATAGATTGTCGTGGATTACACGACAACTGGGTCGGTCATCAGCTGTTAATGGCTCTTGAAAGTCGTCATGTTTGAATACAATAGTATCCCGGGGATTTTTTTTTGTTTGCTTTTGTCGTATTGTGAAGGAATTGCACAAAGTAAATCTTGAGAGAGGGTCTCCTATGTCTTCAAAGGACCTTCGGGATAAACCACGTGAAGTGTTCTCACGGGTGCTGAAGTCCTCGGGAAGGGATGGGAGGCTATAGTTTAAGCGAGAAAGTGGTCTTGGGACTGCACGACCACACGAATTCTCAAACACCAAAGCATTCGAGTCATCATCTCGCTGTTAGCAGCAATTTCCGCACTTCTTGTTGCCCCTGACCTGAAAGGTCAAGGCCCAGACAAGGTTCCAATTATGAACCTTGGAGATGACGAAATACCTACCGTTGTGAAATTGATATATTTGGGGAGTTATATTTTTTGCCAGTCGTTCCTCTTTCCATGTTTTCCCTATCGAACGACTCCCCCTTGAATACTGCAGGGGTCGCAGAAGAAATCGCGACTAAGGTTAATTTTAAATCCAATTCCCTTGGATAAGCAAGCGATTCTTTGGCCCTAACATTCAAAGAAAAACGTGTGCTTTTAAATGCCCTTTGCCGGAGTCTTGTCAGCATGAGTGATAGAGTGATTTTTGAATTCTTTCGCGACTTTTAACAGAGTATTATTCAGATCGTTAAGCAGGCGTCATTGGATTAATTGCTCGTTCTCTGTATTTGATTCCGTTATTGGTTATTAAGTGCTCCAGAGGAATAATCTCTCCTTGTGAATATAAAAATAATAAAAAGTTAAAAGAGTGCAGAATGTTGTTTCCGAGGCTAGAAATTCATTACTTCCGGGGTGACTGACAAGTACCTGACTACTCAGGCCAGCTGCAGACCTCAAGCAAAGTCTGCCACTGTGCCTCAAGGTGGTATCCAGTAATATATGTCTCTTAAGAAAAACATTTCTATGCAAAATTGTGTAATTGATTTCCAAAAGTAAAAGCAGTTCGTTCCTCTATCAATGCAAAATTTTATATCTGACACACGTCTAATATCTATCCATATCCATATATATCCATATGTAATATCAGAGCGTGTCTTAGAAGTAGTTGAGGCATTAGACACTACTTTTGCGGAGTATGCATTCCTTTATCAGATATGAATTGAAAAGTATTTCCATCCAGTGATCGTTTGTTACGGTCAAGCCTGTATTCTTTATTGGTCAGGTATGAAGTGGATACTTGTCGGCTTGGAAAAGTGACGAAAAACTGTAGGTTGAAAAAAATGATCTGCGCAAAAAAACTAGGATAAATTGTCTGCTGAATAAAGACGGAAGGAAACTCGGGTATGTTAATGTGCAGGCAGACGAAAGCTAGAAATAGTGAAAGGATTTTCTCAATTGCAGATAAAGTTCTCCAGCAATGCGGATAGCAACACGGCGGTAATGAACAGAAAATGCAGAGAAATAAAGGCATTTCACCAGGATACAGACGTGCAATTTAAACTCGAAATAGTGAAAGGATTTTGCTATTTGCCGATAGAATTCACTAGTAATGCTGATAACAAGAAGGCTGTAATGAGTAGAAAATCTGGAGAAATTTAGACATTTTACCGGGAGGAAGATTCACAGCGCAAAAAATAAGCCTAGTACTTGTAAAACACTTCATCAAGATTCAATTATGGATACAAAAGTCTTGGCAACGAATTATTATTGAGGGAAAAACATAAATCCTAACTTATTTTGAGTTTTGAATTTTTTCACTCCCAAGTTTTAAATGAAGCATTGTCGGTTTCGATGAATTATGTCGTCGTACGATGATGGGAATTATCGACTAAACCGGTCACGTTTCATTTATTAATTAAACGTTTTTTAATTAAAAAACTAAGTTCCTTTCTTCAGCCCTGAAACTTTGCAGTATACTGCGGCACGGAGTCAAGACTCGAGCGGTAGAGGGAGAAGGAAAACAATACTCGAAGTCATGGCGATGAAAAAGCGCAGAAAAGCCGGGAAAATAAATTAAATGAATAAGCTCACTAACGGAGAAGGTGAGTGGTATGTGGGGAAAACAGTTTTGCGGTAAACACTGAGAAGAGAGTGACAAACTCATCGGAGATATTTGGCCAGATATAGCTCACAGGAAGAAGCATTGGAGGCATAAACATAGCCACAGAGTAGTAACTAGAAAAAAGTGCACGAATAAAAAAATATCGGAGGGAGAGAAAATATGGAGACCCATAAATGGTAGCCAAAACTGAGCAAATAATTGCAGAAACCCATACCCAGGTTTACTACTGATGGTGATCAGGTTGAATGAAATCCTCCTAGATTTCTTGAATTTATTATTCAATTTGGTGTCGTGGTTAATTAAAATTTGTCAATTTTCCGCAAAATAAGATGTTTACGACCGGTTTCAATGTAACTACATCATCATCATATAACAGTCATCACTCAGAGTCCAGTCTACATGTATACAAAACAGTATGTAAGAGGAGGGTAGTGGAAAAGAAGGGAAGAGGGAGGCCTTCTCCACTACCTTCCCCTTACTTGCTATTTTGTATATATACTGGACTCTTTTGAGTTATGACTGTTACCTGATGATGATGTGTTAAATTAAAACCAGTCGTAATAAATCTTATTTTGTGGAAAATTGCCAAGTTTTAATTAATCATGATATTCCACCATATCACGCCTGAAACGTCTCTTTTTGAATAAAATTGTCTGAGGCGTCACTTTGTGGAAGCGATTCATATCGGAAAAGAAAGAAATACTTAGTTGTTCCACATATATTTTATTAACACGACCTAGGTTTCGACTTACAAAGTCATCATCAGGTAAAGAACAGAAGACACAGGGCTTTATATAGTGGATAGAGAGCTGGAGAGGGGAGGTGTTTGAGAAGAGGGAGGAGGGGAAAGAGAAAGGGAAATGGTGTGTAAGTTTGGGGGGAGGGGGAGAAGACGGTTGTGTATGGCGTCGGGGTGGGAGATTACGGTTGGGTACTGCTTCAGGGGGGGAGAGGGGCTGTGGAACAGAGGGAGGTCCAGGAGGGGTGAACGGGAGGAATAAGTTAGGTCATTAACTAGAATACCCTTAAGGTGACTATTCTTCGAAATTTCCAACCGTTCCAAGGCATCTAATCTTAAGCCTTTTTTCTCTACATGCAGAATTTTGGGGACAAAATCACTGGAGTGGTTGTTTTCTAAAAGGTGCTGGGCAAAATTGGATGACATATTTCCGTTTTTAAAACAAGCGTAATGTTCCTTGACACGATCACTGAATTTTCTCCCGGTTTGCCCAATGTAGAAGGCAGAGCACTCACAACAAAATTGATAAACTCCACTCCTTTCCATTGCGGGAATTTTGTCCTTGCAGTTTGATAAAAGGTTCCCTAAGTTGGCTCTATTATAGAAGGCAGGTTTAATATTGTTTCCTGCAAGGGATCTGGTGACTTTACGGGAAATATTCCCCAGAAAGAGAATTCTTCTCCACTTCGAACCGTCTTCCTTGGGGATGGATCCGAATATTGATTTGACAGCTATTTTCTCTAGTTTTTTCCGATACAAGTTATCGACTAATTGGGAGCAGAAACCGTTGTTTTCAGCTATTGTTTTAATGATTTTAAGTTCGTTTTGGGTATTTTGTGGCGATAGAGGGATGCTAGTCAGACGGTGGACCATAGAGTTGAAGGCCGCTAATTTTTGTGGGAAATGATGTCTTGACGTAGAATGAATGATATGATCCGTACAAGTGTCCTTCCGGAAAATGGAGAAGTCCAGCTGCCGATTATTTTTAGTGATTGTTATATCTAAAAAGTTAATGGAGTTGTTGAGCTCTTTCTCCATAGTGAACTTAATGTTTTTATCCAAGGAGTTAAGGGTTATCAAGAAGCTATCCAGTTGTCTTTGTGAACCAGCCCATACACAAAAAATATCATCTACGTAACGGTGCCAAGAGATTATGTTTTTCACCAAGTTGTTGGAAGAGGAGAACAGAGTACTTTCCACCTGGTCCATATAGATGTCTGCTAGTAGAGGGGAAACAGGAGATCCCATGGCCAGACCATGGGTTTGTAGGAAATATTTTCCGTTGAACTTGAAATAGTTCTGCGATACACATGTTTTTAACACCAAACACAACTCACTGATTACTGGGAACGGGACCCCCTTCCGAAAAAGGATTTCTTCGGCTAACTGGAGGAAAAAAAAAAAAAAAAAAAAAAAAAAAAAAAAAATATGTGGAACAACTAAGTATTTCTTTCTTTTCCGATACGTCTCTTTTTATTAGTGTCGTGGTGTTTAGCGTCTTAGACCAGACTTACATGAGTAGCAATGATTATTCCATCGAATGCCTATTTCAACCGGTGGACTAATTTTGATAGCTATTCAATTTATGGTGATTACGATAGTGTGGTAGTACTCCATCTGCAGCAATTGCCCGATGATGCTTATTTACTTTAGCATCAGAAGAATGGGTTGAGGTAGTTGCAAAACATCCTCGATTGCCAGCGTACCCAGTCAACCCAAACCTACCCATCTAAATGTTATAACAGAGGTTCATGGAAAACTTAAGAGGGTCACAACTTTGACCAGTAGTGTTGTGTTCCCGTTTATAGAGAAAAAAAGACTGAAAACGGAGAAAATTTTCTTTATTTTCTTTACCGATTCACAATTTCACCTGTTCTATTGCTAAATATTAATGGAATTCCTTAACTTGGCATAAAAACTAACAGTACGCCAGTGTGAACTTCCTACGTCTTCAGCACGTAAGTTAAACATGTTTAGACACGCTCAAGCGTACAATATCTTTTATGCAAAGTTATATAAAGAGTTACGTTGTGTTATATAAAGAGTTACGTTAAGTTATATAAAGAGTTACGTTAAGTTATATAAAGAGTTACGTTAAGTTATATAAAGAGTTAATTAAGAAGCATTAAATGCCTACGATCGTCGGGGTTCTGTGAAAGCCAACATACCAAGCAAATCAAACTACTATGTACTTTACTGACCGCGTGGTTGAGTGCTGATGGGAGAGGACGGGAGTCAATCAAAATTGAAATTTTATAGTTTTCTTAAATTAAATGCCTTGGAATTTTTGGAGTTGGGTTATTTTTAACAACTTATTATAACCGACTAAAATAAATGTATCACGGAAGGGGTCTCGGGTGTGGGTCCCGTGTCCACCTCTCCTCCGACCCCGTGTCCGACACTATTCCAGTGACTTGCCCATTTTTACGAATGGGTATGAATTCAAAGTGAATATTGCTTAATTAATACCACCGCAAAGATAAATTAATATTCGCGTAGGATCCATTGAAAGTAAAGTACGAATCGTAACTAAAGGAGAAGCTTACAAATAAAAGTATAAGCACTCCACATTGAGGAGAATGAGGCTCATAAGGTTTTTCGATATACTTCCATGGCAGCATTGCTAAAAATACAAACAATTTTAATATTTATACTCAGCATTTTTCAATGACTTGCATAAATGCTTAATTGACATTAGGTGTTTTGAAAAGCAGTGTATGACTAATCTTATGCATTGAACGGAGAAAATTAGGATTTAGAGCCTATAAAAACGCCTATTGCCCTCAAGCATTTTTATTATTTGTAGTGTTCTACCGGTTAAGGTGGGCTCTCTGCTATTCATGCCATTCAACATGCGCCTATCCTTTGCTTATCCCTTCCTCATTTGCCTGATGTTCTCCCCTCTAAACCTTAGTCTTCAACATCCCATCGCCAGTCAAAATGCTTACTTAGGATTTCTGCCAACAATCATTTCTCCTCCCCCACCATACCTAGCACTTCCTCATTTGTTTTTTTCTCTGTCCATTTCATCTTTTCCATTCTTCTCCCCACCCAAATTTCAAATGCCTCCAATCTACTAACATCATTCTGCTTCAATGACCATGTTTCCGCGGTGTACATAACTATGCTCCATATCAAAGTGTTCACAATCCTTTTCTTACCATCCTAACCCAAGGGCAGTGTCATCAATACCCTCCTCCTTGTGAAAGCCTCTTTGCTTAACGCAATTCTTCTCCTTATTTCCCTACTACTTTGGCCATTTTGGTCCGAAACACTTCTGAGATGGATGGACTTCCAATTTCTCAAGTTAATGAGTTCCTATTTTTATATTTGACTCAGCTGTTCTCTTTATCCCGTGTAACCGTGTAATATTTTCTTTGTTCACCTTTGCTCTCATCCCATACCTATCGTACTGACTCTCCAACGCACCCAGCAATGCTTGCAACCCCTTGGCCGACTGGCATACGAAAACTAAAGCGTGATCATCCGGAAATCTAATTGATTTTATGAATTGTCCAGCAACTTAAATTCCAATCTCCAATTCTTCCCATACCTCTTTTGCCATTAATTGAAACTCCTATATTTTCGACATTTTAAAGTTCCTAGTTCCGTGGCTTCATGGTTCTATTCCATGGCTCTTTTTTTAATGATTAATGTATAATGAGAAGTGTCCATATCGATAGACCTTAAAAGCGAACAGAAAATACTCGCAGTAGCATCGGATATTCTTGTAGAATTATTTTTGGCAAGTCGTCATTAATAACCGCATTGATTGCTCGCATTTAATTTGTGATATAATCTCGATCTATCTCGGATCCTATTTGATTGTCCGATACAAAAATATCATTCTTCTTTAATTCTCAAAAGAAACTCCAATCCTAACCGTGCGTTTCAATCTCACCACGTGTTTTCTCCGTTTACCTCACCACGGTGGGATGTGGACATAATCTGTTTGGAGTAGAGTCAATGTATTGAAATAGTATTTTTGTTGTAATTAAGAAATGGCGAATAATATGGTGTCTGAGGTAAAACAATTTCGGGGAGAAATATAATGATGAAAATGAAAATATTTGATCATGAAAAACTCCTCCGGTTAGTTTTCTGACACCAATGGGAGAAGTTGGTATGCAATTTTCCTCAGGAACGAGATATCTTGACATCCTTTCCTGACCTTCTCCAGGACCAGTTTTGGGTTCTATCTGTTCCTCAGCGAGGAGAGAGACGATGATTGTCTTCAAGGCACGAGGCAAGTGGAGTGAGACGTTTTACCCGCGAATCTGATGGTGGAGATAAGTCTGAGAGGAATTAGTCATCGTCAAAGATGTCGTCAGGCGTTAAATTAAAGGTGAAATCATCGGGAATACTATATAATGAATACTATGCAAAATCTGTTGGAGATTAAAGCATTCGTATGGATTATCTTGCCAATTAAACACCGCAATGCTTGAATCTTTGTGTTTACATTTCTGAGAGATTCAAATGATTTCAGGTGTATACTTAGAGTAATTTCCTAGAAGGATGCAATTATTATGCAGCAATGCTATCAAATCATGAATAATTACGTTCATTTCAAGGAATACGGTTTTTCATTTTGGGAGTCTATTGGGAAGTTGAAACTAATATTGCTGGAAATAAATATATGGATGATAAATATTTTGTGCCATTGAAAGTATATTACCGTTGGAAAACTATAAGTGCCCGCTTCGGTGACAGTGCTAAGGGGCTTTTGTTACTAGTTTTAAACTAAATTAAAATACTTAATTTATACTTCACTATGCTAGATCAAGACGGCAGTCAGGCAAACTTTATAATATTGTGATCATCATTAAATCGAAAGCTATTCTTTAAAAAAATGTTAACTTGACATTCTTGTAATGATGCAATTTTTATCTTAGAATTTTGGGTGCACCATGCATAAGTCTCCGCGAAAATTAGAGGACTTCATGATTGTTTACTGAAAAATATTTATTGTAAACATTTTCATATGAACGCGCATGGCTGTTTATTTAGCAGGCTCTCGTTACAAGTATCCTTTTGGTAAGATTTTATTTTTGACGTACTAAAATCTCAACTTTCATTTGAGTTTTTAGTATCGAAAATTACCTCCTCCGAAAGAAAAACTGTCTTAGTTGACAGTTTTATTAGACCAAGGATCTTTAGGCCAATCAAAGTTCTTCCAAGTTTGCCCTTCTATTTGCCACACTCCACGAAGAATATTTTACAACATCCTTCAACCATGATTTTATTTCAAAGCGGTGACACTATATTCCAAATGAAATTAGACTAACCTGCGCTTTTACTTGGACTGCAGATTTTTTGCTGGATAATTTTTAATTGCCAATCCCAAGAAATGAATAATCTGCATGGCGTAACAACATGGGGTCATAATTTTCATTCCATCTCAGCTAATATTATCTTCTTATTGGCATTTAGGATCATTGACAAAAGGACGGAGAAGAGCACATATGTTAAAGCTGTGAAAGATCAATCAGGGTTTAAAAGTAGGAATACCGAGGCGTAATGAATTCCTTGTACAAACGAAAAATACGTAAAATATTAACGTAATGCTTTTGCTTCATTCGCAGATTTCGAGAAAACGTTTGACCAGGTGCATGAGGGGCAATTATGAAACTATCGTAGAAGATAGGAGTGGATTGGAGAGATAGGTGACCAATCAGAAACCCTTAAATGTCTCAAACCGCGTTTGAAAGAGGTATTTGTACTCCTTTCGGATGACTTTCTTGAAGTGCCAACTTTCATTTGGGGTTGTACTTCGAGGTTTGTTTTCTAGAGTATAAAACGGCTTGGAAGCGCCCATCGTGTTAGCTACGCCGACCCGTGACTACGACTAAACATACCGTTTGCAGGGTGTTTTGATTTTCGATATGTTTCATATGCATGTTTGAACGTTTTGAGAAGAGAAGCCAAGCACGGACCTGGTTGTTCTAACACTCCTTCCTCGTGTTTTTATTTTAATAAAAAAATAGCCTTCAGCCAAATAAATATAGAATAATGTGGTATAAGGGGAAGAGCCTTCAATGTGCTCGCTTTCCCCAGGTGTTTTTGTCTGGCTGCACCACTAATTGTGTCCCAACCATTGATTGAAATCATGCGTAACCACGTTATGTATCCAAAATTTTAATTATCCAAACATCTAGTTTTATTAGATGTTTAGGTAATTACTGGTTTGTGTGTATTTCGGCGTTGACAGTTGGAATGAATTTTTCTCCACCCAAACGTTATCATTCCTTCGACGATGTATTTCCCAGGATTCCCACAATACAATCCTGATAGCTTCCCATCCTGTTTCGTACAGATTTTCTCGCATGAAAATAATGTTATTAATTATTCATGCAAAACCATTTAAAAATTTTTCCATCGTTTTATTTCGTTGTGCGGAAAATCACATCGACGGAAACTTCCTTTGTGAATTCATACAAGTCGGCATTGACTTTTTGACTAGGACCACGCACATTTGTAATTTAAACTCTTATTGAATTAACCAGGATAGGTCCAAGATCGCAGATTCAGTTCCTAAATTTTTTTGTACTTTCAATATTTTTCCTTTGTGTAATTGATTAATGTAATTGTTTTGACCTTGACGAACTTCCGTGATTGGAAGCGTAAATATCTTTCTCGAGCATTGCCTACGGCATCACCGCTTCACCTTTGTCGTGCGTTTACAATGATGGAGAAGCTAATGGCAGTGGGATAGTTTATCTAATTACATGTCTCGGTTAAGGACTCAATCCCGAACCTCCTTTTACTCATTCACTTAATTGGGGTCCTGACCTGTCCAACTCGGCACGGGCCAGGGGAGGCGTGTCCTAAAAAATACTGTTTTTTTCTTTGCGGATAATGATAATTATTTTACGATAACTCTCTGCGCTTCCATTATTTTTTTCTTCAAACTCGCCTATATTCGTTGAGAGCGTATAACTCGACTATTAATAGCAAGAAGCTGTCAATTTGTGTTGTAAATTTCAAAAATGAAGTCGGTGTGCATAACTGCGAAATTGAAACGAGTCAAACTAAAAAGCGGGAAGTGATAGTAAAAAAATAATCGAACTCCATTCGCATTGGACGAAAACATTGCCGAATCTGTTACTCCATGATATGGCAATCAATGGACATTGTTCAATATTTTCCTGAGTTAATATTTTAACTATTTGTGGATTTTATTGTATCTTATTCTGATGACCGGCGGAAATCGCATCGATAATATAAAGTATTAATTTGAAGTAATTTTATTAGTGCTCTCTGGAAAAGAGTTGAAACTAATTCACAGCTTCATTCTCGTTTTTTATATTACCCATCGTCATTCTTATTATAATGCTCCAAAATCGTTGGTAGATTGGACATTTTAAAATTCAGTGTGTATGTATACACGTGGGAAATTGTACAAAAGCAACCCATTACGAAGTTTTATTTCAAAATTACAGTGCTGGTCGATATATCTCCAAATTAGTCAGTCAGTTCTATTTGGAGAATATGAAATTTGTTGGATTATTGCTCTAAAAAATAGCAACGCTGGAAAGCTAGATTGTTGTGATTTGACTAGAAAATCTAAAAAGTTTATCCAAAGCCCTAACCATACCCTGATTTTTAAAAAAACCTTCTTTAGTACAAAAATGTTATATTTCATTTAATTTTAGAAGCATTTCAATTTTCTAAATGTTAATCGATTCATAAAAACTATTTCCCTGTGCAATTTTGGTGCAACCGCATGGTAAACAGTAAGAATGGCAACCTTGAAATCAGCAAAAGTTTCGTCAGTTATTTCATATGAAATGTCGTATATTTTTATGTGACTTTGAAGATTTGTGACCTATGTCCCAAGTCATACGAGCTGTCGTAGTCAAATTCACCTTGTCTCTATTCCTGTCGTCATTAAGGTCAGTATTTTGGCAAATATGCGGATTTAAGCACGTAATTATTTTGATTTGATGAGCGTTTCGGATTAATAAGAGTGTTTTTTAAATTTTAATTGAAAGTGTGGTGAAAATTGAACTATAGGATGGTGAACTTCATACTTTATTAGGTCCACATAGCTTAACTTTTCTCCGATTCATCAAGTGGTATTTAAATAAAATAAACCATTATAATTTTAAAGCCTTCCACTATACATTTTAATCCATTATAACTGTTTATCATGAATATGATCTGTGTAACAGTGAATGTGAAGCATTTCTATTGGCGATGGAATGTTAAAGGCTGTGATACAGAGGGGAGAACGTTAGGAAAGCGAGGTAGGGGAGGATAAGGATAAGCGCATGTTGAATTGGAGGGAGGAAGGAAGCATGCGGTCATGAAGAAGGGTTCATTGCATCGTAGGGTGTCGCTTCTTTTCTTGTTTAATGAGGCTTAACAATGTCATAGTGTGTCATAGTCTGTGTCTCCATCCGAAACCTATCTTGAACAGAAGGCTAAAAATAATAATAGTAATATTCGGGAGTGTATTCACCGTTTAGAACCTACGCATCATGGCACCTACCAGCCAAGCGCAGATGTACTCTGAGTAGTGAATATATCTGTAAGTCACTCATTGTAGCACACTGTGGCAATTACAGTTAATTCAATTCATCCCGCTCAATAGCAACTCAATCTTACGTAGATCTCGTCCTTCGACCAATGGTGGCACGTTTGTTGCTTTGACTTTCATCTGATTTGCTGATGTTTCTGGTTTCACTGATGCATTGGGTATTCTTTATGACTTACTGCAAGAAACTGCGGGAGATGCCGCGACTGTGACTTAAATGGAGTCAGCCATCTGCCAAATGTGTATTACAATGCAACACTTTTAATTTACTCAAAATGACGACTTAAATTGAGCCAGGCATTTCAAAATTCAGCTATTAACTTTATATTAAATTTCAGTTTGTTAGACTATCCATTTGTCGTTATCTCCTCTCGCTACCCCCACCTAAGATGTAACGTTGAAACTATCCTTTCCTTATAATATATCTTAATCGCTGGGTTTAGCCTAACTTGTCTTCACCATGCCATCCGATGACAAGAGAGACAAAAGCAGATCTAAGACGACTCAAGTACCGCGCGAGTTCTCGAACGTGGGATAATCGTACAAAAAACAGACGCGACACTATGATAAGACCTTAGCCCCGTAGCCTACGACCCTGTCGCTTAATAAAGTTCTCCCCACTCTTTGTGTTCCAGTTCTGAATAGCCCGTCTATCTTATAAGTGGTTGATGTTCAGTTTTATTGCCTCCTATTTAATATCCCGGAAACTTATGTAGTGGATAAAATTAACACTTGTTTGAAGCTGAATATGCCGCTAACATGAAAATATGTCTGCACCTCCGTACATCTCCTTTTCGAGGATTTTAAGTGGATATTTTTTTCCATTTCTCCCACCCCTGGAACACTCTTCTTCGCCCTCCTCCCTTATCCTTTTCACCTGGCACTTGCAACCCCTGTTTTGCAACCTTTCTGGTGAATCGTGGGGTATCAGTGTAGATGTAGACCTACCAACTGGTGGAGAGTTGTACCTCACGTCAACGACGGTTATTAGGATCTAGAGAATAGTTACTAGTATTTTGAGTGGAGTTTGACGTATTTAGATTATGAAGCATTTGTAAATATGAAAAACGTATTCCGGGAGTTGGCATTTGAAGTAGTAAAGCTAGAGATTGAAGCAATACGATGACATTTAGGACACGTTCAATGCACCTACCATCGAATTTAAGCGGTTGTTATTTAAGTAGTAATGATTACGGAAATCGCCTTGAAATAGTCGATGAAACATTCGTCATCGGTTTCATTTGCACCTGCCGAATATTAGTTATCCCGTTTCGGCGGAAATGGAATTTTATTCCAGACACACACTCCCTCCTAGTCCGATATAGTGCAATGATAAACCGTTTGTAAGATTCCTCCCGAATCTGCCCCCACACAACCGCCAAAATGAAATACGAGGTTTGTTTAAAAAGTATGGGGAATTCTGTTATTTCACATTAGGTGCTTTGTGTACAGAATAGGGTACCATGAGTTCTTGCCACAGGGTCAAACGATCAACAAAGAGTACTACTTTCAAGGTCAACGCTGTTTGCGTGAATCAATACTAAAAAACGCCCACACTTGCGGCGAGACAATTCATGGCTTTTTTCACTACCACGATAATGCACCTGCTCACACTGCTGTTCGCAGATTGTTGGTCAACAACAGCGCTGTAATGATGTCCCAGCTTCCATATTCACCAGGCATGGCCCCGTGTGATTTTTTTTCTGTCCCCAATATTATAGATAACCATAAAGGTCCGTCGTTTGACAATCATAGATGAGATAAAAACGTTCCGCTGAGAGAGCTAAAAACCATACTAAAGATCGAGTTCCAGAAGTCTTTTGGGATTGTAAAAAGCATTTGCATAAGTGTATAATACCTCAAGGAGACTACTTCAAAGGGGATAGCATTGATGTAGACGAAAAAATGAAATTATTTCCAAATAACCCAAATTTCCGTTATTTATTGTAAACACCGCGTACACCGAAACACCCCCTCCTCCCTCCCTCGAAAAACCCAGCGTCATTAAAGCGCAGGCCGTAAATGAGAAAGAAGTTCCCTGCTATTCATTGTTTGTTCGAATAACGAACGTCTTTCCGGTTTCCGTCGTCACTACCCCTTCGCATTGTGGTTTCTTCCTTGCTCGAAACCCGCAAGACGTGATAAAAAAAGACCCTTGGGCCGCAGGTAATAGCCGTAAAAAAACAAGTCTCCTCTGTTTTGCCCACAGCGTTCTGCACACTTACTACTCCCGTGTGCTTCGCGTGCGGCTCAGCACGGACGGCGCCGTGGAGGCCTTCCGCACGAGGTGACCGTGACCTTCCGAGCGATATAGGCGAGAAAGAGTGGTTAGTTGCGAGGGCCCTTCCATTCACCAACCCTGTGTCTGCGGAGAGCTTGAAGGCGAGTCTTGGCGAGCAACTTCTGTGCGAGCGCGTGTTTACTGATAGTCCCTAATAAAGGGTCATTTCGTGCCGTGTTCGGACTACCACGTTAGTGGTATTGGTTGCGCCGGGAGTTCTTATTTCGTATTGGAAGGGAGATCCTCTCTATGCGCGCTGTAGGAAGCAAAAACAGGTCTTACCTGAAAATTAAGACGAACAGCGCTCGCCCGATCGCGGGAGGATGCCCCGAAACGAGTGTTAAGGAGACGGTAAAGGTGCTGAATCCGTCGAAAGCGAGAAGTGAGTCGAGTTGGAGAGTTACCAAATATTTCCACTTATCTATCTATTTACATGATACCCTACCATGCCACTGCTTGGTTGTGTTGCAGGAAGTGATTATCGGATACAAAGAATAGTCATAGATGGTATTAGCTCAAATGCAGTAGAAGTCAGTCAGACTACTTCAGGTGTTCCCCAGGGAAGTGTTATCGGACCTCTTTTATTCCCTCTTAACGTTAAAGACATTAACTAAGCGGTCAATGGTGAGATACGTTTATTTGCCGATGGTGCAGTGAATTACAGACATAGGCATAGTCCTGAGGATAGTTCAGCTTTAGCAGATGACGTTAATGCTATTTAACATCAGTGCAACACATAGCAATTAGAATTAAACTATAAAAAAGTGCATAGTGATGATTTAATAGAATAGGAGTAGTTCGCTCTAAATGCCTACTGCCTCAACAACGCCAAAATAGAAAGTCTGGAGTCGATTAAGTACTTAGGCTTTACCTTTACTCAATAACTAATGTATGGCATTGAAGTCATCTGTTAAAGGTACTTCATCCTCAGAAAAATGGATATCTCCATTTCCATTTCTGATTAACAAACTGATTAGTGGGTCGTGGTGATCTGGTGATTAGAGGGCTGGGCTGCTGACTGGAGAGCCCAGTTTTGGTTTTGGGTGACTCCCCTGGACATTAATACTGTGATATGTGAATTTCACCTCCTGTATATGCACATCCTTAGTTGGTACAAGGCAAGCTCTAACCTCACCTATCAAAATCAATCTTCTGGTTGATTACTATGGTGTTGTAACTGATTATTGGGGCATGGTAGTCTGATTCCTAGTGGAGAGGGGTAGCCACGGCCTCACATGGGGAATGATTTTCATGAAATATTTGTTATGTGGAATATTTTCCCTTAAAAATAATCCCATTAGCCCAGTGAAATAAAATTTCCCTTCGAAATTTGGTGTTTGGGTACACCAATGCTTGGTGTGGACAAGTTGATAGATCATTCGGCTGCCAGTGCCTAGTGTCCCAGGCACAAGTCCTACGGAAATGCTCAATCAAATTAATGGTCAAGTACATACACATTGCAAGTTTCTCTGTCAGCTTAGATACTAGGGGTAAACTTGTAAGGGTTAGTTTGTGGTGTTTTGACATGATGTTGACATTAAATTATTTTTAATTTTAAGCCAATGCATTTATCTAATTTTATGCAATTAAATGTTTGAAATGAGCCAATTTATGTTCAAAATCCTATTGTATGAGAGTGGTTGTGGTCAATGAACTACAGTATCATTGATTGGGCATCAGAGAGCAGCACGGAAGTGGGTGATAATTGAGCAATAAGAAAATTTAATTTTCACCAAAAAAGAAAAATGTATCTTCTTTTGCATGGGTGTAAAAGATGCCAGTTGCAATCTAAAATACTAGGAAATGCATTGGAAACCTGCATAGAGCACATGGGTTGTAGGCTTGTATTAGTGAATAGTCCAAGGACTCTCTTGTCTCCTTCTTTATTTTAGCATTATGTTCAAAACATCACAAACAAAAAAAGAGTAAGTAGTGTCTTGCAGGATCTACCCTTTGGAAACCCCACTTATTTTTCATCAGCAACACTTTGGCTTTGAGGTGCCTCATTATCAAACTTACAATGATATGTTCTATGGTCTTTCATGATCTGGATGTGAGGGAAATTGTTCTGTAATTATCCGGGTCCTCCGTGTTTCGACTTTTAAGTATAGGCCAGCCAGATCAGCCAGTTTCCAGGAACTGGGAACCTTTTGACCTTCAAGGAATTTCTTGAATAATAATTCTAGATAGGGAGGAATTTCTGACACTAGTCCTCAAATAAACAAGCCGGTATTTCAAAGAAACTGCAGGAATGGCCACAACAGTAACTTTTAATGGAGTCATCCGCTAACATGCATTTCAATGCAATAATTTCAGAGCGTAAAAATCATTTGCCTTGACCAGGATTTGAACCCGGATCCCTCAATGTTCGGTCCAACTGGCTAAAGCACTCGACTGGACATCGAGGGATCCAGGTTCGAATCCCGATCAAGGCGAATGATTTTTGCACTCTGAAATTATTGCATTGAAGCTGGTAATTGTTCATGTCCAGATGATTAGGATTCTTGTGAGCTTTAAAGTGCCATAAACTGCAGTCAGACATGTGAAAATAAACTGGCAATTAGACATGTTTGTGGACCATGAATTCATGAAAATCAATGCCAATAGAATTATGTTCAGTTCAAACCTGCAAAGGCTGCCATTAACGCATTACTAGAGTCATATCAATAAAACTTGTAATATATATGCATTACATAATAAGCTAATAATACAATATAAAATTATTTTTTATTATTGTGTGAGTAAAAAATGTATAATCACTCTTTATTAAGCAGGTTTAATATTTTTATCATTTGTTTTTACTGCCTTTTTCACCTACATAGACTGTGCATATCATATTTAATTTGCACATGTATGTTTAGTTGTTTTTTTATCAGTATGTATGTTTACTAGAGTAATTTTTGGGAGTACATTGGTGAAAATTTTATGATAATTAGTCTTGTTTGTTAAAATTTTTTTTCTATCTATTTAACGAAATCCAAAGAGTCAATTTTGCACTTTACATTAGATTATACACGATGATCTCAGACACCCTAGCCATCAGTTGAGAAAAATCCACCAAAGAAGGAACTGAGCCTAAGGATGTGTGCAAGAAATGCTATGTCAAATAATAGGGGTGGGTAGCAGATGAGGAAATTGCCTTATTACTACAGGAGGTAGTATTTTTTATCGTTTGCCATAGTTCTATGTGGTTTGCAATTACCTCTTTAAGAATCACATTTTTTTCTCATTTGGTCTATTTGGCTTTTGGGACAGAATTGCAGTTCACACTTATTTTGGAAAAAATGCATCCAAACAACTTTAATTGAACTCAACTTTTCTCTTGCTCCCTTCTTGATTCAGTTGCAGGTGCCAAAATGAAGGGACTCTCTGGACTGGTGATCCTTCTTGTCATCTTCTCAGTTGGATATTGTTCCTCTAAAGGTAAAGATATATTTATGGATAGTTTTTTTACAAAAGGAATGTCATAAACAGCATCCTTAGATATCATACCAAAGTACTTATGATAAGTTATAATTGTACTTAGAAATCAAACTAACAAGAGAAAACTCATGAAGTCTAATTTTGAATGTTAGCTTTAAAAAGCCATAGGCCATGATTGCAAAATCAAACGTTGTAGCTCATATATTGATTTGACTCAAAAGTTCGTTCTCTTGTACCTAAGTTTCCTGTATAACACATGTAAAAATCCTGTGCTGCTATACATTAATTTTAAATGTTTCTATGAACATTATATAGTGCCATCTCTGCATATAACAGGGTTGTTATTCAGTTGGGAAAGGCTAGAAAAGCCCAGAATTACTTGATTCCTTCTTAAACTTGGGAAATAATGAGGGAAAGGGCTGAATTTAAAAAAAAATCTTGGAGGTTGGGTTCAGGAATATGAGATATGCATCTTAAAATTATTATTTTTTCCAAATAGGGAACAAATAATGCTTAAAACAATGTCACCGAGATGTTTATTATTATAAATGACCAAATGAATGCTATTTTCCACCATTTTACTAATATATTTTCAACCAGAATTCAATTTCTGCATCATTTTTAGGCACAGAATGAGTAGTGGAGTAATCATACTTTTATCTAGGAGGGGGAACAGATTATGTGGTGGCTAATGTACTGGTTTCCTGCACCAAGGGCCATGGGTCAAATCCTGACAATGACAGGATATTTCACTGGTATCCTGACCACTACTTTGGGTGCAATGCGGAGAGCACTTCAAGAGGAGTATGCCATCCATCAGAGGAGACACTAAATTGTGACCCTTTGGCACTTATCATCATTAGGGTATACAAATGTCAATATCAGGCTTCTCTCCACCCATTCTTCTACCATTACCCGAGCACCCTACCCATAACTAATTATGTACACCCATCCCTAATGGCACAATAGACCGTAATGGTTGGTAAATTTCCCTAATTACTACAACTATGCAGGTAAGGGAGTGAGGGGAGGGGAGAAAGGGTTTAGCAGTAGGAGGGTAGAGGAGGAGTGGGGTTTTGGAAGGATAGGCAGAGGATTGACAAACCGGTTGCAAAATTCCAAACTTGATGGAGGTTCAGAAATACAAAAGTCTCTGGTCTATGTTGTTATGGTGTTCATCACTGTGAATCCTGATTGTTTGTGCAAATACTGGGCATTGCTTCAGCAGATATCTAATCTGGACATCATACAATCCCTGCATTGCATTCTATTCTGCCTAATGTTTTAGTAAAAAATACTTTTGAATTTATGGTTTCATTGAATGCATGAACTGGATTTCGAAGCACATTCCAAAACACTCAAATTTTGTTTGAATTTGGTGGTTTTGAGGGAGTTTTAAGTACTCAAAGAAAACTTTTTCAATTATTTCTGCGGAAAAACGCATTCACCCTCTACCTACTTGACACAAAACATTGGATTCAATAGATGGGAGATGCATTATTGATTGAATTCTTTATTTTTCAACTGAACAGAATCTGATGAACTTCAGACTGAAACCATACAACACCATGCAGTTCAACCCTTCATTGATACTGAAGCAGAAAAATGGTGAGTCAAGATTTATTCTTTCATGCTGAATGGCTTTTATATATTTCCCTTGCATTTACTTTCCCATTGCCAAGTCTTAAATCGATTGAAATTTATCTGAAAAGTTTAAGTAGGTGAAAACATTTTTCTTGATTCAATTATTGGTAAATATTTATCCAACTTTACTTATGGTGAAGATAGCATAGTTGTGATTGCAATGATTTTTTGTGGCCAAGAAATTTTGGGTAGACATAACTTTGTATCAATTTTCACTAGCATCTCTTTATAATACACTACCCCATTTCAACAAATATTGTGCTTCTGCTGTCAAGGGAGACTTATTTGTCCTCAACTTTATGCAGAATTTTTATGATAAGTTTATAATATTGGCAAATATTATTAAAACATTATATTCAGCTCTGATAATGTTAAATTTTTATCTGCAGTAGTTATTAATTGATGATTTCAGATTGATTGTGGTGATATGAAATTATAGTCATTCTGAGAAATGTTTGTCCTCACTTTCTATCCATTCCTATGGAAAGCTAAGTGTATTCATCGCGCTATATACATTTTTTCATCACCTATTTCTGCATTTGGTAGTTTGTAACTAACAATTTTGACTTTCAAAGTAAGATGTGTGATATCGTTGTTGTAGAAAATTGAAAATTTTTAGGGTTACAAGTTAACTGGTGGCGGTGGGGTAACGCCCTTATTTCCCATTCCAAGGGTCGTGGCTTCGATTCCCGCCTGGGTGGGTTTTCCTCCACCTAGGGTTTGGGTATTTGTAACTGAGTTATCATTGATAAAAGTCTGTTGTAAAGGCCAAAATTTACTCTTTTTGGACAAATGCTAAATACATAAATTCAGTTTATTATCAGATATCTGTTTTAAAACACACTGTAAGTTTAGCTGTCCTAAAAATTTCATACTATGGTTTGTTTTACTCTGTAACTTCATATGGAGTTGTAATCTGGGGAACATGAACCTTATTAGAATCAAGTATTTTTATTTCAGAAAAAAGCCTAATCATGCACATTTCCGACCTCTTTTTAAATATTTGAAAATATCAATTATACCTTCTGTATATACCTATCATGCAGTGACTAATGCTAAAAAAAACAAGAGTGACTTTTCAATTAATAATAGTTATCACTGCCACAATACCAGGAGATGGAAACAATTACATGCGGAAAACTCAAACCTGTTTATTGTAGCTAAAGGGCCAACATTAACGTGCACAAAATTGTTAAGCAGTCTGCCTTACCATATAGAAAATGATACAAGAATTCCACTATTCAAGAAGAATCTATTTGCATGTCTGGTAGATGAGTGTTATCATAGAGTAAATGAATATTTTTGTTAAACTTTAGTGTATAATAGTTTCCTGTCATAACTGTATTTGTATGCATTTCTATTTGGGACTAATGTGATCTATATCGATCCCAAGGATGTGTCCTATACACCTGTCATATGTTCTCAATACTTTTTATTGTTTCTGCTGGAAAATAAATATACAATTAGTATTATAATTGTATTTATGTGCTGCATGATATGTGGTTCAGCTATCAAATTGATGTACCTTTGACTCATCCAAATTAGACATTTTCTGGTAATTATATTGTGTTGATACAAATAGGATTCATCCTTCAGCAGAATGCATACTATTTTTTACATTAAATAATTATTGAAACTTTGAAAATTCATAGATTCTGCCCTTCATTGTTGCCACAAGCATTTACCCTATCGAATTAATTTTACTTATATTAAACTTCTGCAAGAATCCGTCAGACTGAAAGTATAAGTAATTCTACAATTTTGTTAAGATATTTCCAGGCTTAGTCCATTTTAAGTCTAATATTATTTACTCCTGAGAACCTGCCTATTGTATGTCCATCAAACATTTTAGGAAAAATTGAAATATTTGTTATAAAAATCAATTAATCTTTTCTACTTATGTAATGTATAGAAAAGTGCATGTGCATTTTTAATATGGCTGTTTTAAAAATTTGTCTTCATTTCAGTAGTGAGTGAAGTAAAATGGCAATAATCATTTATGCTTCTATTACTTTAGTCAATGAGGTGTGACCCATGTCTATTAGCTAAGCCTTATTTTCTGAGAAAAGGTGTTTCTATGCTACACTCTTATTTGAAGCTTTCCAACTATAAACTTACATATATTACAGGGCATTCGATTTACAAATGACAAGAATCCTGAATGGATCTCAAGAAAAAATCCAGGATAAGGCAAGAAGTTTTATCTTCAAACGTGATCAAAATCATGCTCAAGTACAAGACCAAACAGTTCCGGTTGTCTTAAATGTAAGCCAATGTATAACATTTTATTTATTTCATCCATATCATTAGAATGATAATATTTTTTTTAATTTTGCAATCAAGATAAATTTTAATATTCTATTGAATCAGTATTGATAATTAATGAACGCACTTCCTTCAGGGACCTGATCAAGAGGACCATTATAAAGTGTACCTTAAAGATGGGGTGATCACTGGGCTTGAAACAATTACATTTAATTTTGAGAAAATTTTGTCTTATGAAGATTTGGATGTGGTTTTTATGGGTGAAGTCAAGTATCCCAATGGCTTAAAGGTAAGTGTGATTGTATTTTATATGAATCAGTGAGAATTATGCGGAACATGTTGTACATATTTGTAATTCTTACTACTTTAGCATTCTGCATAGTCTCATGCTAACAAAAATAAATATTAATGCATGAAATATAGGAGAAAAATTATGCACCATGTTAATAATTACATACCAGTCACACATGTAGCACAGCATGGGAGTAATACACAATTGGAAAATGTACAAAGTATTCCAACTTTTGTTCCCTATTTTTAGGTATTTGTGGTGCATTTTTCTCAAATTCATAAATTATCATAGGAAAAATTTAACATATTCTGATCATAAATTTTTTGCCTCGAAAAATAAAATGTTCGTGTTCCTATTACATATCTTGGTGATTTAATACTGATATCCTAAATTTTCAGTGTTGTTTTTAAACTTACAAACTCACTATATCATAATATATCAAGTGAACCTGTTGTTGTTTGCCTCATAATCCAGTATAAAAAACTAAACTTTACTGTTGGTAATGCTGTAATGATGTAATTCATCCTATGGATAATTTATGTGTTCATTTTAATTTCATAACATAAAGGAATCTTGGCGGTCCCCCCTGAGGTTGTGATTCTAGTAGAAAGGAAAACTTAAAATTGGGAGAAATATACCAGAACAGTTTGCATGTATTGGCAGTATTTCGAAAGAAAATGAGCCTAATACTGCATTAGGAAAGGAATTAATTATGTTGGTGAAAGAAACATTTGCAGGAAAGGAATTGATGAGAGTTATGCCTATTCAAGACATAATTAATAAAACCATTAATATGGAGCATATGCCTATATGGATCCAAAATATTTTGGTAAAAGGATGACTGGCAAATTGGAAAATGATATTAACATAATTGTGGATTTATATTGGCTCAAACTTCATAAAATAGGTCCATAAGTTTAACTTTTGGGGATCAGCCATAAATAGTAATGGTCTAATTCTAGGGAATATAACTTGATTTCTGAGAAAAAATATTCTTGTTAATTTCTATCCAATTGAGAGGGTATTTATAATCTTACTTCCATAGGTGATACAATCCTTCATTGCGACTACCAATGACACAATAATGGGCAATGGGAAGACCACTGCATATATAGATATTCTCCGTTTCAGCTTAACTGCAAGACTATACTTGAAGTTTGGAAGCATTCAAGTTGAAAATTTGGAAAGGGACTGTCGGAGGTGAGTAATCAAACATAAAATTTGCTGAGTTTGGGGCGTGCATGAGTTTTAGTCTTTACTTAGTTTTAATTGAAGTCATGTAGTTAGTTTTTGGAAGGAAGGAAGCCTTGCTTGAATTTTGAATTCCTTATTTCTTTGATAATTTTGAATTGATTCCTTTGTACTTCCTAGGATTTACCGGGACATATCAGAACAATGCTTAGATGCTGCAAAAATATTATCGCATCACAATAAGATTTAAAATATGATTTACAGCTGATTATTAGTGTGTTCGACTATTCAAATATTAAAACCCAGTGGTGTGCATCTGGCATTAGTGCCTGGCAGTTTTTCTCAATATACAGTAGCAAATACGATACAGCTAAGTGTCTATGATAATATCAGATAACGGTTGCATGCATTTGGAATTGTTAGGACTTTATTGTCAAAATGAGTATATTGGCAAATCCAAAGCTCCGGTGCAAATATTAATTTTGATTTAAATAATATCAGAATTTAAAGCAAAATATTTTAGTTTTTAACTGTTGTGGAAAGTGTCAATTTTATTAACTGGTTTGACAATTTGTTTTCTTCAAATTCTGTCATTGAAAAAAAATTCTTTGAGCAGGTTATGACATTCAAACTTGATGTGAAAATAGATCTCCAACGGAAGTAAGCACTGCAGTTGCAATCGAATTATTTAAATTTTATTCCATGGCACCCTTGCAAATGTTTCTCATCTAAGTGTCTAGTTGTTTCAGTAATGGCCCGGTGGAAGTGTTTGAACTTCTACTCTCGTCAATTACAAGCATCTATTTTCTCACGGGGATTCTTCCTCATTGTTTCCAGCATTGTGAAAGTGAATTTTGAAGGCTATGGTCCAATGGAGTTACCTCTGGTCCAGAAAATATCAAAGGTAACAAAAAAGGTCTTCGCTGATGAAATCTTGAAGGATGTGCAGAAACTAACACTGACAGCAATGGAAGGTGCCTTTGAGAGAATGGAAGGAAATATTGAGCTTCCACAATATGACTATGGAAAAGATTATACCCTTCCGGGAGTATTTGGTCACACGTACAAGGCAAATACCACCCGGTGCTCAAAAAAGTTGATGAATCCAACTGTAATGCGAGCTACAATCAGGACCAGTAAGTACACAATACACTCTAGTGTCACTTTAAAATCCATTTATTATGAAGGAAAAATGTACTTTTCCTCAAATTATTTATTGCATCATGTCCCTGTGTAATGGAATCATCAGACATCAGATGATGCCCAATCATGCTTAAAGGCGACTTATCAAGAAAAACTATGTGGAAAAGGCCATTTTTCCTTCCTATTTTATGGATATATATTTAGACAATTTTTATAAAGTGAACTCTGAAACCATGAAGTTTATCTCTATAAAATGAATTTGGGTCTCCCTTGCACTGAGTCTATGGCAGATCAACAGGGAAGGGAGGATGAAGGGAGTTATTGCCACCTAAGACTCTTTTAATGAATATTTATTTAATTGGTTCAAAAAATTGTTCAAAATCGCCAAGCATGTAAAAATCAAATAAATTTTATTTTCACAAAAATGTCACATTTGGATTCTTTGTGGCTTTGATCTTCTCTTCATCCCCTCCCTACGTTAACAGTTGTGGTTTGGTAGTCATCTTCTCCCCCCTCAGCGTGAAAGTTAACTCTAGATCTAACCTGGACAAGGTTCAAAATAAGGACCAGCTCTACATAGCTATTGTCTAAGGTTGCAATGTGTATAGTTTTAATTGAACATCACTGTCATAATTTAGAAAACTTTTCCCCATTCCCCATTGGTAACCTCCTTCATTAAAGGATTTACTTAAATGTGTTCATTCCAGAAAGGGTATGGCTTCTCTCAATTTTTTTCTCTTGTTTAGCCTAGTTTCTAAATTTCTCTTAGTTTATAACTGTATTAGTTGGCCATTGGCCGCAGCAAGGGATATCAATTTTTTTAGAGTATCGTATTTTCCCATTGATAATGCTCCCCTTATGTATAACGTGCACCAAGGACTTAGTAGTTATCATGAATTTGTATTGATACCGCGTGCTCAGGGCTTCATAGTTATCTTGAACATGTATAGATGCCGTGCATCTTGTACACATATATTTATGCACGTGAAAGTTATATGTAGATTGTGTAAAAATATATCTATATCAGATGTGTGTATGCAAAAAATACATCTATGTTTGGATTTTTTCAATTTTCATTAGATTAGGTGCATCGCCATTTTTTCGATAATGTGAACATTTTTATATAGATAATGCACGCATTATCAATGGGAAAATATGGTATTTAGCATCTTTTCCCATGCATGAATTGGAATAGGGATGTAAGGAATACTTATGCTTTAAAATTTGTCAAAAAATTTCTTGTTGATTAACCAAATTGGTTTCTTGCTCGAAAGATTGGTGAAAAATGGAAAATGCAATCCAGGACCTCCCTGATTCACTGGGAAACGATAATAATTTCCTTTTCTATGGAGCTCAGGGCATTCATCAATTGGAAAAAAAGGAAAAGTCAGGATCATTGGGGGATTTCAGCAATGAGGAAAAGGTTGACAAAACTGGAGGGATTATCTTAGGCATAAGGAATGTTTTTATTTTTAAACTTGGGAGCTTGAAATATGTTTTGGTATCTATTACAGATTGACTTATTTTGCCCTAAAGGGTAGTGCATGAATTTTCAGGGTGAAAGATAAAATAATTCACAAGCATTATTTAATAAATCTTTGGCATGGCTTGGATGGGAAACTGTTATTGTGAGAAATCAGGAATTTAGTCTGTGTTTCTATTCAAACTTTACTCTTCAAAGTTGTGGCTGTTGGGCAAAGTTTTATCTTGAATTGAACTTTAATTTCCACATTTTTACATTTAGATTTTTCTTAACAGGTCCCTTCATAAATGAATTAAAAGGGTCATTGGTATATATTGTAATCACTTGAGGGGTATTCTCCTAGGAATTGATATGGTAGAAATATGAGAGCTACCTTGATTCTTGAATGCTAATTTAATTGTTATTATTAGACCCACCAGACGAATTTCTCTTTCTCTAAGAAAACTCAGGCATTTTTCTCACACCGTAATAGGTTCTCACAGGTGCCAAAAGAGCAAATCAGTTTAAATTAATATAATCTATGCAAACTAGAGCCCACTGCTCATAAAATATGGTTGAAAATGCCTTGCTAGGCTGGGCAATTGTTTTCAAATGAGGAATATTTTATTTTATACTTTAATTTGATTTAAAATTATATTGGGCTCTATTCATACATATGCAGTACCTTGGGCTCTCTCTACATTCAAACATTTTTTGATAATGTTCGGCATTTTATGCTTAATTGATACTTCAATTGTCTTAGGTAGTATCAAATATTCCTTTAATTTTCAGGCATTTTATTTCAATTTTTCAGGTAGTGTAGGAATAAATTATCCTGAAAACCTTCCATTCATTCAAAATGACCCTGAAATGAGGTAAGTTGATATATATGAATAGCTGATTGAAGTGTACAAAACTTTGGCCTTCCTCGAGGCAATCTCAGATTAAAGCTCTAGAAGCATGATAATCATATCGTTGTGTATAATTCATTCTGTTTTTGAACCCAAAATATTCACGAAAGTTCTCTCTAGAGAAAAATGTCTCCCATATCTTGATTTTTTCAAAAGAACTTGAGAAATATGAAAATTAATTTATTTTTTCCACAGGGTGCCCAGTCAATGTTCAATGCCATCTATATCTGACAAGGGTGTTGACTAGTGATATTGAATCAGATGACTTTTGTGTGTGCCATCAAGCATCTTAGAATAGACATTTTTGTGATGAGGGATAATTCTCATATATGTTTTTATTTTTGTCACATTTACAGCTAAATAATTCTAGGGGGCATCATTCAATCTTTACACTTTCTTTAGAAATATATGATGAAATGTAAGGAAAATTAAAAATTAAAGTGGTCATAAAAGATCACCAATCAGGTTCTTAAGATGTGGAAATAGTTTAAATGATGATTGTGTTCAAATTGTTCAAAGTATACTACTGAATTTAAGGTTAAGCGAAAAGAAAACTTTTCCTCTATCTTTTTAAACTGGATACATTTCCTATTTGTTTCAGCTTAAGCTCTTGCTCTTCATCCTTTGCTCCTTTCCCTCCATCTTCCTCCATTTGTGGCTCTATGAATATTGAACACATTTAAAAAGATTTGAATTACTTTCCGAACTGGTCTATCTATACCTATGGGTATTTCAGAATTGAAAGATCGATACTGATGTGATTAATTAACTAAAATTGATAAATTTTTAGACTTCTTATTTTTCATTTAGTGCACAATCAAATTAACTCATCTTTTTTATCCTATGTTGAGCAAATATTAATTTGTGTTCTTCTCTTCACAGAATTTTATTTTTTGCTAAAGTATTTGTTTCATCTTTAGTTTCCTATACTGCATTTGAAT
This sequence comes from Hetaerina americana, assembly GCF_022747635.1. Lineage (NCBI taxonomy): Eukaryota > Metazoa > Arthropoda > Insecta > Odonata > Calopterygidae > Hetaerina > Hetaerina americana. Next base: position 16,969,078 of record NW_027286181.1, on the reverse strand, counting down.
ACAAATCATTTAGTGCTTATATTGATTATTAAGCAATATATATCTCAAGCATGAATGCACGATAAACATTAGTGTAGGGTTGCTTTAAGGTCAGCTCTCACTAAACACTAAACTAAGTAATTAATTTTATAAAATATATGAATAGTAATGGATTTATTGTCCTGGGAAAACTCCTTTAAGGACTCCAAAGATGAAATAAAAAACTATCATAAAAAGGACAATCTGGCTCTTTGCTTAACCTACGCTGAATTACTGAAATAGCTTCCATTCTTCTTTACTAATGGATAGCTGTTTTGAGAATGTTGAAAAAAGTTGTTCAAAAGCCATTATATTTTAAGTTATTACAATAATGGGTTTAGATAATCCAATGGGCAATTGTTATGCCACTATATACATGTATGGTACACATTTTATGAAGCTTGACCGGATTTCAAAATAGATTTAGCAGTTTTGCCATGAGGTAATGGTGCATAAATGAAATGAGTGCTAAATATGTCAAATAGAAAACTTCATAGGATTTTGAACCCAAGTTTGTCAAAAAATATGGACTCAGCAGATTTTAAAAGAAAATGCTTCATATTTGGAGATGTTGTGTGAAGTTTCCAAACATATTTTTGTATTTGTACAGGAGCTTCTTTGAACTACTAAGGATTGGAATGCAGAAATACTTGAATGATATAATTGAGAAGACAGTCAAAACTTTGCATCATCGTGGTTTACAACTTGCTAAACTGACAGACATACGGCGAACATTTATTGGCGGGGTAAGATATCCTTCTATCTTAAAATTGGGTATGGACAGGTGTACATAAAGTTAGGTGCAGGTAAAATTAGGCAGGTACTAAAATTATTTTGAATTTTAATGTCTCTAATTAAATTTAAATTATGGTAATGGCTTAATTGCAATTGTGTTATTATTTTTCATTCAGAAATCCACCAAAATCACTGAAATTTGAGCTTCCAGTGTCTTTGATTTCCCATAGATAACTGATTGGGTGACTTCATGGCAGAAAAGACATCAGTGTCTTCTCTGTTTTTGTAGAAATTGTGTGGATGGATATTGCACACATTTCTGTTGCAGCAAAGACTGAAGTAGCAACACCCATATAGATAATATATAAAGAATATTGATGGGGAAAGGAGTGGATGTGAAGGATAAATTAGGGGTTAAAAGATAACATGAAATCACCAATTGGTAGCTAGTATCCATTCATTTGGGTAATGTAAAACTCTCCCTCATTAATAAATACACACTGACCCAAAACAAGTAATCTCCTTTGATGATTCTAATATAATTTGAAGGTAGATTTTCATTGGCTTAAATAGAAGAAAGATTCATTTAAATTTACACAAGAGTGCATATTGTAATTTTACGTGATAAGTTCTCAGATCTCATGATTACTTGTCTTTTTCTTGGATAGTTACTGCAATAGTTAATGCATTATAAATTTTTCAAAAGTTATGTATGAAAATGTGGCTTTGGTTATGCTGGAATCTAATACCCTTTCTTTATTTAATGCGCAGAGCGGTTCCGATGAAGACCCAGTTGGCAGTTTAAATATCACCGATGGCTGGATTTCAGACATTACGAATATCTCTCGTGGTGGAATGGATTTTGTCTACATTGACCAAACAGAGATACATATTTCAGCAAAGTTGCATCTTCCCAACAAAATAGAGGTATGACTTAGTATTATTATTAAATATTATTTTTATTAAGTGAAGTCTTCCAACCAAAGTAGGCTTTGGATGAATTCGCTTGATAAACTCTGCTTCATTTTTTAGCCCTATCTAACATGACTAATGAAGACTGTAAAGGCTAACATGAGGACTCTAAGTCCCGAATTACAATGGATCTGTCCTGGGTTCGCATCATCTTAGTGTCATGTGCGCTCTTCGTGGAATCTCCTATGTCACTCATGCACCCTTATCAGAGCCATGCAGTGTTTACCATACACAGCAGACATGCAATGGTGAATTTCCCATACTTCAGTACCTTCAGCCACCAGAAAACGAACCACACCTCTCTGCTCTTCTTTGCTTACCTCTATTTCTGCAGCTGGAAAAACACACTAGATCAGTCTGCACACCAACGAGGACATAACCCAAAAAACTGTGTGCACCTGTGAGTTATCAATATGCAGTTCTTCTTTCACACCAATGTTAGTACCAATACGTAATAACAGTATTGCCACCTTTGCCTGCGGACTGTGTCTTATGGCAGGTGTTTGGTTTTTTTTTGACTGCCCCCCATACTTCCTGCATCCCATCATTTCATCATCATGTGTAATCCCTGTCTTCCACTGTCTCCTCCGAGTAAAAGTTCTCTACCTGACACAATACTATTTTTAATGCCCTTTTAAAACTCTTTCCATTAAATGATGTAAACCATGGCAATTAACCCAAGTGTTAGTTTGGTTGGTGAGGTTAGGGTTCACCTAATATTAAATCCAACTGAATGTGAAATTCATGCACCAGGTTAAAATGGGTGCCATATTCCTTTTAGCGCCTATGGTTTCCTAGAAAGATCTGGTTCCCAAAAATCATTCAGCTTGGGTGAAGCTGTGGGTGCCCAGAGGCTTCACCATGAATCAAATCCAGGCCCTGCCCTCAATAGCTTAGTGCTCTACCCACTACACTAATGCCCCATGTTAAATGCTGTACAAGGTGTTCATTATTTTTATTTCATTTGAGTGTTATGAATGTGGCTTGGTCTAGTAAATATTAAAAGTAAAAAAAATATTTCTCATATTTGGCTTCTTTCCTTGTCATTTGCCTACTCATTCTGCCAAAAGGGATACCTAACAAAAACTAGGACTAAAAGATTATCCCACTCCCGGCTTCATTTCTATTACTATTCAAATAATGCTAAAAAATATAATCCCTTCACCATCTTGGCAATTGGATGAGTTTGTTAAACAAGTCTTCATAGTGATCATTACAAGTGTTGATGTTTTTTATATCATAAAACAAGATAAGAGTTATTTTTAATAATGTACATTCCCTAATTTTAAAAAGGCACAGAAACTTATGTTGAATAAATAAGTTTAAGTTTATTCTTGAGTTAAAATAACATGCATTTTAATTTTAATAACCATTCATATCATTGAGGCCATACTTTTAATTAATAGCAATGCTCTTAGTCTAGTTTATATCAATTCTCCATGATTTTTAATGAATATTTGTGTGCATGTTGTATTTAATGTGTGCGTGTTTGTGCTACATTTAAGGTAACTGTTAGCACCATATTTTGTGACTCGATTGAGTCTGTATGTATTTTACTCCTTTTTGGTGTGCCTTATATCATGAACATACTCTATCAACCTGGTATTTTTGTTATATCATCTTTGGGCAAATAAAATGCATTATTATTATTATCAGTTAATAAAAAGAGAATTGAGGGTGAAAGTGCTGAATGAGGGAAAGGATGAGGGATGTAGAGTCTTAGCTCACATGTGCACTTCATCTCCTGTTGATGAGTTTGACGATGTGCTTACTGAGGGAATGGCATTGCCTTGTTTAGATGGGCATTTTCGGGACTTATAATGGTCTATTGTTTCACTTGAACATTAATAGAAAAATGTTTTGTGTTCTGAGGTGAAACTATTATTGGCTGGGGTCCATTTTAGTATGTTTTGGAGTGGTTCCTGATGAACGGTCAAGGTTTAAGTAAAAGTTGGGGGAGTGGGATGAGTGTGAGAAGGAAAAGGATTTGTTTGTACCTCAATATCAATTTCCTCCACACTTAAATTAGTATTGAGGTGAAAAGGTAAAAACCAATTTTGTGGGAATATGATTGAGACACACCAAAGTGTATGCATTCGAAGTGAAAAGGGGGACTGTAGGAAGAAATAAATTCAGGCCACTAGTAATTTAAACAAAAAGTTGGGGAAAACGTAAGTAGATACAATAGAGCTGGATATCTGAACACTTTGGAGAAATCAGGGTGTCGCTTCATAGCCACCAACACATCCACATGGAAAATATGTGGGTCACTTGGACCCATCATTGGGTATCAGTGTCTTCTCAATGCTCTCTTATTGTGCTCCCATTGAGCTCTGATTATCAGTGAGTATCACTTCTAATGCATGATGGTGGTAACTGGCAGAAACAAATACCCAGCTGCATTCCATGTCATGGATAAGGAAATTCAAATTGCCAAAAAAATGAAGTGTCCCATCTCCAGGATTTGATCATTTAAGCAGATTTGAGGAGTGGTAAAATAAAACTGTGAGACCTGTGAAAAGGGAAAGTCATATTGAACATACAAAGAAATGAGTTTTGCCCTTGTTTAAGTATTGATTCTAAGGAAGGAAGGGAGAGGTGGAAATAATTGCATGGGGGTGTTTCATAGGGGGATAGAGAGAGTGTGTGGGAAGAGAGAGAGGAAGGCTGACTGATTGAAGGCAGATTGAGACTGATTGATGCTTAGGGGTTTCAGACAGGGAGTTCAGTTTTAGAGGAGAGGGATGCATGGGGAAAAGGAAATATTTGATTTTTCATAAATGTATCCGAATGGGGAGGATTTAAACAGCCCTTCAGTTTGGAAAATCACAATGTTAAGGAAATTCTTTCTCACCAAAATGCACCCAAGAGTTTCAGTAATTAGCGCATTAGTATATTCTCTAGAACTTTAGCAGTTGTTGTAAATCAGCTCAGTTTCACCAGTGCTCATCAAAAATTCATTGGGCACAGTCCAAAATTAACCTAATGCCGACGCCGGGTTTCTCTCCACCCTTCATCCTTTCCTATCCATCCCCTATGGCGCAAATGACCTTAGCTGTCGGTCGCCTCCCCTCAAAACTACTACTACTATGAACACAAAATTTATGTAAATGGGTTTTTATGCATGCTCGTAATTTCTTCTATGAAAAATTTGTTAATTTTATGTATTAGGTTAACCAGGCCTATCACCTTGATTTGGGAAGCTATAAAGGTGCTGGCGGATTGCTTGGGACTACAGAATATATGATTTACATGGCTAAAATTTCTGTAAATCTCAACACGTTTGAAACAAAACTCCTAGATCTCTATCTTATATGCCTAGGGTAAGTAGACTATGATTAGTAAAAATTACAAAGACTGAATCAAAAGGGCCAGCAATCTTCATTTTTGCTATAATTAGTTCATAATCTGAAGATAAGTAACTCAGCCTTGCCATTTTCTCTATTACAAAAAGAATCTCTCTACCACATCATTATGAGTTGGCTTGCGAAGTACTTATCTTTTATTGTTTCTTTTTTTAAAATTGAATAGGTTTATTCTTCATTATCATTAAATATATGCATGAGTTCATCAGAATCAGATAAAAATGAATATACATACTAATATTTATCAACATCCTGTGGGTTATCAATAACAGAATAGACTTGTAAGTCTAACCACTCTCTCATCTAAAACTCTCTTAATTCATTCATTTTTCCTTGTATTGACATCTTCCACCATCTGCTCCTTGTAATTCTTCCTTAGCATTCCTTTGCAGTTTTCCCTCCTTGTGATCCTCTCCATTCTGGTAATGACTAAAATATTGCACATCTGGATATGTCCACTAAGTTTCTGTTTTCTTCATTTCTTATCCATAGATGTCTGTCTTACCCACTCTTCAAGTATGTCTCCCTATGTTTCTCTTAATACCTATTTTATTTGCACCATTGACATCTGTGAAATATTCCTTAATAACCTAAAAATTCTGTATTAGCATTTTTCTCAGAGTTCTACCTTGAGAATGCATCCCTCTCTTCTGGTTCGAGCAGATAGAAAACAAGTACATACATTAGATGTCCACTTTTTACTTTGTGAATGTTTTTCTGTTCATTATTCTTTGCAAATGTGCACTAGAAGGATGAAAAACACTGCTCAAAATTCTTTATTAGTGAAAAACATCAGAGCTTAAAATTTTGCAAGATGCCAACACCAGTTGCAAGCCACCTTCGTGAAATTAGAAGCGGGTGGTGTAGATTGAAAAATATGGAATCATCTGCTGAATGTGGCAACAATGGCATCTGAAATCATCCTATATCTTACGAGGGTCATCCGGAAAGTAGTACCCGTTCGTGCCGCATGAAGTGCTGACGACGCGAGTAGCCGCTGGACGAGGTCAGATAGCTTCAGTGGCTTGTCTGCCTTCTCTGAGCCAGGTTGCGTGACGCTAGCATTGCCTGTGTTGTTTCTGTGATTGTTTACAATGTTTAAAAAATTGAGAACGCCGCCAGTTGTGAAGTGAGGGCAGTGATTAAATTCCTCAATGCAAGAAACGTTCGCCCATGTGATATTCATCGCCAATTAAAGGAGGTGTATGGAGACAATGTAATGGACGAGTCGTCTGTTCGGCGGTGGTGTCGCAACTTCAACATGGGGAGGGGGAACACACACGACGATGAGGGTTCGGGGAGACCGTCTGTCATTACAGACCAACTGGTGAGCTCAGTTGACGAATTCGTGAGGAACGATCGGCGCGTCGCAATTGATGACATCTGTGAGCATTTTCCCAATGTTTCTCGAACAATTGTTCATGAAATTGTTAAACACCATCTGCATTATGCAAAAATTTGTGCAAGATGGGTCCCTCGCGTATCTCAATGAGCTGGCGGCGAAGGACTATGCAGCAGGAATACAGAAACTTGTCACACGTTATGACAAATGCCTTAATTTGCTTGGAGATTATGTTGAGAAGTAGTTTAAAGTATCCTCTTTCAAATAAAATTTTTTATGTTTGTTAATATTTACTTTTGTGTCTTTATTTCACGAACGGGTACTACTTTCCGGATGACCCTCGTACATTGAACTTTGAACTGTTTTCTCAGACATATTAAGACTGAGGGAGGTAATATGCAATAAATCTTGTTGAAAAACAACAGCATGTAATTTGGCTAGTTTTTGTAATGCTGAAAAGATTGTATTGCACTTAATTTAATAATCATATCAAAAATGTTAAAAGTAATAGTATGTCAAAAATTTAATTTTTTATAATTGAATGACAGGGCCAAAGGCTGCTGATTTTAATAAAGAAAACTATGTGTAGATGGAGTGTAGATGAGTCTCCATTATTTCTTTTTCATAATTTTTTTAGTCAAGTCAAGTACCAAGTGGCAGTCATAGAAACCAAGGACAGCTCATATGAGGTTGGATTACTGAAAGCAGCTGTAGAAAGTTTCAACTTTAGTGTGTCAAGTGAAATTGGGAAGTTGATTCGCCATAGTCTGGAGTATGCAATTTCCCACACAGATGTCAAGGAATATATCCCCCCATGGGACTACACTAGAGTGTGTGACCGAAAAGGAAACCTGGATCCCAAATACAGGATGTGTGAAAAGGCAGACAAGGACTTGGCGTTAAGGAAGAAGCACGGGAATGGTGAGTGTTGTGAAATATTCTCAATGATAGATTTTTTATTAGCCGTAGTCTACTTAGGCTAATAAAATATTCTTAAGCCCCATACTACATATTCCAGTAGCTTAATTTTTATATCTGAATACTTCCAATCTCCCTTAATTCCATTAAAATTTTTTCATTCTTTTCCTTCTTCTGCCTTGCTTTCCCAGTATTCTCCACACCCATAATTCTAATGCCTCCGATCTATGCAAATCCTCCAGCCTTAGGGATCATGTATTCAAGCCATGCAAATCAATTTCTATTCAATCAACTGCTAATGTCTGTACCAATTCATCATTCAGTTTAAAGTGAGCTGCTGTTTATTGTTTTCATTGTCACCTGTATGCATGGAGAACCCCTTGATTTACATCAAAATGGCTTACGCTGCCTTAAGTGAAATGACTTTTACCAGATTTCCATAATATGAGGATTTATTTTTCAAGAAGGCTGGACTTTTAGAAAATAGGTTCACAGACCTTTTGGAAACACAGAATCTAGGTGCTCTGTTTTCCTAAATCATCAGTTTTTTTAATCATTATAATAATCTTAGTAGTTAAAAAATACATTTACACCCTTGTCAGATTTTTAATGCTTGTCAGATTTCATTGAATTAAAAATTCAATGAAATCAGGTGCTTTCAAGTTGGTCACATGGACTCCTTTTCCTGGGAGGGGATCTACCAGCAACTTCAACCCCTTACTTATTTTATGAACTTGGGAAATTCATTCTGAAATGGCCTTACAAAACTGGGCTTAAGAATTTCCAAGAAACTGCGGTAGATGCTGCAGCATTAACTTTTAACGGAGTCATCCGCTAATATATATTTCAATACATCTTGAACTCTGAAATTTTGGGGGCTTTAAAGGAGCAAGAGGCTGAGATGAAATTCCGTGCATACAATGTCACAGGCATCGCGCACGACTACGAATGCGTACATTGTACGTATGGTATTTTGCCACAGCGTCTTGTTCCTTTAAAGCCCACAAATTTCAGAGTTTAAGAGGAAGCCTCGATAGCTTAACTTGCTAAAGCACTCAGCCAAACATCGAGGGATCTTGGTTCAAATCCTGGTCAAGGGGAATGATTTTTACACTCTGAAATTGTTGCATTGAGGCCAAGAACTTTGATTCTAACCAAACTTCTACTATGTCATTTACATATATTTAAAATTGTCATGTAACTCACCAAATCAATGCATGGTCTTTATTTTCAGATCACCATGCCTCAGTCAAGTCCAACCCTGTGCATTTCATCAACACAGATCTTGAGCTTCAGTAAGTCTGTCACCTTTTTCTTTCAAATTTTATATTACTGAACATCCCCATGGACTACTAGTTTGATGTGGTTGAGAGATTTAAAGGATCTGATGACCCTTAGAGCTGTGATGGCTGAAGCATGATTATTGTTCCTGGTAGTGTCATCTATACCAGATAGGTTGAAGGGTAGAGGAGCCATATAAAAGGTGGTTTGTTCAGCATCTGTTTCTGTGAGGTTGCTGCAAAGAAATCTGACCCCAATGGGGTAGTGATTTGAGTGATGGTGTCACATTAAAAACACAATTGAGATAGGAATTTAGATTCAGAAAACCACTCATGCTATGATTTTCTGATGGACACATTTTTGAGAATGGGTCCTGGAAACTGAAGGACTTTGTATTCAGGAGTGGGTGTCAAACCTGGCAGTGGAGGAGGCAAGACTTATGCTTCATCACATGAAAACATAGCACATTGGTTAGAATCGGGGCATGGAATATGAGGACTACGTTGAGAACAGGTAAGTTAGAAAACATCAAGTGAGTATTAGAGAGAGGAAATATTTTATTTTTATATTTCATAAATATGTTAGAACCGTGCCAGGTGGAATGGAAGGATAGCTGGGATTGTTGCAGTGATAAGCATAGAGTGATCTTCAGCAAAGTGCCAAAGGGCCAAAGAGAGGTAGAAGTGTTACTAAACAAAAGATAGGAAGGAGAGTAATAAAATTTGGGCGAGTGGTAAAATATTTTAAGTAACTGTAAAAGATAAACCAATGGACTTTGTTCTTTTTCAGGTCTACATGCTGACAAGTAATCATAGGAAGGTTGAAGTAGATAGTATATACAATCAAATATTGGAAATGATTTTAGGTGTCTCTGGATGGAAACACTTGACAGAGATAGGGGAAATGGAAAGAATACAATAGCATTGAACAGAGGAAATGGTTTAATTTATTATTTACCCATGTTTTAAATGGTGTGAAAGACCTAAGTACTCAAATATATAGAAAATTTTTGGGGATCCAGAGATCAGACTATGTTATGACTAGGCACAGATTTAGGGACAGTGTAATTAATTCACATAGTTTTCCAGGAGTGAATGTGAATTCAGGTCATGATTAAGTGCTAATGAAATTTACCATCAACTTCAAGAGGATAAATCAGGGAAGACAAATGAGGTAATTGAATGTAGATGCTCTAACTGGAATAAAAAGGAAGAACTACAAGGAGGTAGTCGAAAAAATTTTATGTTGATTCAAAATGGGCATAGATAGGCAAGGGAGGCTAAACAGGGCTGCTCATTATCACCTAAAGCTTTTCAACATATCTGAAAATTAAAATTGATAACAGAGGCATGGGAAGAGATGGAGCCAGAAATAAAATGCAAATATTTTCTTCTGCTCTCAGGCCCTAAATTCCCATTTGGGTGAACATCCCCTTCAAAACTCATTTCTCCAGGAGAGTGTTGGGAGAAGAGCTCAGATTAATATGATTTCCCACTCATCTTACAGCTCCATGAAAATGATATTTAGTGCCCAAACTAAGATATGCAAAATTTCGTCTCTGCATAACTATGGTAAAACCTTTTTGTGAACCCTTAAGTGCAAAATATTCCTTAAATTTGAAGCTAAATGTAATCCCCAGCCAAAGACATGAGACATTGCATTATTTTAGTTTTAATAAATTGAACTATATCTGCAATAAAATTTGGAGCATTAAAAATCCCTACTGTGAAAGGAAAGGCTTAAAGGGTATTTTAATGCATGTGTATGTTTTTTCAATGGAATTCCATAACTCTGTTAGTGAATGGAAAAACTTGAGCATGTTGTGAGTGACAAAATGAGCCAGTATTGAAACACAGTCAGTTGCCTGATTATTTTTTATTTCATGCTAAATAATCTCCTCAATATCTTATTTTCAGAGCATTTGAGAAACAGTTACTGGTGTCTATGAATAATTATATGAGGAAATTGATTGATGAGGCCAGCAGGATCATAAGCCTACAAGATATGAAAAAAATCAAATACAAATATTATGTCCGGCCATGGAATGCTAAGGTATTATTTTTCATCAGTATGCAGATTAGTATGGATAATATTAATCCTTTTTGTTTTCATAAATGTGTATTTTTAGTAGTATGAATGCTCCTCAGTCTATGAACCTGCACATTGCTAAGATTACTGGAAATTTGATATTATTCCGCATTATAATTCTTGGTATGGGAAAATTTTAATTAAAATTGCAAAAATTAACTATAATTTTGAATGATCTTATAATCAGTCTTAATCTTTATCAGCACAAAGGTCATTGAATAGAATTTTGCATTTTCTGCAGTTGCATATGAGTTCTTAGTTAACATTTTTCAAAAGCTTGTTGATTACATTTTATACCTATTTCTCCAAAACGTTAATTTCACTTAATACTTTCATGTGAATTAATGACATGGTAAACTCATGAAGTGTTCATGATAACCATTTACATACCAAAATCAATAATCATTTGTCTTAGGCTTTATTTAAGTCAGTAATTTACTCACATCTTCACTATGCTTGTCATATCTATAATTTTTTATGTCATGCCAACTAATTTTTTTCCACATATAATTGTAAGAAAGATTTATAATCTCCAGGGTCTTTGAAGGGTTGGGAACATGAAAATCAGTTCTAGTGAATGTGACCAAAATCATAGTAAAGGGAGGGATCTTAGCCTATGGACAATGTGCCTCTATGCACTTGACTATTATGGTTTTTCAGATATCTTTGGGACTGAAGGGCTGACCAGATTTATTTGGGTCATGGTAAACTTAGCATGTGACTTTGGGTTTACATGGTAGGCGGAGTCTAGCCTTTTGAAAATTCAGTCATTCCCAGGCCTCAGTTTTGTTCACATCATGTATATGTATGCTCTGTTGGCAAAGCCTCTGATGCCTCCATTAAATTGATTTCTCCTAGTTATTTTCTATTTTTTTCCTTTTCCTATTTTACCTCCTTTCTCTACCTTCAAGTCTCTAGAGTTCCTTCTTCTGTCCTCCCATTTTTCTATGTCTTGTCTACCTTTTACCCTCACCATCATAATCATTTCATCCTCTCTTTATGAGGATATTTAAGAATTTTTCAAGGACCTTTGAAAAACTTATCAAGACAAATGGGTGATAGACAGCAGATTTGTGTGCCATTTGGTGTCAAGTCGGCTAATTTGTTACAAGGAACATGAGTATGATATTTATTTATCATCACCTTTTGACAGAGAAAGATTTTAAACTTACTTTTGAAATGCCCAATTGCAAATTATCAAGGCAATTTCTCTGCATGGATCCCATTACCCTGAAAATCCAGGTTAATATCTAAGATAAATCCCCACCATAAAAATAAGTGCAACCAAGGCTGTCACTATTTTTTAGTGACTGTAACATTGGCCTGTGAAAGTTTCTCCTATTACTCTTCTCCCCAACTTGAAGAATATCCACAATATTTGGTATATTGAGGCAGATATTTACTCTGTTTTCTTATATTTTTCAGGATCCACAGGGAATGTACAGGTTTGGAACAGTTTCCATATTTGGAGGGATTTTGGAAGATTTATCGGCCATGTTTCAAGGGACACACATAATAGATCACATGGAGTTTGATGATAACTCAATGGTTTTAAGTGCACAGATTCCTTTTTGGTGGATATTGATGGTGAGTTCAAACTTTCATTACTTCGCAACAACCATGATAGTATTCGTGATGCTATAAATAATTCCTTCAGGTTTAACTTTGTTGAATTGCATGAAATCCATTGTTGGTAATTAGGCACTTTTTAATTTTTCCAAAGTATTTCAATTTCACTATGTCATTATCAAGATATGATTACCAAATTAAAATTTCATTGGACCCAGTGGTGCTGTGACTTAAACATCTATAGGAAAAATTAAAACTGGAAAATGAGTTGGTGCAGTGGCTGAAGAACTGCTTTCTCTTAGCAATCAGCATTGGTTTACTTACAAAGAAATAAGATCAAACTGTTTATCATTTTCCTCTGTTTATGAAGTTGTGAATTTAATATTTGCCCTAGAAATTTTGCCGTACTGATATGGTAGCCAACCTGCTTTTTGAGACAACCTACCTGGTTCAGCGGAGTTACTGTATTCTACTGTAATCAACTAGATTCAGTCGGCCTGTTTGTTGTGTACCACAATCAGTCAGGATTGGTAGAGCTATGGTAGAAACCAAACAGCTTCATTAATACATGATGAAATGCCTACCTTCTTTTAGGTTCTTTAATTATCCACTTTCTATCTCAGTATTTTTGTTTAGGTAGCTGATTATCAAATGGCACAGATAGATCACAATGAAAGAGAAATGAAAAAATTGATACCTCACATGCCAAGCTAACACCATATGAAATTGCCTGGAGAAGCATTCTGAAACTGTTGATGCATAGGTGGAATTTTCTGATTGTTTTTGCTGATTAGGTCACCTTCATCATGATAACAACAACTTTGATCGATAGTACAATTGACAAGACTTTAGAGAAGGGTGAATGAGGAGTAATGGAGGGAAGTGAGTTGATGTGGTAGAGGAAAAGGTTATTTGTAAGACCTAATTAGTAGTTGATAACTAGGTAATATAATGATTTAAACTTTCTCAATTTAGTGTTTTTCTCGGCTTCAGGAAATTATTCCGTAGAGGAATGTAAATTCCACTCTATAAATATTGAAGCCAGGACTAATTCTTGAAAACATATTTCTATAATTATGTATTATATTTATATTAGAACAGCATTGCCTACAGATTTTTCTGTAGGTACATTTATAATGAAAACCAGGTAAAATTAATAGCTATTGATTTTACCTGGTATACTACATATGTAGAGCAAGAAATAGCTGGGTTGAAGTAGGGCTTGGTTGGCTACAGTTACGTCTGGATGGATTGTTCTACTAAACCTGGAATAAATTTCTATGACGGATACGCAAAAAATGTGTACATGAGCAGAATCTGTTTTTCTAATAGTTGAAACAATGTTTTTTATAATTGTTAATTTTTCTGATAGTCATTAAGATTCCATTTTCTACATTACAAATAAATTCCATTCTCTCTTATTAATTTGTTTTTCTTCCACTTACAAGTTTCAAGCTAATGCCTCAATCATCCAGGATAGTAAACTCATTACTACAAAGATTAAAGGAGAGCTGTCTTCCTTAATTTATCATGTCGAGATTCGTGTGGATGATTACAAAAAAGTCACCATAAAAGATTTCAGTGTTGAGTGCCTTGGGTGAGTTTACTTTATTTATTTTTTATTTCATCTTATGTTTTACAATGTTAAAATATAAGATATGTCACACAAACACAAAAAAATATAAAATATATTTATATGAGATACGGTTTTAATGAAATTATCACTTGTGTATTTTGAATAGTTTCTTTCACATTCCTACCAATGTGCATCACATACAGGGTGAGGCAGAATGGACTCTTTGATTTGACGGGTATATTGTAAAACAGTAGCCAAGATAATCAAAAAAAATTTTTCCTGAAAACTATATCCAATGTCATTTTATTCTCATTAGGTTTTGAAAATTATTTCATCCAGGTGACGACCTTGGTGAACGATGCACATGTTGGTCGTTCAAAAAAGTTTTCAAAAACTCTTCTAAACATAACTTGCGTTATTCGAGCAATGAGATCTACAATTGCCTCCACAAGAGCTTCCAAGGTTCTTGGTTGAACTTTGTAAACCTCAGCTTTGAGATATCCCCATGGAAAAAAATCACATGGGCTCAAATACGGGGAGCAAGGGGGCCATGGTACATCCCCTCGTAAGGAGATCAGGCGGCCGGGAGAAATTGTTCTTGCAGGATTTGGCATGAATGACGGGCGGTGTGAGCTATGGCACTATTCTGTTGAAACCAAAAGGCTGCTGTGTCTTTTTTTTCACTACACTCTTCCATTTTGGGGAGTTAAAAGTTCTCCAGTATCTCACAATAATGCACAGAGTTCACAGAAACAGCTGAACCTTGAGGTTCAAAAAAAGTAAGGCCCAATAATGACTATAGAGGACACACGCACCAAACTGTCAGTTTGGGGCTAGAAGAGGTCTTGGGTGAAGTTTGCAAGGGTTGTCAGTCACCCAGTAACAAAAACTTTGCTTATTTACTTAGCCAGAGAGGTGAAAATGCACTTCATCACTAGACCACAGCACCCTCTGCATTGCTGCCACACTATCATTGTTCCTAAAGAACGTTTCTTTGACAAAGCCTTGATGCTTACCAGAGCAATGTATGGTAACTACTAAAAAAGGCGTTGTTTCCTCCAGCTGAAGCCACTAATGCCACTCTGCTAATTTATTTGCGCACTCTTCAGTGATTTTTCAAACTAGGGGGTCCATCCTGCTCCAACCTGTATATCCTAGATAATAATGAGTAGTTGCTTCACTCTGGAAGTGATATAATGAAGTGAAGTTATTAACTGATTCATAACTTGAAGGGCTAAAGAGAGTTCTTGCAAAATAATGAATTAAAAATTAGAATAACTTCATTGACAATGTAAATGAGGATGTTTGGAAATTGTCCTTATGGTTTCACCCAAGTCTATTGGTTACTAGTTTGTCATTGGCTCTTCCACTTAACAGTATTGTCTATTTAGTAAACTCATTTGCATGACAGAACAGGTTTTGGCATATTGACCAGATGACACCCTCATCTTTCCCTGTTTGTTGTTATCTCTTGTTATTGCTCAATTTGAGTAATATTCTTCCAGTAGTTAGGCCTCTTTTGAATGTGTGAGTGAGAGTTTTCATGAATGCTTGTGAGTTTGTCAGCTTTTTGGTTGTCCCTGACATGAAATTTTTTCCTGTAGGCAGTCACAGAGAGTGTACATATGTTCTAAAACCCAGGTATCCTTAACGGAGTCCCTTTAACCCTGTGAAGGATCCCCTTTGTGTTGAGTGTGTCTCTGTAGTTGGTCGCTGGCGAGAAAGTAACATTCCTGCATACTACTGCAGATGGGTATTCTGGTTGAGAGGTTGAGTTGGTCACTGCTGTGGAATTTCTTTTTCCACAAACCATCTCAACAAATTTAATTTTCTTTGCGGAAAACAAGTAGTGCTAACTTATTACGGCTATCGAAATTTTCCTCTGATTTGTTATATTTGTTATGCTAGAGTAACAACTGCTAATGAGCTACTAATGAAACATGGGGCTTAAATTTTTACAGCACATTTTCATCATTATATCTCAAATTGGGTAGCTACCGGGTCAAGTATCATGGATGCTTTGAGTATTTATTTGTCAAAATGCTTCAATTCGTAAATTACAATGATTTCTGGTATGAGAGAGCAAACTTTTACTGAATGCTCAAATCTTTTCTCTGTTGGTTGGGATGGTAGCCATTTGGGAAAGATTTTTAAATTAAATACCAGTATTGATAAACCTTTTCCATTTTTTCCTACTGTAGTAATATCGGGTCAATGTTTTGGGCTTAATATGGTGTGATGAAAAAATAATACCTTCACAGTAACAAAAAAAAAGGTGTTCTCTGAGTTGATTTTTTAATAAAGAGTATTAAAAATACAACAATCATATTTTTTGGCATCCAATAAATATATTGAAAAATGTTTTGAGACTCTTTGAATGAATTTTCAGTGAGCCAAGGTCAAATTATTTTTTATCATGAAGCTTAGCTTACAAAATATTAAGTTTTGAAATTATTTTTATAAGTAATACTTTGTACTTTGTAATAAGTATGCATTATAGTTTGGTATCTCATCTTATTTTCTTGTTACCTCCTCAGTGATGGCAGATTCTGGACCAAGTTCAGTTATGATAACAACTGGATGCGGGAATCATTAATGGAGCATTTGAATGGTTTTCTGGCACAGCACATATGGCCTGAAGCGAATCAAATCCTCAAACGCAGCTTTGAAGATGCTGTTAACAGTATCAATATCTCTGCATTTCTGCCTGTTAAAAATTATGGAGCCCGTGAAAATCTACCAACGAGGGCAAAGACATGGGATGGCTTCAAATCCTGTGGTGATTTCCCTGGGATGGTTCCAACAGTAGAAGCAAAACTTGACAGTAAGAACTAAAACCTTCCTTTTCCAAGTGCCAAAGAATTTTAATTGCATGTACATGGTGCTGGACATTGCTATAAATGCATTTAAATTGCTGTACAGTATCACTATAGTAAACTCCTTTTCTGCTAATAGCTTGAATTTAACTCTTTGAGTGTCATTGTAATTGCTAAATTTGGTGCAAAAATTATTAGGCTATTTTACTGAGAAATGTAGAATTAATGAAAAATGTCTGCAGAAATATCATCATTCACAATAATTTGCTGAAAATTTTATAAGTTAAATCGTTATATACAATGAGGTACAAGAAAGAGGCTAATGCATAAAAATATGAATAAATATGTTATTATTTACATTTATAGCTATCAAAATAAATTAGAGCAACAGTGACACTTTTAGGAAAATTTGCCAGTGTCACTCACAGGAATGTTGGCACTCAAAGGATTAAGTTCAAAAGATGGTGATTGTGGCTAAATAGTGTTGAGTAGCAAATAATGTATGTTCATCAGGAACTCATGCACTATGAAAATCTCTCATGAAAGCAAAGAAACTCATAAGAGAAGAATAATTGTCTCCTAGCTGGATATTTGTTTCTAAAACTCTAATTTCCAAGATACTTACTGGCATATTAAAATATGTTTCTCCCAATTTATACTCCTCTATCTTCAAGTAAATGTGAATACTTTGAATGAAAATACTGTGATCATTTTAATCTAGTATTCTAATGTCTTCCTCCCCATGAACTACAACCTTGGTGTGGTTAAAGTGCCTGAGAATTTTGTTGCCCATAGAGCTGTACGAGAGGTTGCCCTAATGAGGTCACCCTTGCCAGATAGGTTGAAGGGTAGGAGTCAGACAAAAGTTAGTCTGTACAGCATCAGTTCTCTGGTGTTTCAGTCACTGGGGTCAGCTGCGAAGGCATATGACCCTAGTGGGCTTGCAATTTAAGCAATGGTGTCATGTAAAAAGCACCTGAGGAAGGCCCCAGGAAACCAACTTAATTAATTATCCTGTGAAATATTAATGGGCATAGATTTGAGTATGAGTCCTTAGGTGAGATAGGAGGATAGCTGGGATATTCTGAGTGAAAATTATAGGGTAATATATAGAGGATGGGCAGAGAGCCTATAAGAGCTGGCATTAGCATTAAACAAAAAGTTAGGAAAAAATAAAGTAAATATAGACCAGGTGAGTGATAGAATGTTATTAGTAGAAGTAAAGTCTGAACCAATGAAATTGGTCATTGTTCAGGTCTACATGCCACCCAGCAATCATAGGGAGGAAAAAGTTGATAGGGTATACCATCAGTTTGAGGACATAATTGTGGGTGTTCCTGGAGGGAAGCATTTGATAGTGTAGGGCAACTGGAATGTGACGACTGGTGAAGGAAGAGATGATAGTTAGCAAAGGGACTATGATTTAGGAACAAGAATTGACAGCAGGAGAAAGGCACAGAGTTCTGCAGGAGATGATGGTTCATCATAATGAACTCTTGGTTTAGACACCACAAACGGTGTAGGTATACATAGAAAATGTCCTGGGATTCAGGGAGATATCATGGTTAGGAACAGTGTGATTAAGTCATAGTTTCCTGGATGTGGACATTGATTCAGGTCATGATTTAGTAGCAATGAAGTGTTATATAAAATTCGATATGATAAAAGAGAGAAGGGTTCAAATCCTGATCAGAGTGAGTTATTTTTACAATTAGAAAATTGTTGAGTAACAAATTTTATTTAAATCTCTCATTTATGCATAATATCAGCATTTTCTGTAAAGAAATGTTTTTTTTTGTTTTTACAGAAATTAAAGTTGTCGAGTTTGAAAAAGTCCTTCCACTGTTGAAGTCAGAAGTTTTGAGAAGGTAAATTATAATTAGTATTAGTTAAAATATGTGCATGCATACATTGTCAGGTGGCACACCAGTCCCTAGAATTGTGATTGATTTTACACAGAACAATATCAAAAACAATCATAAAAAATCAATAAAATAATGCAGTGTTAATTTCATATCTTAATGCATGTACATTATGGTGATATTTATTTTTTAACGAATATATAATTACTATGAAGTTAATATTTTTCTACATACATTAATGTTTATTCTATCCATTCATAGTTTCTAATTGTATTTATGTTGAGTTCTTCATATTCCTCAGAATATGGAAATAGCAATGTTATCAGTCAAATTTATTTATGTAATCTCAATGGAAGACTGAATGTAGAAATCCAGACTTGAGTTATTCCTCAAGGAAAATAATTTTCTTGAATTTTTTTGGTAGTCAAAATAATGATTCATGATTGCTCCGGGGTATTAAAGAAATTGGCTCTTGAGTTTTGGTAGTTGTATTATTTTCCTTAGCATATGCTGAAGTGAAGTCTGTGTAAGGAATCATGACGGATAAGGTTTTGTTTTGTTGTCACACCATGCTGGTTCTTAAGGGGCTGACCAGGAAAGCAATGCATATGAAAAGGGGGCAAAGCATTCTTGACACTGAATGATCTCAGAAAAGAGTGGATGTTGCATTTATTAGGTGAGGATTTACTCACTTCCTTCACATATTTAGGAAAAAATTAGGAAAATGGACCTGCATATGTTGAAAAAGTTAGGAATATGGTATGCAAATTTGGTATTCAGATGGAGAACTATAAGCAGCCTACCCTAGATTAGGGTAGGTTGCTGATGGATTCTGGTACCACACACAACTATACCCCTAAGTTTTGACTAATCTTTCTCTAAGTATTCTTGGACTGCCTATTACACTTTACAATAATTCAATCTTTAGCTCTATATACTTCCAACCGATCTTGATTTCTATCCCAAATGTCTATTCTTTTCCTTCCTCCAATTCAATTTCCCAGCATTCTCCCTTCTATGTATCACAGTCCTCAGCATCTTAATGCTCCTCTCTGAATCTCCTACCTCCAATTCTCCCACTCTCTTTGTATGAAGGTTGTCTGAAATGTTTCTGACCTCAACATGAAGATGGTACCACTCATCAGAAAAGGTTCTCACCAAAACTTTTGGGCACTCAGTTGTTGTTTGACTATCATTTAAGTGAGTCGTGATGAGGGTTGTTGTGAAAATAGAAAAAAATGATTTTCAAGCTTTTCCAAGATTATTCGGGTAGGTTTGCCGACGTTTCGATGGCTGAGTCGTCCATCGTCTTCAGGGCATGTCATTACTCAGGTATTTGGCCACCTTATATAGTTTGGTCAGGAGGTCAGGTATATATAAGGCGGCCAAATACCTGAGTAACGACATGCCCTGAAGACGATGGACGACTCGGCCATCGAAACGTCAGCAAACCTACGAACGTGGACCTGGTGGGAGACCCGAATAATCTTGGAAAACATTATTCGCCGGGAAAATACCAGATCATTCGATTTTCAAGCTGTCATTAAATATAAAATTTTGAAAGGCAATACACCTACGCAAATCAAAGCAGCTGAATTTAAACATAGCCATAACAGCTTGGCTGATTATGAGTGTTTGAGATAGCCAAAAACTATAGTAACCACCGATAACATCAAAAAGTTAACCATATGGTCCTGAATGACCACCAAATTAAAGTTAGTGAGAGGCTGTGGGCAAATCCAAAGAATGCGTTTGTCATACAATGACTAAAAAATTGGACATTAATAAGCTATCCATGCCGCATTTGCTCAAATGTGGGCCAAAAATGCATTCGAATGTACATTTTCTAGATCCTGTTGGAGTGGTTTAGGCAAAGCAAGCCAGAATTTTTGCATCTATTCATGACTTTAGATGAAACTTGGATCCATTTTTATAGTCATGAGATGAAAGGAATGTCAACACAGTGAATTGCAAGGGGTGAACCTGCTCCAAAAAAGGCAACGACGGTTCAGTTGGCCAGGAAGGTGATGGCGACTGTATTTTGGACAGTCACAGAATTGTGTTCATTGATCATCTTCTCAGAGGTAAAAAAATAATGGGAGAGTACTATAAATCTTAAGTTGACAAGCTGGAGGCAGAAATAGCAAAAAAATGACTGGATTTGAAGAATACTTCAGCAATTGTCAAGATTAAAATTCAAGAATTGCACTTGAATTGGTTGGCCACTCACCATATTCACCAGATCTAGCCCCCAGCGATTTTTTCCTGTTTCCTAATGTTAAAGTTTTGCTTGGAGGACAGAGATTTTCATCGGACAAGGAGGTTAATACATTCATGAACGCTAATTTTGTTGAGAGAGATGTCAACTACTATTTGGAAGGGTTAAAAAAGTTGGAGCAATACAGGAAAAAGTGTATTGACTTAAAAGGAGACTACAGGAAAAATAAAGATACATTTGAAGGAAAAATTTATCATAATTTCTTGGTGAATAACTGATCGTAGCACTTTTCCACTTGATAAAAATATTTTTATTTACGACCGGGTTTCGATGTATTACATCATCATTAGGTAATACGACGAAACCCAGTCGTAAATAAAAATATTTTTATCAAGTGGAAAAGTGCTACGATCAGTTATTCATTATGTTCAACTTCCACCACATCATGCCTGAAGCTACTCAATTTATAATTTCTTGGGTCAGAAACTTTTCAGACTACCCTCTTGTTTCTCCCAACATCCATCTCTCACCATGCGAAGAACTTCATCATTGGTTTCTATCTCCATCCTTTTTTCCTCCTTTATTCTTTACATCCACATCTCATAAGCCTCCAATCTATGCTTATCCTCTTGCTTTGGTGACCAAGTTTCATGGCCATACAAAAATTTGCTCCATGTTAAAGTTTTTACCTGTCTTGCCTTTATACTCATTTCTATACTTAAGTTGCATGTCAGTACCTCCTGCCAATTGAGAATGATGCGATGAGATGAATTTTTAGTTTTGGCACCAGTTATTGGTAAGCATAGGCCATGGTACTCGCAGGCCCTGGCAAAGAAAAGCCAACCTAATTAGCAGGGCTGACCCTGGTGATAAAAGTGTCAAGTGACCTTGGAGATGATCCATAAAAAGTACCTGATCAGATGCCAAGCACTCAGGAGAGTAACCTAGGAAATATGGCATCATATTCATGGGGAAAACTAGGAAAAAGTCTGCAATTGGAATCTAGGAAATGAGTATTCACCATGGATCTTGATAACCAGCGGTCACTAGCTATTTAAAAAATAAACCCCTGCTTATTTATCATTCAGAAACTCCAATGAACTATGCTCCTTGTGCATGGTGCCACTGTAATTTTATATAGTCAAGCTGATGTTTAGTGAGGCAGAATATTGGTGGCCACAGAAGTTCTCTTGAACCAGTTTTTTTCTACCCTCAACAAAAGTTTGTAATTTATGAAATTTGTTTCCTCAGAAAACTGGACAGTGACCTCAAAGAGAGGTCACACTCATACTTAAATCACATATGGAGCCTAACCAAGAATAGAGTGTCAAAAGTGTTAGCATTTGGTCATCCAGCACCAAAGAGGATTTCTTTTTACCCTGAGGTATGTATCTGAGCAGTCAAGTTTTCACTTAAAATTTATACCTCCGATTTTGATATGGCATTAGCTAATTAACCAAAATTATATATAAACATTGATGCTACTGCTTCAAACCTATCATTTTAATTGTTTCTGAAAACAGCAAGAGAATTGTCCAAAAGGATTGTGATATAAGCCCTGAAAAATGTGTATATTATCCGAAGTATTGTTTATTACTACATTAGGCAGCAGAACATAATTATTGCAGGAAATTAATTGAATTAAATTTACTATTGCACATTATAAAAGACCTGGAAATTTTTTTGGAGTGGGAATTGACATTACAGCTGAATTCGATTATTTTTGTCATGTCCATCCAACATATAAATTCAAAAAACCTCTTTGAAAAACCAATTGCAATTCCAGTTTTTATTGTAATTTTTCTGTTGTGATTACAATGTCATTCGGTGATTTTGACAATATTTTCACCCGAGTTCTCTTCAGTTAATGTAAGTCATGTTAAATAAAAACAAGTGTTAATTAATGATTAAGATACAGTTGTAGAATCACCATTACTTCAGAAAAATCACCTGTATGCATTGCTGCAAACTTATCAGTGGTGATATAATTACAGTAAACATCATGATCTTATGTTTTGCAGAGCCTGGGAGGAGAGCAAGAAGCAATCTTGAACTTGAATGATGGCTGGTTTAAAATATTTTCCAATAATGATTTACCATACCACCTCTATGTAAGAGACACTGCATATGGAGAAAACTCTTCATTCATCATATTACTAACGGAAGACATTGAGATGTTTAAGGTAAGTAATGAAGAAAATTTGGGTTTTAGATTTGAACTCATCTGACTCGGGTTATCATTATTTTCAAAGTCATCTATTGTATCTTGCAGTATTGGATACCCCTTCCAAAATTAATCATACAGTATTGATTGAATTGAGCTCTTACGGCTAGTATTATTGATTAAATGAAAAACTCCAATAGCTGTACACAGTTTACCTTTCAAAACAAAGTACAAATGAGATTAGTGGGCCAACGCCACAATTCAAAGGATTGGGTAAAGGGTAAAAAAGGAATGGGATGAGAAAGGTGAATGCGAATATGTGGTAGTCCAGGGGGTAGAGCGTTGGACTGCTGACTGGAGGGTCCCGGGTTTGATTCCCGAGTGAGGCACTCTGGGCACCTGCAGCTCCACCCAAGCTATGTGATTTTCGGGTACCAGATGTTCCTGGGAAACCATAACCGGCACAGGGAAAGGAACTGGCCCCCTACCCTGATGTGTTAATTTCACACACTGTATAGGGCTTAACACTGGGTGAACTCTACCATCACCTACTAAACCGACCTTCGGGTTGATTACTGTGTTAATGGTTTTTTATATATATATATAAAAATATATATATATATAAAATATATATATATAATATATATATATATATATATATATATATATATATATATATATATATATATATAAATAATATATATATATATATATATATATATATATATATATATATATATATATATATATATATATATATATATATATATATATATATAGACACACACACACACACATACACTGGGGCATAATTAGTATAAATTATTTAAAGGTTTTCCTTTTGATTTCAGGTAGCGCATAATTTCACCTTGCAAATATCTGATGAACGTGTAAATGGAACAATAGTTATGTCTGCCGAAGGAATAAGGAATTTCCTCACATCCCAATTTTTCATTGTGAGTAATCGTTTGGAGATGGTGGACTACGACCTCTTTTGCGTGAAGTGAGTAACATATATTTTTAATAAGAAACTAAATCCGTATCATTGAACTAGTGACTAACTTTATTTAGCATTTATTCACACCTAAAATTTGTGGGCAAGGAAAACTGCTAGAGGACTAATCGCTTGTACTTTTGCATCTACCTTGATCATTGCTGAAACATTTTAACTTTTTAAGGCATTTCTGTGGTCATCACTATTTGGTTTTTGATGAAATTCCATTACGATGAAAGATTTAATTTTATGGAACTGCAATAGCACTTTCATTACCAGTCTTCTGCTGTCGTGCATCAAAATGCAATAATTTCATAGGGCAAAGGTCGTTCACCTTGATCAGAATATAGAAATTCACAGATTAAGAGGACATGTCTGAGAACTTTACTGTCTAAAACATTTGGCTGGATGGTGTGGGTTCCAAGTTCATATAATAATAATAATAATAATACTTTATTCTTTTTGGTAAATGGTACAACCATATTTAATGTTGTCAATATAAATATTACTCAATTAATAAACATAAGTTCTTAAATATGATGAAGATTGTCACATAAGAATTCATCCATTGGGTAAAGTGGGTTAGCAAGTAACCAGGTATATACCCTATTCTTGAAATTTGGGATACAGTCAGATTTCAATTGAGTTGGAAGACAGTTTTATACAGTTGAATGTTCATGTTATGAAATTAGTTGTAAGTTGATGACAATCTACAATAAGTAGTATTTAGATTTGATTTACCTCTAGTGGAGTAGTTATGGATATTAGATCTTAGTTGGTAAGTTTCTATATTGACTTTCACATGAATAAGAGCCTTAAAGATATATAAACTAAATACAGTCATGATTCCGTACCTAATAAAAAAAGGTTGGCAGGAATCATATGGTGGTATATTAGCAAGAGAGCAAATAGCTCTCTTTTGCAGTAGCAAAATTTGTTTAACATGTGAGGAATGACCCCCTAGCTCAACACCATAATTCAAATGACATCGAAAGAAGGCATGGTAAAGTTTTAAACGATACGCATTGGAAATGAGAAAGTTGAGCTTTCTTAACGTATAAACAGCTTTACTCAGTTTATTACAGGGCTGACTGATGTGAGTCTCCCGGTAAAGTTTTGTATCAATATAAATTCCTAATATTTTAGCAGTTGCAACATCAATTATTTTTGATTTAAGACTGCACACAATATGCTGAGTTTTGTTAGTATTTAAATGTAAATGATTAACATCAAACCATTCCTTAGCCAGTCTTTGCGTAGCGCTAGATTGTACCTTTGCATCTTCTAGATGTTGATATTTTTCCACAAAAGTAGTGCCATCGGCTTATAAAACAGATGTAGGTTTCATGTAACAGGGAAAATTATTAATCATGATGATGAAAAGTATTGGGCCAAGCACAGAGCCCTGTGATACACCACATTTTACTTTTAGAGCTGTAGATTGTCAGCCATCAAGTTCAACCAATTGGTGGCGATCTTCCAAGTATGACTTCATTAGTTTCAGTGCAATTCCCTTAATACCATAATATTCTAGCTTTGTTAGTAATATTGAATGATTAATGTGGGAGTGCTGGAAATTATTTTAGCGCAGGCGGTGCTAGGAAATACTAATAAAGCACATATAAAGCATTTGAATGAACAGCAGATTTATTCTGAGTGCTGTGGACAAAAGACCAAGGTCAACACGGTAAGATATATGCCACGGGCACAACGTGCACAAGAGGGATGAACGCTCGGCTGGGGTTGAGAAGTGATTGGTCCCTCGTGGGTCAAAATGCCTCCTCGTGGGTCGTGCCTAGGGTGACACCTCATGGCACACCCCTGAATCGCACAAATAAATGAACTGCTACATCAACAAATGAACCGCTACAATTAACAGAGTCAAAAGCCTTACTAAGATCACATAGTGTTACAGTGACTGACTCCTTCTCTTCAAATGCATTAATGATATAATTAACTTTTGACTCTACTGCCAAAATTGTAGATTTCCCAGATCGAAAGACATACTGTGATTTGGAAAAGAGATTATTTGATTAAAAGAAATTACAAATTTGATCTTTCACAATAGCTTTTACCAAAAACTGGGACTATGGAAATGGGGCGTTTATATTCTAGTCAAGTAAAATATTTTTGCACTTGGGAAATAGTTGTAATTTTAGTTATTTACAGATAAATACAAGGAAATGAAAAAAAATTTTGATACTTTCATAAGATGCCATTAATGCAATCTAAAAATAATGAATGCTGGAATTTTCCAAATCAAATTTGAATTTAAATGAAGTTAATATTCTTACATATATACAAGAGCCTTGCAATGGGCCAGACTATCTCCAATTCAAAAAATAATTCAAAATTACCAAGCACCAAAAAACCTAAACTTAACAGTTTCAGGTTTAACTTTGTGGAATTCCTTCATGATGAGGGTAAAAAAGAAACTTTACGCATCCACAATAAAGATTTAATATTTCACAACCATGGTGAAATATTAAATCTTTATTGTGGATGCGTAAAGTTTCTTTTTTATCCTCAACAAAAAAGCTGATTGCATTTCAATAAAAAATAACTTGCATTTCAATTCTTCCTGTCTCTTCATCTCCTTCTTGACATTTTGCAACTCCCTTCCCACCCAGAAAGTTGACCCTGGATACACTGCTGACCTATACTTCTGTGGCAAATTGTACTGGTCCTTGAAAAGGCAGCCCAGTTGTCAATCCATTCATGTATTGTGCGTTGAGTTCATTTTTACTCATTTTGGAATTCCCTTAACCAAGAGGCAAATCCATTGATTCATTGTTGTTTCCTGTTTTATATAACATCTAGCCATACCATAGTATCCATTACTGGTCTTCCAAGTGACTACAATGGTCTGAAGACTGTTATAATGGCAGAAGCCATCAAGGCATCCTTGGCTCCACTATACAAAGACTATCTGGTGGAAATGATGGATGCATTTGATGAAGTGGTCAGAACATACAAGGATGAAATTCAATTATTACCAGAGTTCATTCTTGAGAAGCATCTCTTTGGTGTGGCTATGTACCATGACCCAGACCCTCAGAGACATATGAAGAGAAATCGATTGGCGATCCAATGCCTGTTGGAGGAGGAACCAGATATGATAGGTGAGGAAGGTTATGTACATGTATTAATTTAGCTACAATTTAATCATTGATTGGTGGATTTTTTACCTAAGATAAAATATGTCTTTCAATTTGGTTTATAGCTACATTGGTATGTAAAATACAGGAGTTTTGGCAGGGATGAGTAATGAGTAAACATGAACACTGATTGTTATTTCAGTTTATTCAAAGTTTTACTTCACACAATGCAATCTGCATTTAGTGCATACCTGTAGGGGAATATTGTATGCATTCTGGGAAGTCTTTCAAGAGAAATGCACTATTTTACGTCATCATATAGTACACATAGGTGAATTTATTAATACATATATAACAAACTTGGACAGCAACAAACAATATAAGAACACATAAAAAGATCACTCACATGTTATTTCTTGATCATTTCGATGGCATTCAGCTCCGTCTTCATCGGAAGAAATAGAAGTAATGACAGTTGAAATAGGAGAGGTGAGG
Organism: Hetaerina americana; assembly: GCF_022747635.1. Taxonomy (NCBI): domain Eukaryota; kingdom Metazoa; phylum Arthropoda; class Insecta; order Odonata; family Calopterygidae; genus Hetaerina; species Hetaerina americana. Next base: position 16,941,567 of record NW_027286181.1, on the reverse strand, counting down.
GGTGCAAGAGAAAGGGAAGGGGGCCAGGGGAAGGGGAGAATGGGAGGCAGAGGAGGGGTGAGAGGAGTGGTTGGGGGAGAGTAAAGGGAGAGGAGAGGCTAGAGGGGAGGGGAGATAGGGAAGGAGTGAGAGGGAGGAGGTGGAATTGACGCATAATCGGAAAAGAAAAATATCTGCTCACCACACCTATTGCAACATCCGAGACCCTGGCTTCAACTCACAAAGTCGTAATCAAGACCCTGCAAGTCAAAACAAAGGCTACGCACACCAAAACTCATGCGGAAGAACAAAGTGAGCACCTCTCTGATATGAATCGCTTCCACAAAGTGACAATTCAGACCATTCTCATTAGTGAACGACATTGAGACCCGGATACTGATAGGCCATACAGAGCCAAATGAATGCCATTTCAAGAGTTTTAAATTCTATAGGGTTATTGGATGTGGGAAGGGAAAAATAAATAAATAAATAAATAAATATATATATATATATATATATATATATATATATATATATATATATATATATATATATATATATATATATATATATATATATATATATATATATATATATATATATATATATATATATATATATATATATATATATATATATATTGATGCTTGTTTTGTGGCGATCACGAGGACTCCCTAAGAGTCTCTTTTACTTTGTGTAGGAGATATGGTATGGCCAGGGAAATAATTTTAATCTGGGAATCAATGAGTTTTCATATGTGGCAATGAGATGATTGTACTGATTTCGTATAAAGTGACTGAGGATAAATGAGTGCTGGAATGTTAGTATCTTCAAGGAAGGACGAAGTTGGGGAGGTAAGCCTGAAAGTGGGAATTTGGTGCATAGACCATTGGGAATTATACCTAATGTGATGCATACCGAAAGAAACTCAGAGTGACTGGTATATTGAGCGATTTTGAAGGAATATTTTCTGATGTGGTGTAGCCATAAGGGGATGGAGTCAATGTTATTCATGTTGAATTATAGGAAGGAGGATAGGTTAGGTGTAAATGTGATAGAGGCGGCAAGTGAGTGGAAGAGAAAATAAAGGTAATACAGGGGTGAAAGGAGGGATAAAACACAGAGAAAGGTGGTTGAAACTGATAGCACTGGAATAGAAGACACTGCACGTTGACAGAAGACAGTGAAGGATGATTGCAATAAGCAAATATATAGGTATATAAAATGATGTACAGTAGGTTGCTGGATTGTGTTTTGCTAGGAGTCACAAAATATTTATTTGGTAGGTTTGTCCATCCATAAACCTACCTTCACCAGTAGATTACCTTATAATAATAATATATAAAATACACAAACATATATTATATTTGATGTGTAAAACTGTGATCAAGACTAGAATAAATTATTCAATTTCAGCCAGAATTTACTCTTTTATAGACATTATTGGGATGAATTAAAATTTTTTACCTAAATTTAAAAAATTGTATCCCTTTGTTATATATTTAAAAAAAAAATGTAGATTTGATTTTTGTTTTCAACTCTCATCTGTTACTCATAAAACTAATCATTAAGGACATGTTTTTATTTATTTAAATATTTATAAATCTAACAATTGCTTGATTTTTTGGGTGAAAAATTTTTATAGTCGAATTCCGCTTGGCATTAGTTCAGAATAATCTGTGGTGAAATGAGTGATCTAAACTTCTGTTTTTGAGCCTCTTAATTTGAACGTGTTGATTTACAAAGCAGTCATTGGTTTCTATGCCCCATATAAAATAATAAATAATCTAATTAAATAGTAATATGAAATGACTCTGAACTTTGGATTCCACTTCATGATTATCATTATATGTTGAATTTTATGGAATCTACCATCTCATTTGGAAGAATATCTAATTAAGGTATTATTAAATCATATTCAAAATACAAATTGCCGCTATTCCTTAGAAAAATTCATTGAAAATTGCCGCAGAAGATAAAAGAAGGTCACAATTGCATACAATAATTTTGTGCTTCAATCTCTCTTTACATGTCATGAACCATTCAGAACTCATGCAGTTCCCTCCATTTATTGGTACAGCAGCTGAGTGGACGTAAGTATCTCCATAATTTATAATTAATAAGCTGAACTTTCATCTATGTTTAAAGGAAATCGATTTTTGCTATCCCATTCTAATTGATTATTTTGTTTGTGAAATGTTATTAATGAGGTTTAAAAATTTTAATTTCAGTTTCTTTAGCAAATCTTTAGTGAACTCAATGAATGCACTGAAAGATGATTTAACATATTCCAGTCTAAAATATATTATTCTAAATGAGTTCAATGAAATACCTATTCCAGATATGAATGGCGAAATTAAAATTGAGGTAAGGGATGAATGAAATTTAAATATACAATTAGTTAACAAAATGTATCCTAATTTTAATTAAAATACTTCGAAATAAAAAGATATCTTGGTAATTTTTTAATAATAATTACTTAAGAACAATGCCCACACATAATCAAAGATCTCAGTAATTTTCAGGCCCATATAATAAGCTACCAGCATATATATTAATTACATGCTCTTATCACGGGATAAATTAGTCTTGCTTTTTGAAGAGTTACTGTTGAAAAGTGTTAATCCTAAAATCCATATTGTTGGATTTTCTTTTTAGACAGTGATTTTGAGTTTAAATTAAGTTAAAAAAATCAGTTGAGTTAATTTAATGTTCCTCTAGTATTCTGACAAAATCTAATAAAGTTTATTGCCTTATTTGTATATCCTCATATTCTCTATTCAGTCCTGCCTTTTTTGAAGGTATTATTTCTAAAAATCTATCCCACAGCTTACCTTTAATTGATATAAGATTTAGAGGTGAAATGAATGGATTAACCCAGAATATTCCAATGTGATAATTTGTTGTGATGACATAGTTTCCTCAGCAAGGATTAATGTCTGCTTGCTTTCCTTACCAGATTCACAAGCATGGTTCTATTACTTTCAGGATTCCCATGAGGTAAAAGTGCCAACAAAATTTACTGCAATCAATGGAACAATGAAATATTTATTCAAGTCCACAACACCTGAAAAAATATATTTTGACGAGGTAGCCGATGAAGTGGTTCTTCTAGCATACCTGAACTTCAAAGACATAATAGAGGTGAGGGGCAAAATATTTGATCTGGGACTGGCACCATACAATTTGAAACAGTACAAGGATTTAATGCATTCTTTTTTTTGATTTGTGAAGTAAGGGAAATTAATGAAGGAAAAATGGTGGAATTATGGATGGATATATGTACCACTTAATTTTAAACACACCATAAGTCATTGAGAGTCAGTGAGATCCACCCTCACCTATCAAGCCAATCTTTGGGTTGATAATTGTGGTTCTTATATCTTTTATTATTAAAACTGGTAAATGAACTCAAAATCAAAACCTTCAATAGATTTTGGATGCATTTGGATGGTTATGGATAAATATGGATTGATTTTGGACTTGTATATGAAAATGGTTCATTCACTTAGTAAATCAATGCATTCACAGTGGCAGTTGCTAATTGATATTTGAGGTAAATACTTCCCGATTGGCACAGCTATACAGTCATTCACTTTTCTAAATAACATTTGCAAAATCTGTTCTCCTATCATCCAGCATTTGTTGGCTCAGGCGTAACTTTATGGAATTTTTACTTAGTAATAGTAAAAAGTGTGTGGTAAAAGAATATTGAAAAGTGTGTGGAATTGCAAAGTCAATTATTTCATTTCATTTCAATATCTCCTATCTTCTCTCAAGTGTACTGGCTTTGAAATTAGAACTGATAATTCGAGCATCTCATTATGTGCAAAATGTATGGACATGTTGTATAAAAAATAATTAATCATGAAGGAATATCAATACCACTCATCAATGTCATTTGATCACTTTCTGTTACTTTTAATACTTTCAGTTACATTATGACATCGAGGTGAACTCAATGGTGAATAATGAGGTGGGAGAGATAAAAGGTGTTGTGGAGGATTTGATCTACTCCTTTAAAGTCCACATTCACTTGGGTAAAAAACATTTCAGATTGGAAAGTCTACAGCTAAAATGTGTCAAGTAAGTAAATTTTTTTCATAAATAACGTGAATAAAGCATCAGTATTATTTTTAAATATATATAAGTAAAATAAAAATTGTGTGTTGTGGTTTTCTATTTCTAATTCTTCTTGTGTGTTTTCTATTTCTCCTTTGGTGGGTGTAACAGCTCCATAATGCCATCTTTTGGCCAAAGAATCGGGACACTTGGTTGCATAAAGCATCGCAGATCTCAGTGTAAATTATGTTTCCTGGAAAGCTCAAGTGGTTAAGAGCCTCCGCCTGGCAAGTGGAAAGATCTGGAGTTCAAGTCCCGGTCTAGGAAATATTTTTGCATTCGTGATCTGCTTGATTCCGCCTTCCCCACCTCTCCTGTGTTCGTCCTTTATGTGTGCTCCTATCCCTTTTCCTTATATATATATATAAGGAAAATACATATATATATAAAAAATATATATACATAACCGGCACAGGGAAAGGAACTGGCCCCCCTACCCTGATGTGTGAATTTTCACACGCCGTATAGGGCTTAGTACTAGGGTGATCTGTACCATCACCTACTAGACCGACCTTCGGGTTGATTACTGTGTTTATGGTTTTTTTTATGTATATATACATACATATATATGTATACGTATTTTTATGTATATATACATATATATATATATATATATATATATATGTATATATATATATATATATATATATATATAAAGGGATAGGAACACACAGAAAGGATGAACACGGGAGAGGTGGGGAAGGCAAAATCAAACAGATCACAATAGTAAAAATATTTCCTTGACCAAGACTTAAACACCGGATATTTCCACTTGCTGGGTGGATGCTCTAACCACTTGAGCTATCAAGGAAACATAATTTACACTGCGATCTGTGGGTCTAATATGTCACCAAGGGCCCCGATTCTTTGGCCAAGAGATGGCATCAGAGGGCTGTTTCACCCGTTTACGTTTCCTCAATACTATATACAGATGTAAGAAGAAGCGTATTAAACAGAACAAGCAACGGAGAGAATATTACTAGTAGAGATAAAAGCTGAACCCATGAACTTGGTCATTGTTCAGGTATACATGCCTCCAAGTAACCATAAGGAGGAAGAAGTGGATAGGATATAAAATCAGTTAGAGGAGATAATCACGTGTGTTCCTGCAGGGAAACATTTGATAGTGATGGGGGATTGGAATGCAATGGTAGGTGAAGGAAGAGATGGTGATGAGGTTGGGGACTATGGTTTTGGTATATGTAATTACTGTGGGGAGAAACCAATGAGTTCTGTAGAAGACAGGGGTTAGTCATCACCAACACTTGGTTTAGACACCACGAAAGGTGCAGGTATGTATGAGAAATGCCAGGTGACTGAGAAAGGTATCAGCTAGATAATATTCTGGTTAGCCACAGGTTTAGGAACAGTGCGATCAATTCACACAGCTTTCTGGGAGCAGATGCAGACTCTGACCACAATTTAGTTGTTATGAACATTAGAGTCCGTTTGAAAATGATGAAGCAGGGGTGGCGGTTTAGGATATGGAATGTAGAAGCATTAAATAGATTAACAAGTAAGAAGTATGAGCAGGCTTTAGAGGAAATCATGGATGACGGTAAGGAGCTGAATACTATGGAAGAAAAATGGGAATGTATCAAGAAAGGGATATTGAAAGGCACCTAAGAAACTATAGGAACTGTTAATACGAAAAGGACAAGGAAACCATGGATCTGGGATTAGATGATTAGAAATATAGATGACAGAAGAAAATGGAGGAATGTAAACACAGAGTTAGGCAAAAGGAAGTACAAAGAGTTAAATAATAAATCGAGATGGGCAACAAATCAAGCAAAAGAAGCATGGTGGAAGATGAAGTGTGAGAATTGGAAAGTTTGCAGAGGAAGGGTGAAATTGGTGCTCTATGCAGTGAGGTTATATCACTATCAAGAGGTAAGAGGGGAAGATCTGTGTTAACAGTTAGAGATAACTCAGGTAAGATAATAGTTGACTCAGAAAAGATCCAAAAGAGATGGAAGGAATACATAGAAGAACTGTATAGTAAAGAACTTAGGCCAACAAAGTTATCAATAGAAAAGGAACATGGCGTAGACGAAGATAGCTTAGGTCCAGGCATACTTGATGATGAGATGGAAAGGGTATTGAGGGAGATGAAAGGAAATAAGGTCGTTGGGTTAGACAACATTTCTGCGGAACTACTAAAAGGTTTAGGAGAATGTAGGAGGAAGAGGCTATATGGGCTGATTTGTAGTATCTATGAGGAAGGAATCTGGCTGGAAGACTTTGTGAGATCAGTGTTTGTTCCTATTCCAAAAAAGGTAAAGGCTACATTATGTGAGGACTACAGAGCAATAAGTTTGATATCCCATGCAGCTAAAGTGGTTCCAAGGGACATCAACAAAAGGATAGAGAGCAAGGCAAATGATTAATTAGGGGATGATTAGTTTGGGTTTTGGAAGGGAAGAGGCATGCAGGATGCCATTACTGTAATGAGATCACTAATCGAGAGGAATATAGAATATAATCAGGAAGTGTTTGCCTGTTTTGTAGATTTTGAAAAGGCATTTGATAGAGTGAATTGGGAAAAACTAATGAGTATATTGAAGAAAATAGGAATAGATTGGAGGGACAGGAGGCTAATCTGCGACCTTTACATATCTTAGGCTGCTCAGGTGCAAGTGGAGAACAGAGAGTCCAGATGGGCAGTGTTAAGAAGAGGTGTAAGGCGGGGTTGCCCATTATCACAAGTGCTGTTCAACCTGTATGCAGAGGAAATGATTAAAGAGGCTTGGGAAGAACTGGAGGTAGGAATGAAAGTGGGCGGGGAATTCGTAAAATCAGTTAGGTTTGCTGATGACCAAGCTTTAGTTTATCAGTCAGCCAAGGGGCTGCAAGTATTGCTTAGTGAATTGGAAATTCAGCACGACAGGTATGGGATGAGAATCAATATTAATAAAACAAAGGTTATGAGATTTTCCAGAAAGAAAAGGCTAGGCTAAACATTAAAATAGGAGGGCAAAAACTAGAGCAGGTTGAACAGTTTACGTATCTCGGTAGTGTTTTGGACCAACAGGGTCAAAGTAGTAGGGATGTAAGGAGAACAATTGTGCTAAGCAAAGAGGCTTTCAGAAGGAGGGGGGAGGTGATGAGAAGAACGTTGAGTAAGGATATTAAGAAAAGACTTGTAAAAACTTTGATTTGGAGCGTAGCTATGTACTGCGTGGAAACGTGGCAATTGAAGCAGGAGGATAGACCTAGATTGGAGGCTTTTGAAATGTGGGTTTGGAGAAGAATGGAGAAGGTGAAATGGGCCAAAAGAATAAGAAATGAGAAAGTTCTATGTCTGGTACGCATGGGAAGGGGTTTGTTGTGAGAAATCCATTGAAGGCAGGAAAAATGGTTGAAGGGCGTATTGATTGGCAGTGGGTTGTTGAAGACTGTAATAGAGGGGAGAATGTTAGGCAAACAAGGAAAGGGCAGGAACATGATAGGGATGTTGGATGGGATGAAGGGAAGAAGGAAGTACACAGAGATGATGATGGAATTATTATAGATTAGGTTGCTGGATTATTTTTTGCCAGTAGTCACAAAATATTTATTTGGTAATTGTGTCCATCCAAAACCTAACTTAACCGGTAGATTACTCAATAATAATATTATTTTTATGCATATATTATTTTTTCTGCTTGAGACATCAACTATACTGTTCTAATATTGTTTTAATAGTTGTTATAATAGTTGTTATAATTCATTTTACTTTGTTAATTGAAGTGTTGAAAATTTTAATTTAATGGTTTTGAAAAATTATGTTTACTATTCACACAAAGAGTTTTAATAGTTTTTCCATTGTAATATTTTATTGAATACTTTCCAATCAAATATGAAACTCTGAATTGATAAATAAAAGGGCATTAAGTGTATCAGCACATTAATCATTTCCAAGTGATTTCTGAGATAAATTCACTGTGGGAAGTGTTACTTTGTGGATACTGAAAAATGCCTCAGAATTAAAATAAACTTGGCATATTTAGAGGAGTGGAGTGATAAGGAGAGAGGATTTAATTCATTAAATTTCCATGCTTTAACCTAGGCATGGCGATATTAATTTTGCTCGAGGGTGTTGAGATGCATGCCTTTGTCCTCGCCCGAATGTAGAGGACTGGGTGGCAGTGCCTCTGGTCAATTAAATGCTTTGAAAAATGATATTAATCAGGCTGGTCATTTTAGAAAGTGTTTCATTTCCCTAGCATTGTAGTTTCCGGATGTTTATATTATTTTTATGGCAATATGGTCTGCATTTTATGGCCTGACTCTAAAAGCCTCTATGGGAAAATGTTAAGTCATATTTACTGGTTTTGTGTCAAAGAAAGTCATTTTAATCCAATGATTCATGCCAGAGGTGAGGATGGTTTTATTAATGAACATACAGCTTGATTTCTTGGATTATTTCCTGAGGAGTTTATCATATATGGACATGCCCTAATGGATAATGATGGAAAAGATGTTATTTTTGGATTTCAATTTCTTTATTTAAGTTTGTGACTGATAAGGGGATATAATAGTCTCATGATCATCACCATCGCTCCCCTTTTCTCAATATCTTCTGTGTGTTCTCCCTCTCCATTCTCCTGCCCATCTGTCTCACCTACCCCTTTGTCTCTACCACACAAATGACTACCATTGATCCCCTACCCTATCCGTTTTCACCACTTTATATAACTGCGTTGAATTTGTTAATGATGCTATTGTACAAGATGATGTCCTAATGGGTGAAACTAGTTTTACCTATTCTTGTTTTCATTAAATAAATTGTAGATCCTAAATAATTTTATTTTAATCCTGTGAAATTGTCTCTAAGACTAATTTTTTTATAAATTATCTCATTAGTTATTAATGTATTCGTACTCAAACAACATTATGAGTGAGTAATATAAAAGCTATTAATCATTTATCTTCCAGGGGCATAAACATGAAGATAGCAGGGATTTCGTACCACCCCCCTCAGCTGGAAGAACAGATAATCAATTCATTGAGGAAAACATTTATGACTACCATTTTGGATAATTTGGAAAAAATTTTAACCATACCGTTATTGCAGAGGGTCATGCAACTAAATGACGAGGATAATGGGAATTTCTATGTGCCTGTGTGGAATTATGACAAGGATTACAATGCCGCTGAGAGTGACGGAATGTTTGAAGACTTTGATATTTGCCCCACAAAAGTGAATTTCTTCCAGGGGTCAGATGGATTGATTTTCTATAATGAGTAATACACCTGAAAGTCATAGCTGTGCATGTGAAAATCATGAATGTGTCAATGTTTCAGATTTTGAAGCAATATGACTTTGAAATCCCTTACCAAGGAGACTGGCATAATGTATGGCCAGAAATTAACATTGAATTAACTCTATGGGAGGATTATTATTATATCACTTTCTGTGAGCCAGGAAAATTGTTGATAAAACCAGTTTTTTTGTGATATCATGCATTTATCCGTGTCCTTTCTCCCTTAGGAAGTGTTGACAGTTTTTCTCTCAGAAAAGTGGAATGAGGAAAACAGTATTAATTCAGCCTGTGTACAGACCAGAGATATATTTTGTAAGCAATATTTAAAAACAATTAATGAGTGTTAAATGATTTCTCCCCGAAAAATTATCATAAATCTTATTATTTATAATTTCATCATTTCATCCCGCAGTTGATTTTATTATGATGATAAAATGTGAATATTGATTTAGATTAAATTTATGGTCTAGTAAATGCCGTTGTTGTGATTGAAAACAAGTACAATTTTAAAATATTAAGTTAAACCTTTTGTGTGTATAATTTCAACGCTCTCCTATCATTGAGATGGACTATCAGTTTGGAATGATCATTGCAAAATGAATTTCAACTCTTGAAAAATAGATATTTCAGTAGTATTACAAAAACTGTTGTGTGTTGGTTATTTTTTTAAATGGCTATTTTTTTCAGATATGATTATCTTGGATGATTGAGTGGAATAGAGCCTTGTAATATTACAGCAGTGGCTTAAAATCACCTAGTTTGAAATTTCAAATTATTGGCCACCTACCACGATTTGAAGCTGAAACGAACTAATGAATTGGCATGTTTTTACTTAAAGGGCCTTGTACTCCTGCATTTTCCACTGACGTTTTAAAGTCAAATTAGAAGTGAGGAGAGTTCAAAAGAGCAAGTAAATACTTATCATTCAAATATGAAGGCATCAATTTTGTAGGCATTAAAATTCAAACAATGGAGCTTTCTTTTAAACAGTACTCACAAGTGGACCTAAATTAAAAGCAAGATTAAGAGAAGAGCATATTCTTACAGTTTTAATGAAATGTTGGACAAAAATGCTAGAAAAATATCAAGAGATTTCTTAAATTGTGACCTAAGTCTTCCGTTCTAGAGATTTTTGAAAAGGTAAGAAAATATTATTGGCAATGTAATATTCCTTCTGTAGAAAATTAATTCTTTTAATATTAAGACCAAATCAAAAACCTTATTCATTAATATTCTAATTCAAAAACTCCACATTTTTTTATTCAAGCAGAAACCAATTGAAATATTTAAAGATAAAAGTGTATTCACAGTAATGGAAGGAAAATTGATGGTTCTGATAATGATAACTATGTGTTAAATCTTTAGACATAGAGCATCCGCTTAAGCTTTTTAATGAAGGCTAATATCAGTTTAGATTCATTACTTCGATAAAAGCAATCTTAGCCATGCATTTCTTAGACATGGATTTTCCAAAACTATTTTCTAGTGAATTAATTTTTTTACTGTATAAGGCTCTTCTTAATTGTTAGAAATCAGTTATGCCATCTTCAACCCATAATGTAAGAACTAAGATTTATTACCTGGATGCATTTTTTTGGAAAAAAAGCATTAATTAGAACGAGGTATGATACTGGGGAAAAGAAGAGGAAAAAAAACGGAATCCTCTTCCCCCAACTTTTTTCCTTGACCTTTGAACTTTTTCCAAAGACATGTTTTGTTCCTCACGGTAATCTCATCTGCTGCCCTCAACTTCCATTGTGTTGTATCCTTAGTGTGGTGATGAGACATTCACTTGTGTCATTCCAAAATAAGTTCAAGTGCTGAACCTGCAGGCCCTCATCGTCATTGGGCATCCTACATGGGGCAACCAGGCTACTTGCGTTTCAATTTTATTTTTGGCCTCTAATTTTTACCCATACCATTCCTTGTTTCTCCCTATTTTACAATTGATCACCATTGAAAACACACATACATAATCTTATTTTCTTAGGCCACAAACCCGATGACCCTTCTAGATCGATTATTTCCTGTAAAAGACGTTCAATCGCTGGTTAATAAAGTCTTATTTATATTGTTATTGGATTAGTGATGTAGACATGGTGAAAGGATTATTAGATAGGCAAACTGAAGTTTTTGCTACACCCAAAATATGCAAATACTTAGCATTTACACTGACTGAACTGAACATAATTTTATCTAATGATATTTCATATTTCTTGAATACGATAAACATTTTCACACAATTCTTCAAGTACATTCATAAGTGAATTATTTAATTACATGTTGAAAATATTTGTGAAGGTGACACAAAATGAACCTTTCGTGCCGAGGTAAGAAGAGGTCTTCAATAAGTATACATACACATTGGTGTTTCACAGTATATTATAATATAACATTACACTTGTATATTAGTCTTTAAAAAAGTTTGCAAAATGCAAGCAAGTAATTGCTGATTCTTTCGTGAATATTTTTATCTGCCTTAATAGCAAACACAAAAATTTTGGTAATTTTTTAAGCCCTGCTCATCTATCAGCAGAGACATTGTAGCCCAGTGACCAGAGGGCCCTGGTTCAATTTGAGCACTGCTGGGCTTTTTTAAAATTAAAGTGTAGCTCAAATATTGGATCTCTAAAGTTTTCTTTGCCAAATTATTTAGCTTTAAACGAAGTGAGGTACAGAAGAAGGAATAATTCATTTGACACGTATCAGATAGCATCGGACGGAAAGTTTATTAGGGATTCAATATTATAATAAGAAAACGATTCTCGTTATAAATCCAAAAAACCATTATATCAAGGAAATATTATCTGTATTAGTAATTAATTGCTGAAGTCTCAAAATCAAAGTCGCAGAATATCATCATCTCATTCAAGGCACAGGCGCAGATATAATTATTGGGACAGAAGGTTATCCACTTAATTGTCGTCGGTGAAATATTCCGAAAATCCTTTTCCATTTACAGGAATGAAAGAACAAACAGAATCCTAGGTAGTGTTTCTATTGCAGTCAAAATTCTCGCGTCAGCAGGTCTGAGGTGATTCCGGGTAATAATTCAAAAAGCGTTTGGTGCTCAATTGAAAGTCCACAATCCAGAAGAATTCATGGATGCCCATTTTACAGACCGCTAGTTGACAGAGACAACTCAATACTAGAATTAGATCAGCAAATTGGTAATCAATAGAGATTGCAATGTCCCATCTATTGACTGGATATACGAGGGTCATCCGGAAAGTAGTACCCGTTCGTGCCGCATGAAGTGCTGACGACGCGAGTAGCCGCTGGACGAGGTCAGATAGCTTCAGTGGCTTGTCTGCCTTCTCTGAGCCAAGTTGCGTGACGCTAGCATTGCCTGTGTTGTTTCTGTGATTGTTTACAATGTTTAAAAAATTGAGAACGCCGCCAGTTGTGAAGTGAGGGCAGTGATTAAATTCCTCAATGCAAGAAACGTTCGCCCATGTGATATTCATCGCCAATTAAAGGAGGTGTATGGAGACAATGTAATGGACGAGTCGTCTGTTCGGCGGTGGTGTCGCAACTTCAACATGGGGAGGGGGAACACACACGACGATGAGCGTTCGGAGAGACCGTCTGTCATTACAGACCAACTGGTGAGCTCAGTTGACGAATTCGTGAGGAACGATCGGCGCGTCACAATTGATGACATCTGTGAGCATTTTCCCAATGTTTCTCGAACAATTGTTCATGAAATTGTTAAACACCATCTGCATTATGCAAAAATTTGTGCAAGATGGGTCCCTCGCGTATCTCAATGAGCTGGCGGCGAAGGACTATGCAGCAGGAATACAGAAACTTGTCACACGTTATGACAAATGCCTTAATTTGCTTGGAGATTATGTTGAGAAGTAGTTTAAAGTATCCTCTTTCAAATAAAATTTTTTATGTTTGTTAATATTTACTTTTGTGTCTTTATTTCACGAACGGGTACTACTTTCCGGATGACCCTCGTATATAGTTTTAAAACTGGCGGTAAAGACAAGGATATCCGCGAATCGCTATTGAATTCTTTTACACTGAATCAACTTGTCACTTCACCAATTATGGACGATAATATTCTTGATTTGTTAGCAACGAACGCACCTAAAAAAGTCCTAACTACAGAAACTATAAAAGGAATGAGAGACCACAGGACAGTAAATGCTAAGTTTTCGCTCAATGGGGTCCGAAATAAGAAGCCTTGAAGGAAAATTTACTTGTTTAAAGAAGGGGACTAGAATGGCCTATAGCGCGTGCTACAGAATCAATTTGCTAGTTTTAAGAAATATAGTAATCACCAAAATACTGAGGATTCGTGGAATCACTTCCTTGAGATAACGCGCTCAATAGTCAACAAGCTCATTCCCAGTAAATTCATAAAATACAACGCGGATGTAAGAAAAGCATTGGGACGTCAAAGGCTATGTTACGCCTAGATGAAAAATATTAGGGATGCTATTTCTAGCGAAAAAAAGAATGAGATCTCTAATGATTGCAAGATATTTAGGGCAAATACCAAGGAATTTCGGAAAGCATTCAGTGAATTTAAAAGGAAAAGATAGCGATTATTTCGAAGGAGAAACCGATAGGAATTTAGTCGTACGACAGAGAGGTTCAGGGAAATGAGTCAATTATTTATTTACTCAAAAATGATAAAGGCGAAAAAGGAACCAGCAGGTTGGAAAAGGCTAACTTATTAAATTATTTCTTTCAAAGCCTCCTCACCAGTGTCCCACCAAATGTTTCCGATCAAATCGTACCGGCCAACCAATGCCCAAAATTGAAACTTCATGTTATGGAATAGAACGTTTGCTGTAAAATATTAAGTCGAGTAGGAATCACTCACGGAGCGAAGGTTAAATTACAGATTTAATATTTTGCATAAATTGGATGAATGTCTCGTCATCATTGATGTAGAAAATGTAAAATTACCCTCATCGTACTACGATAGGAGAGATCATGCAAATAAAATTAGAGAGATTAAGTGTAGAACAGATAGATTTAAGATTGTATTTTTTTCACGAACGATAATGGATCAGAAAAACATTATCCGACTGTGATAGGGTCATATTCGGGTTAAAATTAGTCTGGTGTGTATTCACTCCCTGCCACACACCCGAGCGGTGGCTTGCAGGGTACTGAAATAAGCAAGTAAATAAAAACAATAAATATGTAAATCCCAGAGACGCCTCTGGGCACGCTCGGCTTCATCCTCGCTGTGTTTTATTCTATTACACAGCCTTCCTAGGAGACCACAGGTGGCATAGGGAAAGGAATTGGACCCCTTAATTACCCTGAGGTGAGAATTTTTCACGCCTTTGGGCTTAGTGCTTGGTGAGCTCTACTCTCAAATAATAACTCAACCTTCTGATCGATAACTGTCATCAGTGTAACGCAAAGAAGGAAGCAAAGAGTTTTAATTCAAATGAAGTACTTTTAAAATTGAATTGGCCGGGTGGCTTGAATTCCCGACTTTCCACGTGGAAGGCCCTAGTTCGATTCCCGTTGTTGGCGAACTTGTGGGGATTGAGTCTTCGATCTGCCCTTGCTCGCCATGCGGTCGAGAGCAATTAGTAGCTCCGCGCATGTTCTGTCAGATGAGAAATCACCCCCTTCAAGCATCATCGGGTAACAACGGAGCAAGCGTGGATTTCTAATGGTTCTGCGTGCGGGCATCTCCTTGCCCCCCCTCCATTCCCTGGGTGGCACCTTGGAATCACGTTTTAACGCGTCACGATTGGGGCAAACGGCCTTAACGATTGCGCGCCACCCATGGTAACTACTCCTGTGTGATCGCTACCGAGCCCTTGAGTGAATGCTCAAAAACATAATAGCTTCCTGTTTCTTTAGCCACCGTTTCTTTCATCCCGCCCGCTCGGGAACACTATTAATAATGAGCTTAAAATATTAATCGACTCTGGAAAAAATGTAAATGCTGTTATGTAAATGTAAATGAAAGTTATGTTGTTTTCCGGAAAGAGAAAGGCTAAGTAAAACTCTAAAATAGGAGGGCAAAAACTAGAACAGGTGGAACAGATTATGTATCTCAGAAGTGTTTTGGACCAAAATGGCCGAAGTAATAGGGACATAAAAAGAAGAATTGCGTTAGGCAAAGATTTCACGAAGTGACTAGAAATGATGACACGGACCTAAAATGAGGATGTTAAGAAAAGGCTGGTCAAAACTTTGATATGGAGCGTGGCTTTGCGCGGCGCGGAAACATTGGGATTGAAACAGAATGATGAACGTAGGCTGAAGGCTTTTGAAATGTGTGTTTGGAAAAGGATGGAGAAGATTAAGTTGGTAGAAAGGAAAACAAATGTCATGGGTATGGCGGGGAAGGAGAGGGGATTGTTGGGTGAAATCCTAAGGAGACAGGAAAAATGGATACAAAGCATATTGATTGGTAATGGGACGTTGACGATCGCGAAAGATGGGAGAATGTTAGGAAAACGAAAGAAGGGGCCGGAAGGAATAGGATATGGATGTTGGACGGAATGAAGGGAGGAAGGAAGTAAGTACACGGAGAAGAAGAGGGGCTTTTTCTAGAGTAGGATGTTGGATTGTATTTTATTAGGGAAGACGAGAAATATTTGGCTTTTGGGTCCATCCAAAACCTGCCTTAACCGACTCTTTTGAGTCATGGATCGCTTCCAGAAAGTAACTCTGTTAAATTTTAGGTTGAAGACACATCAAAATTAATCGACTCAGAGCAGCAAGTACCTCGAACTGCGAGTCGTAGGTATTCCAAAGAGAACATGGAATGCTAAATCACTATAGATGTCTCGGGCTCCTTATGAGTTCAGAGTCATACTCTTTTTCTTCAATCATACTCTTAATCAGTCCAGTTAAGTGCCCAAATACGAGGCCTGTTCAAAAAGTATCGCGACTTTTGTGTTTTGGAGCATTCGGAATGCGTCCACGCACTTAATTTCGTTTTTCATACAAAATTTGATACAGATTCTTTGATCCATTTTTTTTGGAACAGGCAAAAATCGAAGACAAGCCAAAACACGTCCCAGCAAAACAGCTGTCAACAATTAACTGAACATTCAAAATGGTCGAACTTTTCAGCATAAGGGAGAGACATGAGTACCATACATAACGCCACAAAAAAATCAAACATCAAATATACGTAACCGGCCGAAATTCAAAATTCGCAATACTTTTTGGACGGACCTCGTTTACCTCAATTCAATTATAATACAGTATGCAAAGGATGTATGGGTAACAGTTTAATTTCATAAATTCAATTTATCACTGTCATACGTAAACCTATCTCTGCTTGTGGAACGTCTTGGTCGGTCCATTTCATCTTCATTCCTTTTTCCCAGCATCCCATTTCCAACGCCTCACATCTTATTTCCTCTGGAAATATATGAATAGGATATGGAATCCTATATTTTGGAAGTGTATTTTAATTACGACAATTACTGTTACTTCGTTGTCATGGTTCTTGTAGTCATTTATTTGCTCTCATCACCAAGCTCACTTTGCTCTTCGTGGTACCCTTAGACGGTGACCCTGCTTCTATAGCAAAAAAATTGTTCATTAAATTTATACTTAATAACATTTTAAAAATTACTAATTTCTATCACGCATTTGTGTGTCATTTACGGATTGTTTCAAAGCTTGTTTGTAATCGTCTGTGATTGTAGTTTTTTGTAAATAATTACGTCGGACATTGTCTATGTTCAGTTTTAATCTGGACGGTGTAACTTAACTGAAGTGGTCAAATAACCGTTGGAATCTCGATAAACGGTAGAGATTTTCCATCACCTTGATTTATTTATTTAAAATTAAGGACTTAAATATTTTCATTAAATAAATTTGCGACGGGGAAAAATTTGATATGAAGCGTGGTTTTTTTGCACGGTGTGGTAACTTGAGTAAACGATACAAGATGATATACGTAGATAGTCGGAGGCGGGATGTTCTTCCCTATTCCACCATCTTGAACTGCAAAGAGGGCAACCAAGGCTGAAAGAAACGCCAGGGAATTCCGCAATTTACTTTGACGGCGTCACTTGTTGATGTCAACACAAATAAAAGGAATTTCGCAAGGTAAAATTCATTCTCATTGACCAGAATTCGAGCCTGGATCTCTTGATTTTCGACCACGTGCTTTAGCCATCCGTCGAGGCATTCGTTTATGATTGTTAAGTGTGGGGAGAAAAGATACCACATCGGAGTATAATTGGCCGGTGCATCAGGGTTCGAATTCCGGTCAAAGCGAATGATTTTTACCTTGCAGAATTCCACTTATTTGTGTGCACATTGGCAAGTGACGCCGTCGAAGTAAATTGCAGAATTCTCTGCAGTTACTTTAATTTGAAGAAATTCCTCGCAACCGGTAGTAATTAAGATTGAACAAATAATAGTGCCCTCCCCGGACTACAACCTTGACGTGATGGAAGGGCTTGTGCGTTCCGATGACCCCTAGAGCTGTGCTGGCGGGAGTAATAATTATTGCTCCTGGTAGGGTCACCCATGCCAGATAGGTCGAAGGTTAGGAGCCAGACGAAAGGTAGTCCACGCAGCGTCTGTTCCTCAGTGAGGCGGCTGCAATGGCGTCTGACCCCAGTGGGGCGGCCAGTAAGTGATGGTGTCACGTTAAAAACACTATTGAGGAAGGCAACGGGAAACCACCTCAATTATCATTCCCTAGAAAAATATGATGGACAATAGAGATATTTTGAGTCCTGGCAACCACGGGGCTCGGCCCAATCGGCCGTGTGTCGTGCCCGGCAGCGGGGGAGGCAAGGCTTCCGCGGTCGTCATCCCACGAAACCCTTGCAAGGGAAAACCAGCAGCAGCAGGACAGAAGACGCAGGAGAAGAAGACAAAATTAGTTAGAATAGGAACGTGGAATGTTAGGACAATGATGAGGACAGGGAAATTGGAGAATGTTAAGCGATAGATGGAAAGGGGAAATATAGATATTTTAGGTCTATGTGAGGTGAGATGGAAAGATAGCGGGGATTACTGGAGTGATAAGTATAGAATAATATACAGCGGTGGGGACGAGAGCCAACGAGGGGTTGCCATAGTATTAAATGAAGAGGTAGGAAGAAGCGTAGTCAACATAGAGCAGGTAACGGATAGAATACTAGTGGAGATAAAAGCAGAACCGACGAACTTAGTTATTATTCAGGTATACATGCCACCGAGCAACCATAAGGAAGAAGAGGTCGATAGGATATACGATCAGTTAGAGGACATGATCGCGTGTGTTCCTGCGGGGAAACATTTGATAGTGATGGGGGATTTGAATGCGACGGTAGGCGAAGGAAGAGATGGTGATGAGGTGGGGGACTACGGTTTAGGCACGAGGAATGACCGCGGGGAGAAAGCAGTTGAGTTCTGCAGGAGACAGGGGTTAGTCATCACCAACACTTGGTTTAGACACCACAAAAGACGCAGGTATACATGGAAAATGCCAGGTGACTCAGGAAGATATCAGCTAGATTATATCCTGGTTAGACACAGGTTTAGGAATAGTGTGATAAATTCCCACAGCTTTCCGGGAGCGGATGCGGACTCAGACCACAATTTAGTTGTTATGAAATGTAGCGTACGTTTCAAAAAGATAAGGCAGGGGCGGCGAGTTAGAAAATGGAATGTAGAAGCATTAAATGGGTTGAAAAGGAAGGAATACAAACAGGCGGTAGAGAAAATAATGGAGGATGGTAAAGGGCTTATTACTATCGAAGAAAAATGGGAAATGATCTAAAAAGGGTTGTCTAAAGCCGCAAAAGACACTATTGGAACCGTTAACGCTAAAAGGACTAGGAAACCATGGATCACGGATGAGATGATTACAAAGATGGATGAGCGGCGAAAATGGAAGAATATAAATACAGAATTAGGCAAAATGAAGTACAAAGAATTGAACAATAAATTGAGGCGGGCAACAAATAAGGCAAAAGACGCATGGTGGAAGACGCAGTGCGAGGATATGGAAAGTCTCCAGAGGAAGGGCGAAATCGGTGCGCTGTACAGCAAAGTTAAATCGTTATCGGGAAGTAAGAAAGGAAGAGCTATGCTAATAGTTAGAGATAAGGCGGGTAAGGTAATAGTTGACGCAGGAAAGATCCAAGAGAGATGGAAGGAGTATATAGAAGAACTGTATAGTAAAGAACTCAGACCAACACAGTTAGACATTGAAAAAGAAAATGACGTAGAGGAAGACAGCTTAGGTCCAGGCATACTAGACAATGAGATAGAAAGGGCATTAAGGGAGATGAAACTAAATAAGGCCGTGGAGGTGGATAACATTCCCGTGGAACTTTTAAAATGTTTAGGAAAATGTGGGAGGAAGAGGCTATATGGGCTGATCCGTAGCATTTATGAGGAGGGAATCTGGCCGGAAGACTTTGTGAGAGCAGTTTTAGTTCCGATTCCGAAAAAGGTAAAGGCCACGTCATGTGAGGACTATAGGACAATTAGTTTGATATCCCACGCAGCTAAAGTTGTTCTCAGGATCATAAACAAACGGATAGAGAGTAGGGCAAATGATTACTTAGGGGATGATCAGTTTGGGTTTAGGAAGGGGAGAGGTACGCGTGATGCCATTGCAGTAATGAGATTATTAATCGAGAGGAATATAGAACACAACCAGGAGGTATTTGCCTGTTTCGTAGATTTCGAAAAAGCGTTTGATAGAGTGAATTGGGAAAAACTAATGAGTATATTGCAGAAAATAGAAATAGATTGGAGGGAAAGGAGGCTAATCCGCAACCTGTACATGTCTCAGACTGCTCAGGTGCGGGTGGGAAACGGGGAGTCAGGATGGGCAGTGTTAGGAAGGGGTGTAAGGCAGGGTTGCCCATTATCACCGTTGCTGTTCAACCTGTATGCAGAGGAAATGATCAAAGAGGCATGGGAAGAACTAGAGGTAGGAATGAAAGTGGGCGGGGAATTCGTAAAATCAGTTAGGTTTGCTGATGACCAAGCTTTAGTTTGTCAGTCAGCCAAGGGGCTGCAAGCATTGCTGAGTGAATTGGAAATTCAGTGCGACAGGTATGGGATGAGAATCAACATTAATAAAACAAAGGTTATGCGATTTTCTAGAAAGAAAAAGGGCAAGCTTAACATTAAAATAGGAGGGCAAAAACTAGAGCAGGTAGAACAGTTTACGTATCTCGGTAGTGTTTTGGACCAACACGGTCAAAGCAGTAGGGTCGTAAGGAGAAGAATTGCGCTAGGCAAAGATGCTTTAACGAGGAGGAGGGAGTTGATGACAGGGACTTTGAGTAAGGGTGTTAAGAAAAGACTCGTAAAAACTTTTATATGGAGCGTAGCTACGGTGCGGAAACGTGGTTATTGAAGCAGGAGGATAGACGTAGATTGGAGGCTTTTGAAATGTGGGTGTGGAGAAGAATGGAGAAGGTGAAATGGACAGAGAAGAAAACAAATGAGGAAGTATTTGGTATGGTGGGCGAAGAGAGGGGTTTGTTGGGAGCAACCCTATGGAGGCAGGAAAAGTGGATGAAGGGGGTGTTGACCGGCAGTGGGATGTTGAAGACGGTGATAGAGGGTAGAATGTTGGGCAAAAGAGGAAAGGGAAGGAACAGGATAGGGATGTTGGACGGGATGAAGGGAGGAAGAAAGTACTCAGAGATGAAGAGGGACCTGGTGTAGAGTAGAATTTAGGGTTGTGTTTTGTTAGTAGTCACAAAATATTTGTTTGGTAGTTGTGTCCATCGAAAAACCTACCTTAACCGGTAGATTACCTTAAAAAAAAATAATAGTGAATATTGAATTGTGACACCGAGGAGCTTTTGGGGCTCTATACTGCCTGAGAGCTCTTCAATTAAGGGTGAACATATGTTTTGATTCACATAGTTGATGTGCAATAATTTAATTTTGCTAACGGCTCATAATTTCACCTACAGCGTGTTAAAATTTACACGTTCACACAGTTGCAAGGTGGGGGAATGGGGGGTGGTGCCGCTCTTTTCCCTGTTCCGCCGCTTGTTATTTATCAGAGAGATATGATACCGAAAAAATAACACAACTTGTGAGGTGGGGGACGTACAAACTCATCGGGAACCCAAGCAATGTAACTCCGGTCAATAGCCGAATGCTGTAATCACTGTGCCACCACGCTGAGTGAAATAGTTGGAAGTACACATAGTTTTTTATATCAGTTCCTGCGCCCTTGTCGGCGCATGTTTGTACTTCCCTAGTACGCATCGTTGTCATTGAAGACGTCTTATTATTACACCACACGTGGATTCTCGCGGTGAGTGAGATGTTGCGGATGGGTGAGGTCAAGGAGGAGCGGGGAGGAGAGGGAGCACTCCTTCGCCGATCGCCCGTGACCTTGATGCGGACAGAGGAGAGGAGGGCACGCCGGTTCGCGTTGTGATGCGATGTACAGAGCCGTGTGGGTTGTGTTCCGAAGGGGGAGGGGGGTGGTCGCTATCCAGCCTCTCTTCCATGGCCACTCGTTTCGCATGTCTCATTTCGATGGTGGATGGGGCAAGGTGAGATCTTGAGGGAAAGGATATTCCCCGCTTATCCAAGGAGGAAGTTCGCCTACCGCGGGATTTCCGAAGGAGGGTGTGACCGGGGGAGGTTGGAGAGCGGGAGGGGGGGTCGAAAATGGCAGTGACCGTGGGGCGAGGGGAGGGGTATGTGAGGCAGCCTTCGTTGGGCGCCCCACCAGATGGGTCAGTCACTCGCCGGTCGGGGGACTGAAAGCATCGTCTCTCTCGTTGGGGGAGAAAGAGTCAAGTACCTCGGGCCTCCGCGGAATCCATGGTAGAGAAGGAGTCGCCGGCAGCTTCCCAGTGCAGCCAGTTTTTTTTAAGCCGCGTCGACCAAGGTAAGAAGGACAGGCTCATCATCGATTCATGAAAGCTCTGCAGTGATGCGAGGGATTCGCGACGTGCTGTATAAAACTTAATTTTTTTAATACCAAAACTCGCATTGTTAACAATAATCAGGTTTGAGGTGCATAATACTAAGATTCCTGATTTGATGATCTAGAACAAGGAAAACCTTTTAATATTCCCGAGATTGCTTTCCATATATAAGAAGGGGAACGGTTAATGATGTGCATAATTGATGGAAGAAAAGGGGCAATACATTTATGGGAACGGGAAATGTAGTCTAACATAACCCATGTGGTCGGTGTCGGTTCCTTAAAGAAGCATCACTTCTTTTAATATGACTCTTATAATTTCTAATTTTAGTACCCTGCACGACACCGATAGGGTTTGTGGCAGGGGATGATAACACACCAGACTAGTTTTGACCCAAATATGACCGTACCGCGGTCGGAAAATGTTATTCTGGTGCCTTATGTTTCGTGGAAAAAATCACTTCTTAAATCTATCTGTTCTTCGTTAAGATCCAGAATCAGCTGATAAATGCGTGGAAATTTGTATTAGTAAGCCTTCCTAGAGTTGAACGCGCCCTTTAAAACTGGAAACAGAATTATACCAGCCCCATTCAAGTGCTCGCATGGAAATAGATCGTCAAAGCACCAACCCTTTAAATGTAATTTCTCATTGGCATCATATCAGCATTATTACTATTGGTAATCTACGGGTTAAGGTAGGTTTTTGATGGGCACAGGCTGCGTAATGGTACATCGATACATTTACTTGCCTCTCTTAACAAAGTGCAACTTGACCTTCGTCACTGCACTAAAGCCCATTTCAATGCCGCATGTTTCCTTCCTCCCTTTATTCTATCAAAAATCCCTATCCTATTCCTGCCTTTTCCTCATTTGCCTGACGCTCTTTCCTCTATCGGAGCCTTAAACATCCCATTGCCTCTCAAAATGCCACTCAGCCATCTTTTCTGACTCATTTGGATTGCTCCCAACAACTTCCCCTCCTCCCCCACCATGCCTAGTACTTCCTCGGGCATGTGTACTGTATATATGTAATGGCCAAATGCATTAAAACTCAATGGAATGCATCACTTTCGGTTTTTGATATAGCTATTGATTGAGCCAATAGAAGTTTGCGCATTTGAAAGACTGGTTTAGGATCAAATAAAAAAATCATGATTGAACTGATGTATAAGAACAAATTCCGAATCAGGAGTATCGGTCACCAAGTACAATGTAATTGCTCGATATCCAATTTCGGTATTTAATAGGTAATTATATATCACCATTTTGTAGTTTAAGACTAATTTGATTTTGTGCCACTATTACTTACGATCTTCCACTGATGGAAATACACACAGATTCAACGTATTAAATTCATGGTTTTTCCAATGTAAGGATGACAACAATACGGCTGAGTAGAAATTCCGCCCAGTGATACATTTTATTTGATATTTGAAGAACAGAGAACGTAAATTATTCACGAAGAAATTATCTCGATAACCGGTTCACCACAAAGAACAAGGTAGCGGCTTAAGAAAATTGTCTTATGCGTACTTTGCCCGCCATCAATAAAAAAAAGGATTAATTAAATTTCAGTGAAACAATTAAATTCGTCGGTCAAAGTTTTGATATTTTGACGGTTAAATTTGAGGAAATGAGGAAGTGAACTTACGTGGTTGGGATTGGAACGGGACTGGTTCCGAATCCGCGTACAGCGTGACATTATGTTGCCATCGCCGTTGCATTTATTACCGAACCGAGATGTGGGTGTGGCGGAGAATGGATAAAATTTAGGTGAACAAAGAAGAAGACTAAGGCCGAGGTTTTTATTAGGGTGGGGGAAGAGTGGAAGTTATTGGGAAGAAAACATAAAAAAGGCTGAGTAAGTCGATGGAGGAAATATTTGAAAGTTAGTTCCACCAATTATAACGACTGCAAAATACCTGTGGTGCTTATTTCTGACGAAGATTATCCGTGACTTTTGGCAAAACATTCATTAGAAATTACGTTGGACTTGACAGATATTTTCCATCCTCGAGTCAATCATTCGGCGCACCCATGTCCTCACTCATTTCCAACTTCCGAATCCTTTCGGAAGCAACACTAATGCGGACCGTGTCACTTCGATATCGTTCCATGGTTTCCCGCGATGGGTTAGAGCATAATAATCGATGATAGCCTCGTAGTATACTCTTCAATACTGCCCAAATGGGTGAAAACGTCATAGGTCGTCCAAGTAGGGTCCATATGGTTGGTATTACCTGTCAATTGCGTAAACGCCTAAGGTTAAAAAAAAGGAAGGGATTGACAGATGATTAATTTCATTTGAAGGAGTGATGTTGAAATGAGGATTGTGTATTCCAGAATCATCATCGTCAGAGTAATCTACCGATCAAATGTAGGTTTTGCACTGTAACTAACAACTTTCATTTACTACACATCGTGTAGTTTTCATCTTTTTCGTCCTTGCCTGTTTTCTTCTCTTCAAATCTAACACCTATCTTCTCGCCGTTCAGCAAGTTCATTCTCTTCTTTCCTCTTCTTCGATAACCTAACGCTCTCCCTTTTGAAACGTGCTTCAAACTTTCGAAGTAATAAATCATTCATATACAATAATTATGTAAATATTTAATTGTTCAAT
Organism: Hetaerina americana; assembly: GCF_022747635.1. NCBI lineage: Eukaryota > Metazoa > Arthropoda > Insecta > Odonata > Calopterygidae > Hetaerina > Hetaerina americana. Next base: position 16,916,732 of record NW_027286181.1, on the reverse strand, counting down.
TATAATACACATACAATATATCACGTCATTTAATCATATTATTAGCAGTATCAATAATCGGTAGATATGTACGTAGTGACGACTTCTCTGCCGCCAAGATTTTTAGTTTCCATTAACAGCCTCCACTCAGCAACTTGTGCCCATATTTGTTAAATACAACCTGAATCCAAAAATATTAATTCTCACCCTGTATACCCGAGTCTCATGACTCTGTTGTTGTTTCTGAATATTGAACTTCATGTAGTTCTGGGTTCATTCGCTATACAAAGGCACTTCACTTACCTCTAACAATTAAATGTTCTCCATCAATTACGAAATTGAGGTTTGTAGTAATTGTGAATTTCAATTGTTCAAACAATTAAAAACGTAGGTGAGGTGGAAAATTTTCTCATACATTCCATAAAATACTGGCTATTAATGAAGTTTAATATCTCCCTCTTCAGTAAAGGTAAAAAATGACGTAGACCACGTCCACTTCATTTTAGATGCCTACTTAAAGAATTGATGCATTGGAAATTCACTCATAATGGCATAGATTTATCATGATGGTATAAACTAGAGTACACGTAGTTATCATAATCTCGAATTTTTTAAGTGTAGGATGGCGTGTAAGTAATGAATCTTTCAAGTTAAATAAATGTTTTAGAACCCTATTCAGAAAATATCTCAAAATCTAATAAACCAAGTTCCGGGGACAGCTTGATGAGGCAAGCTTGTAAGAAACGTTCGAAAGAACTGTGAGGAGGCGGAGGAGAAGACTAAGTTTGTGAACGTTGTGAAGAGGAATATCCCTGTAGACATGAAGAGAAGGGTACAATCTAGGGAAGAATGGTGGAGCTGTTACGGCCTGCCTAGCAGAATACTACACATGATGATGATTTCTTGAGAGATCAAGGCTGACGAAGGAGATAAGGTAGTCTTATCATTAGTCATTCGTTTTAAGCCCTTTACAAAAAACAGCCCCCACATTTTCCAGAATTTTTACGCAAAGCTATCACGTTTAATTGATAGTCTGTATAAATTGATTCTTTATTTCTTCACTTTTGTCATTTATTTCCCTTTTAAGAATCAGAATGGCGTCTGATATGCCAACTTTCATCATAGGGTTTGTTGTAGGCAGGCATGTTACGGCTGAAATGAAGACCAATGAGCATATATTAAGATTCCATTAATAACAGGAGGAGTAAAATTACCATTTTAACTCTCGGGCTTCATTATAAGATCTGAATGTCCACAATAATTATTGTAGGTAGGAGTTTGTGTCATATTTATGAATAATTTGCCGGTTTATTGTAAAAACTTGGCCTCAGGAAATGTGAAATCATGTGTTTTATTGTTCAGGTTTTTGAGATTTTCCTCATCTTACAGAGATATCTCTTTTACCCAGAACTATGACGGAGAGCGCATCATTTCTTACGAGCTTGCGTCATTATTTTGCGCTCCGATTGACCGATTGACCTAGTGACCGTTGATATCAGATAATTTGAGCGTCGGGAAAGATTTCTTTTTCATAAATTAAAATCAAATAATATTTTTTTCGAATTCCTTATTGAATGGGAAAAACCTTGGTATCAACATTTCACAGTGTTTTTTTGGTTCTAAGTCCGCCTAACCTTATTTAAAGTTAACCTTTACCTCTTTTTACTGATTCTTCGGAGTGATTTTCGATTTGTTACTTTGCTGATCCATTTCATTTTATTGATATAATTTTGAAAGCAGCCCAAGCAAGGTGATAGCAAATATTAGAAATCGTTTTTTGTAAATACTAAAAAAATTTCTTTTGTTTTCTTACTTTGAAATTGCAAGTTAATACGTTGATGCGTCACAGATTGGCAAAAGAGCAAATTTGAGCATTTAGATTTAAACTGCGGAAAACCTACTATATTTCAAGCAAAATTCGATTAATATTTATCCAAGATAAAAAATATTTCGCAGCACTTCAATCAACACACAAGTTAACGTTCTCACAGATAGATGCATTTTACTGCATTTAAATTGGTAGCTCATTTTGAAGGTATGACTTCTGAAAAGAGTGTGTCTCGCCTTTTTTATGGCAACTAGTCAGTGACAGATTTATTCCAAGGTAATTTTTAGTAATGAATTATGTACCCCAAATATATCTAATACTTTGAAAAGTTTGGAATTTTTATCCCGCTTCAAGTAAATGGTCCAAAAATGTAAATTGCCTGAGCGATTTGTAATGAGCCTGAAATTCAAGTAACGTGATATGTTTTTTCAGATACATGATAAAAATGTCGAGAATAGTTAGGCTGTCCATAATTCATGCCGTCATCTTCCTGTCAGCCGTGTTAATTCTACCGGCTACAGCTGAAGGTAAGAGTTTAATTATATTTATTTATTTTATAATGGCATTTATGCATTATCTTGGTCAAGTGTATACATATGTATGCATGTATATATATATATATATATATATATATATATATATATATATATATATATATACATATATATATATATATACAAATATGCTTTCATAGACGTAACACGGAAGTGCCGAATAGTACATTACACAGTAACACACAATATAGAAACACAAAAAAAGGAACACTCACACGTTATTTCTTGATAATTTCGACGGAATGCTACTCCGTCTTCATCGGAAGATATAGAAGTAATGACCAATGGGTCATTACTTCTATATCTTCCGATGAAGCCGGAGTAGCATTCCGTCGAAATTATCAAGAAATAACATGTGAGTGTTCCTTTTTTTTGTGTTTCTATATTGTGTTACTGTGTAATGTACTATATATATATATATATATATATATATATATATATATATATATATATATATATATATATATATATATATATATATATATATATATATTGCATATGAAGTTAGCACTAGTGGACAAGCCACCTTTCTCGGGGAAGAGAAGGAAAGAACTCGCTCTTTCTCTCTTTCCTATCTTCTCTTCTCTAGGGAGTTCTTTTTTTCTTTTCCGTGAGAAACGTGGCTTGGACTACCGAAAATTTGAAAACTAGTGACTTTATTTTCTTGTTTGTGTTTCTGTCTTTGTCCACTAGTGTTAACTTCATGTACATTATTATTCACATCCGTGAGACTTTCGCTTAAGTGTTGGAAAAATATAACTATAAGTATATATTTATATTGATATACAAGTATATATATATATATATATATATATATATATATATATATATATATATTACTATTTAGATTTATATTTATTTCTTTATTTATTTATATTACGCGTTTTAAACCATTTTCTCACGTTTCAATTTCTCTTTATCTTACCCATAGACGGAACAAAGACCAGACCTATGACTACTAAAGCTAACCCTAAAACCATGCCGTTCTTGCAGTCGGAAGCGGAAAATTGGCAAGTAGTAGCTCTTATATTTTATCATAAATATACTGATAATCTCTCCCAATTGACTATAACTTCATCATGGTGGAAGGGCTTGTGCGTTCCCAGGACCCCTAGAGCTGTGCTGGCTGGAGCGATGATAATCGCTCCTGGTAGGGTCACCCATACCAGATAGGTCGAAGAGTAAGAGTCAGATGAAAGGTAACCCACGCAGCGTCTGTTCTTCAGTGAGGCGGCGGGAGACAAGAGGTTAATCATCACCAAAACCTGATCTAGGTCCCACGAAAGCCGTGGGTAGACATGGAAAATGCCGGAGGATCCAGGAAGATATCTGCTGGATAGTATTATGGTTAGGAAAAGATTCAGGAACATAATATTCAAATCGTACTGTTTTCCGAGAGCGGATGCGGACCTGAATCTCAGTTCAGTAATTATGAAGTGTAGGGTGCGATTCAAGAAGATGAAAAAGGAAGGCGGAATAGGGAATGAAACGTAGAAGCACTAATCGGATCGAAAAAGAAGATGCATCTGTAGAATGTAGAGAATATCGTGAGTGACGAAATGGAGGTGGCACTGCTACTGTAGAGGAAATATGAGAGCATATGAAGACATGGATATCAAAAGCGGCATAGGAAACTACAGGAACTGTAAGACGAGATGATTAGAAAGAGAGATTAGGAAAGAAAATGGAAGAATGTAAACTAAGTTGGGGAGGAGGAAATAACTGAGCTAAATGAAAAACTGAGGCGGATAACCAATAAAAGAAAATAATCGTGGTGGAAAACGTACTGTGAGCATATGGAAAGTACACAGAGAAAGGAAGAATTTGGTGCGCTATCCTTGAGAGTGAAGACCTTGTCAGGAAGTAAGAAGGGAAAATCTGTATATATAATCAGAAATAAGTCGGGGAAAATATTAGTTTAACAAGGAAAGATACAAGAGATATGGAAGGAGTAATTATGTGGTAAAAAAGTTAGACCAGCGATATTAGACAGAGAATATGACCCAGATAATGATAGCTTTGGTTTAGGGTCACTCGATGGCGATATAGAAAGGGCATTAGGGGAATTGAAATCAAATAAGAGAGTGGTTCAGACAATATTTCCGCAGAACTATTTAAAGGTTTAAGGAAATGTGGGAGGAAGAGCTAATATGAACTAATTCGTAGAACTTATGGGAGAAGAATTTGGTCGAAAGGCTCTCTGAGATCAGTTCCTATCCCAAAAAAAGCTACACCACGTGAGGACTACAGAACATCTTATTTGATTTCTCACGCAGCTAAAGTGTTTCTCAGGATCATCAACAAAAGGATGGAGAACAAGTCGAATAATTACTTTGGGGATGATCAGTTTGGGCTCAAGAAGGGGATAGGCGCACGTGATGCTATAGCAGTAATGAGATCAGTAATCGAGAGGAATATAGAGTACGATCAGTATGCATATATTTGTTTCGTAAATTTCGCGTTTGATAGAGTAAATTAGGTAGAAATATATATTGTATAAGATTATCATATTATATGTATTGCCAAAAATATGGGTATATTGGAAAACTGGGAGACTTAATCGCAACCTGTACATCTCTCAGACAGCTCAAGTATGAGTAGGAAATGGAAAGTGCGGACGGGGAGTCTTAAGACGATGAGTGAGACAGGGCCATTATCACCTGTGCTGTTCGACGTTTATGCGGAGGAAATGTTTTAAGAGACATGGGAAGAACTGGAAATAGGAATGAAAGTTTGTGGGAATTTCATAAAATGAGTTCAGTTTGGGGATGATCAAGCTTTAGTTTGCCAGTCGGACAAGGGATTTTAATGCATTTCTGATTGCCTTGAAAAGTCTGTGCGATAGACATGGGGGGAGAATAAATGTAAATAAAAGAATGGTTATGCGATTTTCCAGAAAGATAAAGGCTGAGGTAAACGTTATAGTAGTAGGGCAAACACTAGAGCATATTTAAATATTATATAATATATTTTAAAATAACATAATCATTTGGGGATTTTTTACTTTTCAGGTCCTTTCAAAATCAAATAAAGAAGAGGTTGCCTGAATACTTAAAGACTGTGGAAGCAAATGCCAAGCAGTTGATGAGAACTCGCTATAAGTTTGGTCGTGCTGTGAAAATTTCAGAATATTATACCGAAATAGCCTCAAAGGTAAGAATCAAACGTGAAAACTTGAAATACGAGGGTAGTTTGAAAGGTTCTCGGAATCAACGGCAGATGCCCGCGCTAGCGCAACGAGTTTCCCGGGTAGTCATAGGTTATCCCTTTAAGAGTAAACAATAAGGCGTCTGTGCTCTGGGAAGACATCTTTGGTGCGGACGCCTTTCTGCTGTTGTTTCCGCGTCGTGGAGATTGACAAAATTGAGATTCGAGCAGTGATAAAATACGAGGGCGAATCGAAAAGTAAGGTCCCCTATTTTTTTCATGAAAAATCAAATTTATTCTCAAATTTGCGTACATCGTTGGAAAGGTTGAGCATTTAGCTATTTTTGTGCATAGTCGCCTTGACGATCAATCACTTTTTGCATCCTTGTAATCAGCTTTTTAATATTGGCGTCGTATCTTTCTCCCGCCGCGTTGCCAAGCCAACTGACAACTGCTTCTCCGATATAAATTCATCGCCATTTAGTGGAAGTGTACGGTGAGAGGTGTATGGACATCAAAAACGTGTGGAAGTGGTGCAGGGAGTTTTTTGATGGCCGGGAAAACGTCCACGATGAGCAGCGGTCGGGGCGGCCGAGTTTGCCGGAAGCAAAGGTGGCTCCCATTGAAGAGATGTTGCGCAATAACCGGAGAATTACCCTTCATGAGATAAAAGAAGGCCTTAATGAAGAGAGTGGCTGCTTCTCCGTGCAGGATATTGTGCTGGAGGTCCTCGGTTACAACAAGGTGTCTCACCAAAGGAGTGTGTTTGCATCATGACAATGCACGTCCACATGTGTCACATCAAACGACCACCCTACTCAATGAATTTGGCTGGGATATCATCGACCACCCTCCTTACCGCCCGGAAGCTGCCCCCAGCGACTACCATTTGTTTCCCGCTCTGAAAAACACCTCGGAGGGCAGAAATTCAATTCAGACGAGGAAGTACAAGAAAGAAAGTGCGTATTTCGTAAAGTAAGGTATGAAAGCAAAGGAAATTCATGCCGACTCTCAGAACACTCCAAGGGACTCCTTCATATTCAACTGTTTTGACAAACGAGTTTGGATTTCGTCGGGACAGCTTAGATGATGATTCGTGCAGTGGTCGGCCAAAATGCGCCACTACCCCAGAAATTATTGCATACGTGCATGAAATGGCAGTGGAGGATCGCCTGCTGAAAATTTGAGAACTTGCGGAAGCTGTAGGAATTCACCTGACTGGGTACATCAAATTTTAACAGTGGAATTGGATATGGGAAAATTACCTGCTTGATGGGTGCCGCGACTCTTGACGCAGGATCACAAACGCATCAGAATGGAAATTTCCGAACAAGGTTTGACCCGTTTTAAGAGCAACCAACGAGATTTTCTTCACAGGTTTGGGACCACAGATGAAACTTTGGTCCACTACTATACCCCAGAGACTAATCAGCAGTCAAAGCAGTGGAAACATGTATATTCACGATCACCAATGAAAGCAAAAGTAGTACGATCGATCAGAAAGTGACGACTTCAGTTTTCTGGAATGCGAAAGGGATTCTGCTGTACATAATGTTCCAACTGGCTAGACAATTACTATACAATACTACGCTAACCTTCTGGACCAACTACAGCAATAGAAATACGAAAAAATCCAGGTTTGGCAATGAAGAAAGCTATCTTTCATCAAGACAATCCACGCCCTCACACAAGTGTCGTTTCCATGGCAAAAATTCGTGAACTAAGATAAAAATTGTTGCCACACCCACCTTATTCGTCTGATTTGGCTCCATCATATTTCCATTTCTTCCTCAAGCTCAAAATATTCATCGGTTGACGGAGATACTCTTCAAACGAAGAACAAGCAGCCGAAGTTGACGGGATTTTTGAGATTTTGGAATATTGTTGGGCCAAGTTCTTTAGTGTACAGGGAGACCACATTGAAAAAAAAGGTTCATTGAGGTAAGTCGTTTATTTCTATTCCATTCTGAGAACTTTTCAAATTACCCTCTTACTTTCAGGCTATCAATCAAAATTACTCGGAAGAGAGCATGGGATAAAATGGACATTCTTAAAACTAAGGTCTTACCATTTACCCCCACCTCCTCACCAAATATCTTCTTGTATTTAATCATATTTTTAAAAAATATTATAACAGATTTTCCTAGATCTGAGATATGACATCATTTTATATTCAATAGAGTATCTGTTACTAATGCAATGGTATCAGTTACGAGCTCGTATTTTAGCCAAGGTATGGTAGATGTAGATGTAGATATACGTTAAATATTCCCTTGGCATAAATAAATTGTAATTTCCAGTCGGTGTTGAACGATAGTGAAAAATATGGCGTATAATTGTTAAATAAAACACATAGGGAATGCTGTATTTTCCCGTCATTTCTCACCCTTCACGAATTAGCACGATTGGGATTAGTTAAAACCATTCTCATTTTTACGGTAATGCTTAATTAATATTGAACGGCCAAAGTGGCGATTGAACCATTGAATGCTGCAATAAAAATTAATGAGAAATGATTGCAATATTTTTTTCAAATCAGAAGCATCGTATATTCTCCTGAATTTGAAACTGTAGCGCTTGTTTAATTCAGAGTCAGTTTTTATACATTGCCTATCACTTCATCATCCCTATTTACATTATATCCGGTGAAATATAATTCATGTTAATATTGAAATGTCCAATTAACAATGAGACAATAAGGCAATTAATGTATTAAATATTTAGGAAATCGTTTCCACCTTTGTTGCTCATATATTTCGCCCTTCCATTCTGCACAGACGCCGGATAGCAAAAGGCCGAATAAAACCGTCCATTTCGTCGATGGCTGGGCCAGTGGGATGGCCAACATAAGCCTCGCTGGAGAGAGTTCGGTGATGTACGAAGAACCCGCTCTGAAATTCCGCTGTGATGTCAATTTTTGGAAGAATTTAATGGTAAGAAAAAAAATCACATGTGTATTCTCCGAAGTTTGCATTTGGAGACAAAAGAAGTGTGCTCGGTCTAAACAACAGCACGACGAAATGACAAAGGATGTTTGCGACGAGAGAGAATCTTATTGGCGGAGAAGTCGCCCATTGTTTATACAAGGCATTCTTCCACATTCGCTCTCATTTCCTCCTTCAAGTGTTCGGGGAAAAACTCCGAGGAACTTGTGTATTTTCTTTCTGTTGGACCCGTGGCTTACGTAAGCGGGTTATTTTTTTGCGCAAAGCGTCGTTCTGATTTTTCCCAACCACAATGTTCATGATGCGGGGAATAAAAAACTCTGTGGTGGTCAACTCACGCGATATCACCCAAGCACGTCTTCTTTTGGAGCCCATGGCCATCTGTATAATATACTCAGTCAGCTCATTCGGTCGTAATGCATTAACATTAATCCCTTAGTTTTCTGTTACAATGTTTCGGCCTCCACACAAGTGACTAATATTTGAACAATATTTTTTTTATTTCAAGCGAGTGGAATAAAGAGTAATTCTGACCATAATGTGCGGTAGAAAAATAAGACACGATTCTCCTGTGTTTGGGAGTTATTTAAGGGATGCTAAGGAACATTACGTAGAACGAAAAGAAAAAACTGATAGTGGCAAAATGAATACGGGAACGAAGAATGTACACAAAGATTAGCTTCTGGCATTTATATTCCTTCATCTTGACCACTTGATCACACAATAAAATTTACGACAAAAAGATAATGCTTCAGGGTGAGTGATCTGTGACACATACAGGCTGTTTCAAAATGAATATCGAGGTTTTAAGACTTTGTAGTGTTTATTATATTTAACTTACAGTTATAAATTATGCATTAATTAAAAAAGCGACTTAAACAGGTGACTTCTTCCCAAACCTTGATCAATGTGTCAGGAATATGTGTCACAACAACTGCTTCAATTCTGTTTGTTGAGTCGGGTAGGTCAGCTGTTAGCGGAGGCACATACGCATTAACCTTTATGAACCCTCAAAGGTAATCTAAATCACATGACGTGAGATCGGGTGCACGTTGAGGCTATGCGAAACAAGCTCTGTCATACAGCTTGCCGTCAATCCAGCGATCGGGTACCACGCCGTTTAACCAATCGCGTACTGGGTTGTGCAAGTGAGACGGCACACCATCTTGCTGCCAAATAAAGTCATCTCGTTTAGCCTCTTCCAGTTGAGCTTCTTCTAGCGCATCAAGATAAAAAACACCAATTACAGTTGCTTATCCGAAATAGAAATGCCCCCAAACCCCAATATTTATTTTGAAACACCCTGAACATCATTAACAGGAAACTGATCTGAGCGAAAATATTGGAAGATCCTCCTTATTTAACTGATTTTTTCCGATATCTTACTGTCCGTTTCTCGGAAGAAGATGCTTTGGAGAAAAACGTTTTGTTTTCATACGAATATTCTTGTATTTTCTATTCTTTCAGTGTTTATCCATATCCTTCCTCCTTGTTGCTCTTCTCTTTCTTCTGTCCATATCCCACACCCTTTTCTTGTTCATCGTCTTCTCGGAACCAAGAAAGTTATAAATTGTTTTAGCGTGAATTTCGCGATTTTGTTTATTATCCCATGCTTTGCGGGCACATTCCTCATTTGTCATATATTCCGATTCTTCCAAATATAGTTTTGTTTTTTGTGCCACTTCCATTAAAATATTGATTTGTTGCCTCTTCTATGGTTTCAAATAGAATTGCAAGAACATCTGCATGTGTTACACTGCCAATTTTCAGACTATCTCTATTTCTTCCAATTTTGATTTTCCAGATTCCTTCTTCTTCTGTCCCTTTCCTCCACTCTCTTGTAACATTTCCCAGAACGAAGTTGAAAGATAAAGAGGCATTCAAATGTAATATTTGATTTCGTATTTGAAATGGTTCGCAAATGGCAATGCAAGATTCGTAATTTGATTGCCGCCGGTTCCGAATTCTTCCAAGAGGTGACATAACGTTTCTCTATTGATAAAATCACAAGCCATTTTTATTCAATAAAAAAATTGAATAAATATGAATGCGGATGATCTATTATGAACTAATTCGTTTTTATCCATATAGCCGATACCAAAGCCTGTTAAACATTTTTAAATATTAGTGATATTATATTAATATTTTATCAAATTTTGTTCTTTTCGGAAACTCATGGAGACTTTTATGTCGTATTATAGTCTGTAGTTTTGAAGGATGTGACCTAATAGTGGCTATGGAGATCAGGCCGTTATTAATGACCTAATTAGTGATTTAACATTCTTCTCTCGACGGCTAACTATAATTAGTTTGATGAGTTTCAACGCCCTCTGCACCCTTTTCTCTTTCATCATCTATTTTTTCTCGGTTTTTCTAATAATATTACTCTAAAGTAAGTCTTAATTTTTCACTTAGGCCATAAATTGAATTGTGTCAAACGTGTGTGTGAAACCGAACAAAGATTGTATTAATGCATGGCCAAAAGTCATTCATATGTCTAAAACGAAAATCTACACGTTTTTCAATAATACGAGTATCGTATTCTTGATTATCGCAATATTATTCGTATCTCTTCCTCTCTTGTGGGAAATGCCTTTCGTGGGAAAATCCTATCAAATCACTACTTTTACTGTCCCATATCTATCAAGAAACAAGAGAAGCTCTTCAAACAATATACATTAATTACTGATTGCATTTTCAGTATCACCTTTAAAATTTATTTTTTGAGGTAATTTAAGCAAACAAAACTTATAAATGTGTCTTAATATTTTTTTTCAGCTCGCTTATCGATATAATATAATGGAGGGAACTCGTGAATCTAACGGTGAGATAAAGGCGGATATCAAAGATGCTCGCTATGTGCTGACCTTCGTGTTTGACCTGCTAACTCAAACCATGAATCTGACCGACTTCAAGAAGAAGAATTTTGGGTAAGTTATTGGCGCTCAGTTTGCGAGAATAAGAGATTCTAGTGAATTTCCCGGAAACAAGCTTAATCTCTTTCCTTTATCTCCACGGAATTTTGGCCACTAAAAGTTCCAATTCGGTTTCAACAAATTCGCGGAAAAAGGTCGCGATTCTTGTAGTGACACGAGTTCATCACTTCTTACGATTCTTTGGATAAATGGCATGGGTGGCTCATTAAAAATTATTATTTATTTCTTATTTATATCTGCTTATTCTTCTTACAAATGACGAGAACAAAGCCATTTTCCGCATATATTTTTTGCTTTGTTTATAGACGTAAATTTTCAGTGAAAGCGCCACATCATTCCAGGGAAAGCTCCACCAGAACAATTGCCTGATTGCAACGAGATTTATATAATAATAATAATTAGATATGGCTACTATAGGAGTGAGAACAATTTGATTGGAAGTGTTCATAATAAGGGTTAATAAATAAATTCACTTTCGCATGAAGAAACCATATAGAGGTGCATAATATAAATGACATGGGTTCACAGGTAATCCCTCTCGCATCTTCGAATCTCTTCATCTCCTTTAATACTGTTTTCTCATCTGAAATTTCATTATACTATTCCCCATTAGCCTAATTTGAAAATTATTCTGAAGAGATCTACCGCGGAAGATTATCAATCGAGTCAAAGTCAACATTTTATTTTATTGGTTTCGCTGGAATATTAATTGAAGGAACTGAATTTATCTGAAGATTAAAGAGGAAATATAAATATCTATTTTATTACTATTAATTTTTATCAAGGTCCTTAAGGCCCATTTGCCCTATAATCCATTCATTAAAGCCGTACTGAGCCGTAATTGGAGACTGAAGGCTAACAGAGGGGAGAAATTGGGTAAGTGTCGTAGAGAGATGAAAATAATAGGAATTTCGAAAGGAATTGATGGAGGTGCCGATATAGGAATGAGTTACTTGAATACCTATTTCGGGTTTTAGGGCTGTTTTTTTCGTGTTAGATCCAGGACTTATGAGTAGTTCCTGTCCTGTTCATAGTTCGTGGGTATATCGAAAACCTCAACTAACCCGGAAGCATAATGCTAATAACAACGATAAAGTATCATTCCCAAGATACAATCATCATTTTCATTAAGTTCAATCGATTGACGACTGAAATTAATAATTAACATGCGCATCTTAAACCTGAAATGTTACTTGTTGCAAAAGGCTAGAAGGAAATTATAGTTTCTCTCAAATCTTAGGGGTGAGCCTACCCCGGCTTCCTTCATCCCGATTATCACGCTCTGTCGGAATCACTGAGGACGCAGTGCTCATGAATTAATGAACGATGGGATAAAAGTTTTAAACGAGAACGCAGGACTAAGTGGATAGAAGGTCGCATTCGTGTCTTGATTTAGGAAATGGGTTACGTGCCGATACGTGGGAGGCGTAGTGATGGTTCCTACGCAACTATAATGGGAGTGAGGGATGAAAGTGAGTGCCGTTTTTATTTATTTTGTTCCGGTGTCCATTCGCCACTACATTTCATCCGGCCAAATGAGATGTGTTTACCAGTCCGTAGCCCTCACTCTATAGATTAAAATCCAGGTTGCGACGCTTCTGGTACGTATGTCCATGTGTGGAGAGGCTTAAAAATGTACCCTTCGATATCCATTGCAGCTCTCGAGATGTCCGGATGGATGAAGGCACAGAGAGCAGCCGGCTCTCGGGCATTTTGACACCGGTCTTCTCGGCCTTCTACCGAGACACTGTCCTTCCAGATGTTGAGACCGCGATGCACACCATTTTGGAGGACTCATTCAAGAACGTCAGCGTGAGCACACTACTGCCAAAGGTCGACTATAAGAACGAGCGTCCCGCGCCTCTGGTGGACGTAGAGGGCCTGGATATTTGCGACACCGATGCCGAAACGGATGACGATGAGGGTAGGTGAAAGATGGTCGTGCCATTTCCTAACTATTCAGAAATAATATTAGCTGTGTTGTGCTATAACGGTCTCAAGAAATAGAAAGGCTTAGTTAGACATTAAAATTGCTTGCACAAACAGGAGAAGTCAGAACAGTTCTCCAATGCTTGAAATGTATAAGGAAATTATTGGCAGAGTAGTCTGAGAATTTAAAGTAGAATTGAGTTGGATAAAGAAGGTTTTGGCATTGAAGAGGGAGTTGATGATAATCAGAGGTGGTGAAGTGACAACAAAAAATAGTCAATACTTTGGTGAGTAGCGTAGTTTTATATTTCTCTGAAAATTATCCGTTGGTACTAGAGGATAAGCGTAGATTGAAATGTTTTAAGAGGAAAGCGTTGTGGATAAGGGTAAAAATAAAATAAATAAAAAGAAAAATAAGCCAAATAATGATTGAAATTGAGGAGATAGGGGAAGTCTTCAGTGAAATTAATAAAAGGTGAGACAGACATAGGTATATTTCTTTGCAATGGCATGTTGAAGATTGTGATATACAAGGGGATATAGGCAAAGAGGTCTAGATAGGGAAAAAGATTGGGCATGTCGGATGGAGTGTAAGGAGGCAGCAAATTTCTGTAGGTAAGAAAATGTTTTATTTCAATACACGGTTTCAAGGTATTTAGTATTATTTTAAATGCTTTAAAGTAGCAGCGCTTATTCCATCCTGCATTAATCTAAACCTTTCTATACCAGTCGATTATTTGTTGTTACAAATTTATTTTAAATATTTTTCAGATGGTTTGCCATGGAAATCAGTGAAGGAACTTCCGTTCATCGTAAATGTAGGGGAAATGTGGTAAGTCGATGATGAATTTTTTATTGAATCCATAGGGTTTTTAATAATTTCAAAAAACCCTCGCCCTCAGTGGTATCCCAATCCCTCAAGCAGAGATCAGGATACCACTGAAAAATATCCGCGACGATGGATATTTTTCAGTGGTATCCTGATCCCTGCTTGAGGTGCTTTGTGGAGAGCACTTGGAGTGTACTATATACGTCGTCTGTTGGACGTTAAACTGTGGATCCTTCGGCGCCTTTCGTTAAGATTAGGCCAATGCCGACGCCGGGTTTCTCTCCACCCCTCCTCCTTTCACATCTATTCCCTATGGCGCAAACGACCTTAGCTATCAGTCGCCTCCCCTAAAATCTACTCTCTAAAAAACTCACCACTTCAGTTGCATTTAAAAACAAAGGCACGCATTTTCCATTCTTAAACAAACACGTCTATTGATTTATATTCTATTGTTTCAGGCTTCACTTCGTGGAAGTATTTAATATCCATACTAAAAATAAAGACTCGTACTTTTCCACAGATTTTACCATACGGTACAACGCATTTCACCGACTTGCGGCATCATCAGGTACGCATTGCGGTACATCAGTACCTGATGATGCCGCAAGTCGGTGAAACGCGTTGTACCGCATAATAAAATCTGTGGAAAAGTACGAGTCTTTCTTTTTAGTATGGACACGTCTATTGATAGCAATATTTGAATTCATTTCACATATTGAAATTCAATGTCATATTTACCGAAATAATAATTTTATTTATATTGAAATATAAACTAAGGTCTGGGCATGGCCGATATCAACACATTTTTGAGCGATTACATACTTGGTATGCATTAAATTTATTAGAAACTGTTATGAACACTTTTATAAATATTTATAGACGTGGTAATGAGGTTATGATTCGTTTTGGAAAAGATTTTTTTTTCATCTCGCATGCCACATCAAGTGCAAGGGTATATTTCCATACTTCGTAGATTTTGAGAAGGCCTTTGTTAGAATCAATTGAGCTTAATTAAGGAACATTTTGTGAATGACAGGAGAGTAGGCTGGAGTAATATGCCAATTATCAGGAACTTCAATGTGTCTCACACTGCAGGAGGGCGGGATGTGTAGACTGAGATGTGGAAAGAGAGTGTGTCGAGGTTGGGGACTACAGTTTAGGAACCAGGAATGGCCATTGGGAGAGAGCAATAGAGTTTGTAGGAGATAGTGTTTAACTACAGAGAAAACTTGGTGTAAACACTACAATAGGCATGTAGAGATGAAATATGTCTGAGAATCCAAAAAGACTTTACTTAGACTATATTATGTGTGGGGCCAGATTTAAGAAACAGCATGATCCATTCGCTCAGCTTCCATGAAAGAGATCATAACTTAGTGATGATGAAGTGTAACGTCAGATTCAAGAGGATGAGGTTTCAAGGAGTTTCAAAGGAAGTGGATTCAAGGATTGGAAGGAAGTAGAAGCATTATTCAGACTCAGAAGAAAGAGTATCAGCGGGTTGTGGGGGACAATTATGAGTGAGTAAAGGGAGTTGGATGCAACAGAAGAAAAATGGAAACATATCAAAAAAGTATTGAAACGAAATAATTTACTGTGTAATTCCACACACTTTATTTAAAAAAACACGACCCAAGTTCGACGTTGAACATCATCATCAGGTGGTCCACATAGAAACAAACTTGGTGTATATACCTTCTGATCAAGGGAGGGGGGGTTGTCAGATAGGGAGGGTGGAGGGGTTATAAAGGTTACAATGTAGCTGGGAAGAAAAGAGAATTATATCTTTTGGTGTCAATCGTTGACTTGGAAGAGTGGTAGGTCTAGGAGTGGGGAGTGGGAAGGATACAAAATTTCGTTGTCAAGTTCATTTAAATAAAGTGTGTGGAATTACAAAGTAAATTATTTCATTTCAATATGTCATGCGAATTCCATAAAGTTTAGCCTGAGACAACAAATTATATCAAAAGAGAGTTATCGAAAGCCGCAATGGAAACTATATAATGAATAAATATGAAAGGAACTTGGGAAAATATATTAAGGCCAAATTATTTGGGAGATAGACGAGAGAAGGGAATGGTGTAAAATGAACTAAGCCATGAAGGTAGAAGTAAGCATGGGTGAAGACGCAGGGAACGGAAGTGTACAGAGGAAGGATAAAATTGGTGTTATGAACAGGAATTTAAAAGCTTTTTCAGTAAGTTAGAATTTAAATTCCATGCAAACAATCAAGGCTAAGTGAGGCCAATTATAAATTGAACCAGGAAAAATGCAATACAATTGGAAAGAATATATCAATAGATTAATTATATGTTTAACACAATGGAACAGCAAGCTTAAGCATAGAAAAAGAAACTCACGTAGATGATTATAGTTTTGATACTGACATACTTGGCGGCGAAATAGGAAGGGAATTTAGGGAATTGAAATCAAATAAGACCGTAGAGGTTGACTGTGCAAAATTGCTTAGAAAATATTTAGGCATATGAGTCATGAAAATCAATTTATAGATCCGTTTTTCTTACCCATGGTATGTGCCACCTTGTATTTGCTGTCAATTAATTATTGTTGGTATTCTACAACAGCGGATTATTCTGCGAGCTCCCTTATTATGATGTATATTACGTCTAAACTCCATATGGGAATATGTATATTCTATACTACTTAGAAGCTGTCAGGACTATATGATTCATCCAGGCTAAAAAAATATTCATATTTAATAATATTTGACCATAATTCGTTCAAAATATTTTGTATCTAATCTTATTTAACTATAATTAGCAACAGAAAAAGTGTCTTAGAAGAACCACGTATACCAATGAGTGGAAAAGTGAAAATTTCTTTTTCTCATAATGACGAACTTCCCCTACATCTCGCCCGAATCTGTTGAATATATACCAATAATGCTTCTTTCGCTACTTTATGTGACTTTTCACCAACTCAATATTTTAGGGCTTTCCAGAAACAGATGGATAAAGGACTTAACCAGCTAATGGAAAATATTTCGATCGGATTGACGGATCATTTAGCGGAAAGGAACTTACTGAGAGCCAAACTCTCCGACGATAAATTCCTCATGAATATCAGGGTAAGTGATTTTGTAACCTTTACATTTCCAGCACAGAATGCATTTTAGTTCCAGGTCCCATTGACTTCTAGAATTAATGCCAAAACTAAAATTTGTATAAGATCATCCGTTTGTGAAAACTACTTTCGGAGGACAGAGACATCCCACGAGGGAGCATGACATGCTTTTTCATTTATTTAATTTGTGACTTACAGATTTCATGACGCCCTTCACTTCCTTCCCCTTGGTGGTAGGGTACTCTCCTTTATGATAACAGCCTAAGACTTCATAGGGAGAGAGGGAGCGTGCTATTTCATTGGCTTGCTGATTACATGTGGTGAGGGGGAGTTTCAGGGATAGGAATCTTACATGAGGTTTCTTGTCACACTAGTTCAGCCATGGTTTATGAAGGTTGAAATTTATTTTTTATGAATAAAGTATTTTAATCGTCCTTGATCACCAAAAACACACTTTTTTTGTAAATTCTCGCTGATTGGAACTGTCGTTTTAAAATTATTTCATCAATTATCAATCTGTTAAAAAATGATTCTACAATAAACTTCGTATATGGCTGCGTAGGTTTTCGCGGCGGTGGTTTGAAGCATTCTGCATTGTCGGGTTTCACCGCGTCGCTGTTTAATCCTGACAACAGTTTCGCCGAAGTTGCATTCGGCGTCTTCAGGTCGAAGATGAGGGACTCGGAATTTTGCCACCCTTATATAGGTAACTACCCACTTAGATTAATTAGAGAAGCAATTGAGATCGCAAAAAACCCGGAGAACATTAACAGAGATGAAGGCTACCATCTCCACAACGCGTGGAAGAGAGTTCTCCGGGAACGGACGAATCAGCGAGCAGCCACTAGACGGGACCATCTATATAAGGGTGGCAAAAATCCGAGTCCCTCTATTGTTTATTGTTTATATATATCTTGAACTCTGTGCTCTCTAAATACGGAAATAAAAAACCTTTAAAACTAAAAACTAAAACCGAGTCCCTCATCTTCGACCTGAAGACGCCGAATGTAACTTCGGCGAAACTGTTGTCAGAATCAAACAACGACGCGGTGAAACCCGACAATGCAGAATACTTCAATAAACTTCGTAGTTTCGGGTTTGACTTTGTGGAATTAACATAACTGTTTCTCTCTTTAATGTTTCTGAAAGTTTGTTTCATTTCACTGCACTTGTTCTGGTGCGAATGAGATTTAAAAATTTTGTCATTTGAGTAAGTAACTGATATGCATGAAAGTGAAACATTACGCACGATGCATAAAAGACTCGATTGTACTACTTGAATATTTCGGTGACGAAACCACTTTCTTCCCATATGCGTGCGTGGTTGTGTTTAAAAAATCGTGTATGTTGAATTACCATTGAATTTGCCGTAGATTAAAACATGCATGCCATCCCCCTACAATTCTAACTCCAGCAAATCACCCCACCTATCCCTGATGTCGCAACTGACTTCAGCTGTCGTTCGCCTCCATAATAACCTGGGGCAGAACTAAGGAAAGTAATAGGCAGAACTTAGGAAAGAGGCGGAAATTCAAATTTTATAGGGAGAAATGATCGCAAATTCAAGGTAAAACGCCAGGCACAAAGAACGAATAAAAAAATTTCTTTTCTTAATAAAACAACTGTTGATTGGAACACCTTGCCTTCCAAACTATTCGAGCCCTTTCCTAACAGGGTGTATAATTCTAAGAAAAGATGTAA
The DNA here is from genome assembly GCF_022747635.1 of Hetaerina americana. NCBI lineage: Eukaryota > Metazoa > Arthropoda > Insecta > Odonata > Calopterygidae > Hetaerina > Hetaerina americana. The sequence continues at coordinate 16,897,800 of NW_027286181.1, read as the reverse complement.
ACAATTTATGTAATAATTTGATTGATTTGTTGTGTTAAATTGTATGTAACAGCTTAATTTATTTTTTTTCCTTGCTGATTGGGAAACTGATGTTAATGGGTTGGGGATTTTATTTTTTTGTGTTAGAGATTTGAGTCTGGAAAATTCCAAGTGTATTTTTTTACTGATTGATTTTATTTACAATTTTTTGTGATATTGATTCATGCAATGGTGTGTCATGTTACTTTTTTCCAAGGCAATTTTGAATATAATACATAATAATAATAACCTGTACTACCGGTTGGATCCTCAGGACCAGACCTCGACGACGCGCCACGGCCCCATGTCCCTCAGCGGGGGGTGGTTCTCCAGCCCGTTCAAGTTCAGCGTCTCGAGGGTCCGTCAGGTGGAGTTCAGCGATGGGGTCATGATGTTCGCTGCTACCTTCCACCTCGAGGATTCAATCGAGGTAAGATTAATAATGCTTGCCCACCAGTGAACCTCGCATGGGCAAATTGCGATGTGACGGCGGATTCCAAAATAGAAGGAAATTACCCCAGTTAGTAAAAATAGACAGGGGGAATATAAATATTATAAATTTTTTCTATGATGTGCATATCATCTAGAATAGTCAAGTGTAAGTATTTAAGCCTTAATTACACGAAAGAGAATCTTTTTGCAATTTAACAACATGTGAAAACAATTGATGATTACATAAATTTCATAAAATAAATGTAGATGAAGAGCCTTTTGAAAGGCAATGGCATGTTGAAGACTGCGATGTAGACGGAAGAATTCTAGGGAAACGAGGAAGGGGTAGGAATGGGATAGGGATGCTGGACAAAATGAAAGGAGGGAGGAAGTACGCGGACTTGAAGAAAGATTTATTGTAGTGTGTTTGTTGGATATAAGGTTGTATATTGCAGGACAAATCTAAGAATACTTTTATGTTAGCCTTTGTCCATCCAAAATCTACCTTTATGGCGGACTACCAAAAAAAAGCACAGAAACATACCATTTTATCACACGGTTATGAGTGAAGAAATCGTTAATATGCTCTGGATGGGAGTTGGTATGAATCGTATTATATTGCATTATTTTAGATTAAAATTATAAAACATCAAAACATATGCTATATATTCAATTCAGGTATAGGAAAAATTTGGCAAATAGTTTAATAATTTTATTTGTAGTGCAGCATTAATGTTGTGGAGATAATGGCCCGAAAAGTAGTTTTTTTATTTTTCTAATGCCCTTCGTTTTTTTTTTACTTGTACAGGAAAATAATTTCAAATCCTCCATGTGCATCCTGTTTTGGCAACCTCCACCGAACCTTGTAAATGTACCCTTACTCTATCTATTATCATATCCCTCGCCACACTTTCCCCAGCAATACCATTCTACGACCAACCGCCGTCCCCTCCTCTCATCCTGCTACAGCCACCCCTCCGCCACACCTTTTAGGGCACTACCCTCTACCCACTAATTTATAGTGCCCCGCCATTTACGGCACCATAAATAATAGAGCCCTAAATATAGTTTTTGGAGTTTATTATCCATGAAATATTTGTATGATATTGTTTATTACGTTACCTGCATGAGAAAATAAAATAGTTTTTTTAGCTAAATGTGCGCTGTTTAGTGCACAGGGTCAAAGTGAATGCCCTTGCGTATTGTATGATACATAGTCCTTCACGATTACCTTTGACACATCGCTGAATTCTCTTTGTAAATGTTAATATTATCTTTTTATTTACACATTTTGACTTTTCCGCATTCCCACATGTTAAATACTTTGGCAGTTTTAGTTAAACTAGTAAAGTTGTAGTCTCGAAAATTTACAAAAAAAAGAAAAGACGAACCAACTTGTTTTGGAATTTTAGGGAGTCACTCGAGTGAAATTTTGCGATGTGTTTAGTGCCCTCGCTATTTATTTCCATTTTTCATGAAATCGTTCTAAAATTTCTACGGTTTTCTTTTTCTAGTTCGTTCATGACTTCAAAGCAGAATTTTTGAGGGAGGAGTATGAAGGCAAGGCCAAAGGGAAGGTCACATTCATGGAGTACACACTGAATTTCTCCCTTGATTTAGAAATGGCCCAGCTGACTTTGGAAGATCCAAAATTAGATTGCCTCCGGTAAGTTACGGTAGTTTTCCATGTGATAGGAGAGTCATTATGAATGCTCAATTACACGAATTGGAAACGTACATATAAGGCCAAAATGTAATATCTCTTTATGCAGTCCGAATAGCGTTTTATTAGAAAACCTCAACCTACATTTTTTTGGAATTAATATTCCATGAATCACACGGAATATTAGAGTATGTTGCTAAAGAGGTGTATGGTAATTAAGGGCAGGTACCTTTCAATAAATGGTGCGGATTTTATTATGATTTTGTTTGATAAAATTACGTTTGACTTTATCATGGCTTGTGGAATTTCATTTCATTTTATGGAAAACAATTTTAAAAGTTTGTTATGCATTCGTATCGTTTGAAATAATATATTAAATTTTGTAAAAAATGCTAAAATATTACTATTGTTATTTGTTATGTGGTCTGTTTGAGTCTACCTCTCCTGCCTCCTATGGATTCATAGCACAAAATCCTCCCAGTATCCCACCCAGGCCTAGTAAATTTTCATTTGTTTCCTTTCCATCCATTTGACTTTTACTATTATTCTCCACAGACACATTGCAAAAGCCGTCACTCTTTGCCTATCATGATATCTCTGCAACCCAGTTTCCGCGCCGTAAAATACTACTCTCTAAATACAAGTTTTCTCTTATCTCTCATTTCCACATATTCTTACTCAACGTACCTGTCAACAATTCCCTTCTGTTTGAGAATGGTTATTAGCCTAAAACAATTCTTCTCTAAAACCTCATCTTTTGTCTCCATGTCTTTGGTCATCTTGGTCCAAAATATTTCCAAGTCAGGCAATCTATACCACCTGATCAAATTTATGAAAATTTATTTTAATATTTCACTTAGCTTTTCATTTTCTCGAAAAACACATAAACCTGGTTTTGTTTATATTTATCATCATCCTATGCGCACAGCGTAGACTTTCCCAATGAGTTCAGCAACGTTTGTGAGTCCTTGGCTGACTGGCAAACCAAAACATAATTACCAACAAACATCATTGATTTTATGAACTGCTTTCATTCCTATCTCCAGTTTCTCCTATTTGTTTTTTTACCATTCCTTCTAAATACATGTTGAAAACAATGGTGATAACGGGCACCCCTGTCTTACCTCTCTTATGACAGCCCAGGATGGGGTGTCGTAGGAAGAGGGGTTAGACAGGGGCAACCCTCTCCACCTCGCATACTTGAACAATCTTAGTTATCTATAGTTTACAGCAAACTCACCTATCTCTCCCAAGCTCTATGGTTTTATCGGGTACCGAATCTTCCAGGGAAACCACACGCGGCATAGTGAAAAGATCTGAACCCCCTTATAACCCTGATAATGTGTGAAATTTGCACGTCATTGGGCTTAGTACTAGGGATGCTATAACCTCTCCCTTCAGATAGATCTTCGGGTTTGGTAAGTGCGGTTAAATCAATCAAAAAGTAATGATATCCACAGTTTTTCACGTATTCAAACCCAAATCACTCTCTAGACTTTCACGTAAATTTAAATGTTTTAATTTTTCAGGTCACATTCAGGAATGAGAGATGATCATTTTGTGCATATTTCACAGGGAAATCTTTTTCGAGGTCACCGGACAGATATCCAAAGGGGAATGGTTTTCTTCAGAGTTGAAGAGGAACATCTTGAAAAGATTTCAGGATTCGACAGTGCTCCAGATCCACACCGTCCTTAGCCAAGCCTTCCATTACGCTGCTTCGGCGGCTACCGCTGAGAAATACCTGCCCAAGTGGAACTACGCCCGTAATTTCCGCACTGATTTCGACCTAAGAATCGGCGAACATGACGAAGACTCAGTGGAAATTTGCGATGCTGAACGAATTCGAAAATCGGAAAGGAGAATACTGCGTGAGTATCAAATTTGTTGGCCAGTGCGTGTTTGTTTATGTGCTGTCATTACATTTGCGAACGCATGACAATAAAAAAATTGATTTTCGATGATCGCATTGCACTTGGGAAGACGTTTGTCAAATGTTACGGAACGTTACTAACTTTGAATTTACTGCACCATTTAAAAACATTAGTTTTCGTCACAAAAGTTCCGAACGATGAGAGTTTTATATGAGACAACTATGATTTCAAATTCGTGAAGCCGGGTTTGTGAAATGATATTTTTTTCGACAAAATATAGAGCGACGCTATGATACAGGGTCGCACCCAAAAGTGGTAGGACTGATTTTTTTACAAGAATTTAATTGACGATATACTTGCATCGACTTAATGATCTTCAAAGTATTCTCCTTGAGCTGCTACACACTTAGTATAACGTTGCTCCCATTCCCCGTACGCCCGCTGGAAATTTTCTTTGGGGATGCCGTTGATGACCCTCGTCGAAGCCTCTTGAACGGCCTTTATCGAGTCAAAACGTCGTCCCTTGAGCTGTCTTTTCATCAGGGGGGAGAAGAAGAAGTCCGGTGGTGCCAGATCGGGAGAATAGGGCGGGTGCGGCAACGTGGCAACGCCGTATTTGGCCAGGAGCTGTCTGACGACGAGCGCACCATGGCACGGCGCGTTGTCATGATGAAGCACCCAGCAGTTTGCGATGGCCGGTCGGACTCTTTTCACGCGTTCTCGGAGGCGGGTGAGCACCTGCACGTAAAAGTTCGCATTCACAGTCTCCCCTGGTGGGACAAACTCCTTGTGAATCACTCCATGACGGTCAAAAAACACAATCAACATCGTTTTGATTTTTGATTTGCTCATGCGAGCCTTTTTTGGGCGTGGGGACGCGGAAGTGTGCCATTCCGCGGATTGTCTTTTCGTTTCGGGGTCATATTGAAAAACCCATGTTTCATCACCAGTTATCACATTATCCAAACAATTTTCATCTCGGTGCAAATTGGCTGACACTTCTTCGGAAATGCGCACACGCGTTGCCTGTTGGTCGACACTCAGAATTTTCGGCACCATCTTGGCGCACACCTTGCGCTTGGCCAAATCCTGTGAAATAATGCGTTGGACGTTGGATGCAGACAGACCCAACTGGTCTTGCCGTCGACGGACGTCCGGAGCGATGGTCGTCTTCAACGAGCTCCCTACCCTCTTTAAACAACTTGTGCCACTCAAATACTGTGGAACGGCTTAAGGCAGTGTCCCCATAAGCCTGCTTGATCATATCGAGGGTCTCAGTTGCCGTCTTCCCGAGTTTCGCACAAAACTTCACGGAATAACGTTGCTCCAAATTCAGATTCATTTTGTTTTTCGACGCGGACAAAAAACTTGCTTCACTAAAAACGGTGTCCTCACTCAACGACAGCCCGCAGGCGACTGAGGTTGGTGTTGGTCTGTTGCTAAGAGCCCCCTCCACCTTACCCTGCCAGGCAGACCCCCCTCCACCGCTCCGTTCGCGCCAGGGAAAATCAGTCCTACCACTTTTGGGTGGACCCTGTATATTCAATAGATTCAGGCGAAATGTGGTGGAAGTTCGTCATTATGAGAAACACATTTGCACTTTTCCACAGATTTATTGTAACGTAGAACGCGTTTCAGTTCATCGAACCATCTTCAGGTACAAGACTTCGGTAGAAGAGTTCAGGTGTTGTACCTGGAGATGGTTCGATGGACTGAAACGCGTTGTACGATACAATAAATCTGTGGAGAAGTGAACATTTGTTTCTCATAGTGACGCTATCACGACCTCGGATATTGGCTGATAATTGTGAATTACGTTCAATATTTCATAGAAGATTCACCATGCATGCGGTGAAATTTTATGTGACGAGCGAAATTGTACCGAGGTTATCGGAAAACTGTGATGGGTACACGAAGTCTCCCCGATTGATACGAGAGCAAGTAAGGGAATGAGGGGACCTTTAATTACTTAAGGCTTTTTCAAAGATGATGGGAATTTTATTTCATTTCCTTACTGGGTTTAGGTTAAAGGGCGGGAGTTTGAGGATGAGTCATCCATAAGTGTAATTATTCCATCGTCTTTATCACATTATTATCATCGTACTGTACTCATTCTTGAACGACAAAGAAAGCGTAGTGCCCCACTGATGAAACGGTCGTTTCAGATTTATTTAAGAATTGATCAATATATTTAATGAGAGTCGAAATGTTTATTTCATTTCACTTTCAGTATTCATTCATTTCATTCAGAATGTCACCCTAATAAAAAACAAGATGGTGTACGTTTTGGCATAAATATGTGAATTAATTAATTGACTGTTTAGTAGTATGAGAAAAAGCTTTCTGAAAAGATAATTACATTTCCTCTTTTATTAAAAAAAATATACCTGCGTCTATAAATACGTAAGATGGAGAAATTGGGGAGTTCTATTTTATCCCACGGATCCATGCAAAGACTTGGAGTGGTATAAAAACCTGTATATGGCCTTGCATAATTGTAAGACAACTCCTAAGGTTTTTAGGAAGATGCAGAAAACACGCGGACATCTGCGACTTCCAGTGTCCATTATGATTAACTCCTCTCACAGTTTCGGCACTTCAGACCATGTGGATGACATATGAAAGGATACATCTCGGAGAGATTTATATATAATCTTTCCACTCTCAGAAAATTCACTAGCATAAATTAACTCAATTGGCTACGCATATTTCAGGTTTTTCAAAACTGATTACCAAAGATGGCGTTTTCAATGACCTTACCCCCAACGCCGATGGTAAATACTTCACCCATGTATCCGGAGTGAAGAACAACGCCATTAGATTTACATCGACCAATACGCAATCCAGGTAAGTTCTTATCTGTCATCCAAAATGAATGATTTCAAGTCGCGATTTCTTAGAAAAGTAGAAGATTTTTACCAAATGAACGCTACTGTAATATTGTTTCGTTAACAATTGCTATGTATTCCAGGTATTTTGATCGAGAATTGAGACTGAAAATGAACGAGTACATGTACAATTTACTAAAAACGACTGCAAAAATAATACGAATTCGAGGTCTGGGAAGAGCGAAGATGCCAGAATATGAGGGAGCGGACTACGATAAGGTATGGATGGACGGAGGCAAATTGCAATTGCTTTGTCTCATGGATTCCCTGTACGTCTTTCTCCTTAAGATGAAAAAATCTTCTTCGTACAAATATGAAACTGGAATAAATTAATATTTTGCAGTAGGAGTAGGTTGAAGGATAGGTGACTTATATGTATTATCAACCAGTATATCTCTAAGGCTGCCAGGTTAGAGTGACGGAGGGAGAGTCCGGATGGGCAGTGTTTGGTAGAGGAGTAAGATAGGGGTGTCACTTATCAATTGTACTGTTCAACGTATAGTACGTGAAAAAATTGCGTAATTTCAGTAATGACATGGTGGAATTCGAACCTTATGATGAACAAATTATTACACTTTTCCACTAGATACTGATTTATTGCACGACCGGTTTCGATGTACTACGTCATCTTCAGGTCAAGGTTAAATCAATAGCTAGTGGAAAAATGTTATTATTTTTTCATCATTAGTATGCATGATGGAAATTGTAAAAGAGCTATGGGAGGAACTTGACATAGGAATGAAAGTCGGAGAACAATTCGTAGAATCTATTAGGTTTTTTGATCATCAAGCATTACTTAGCTAGCCAATCAAGTGGTCACATGCGCTACTGACTACATTAAAATATCAGTGAGATAGGTATGAGGTGAGAGTCAATGTAAACAAAATATAAGTTATGAGGTTTTTAGAAAGAGGAATGCCAACTTAGACGTTAAAATAGGAAGGCAAAAACTATAGCAGGTATAATGGTTTACCTATTTTTTTGATGTAATTTATTTTTGTTTAAAATTTTGAATTGACTTGAAAATTATAGGTACGTAAGAAGAAGTACTGTGTCATGCACAGAATATTTATTAAGGAAGAGAGAATTGATGACAGAGACTTTGAGTTAAGATGTTAAAAAACGGCTCGTCAATACTTTGATATGAAGCGTGGTTTTGTATGGCGCGGAATTAAGGCAATTGAAGCAAGGTGAGTGTAGATTGGAGGATCTTGATATGTAGACGTGGAGAAGGAATGAATAGATGCAAGGGGCAGAATGTTTAACAAAGGAGGAAGTACATGGTAGGGGGGAGGAGAGGGTAATGTTACTAGAAATCCTAAGGAGACAGGAAAAATGGATGAAGCACGTTGAAGGGGAGTGGGATGTTGAAGACATAGAGAGAAAAGAACGTTAGGCAAGTGAGAAAGGGGTGGGCATAGTATATGCATGTTAGATGGAATGAAGGGACGAAGAAAGAATGCTGTGTTGATGAGAGACTGGTTGTAGTTTCGGATACCCAGTTCGGTTCTACTAGAAGAGGCATACTTGAACATCTTTATACTGTTTTATTGGCTCTGTTCGTCGAAAACCCACCTTAATATGTGTAATTCCAATAATAATTATAAAATCAATAGAAAAAATGATGAAAATAATAATAACTGAAAATGTTTTCGTTTTTTACTTTGACAAGGACATAAGAATTGGCAAGTGTTGGATCGAAGGTCTCACATCTGTTGCAGTCACGGGAGTTGACCTGATGGAATATGACCAAAATGTCATCACGCTAATTACAAATCTTCAAGTATATAAGGACCTAAAGGTAAGAATAAAACACGCGCTAGGTCTTTGACTTGATGCATTAGGATAACTTGTTGATATGAAAGGGATTTGAATTCAAATCAGCAAATTATGCCGCCGAACCCTCTAGTTTAACGTAACAGAGTGAAAGTCGTGTTTTTTACATAAATAATATTTGTTGCACTTTTAAGAACTTGGTTATCCTGAAATGATGATATTTTTTGATTCCTGATACTTATTTCTCACACATAAGCGGATAGACTAATTGGCCTTCATGAGTTGCATAATATCATTTCTCAGGACGGTCAATCATGACTGCCTGGGATGTTATCAAATTTATTAATATGTTTCTTTTTGCCCCAGTTTGAAGGTGTGTACACAACAACGGGAGCACGTGAAAATCGTGGTAAAGGAAAAATAATTACACAGCTACCACCTATGGAACTGTCGCTAAGGATTGATATCGACTACCTCGGGGAGAAGACAGCGAAGCTGGATTACATGAAATTGGAATGTGTTGGGTAAATATGCTGATTCGAGAGTGAAATACACTAAAACGTTGCCCTCGATATTTGATATATTGATGAATTTTTATAATTTTAAATGCGCACTCAAATTTAAATGTTGATTTCATAAATGAAAGTGTATTGAAATTAGAATTAATTTAGATATTTTCGACAGTTTAAGACGTACGCGAAAATGTCGGTGAAGCGAATTGCACCGCGAATAAGTACGAGTAGTAATTATAAACTATGTAAATTATTATTCGGCCTTACTTGAAGTAATAGCTTAGCATTAATTTCGTATATTGAACGGTGTTTTGTGTAAGCTTTGTTAAAAGTAAAACTGTAGTTGGATATGGAATTTTTCCACGAAAGCATGCTTAAGCCTTTGTTTAACGCAGATAGGAAAATGTGCGCTAGGAAAAACTTGGGATATCCACAAATTTTTACCACTACAAAGTATATTTGACCATTTCATATTTTATTCAAAGATTAAAAAAAAATGAAATTTATAAAAAACAATTTATGGAAGAATTGAGGCGCGGAAAGCCTTAAACATTTACTTTTGGAATTCGCAAATCATTTTATTTTCAGCATATTCTCTTTTGTGAATTTATTTCGACCGTATTAAAAATAAGGAAATATCATCAATAGTTTTATGTTATTACGTGTGGCTAGTAAATATTTCAAATGAATGTATATTATCTTAGTTTCTTCGAATGAAAACTGACTCTCCCTTTCAAAACTATTTAGGTGTGAGGCAGATGTGAAGTACGTTTATTTTTCCGAAAACCGGTTCCCTTTAGGAAAACTAGCTACAAAATAGTGCTAACTAATATGTTCAGTCACTCTGAAGTTTTGACTAGTTTGACGGGTATTTCGATACGAATTGTTTTATTTCAGGGATTCTCTCAAATAACTATTCGATTGATATAAATAGAAATAAAATGGTATGGATTGGACGTTTTTGTTTCATTAATAGTGCAAAAATAGATGGTGTGAGGCAAAACATATTTTGATTTTGAAGAGTTGTCAATTTTTCTTTTTAATTATAAGATCTTCGCCTTAAGGCTGTCATAAAAATCATAACAGACTTCAGTTAATAATTTTCTCATGTACTTCACGCATATCTTCGTGTACATTTTTATTCAATAATGCATCTTCGATTTTTCCGAGTGAAAAACTTCTACTTCTGGATTTAGAAAATACGGCGACATAATACTTCACATTGATCAGGGATAACTTGAATGGACACGTTTAGGCCCAACAAAAATGTTATTTATACCTTTCAGCGCAAACGCATCTTACATCTCGCCGCAGTCGGTGTCGGATCACGTATCGGAAGCGATGGACCACTTCTTCAGGCATGTTCTGGTTGAGAATTTGCACCAAATATTTCGTCACGCCTTTGAAGATGCAATGATGGACACTAAGTGGGAGTTATACCTTCCGGGATGGGATTATGAGAGGGATTATATCACGGAGATAATCCTTCATCAAAATGAAAATAGATTTCAGATCGATATGGATGTTTGCAATGGAACGGAAGTGAGCAAACCGTCCTTGAAGGAATTTTACGCAGGTGAGGAATTATAAAAAAGGCATTTATTTATTTGTATTTCACCTACTGTGAGTGTCTGATAGTCATGTTACAGATAATATTATATATCGTATGAGATTGACAGATGCATCCATTGAAGGGGTTAAGACCAAACATCTTAGTTGGGATTCACGCCTATCATTTCCGGGCTAGCAGGCAAGGGCGTTACCTATTTGCCGAAGGGCCCGCGTGAACAATGACAAACATTGTTTGATACTCATTAAATTTCACCTTCAAAAATATTTCTATCGCAAATTATCACGTAATCGTGGCATTAAGAAAAGTATGATAGGTGATAGTTGGATTAGGATTGCTTTAGATTGGTTAGGAATATTGCTCACTTGGGGTAAACCAACATATCTGAATTTTTAACTTTTATCTTTAAACGGTCAATGATAAAAGGAATGAATCATTTGAAACAGAATTGAGTCTATTTCTTAAAACGGAAGCTGTATTTCGTGTAAGACAACTTTTGAAAGCGGAGGAGTAGGCCTGCTATAAGTAAAGACTAGATAACTTCTTATTCCAATGGTCCCTTCGGTCACAGTTCAAAAGATTGTGTCTCTTAGACTGTACTCTAGTTTCATTCTGAAAAATGTTTGAGTGTCATACATTTGACGATGTTTTACCATTCAGTAGGAAAACATAGGGTTGTCGGGTAGGGCTGGCGTTATGCTGTGGATTGATTGACCTTAATTTACGGCAATAATCAACGTTATAAATCTTTAGAATTTTCCTTTTATTTTGAAACTTTAAAAGGCTAGAGTAATAGATATTTCAGCAAATTGATAGAGCAGTCAATTTTTACAATACCACCGTTATTATGGAACACTTGTAAGTTTATTTAATGCCCCCTAATTAGACGTGAAATATTTTTTCAAAGAATAAACTGCCGGATTTGACAAACTGTGATAAATAGCATGTCAACACCCATCCTCTATATTATTTGAACTATTAATTGATGTATTTATGAGGCCTTTTCAGTTGTATTTCAAAATATTGCATGGAAATAAGACTCCAATTCCGTTATACAAGACAAGTGGAGGTAATTCTTCCAGGATAGGGCAGCAGAAACTGCAATATCTTTCCCCAATGGCCTATTGTACGATTATTTGTCCAAAAAAAACATACTTGAAATTATTAATAATAAATGCCATATTTTTGTGTATTTATTTCTCCTGTTTTATATTGAGTTTATGATGATTTTTTTATGTTATAGATGTAGAAACAGTGGATTTTTCTCTCTTCCTTCCGGAAATCAAGATTGCAGGACTGCGGAGGTAATGTTTCGTTTTGTTGCATTATTTAATATTTTTTAATTCGGATATTTATTCGTGCAATTGTGAGATTCTGGCTTCCCAAATCGAAAATTGTCGGGAAATGCTAGTTCTGACTTTCAGAGAAAAAAAGCAATGCACGTCCTTGGTATCATCCCTTGTATTATCTGCCAGTACTCACCATTAAGTGCTGGTTCGAACTTCCCACTGTAATTTGAATGTAATTTTTCCATCCCCTCCATCTTCATTCTTAAATTACTTCCCTGTAATCATTGTTCTCTTTTGCCGGGTGAAACCCAGCTGTGCATGCAGTAAGTAGGCTCGGGCTCTAACAGGTCCCGAAACTATCCAATCACCATCCCTTTCCGTATAAACGAGTTTTAAAATAGTTATAAAGTTATTACTATTCGAAAACCCGAACTAATTCTGAATCGGTTTGGGCGGTATAATTCCAGCAAGATTCATCAACTGGGATCAGATTGGCATTCATCATTATCATTTTACCATTCCTTTTAGAAAGTTATTTTTCATATTTGAGTTTGAAGCTCGCCAGCAGGCCCTAGGGGATATGAATTTCACACAGGAGCAAGGTTGTGAGAGATACCTAGCTCGTTTCTATGTGTCAACATTCAGTTTCCCACGAAGATCCAGTATCAACATAATCGTACCAGTTGCAGTAATGGGGTCCTTCGAATAAATTAACTGAAATTTGAATCAGAAACCATCCAGTCAGCAGCAAAAGTGTCTTCATGTCTTTCCTCCAAACGAGACTCCCCTGTTTTGAACGTACTTTCCAGCGACTTAATTAATATATTTACTTTATGACTACTGTATATAAAAACCATATACACAGTAATCAACCCGAAGGTCGGTTTGGTGGGTGATGGTAGAGTTCACCCAGTACTGATTCCGACGGCGTGTGAAATTCACACATCAGGATAGCGCATGGCTTTCCTATTTCCTCGTATATATGTTATATACATATATATATACACACATATATATAAATATATATATATATATATATACATACATACATGCGACGCAGAAAATTTCAGAAAAAATGTCTTCTATCTTTGTTGGTCGGAAACTTTTCAGACCACCCTCGTATATATGTGTATGTATTTATATAATGTATATGAGGCAAGGGGATAAGTCTAAATTGGAGGCTTTCGGGATGTGGGCATAACGAAGAATCGAAGAATGTTGAAAATAAATTATGCAGAGAGGAAGACTATTAAAAAAGTTTTGATCAGGGCGGGCACACAGAGGAACCGGGGGACAACGGTAAAAGACAGAAAAAGTGAGTGGAGGAAATATTGATGTAAGCGGTGAGATGTTGGAGGCCATGATTGAAGGAAGGAGGTTGCGGCAGATGTAGGCTGAGATTGGACTTTCTAGACTGCAGGAAGAAATAACGAACAAATGAAGAAGGAAGTAATGTAGGGAAAATACGTGAGAGTCCGTCCACGTTTTAAGTGCCACTTTTCATAACAATGGGCGTTGAGGGAATATAGGGGTTCCAAAAGCCTAAATTTAGTTGATAGAATGCCTCAGATTTGAATGTCTAATGGAACGAGGTAGTCCAGTTCGTATACCATTCAATTACGGACCGGAGACCGGATTCAATTCCGTGTGAAGTCTGCAGGTACTTTCTGCTATATCGAAGCTACGTAGTTTTCCCATGGAAAACATAGGCGTTAAAGGAAAAGAAATTGGCTTCTTCCCTGATGATGAAATATTCATGTCGTTGGGTTAATCGAGCTCTACCATTGTCTATCATACCAACCTATGAGTTGGTTACTTTTGTTATTATATGTCATTTATTATAAAAACTATTATATGCAATTTTATTATTGGGGCGTTAAAATTATCGTATTGGTGCCTTAACTTTATTTCTTTGTTTCATATGCTGCCACAGCTCTTTCGAGCGTCAGATAAATATTTTGATGGACGATGCAGTTGGGTCTATGTGGGAGAATATGGCGAACGGCCCTCTTAAGCGTTTTGATCCTCCAATATTTTCTGAGAAGGGAGTCTTATTGGAGCCGAAGGTAGGAAAACATTCATATAGCCTAGACTACGCTTGTAACCCAAATTCCATTTTTTTACATTTATTTTTGTCGTGTTTATATATTTTAGTTTGTTTTTATCTCCAGTTTTATTTGAGGGTATTTCCGGGAAACGGTGGTTATGTCTTAAGAAGGGTATAGAATACTGTAATCCGAGGAATCGTGGTTTAAATGCGAGAATTACTCATCAAATCATTTTTTTCCTTAGGAAGTAATACAGAGAGTAATCTGCTAGTCACTTGACGACAATAAACTATATATTCTTGATGTGTTGCTAAACCTTTTTACAGCTTGTGACGCGGTATTTAATTTATAGATAAATTTTCCCCGATACCGCGAGACAAGGGAGGCCGCGACTCTACTTGTTTTAAGGGCACCAGGCTAGCCGCATGGCTAGCCGCAGAGTCACGCCGCTGGCTGTCACCTGGCCCATCACACTCCTCGTCCCAGGGGAGGGCTCGCTCACCTTTTATGTGCCCCGGGGTGGGCAGCGGCTCTTCAGCTGAAATCACGAGGGACGCAAGGAGGCGCATAAAAATGGACTCCGACGAGTAAACTTCATAAGAACTATTTATTATCACAAGAAAAGGTGTGGGCGCTCCCAAGCAAACATGACGCGCGGTGCCGACGCCTGCTGGGCCACGATGTTGGGTGGCCGCTCGGCTGCAGCCGAAGATGGCCGCCTCGCTGTCGACTGCTGGCTCCCGATGTTCCGGTCGGGGCCTGCGGGGGGCCCACACGGCGAGGTCGGTTGCTGGCACGCGCACCCCCGGTGTTCGCAGGCTGTCGGTGACTCGACGATGATAGCACACGACCTTCTCTCTCGGACATCTCACAACGAACTCTCCTTACCACGTGTTGGCCGGCACTCTCCGCGCGCGGCGCGCCCCGCTCTTCTTTTTTCTTACATACGTTGTCGGCGCCAACAGATAGCGCCCCGCCGTTCTACGGCTCGCGAGAGGGGCGCGCGTATTCGAACTGGGCAAGTGACGCTGCGCCAAGCACAACGTCACATACCCCCTCCCTAAGCCGGACACTCGTCAGAGTGGACCCCTTACAAACGAGCCTGCAACTGAAACCTATGAACACAATATAATAACAACAATTTCACAGATTTCTACCAGTAGTTCACTCAGTTTTGAGATTCTGTCTTCAGCTATTGGATAGAAAATGGATAGCACAACTTTTTCTAATTTTAACCACATTCTCTATGAACATCAAGTAATACATTTGGTATGAACAAACTTTTGGCATGAATCTTTCATACGTTCCAAGGGAATTTCTCACAAAATTTCAACAAAAGCATCACTCGCTCAGATAATTCACTCTATAAAAGGCAGTACGTCCTCAGCTCAAACACATCACACCTCGTTTGCAAACTTTCATTCACCACAATTGAAGGGCTATGTGCCATAGCAACAATAATGTCCGACAGAGATTTTCACATTATTGAAAAATACATCGCTCACTTTGACTCACAGACAAGATAAATGAGGCAAACACACAATGCTGACCTATTACATAATACCAAAATTCATAAGGAATTTTTTTGAGAGTGTGCTCCGTGGGCTTGGCGCTCGGAGGACTCACCACTTTGACGAGTGGATCTTGGTGCTATATATCTTTTCAAGTCGCCAATATCTACTTTCGCGTTTTGCTTATTGGAACGCGTTTCTACGATATAAACTGTTGGAGACAGTTTTTTTAGTATCGCGATTGGTCCTTCAAATTTAGGGGCTAGCTTGGCTGAAAACCTATCAATCCCACTGGACAGATGGTGGGTCCTACGCATTACTAGGTCTCCTACATTAAATTCGATGTTTCTTCTACCCTTATTATACGCTCGCGCCTGTTTTTCCTGAGCTTTCTCTATGTTCTTGGTTACTAGATCTCGTAATAAGCCTAACCTATCGGCCCTCTTTTTCCACGCTTGTGGATCCAATCTGCTCTCTATGCCTTCCCCCTTCTCAAGCTCGCGCCGCAAACTCTTCACTGGCAGTGGATGCCTTCCGAAGTTCAAATAGGCTGGCGAGATCTTAGTCGAGGCCTGCTTCGCGGTGTTGACTGCATGCCTTAGTTCGGGTAAATGCTGATCCCAATCTCTATGGTCTATTTCTACAAACATCGCGATGGCCGTCTTCAGCGTTCGATTGGATCTTTCCACTGAGTTTGCCTGAGCATGGTATGGAGGCGTTGTTGTATGCGTTATTCCATACTCTGCCAATGCTTCTCTTACGCATTTGTTATCAAACTCTTTTCCATTATCTGTCAAGAGATACTCCGGCGTTCCCCAGCGAAATAGGACAAGCTCTCAAGTGCTTTAACCACGTTGGCCCCCGTAGCAGCTCTGACCGCCTTTAGCTCCACCCATCTTGAAAAAAAGTCCTGAAATATTATTAAGTACTTGTTCTTGGCTTTGCTAAGCGGAAACTCCACGAGATCTGCTGCTACGACGCTCCATGATCTCTCTACCGTTCTTTTACCCAATAGTCCCTGAGGCGCTTGCTGCGACGTTTTGAACTGTTGACAGTCCTGACATTGCCTCACAAAGTTGTGAATGTCGTGATAGGCCCCTCTCCAATAGTAATCTCGTACGACTCGATCGAATGTCTTTTCCACTCCGAGGTGGCCCGATGAAGGTTCACAATGGGCATCCCTGATGACCCGCTCTCGACATTCTTTTGGAAGCACGAGTTTCCAGCCCTCTTCACAATCAGCGATTGGATCGAGCAGCTCATCGTACTTGTAACGATACAAGTGGCCCGCTTCGACCTTCCAATGTTTATACCTCTCCGGATATTTGCCGACTTCCTCGACTCTGCGTTGGTAGTCCTCATCCTTTACTTCCGTAATTTCAGCGATCTTCTCTTCGCCAGAAAGTTGCTCGTACATACGAGATAGTGCATCAGGCAAATCATGGATTTTACCTCGACGATGCACCACCTCGAAGTCCCACTGCTGCAACTCCAGCGCCCATCTCGCGAGCCTACCCGTAGGTTCCTTGAGGTTTCGCAGGTATTGGAGTGCGGAGTGGTCTGTGATCACGAGGAACTTGTAGCCCTCTAAATAAGGCCTTAGTTTTTTTATGGCCCATAGAATAGCTAACAACTCTCTCTCTGTCGTCGTATAGCTTTTCTCAGCTGATGTGAGAACTCAGCTGACATAAACGATTGGATGTTCTCCGTCCTCATTCACTTGAGAAAGAACACCTCCAATTGCTTCACTACTCGCATCAGTTTGTACAATGAAGGGTTTAGAGAAGTCCGGCCTTGCCAAGACCGGGGCTTCCGTAATGGCCCTTTTGTATGTCTCAAACGCTTTCTGCTGTTCCTCTGTCCATTCCCACTCTTGACCTTTGTGCAATAACTTGGCCAGTGGAAGCTTGATTGCCGAATCGTCCTTTATGAACCGAGCGTACCATCCAATCATACCAAGAAATCGTCTTAGTTGTTTGAGGTTAGATGGTGCTGGATAATTCACGACTGGAGCTATCTTTTCCGGATCTGGTCTAAGTCCCTCTGCGTCTAACAGATATCCAAGATATGCAGCCCTGGTACAACAAAACTCGCTCTTCTCCTTATTGATTACTAGCCCTGCCTGGTCCAGTTTTCTCAACACAATTTCGACCCATTTCAGATGTTCATCGAATAATTCGGTGACTATGATTATGTCGTCCAGATATCCGAACATTATTGGTTCGAATTCTGGCCCGAACAACGAATCAATTAGTCGTTGGAACGTTGCTGGTGCGTTCGTCAAACCGAATGGCATTCGTCGGAACTGGAATAGACCTGAGCCAGGAATAGCAAAGGGTGTGTACTTCTTAGACGATTCCTCCATAGGAATCTGGTTGTAGGCCCAACGGAGATCGATTTTCGATATATAGTTGGCCTTCCTCAGCTTGTCAAGGATTGAATCCATATTAGGCAGAAGGTACGCATCCTTCTTTGTAACCTTATTAAGGTCTCTGTAATCGATACAGAATCTCGCGCCACCATCTGCTTTCTTGACAATGACTGGCGCACTGCTCCAAGCTGAGGCCGACCTTTCCACTACTCCCTCGTCTAACATCCTCTGAAGTTCCTGTTGAGCTACTTCCATCATTCTAGGAGACATTCGTCTCGGCCGATGTTTTATTGGTTCTGCTCCTTGAACGTCAATATGGTGTTCTGTCAGCAGCATTAACTTCGGGCCCTCTGTGATCGCTTGCTCTATTACCTTGTTCACTCTTCTTCTCTGGTCATCAGTGAGCGTAGTGATGCCTCCACATTCCATGTTTTTTCCCTCTCCCTGTTTCACTTCCTCTCTATTAAATTCGCTTAGTAGTGCGCTGAGCCTTAAGCTTTGATAACTCTCTAGGATTGATAGACCAGCGCATTCTGCGAAAATGTGTGGTTTATTTCTTGCCCCTTTCTTCCAAAATGGGTGCCACGGGCCCTTTTTTGCTCTCCAACACTTCTCCGCGGACATCGTATCAATTGAAAAGAGGTTTTTCAAATCCGCTCCTACGATCACTTGATGAGAAGACAGGAAATCAGCGGCTTTCCATTGCATCTTCTCCGTTTTTTCATCGATGGTAATCGTCACATCTAGGTATCCCAAAGTCTTAGCTGGTATGGGCGTCATTGGCATCGTCACTTGAGTTATTGACCCCTTCAGTCTTGACTTATACCTTTTCACCACCTCGGGACCTACTATGGTCACTTGAGCCCCGGGGTCATAGAGCGCAATGTACTCTTTTCCCCCGATCAGGACTGAGACTTGGTCTCTATTCTCTGCCGTCACACTCGCTAAACTCACTCTAGGCGTGGACTCCACGCCGACTCCCCCTCCCTGAACCGGACACAGCCTATCAGGTTTGTCCTCAATGGTTACAGGGTATATCACACTCTCACTCGACTCATTCCGGCCCGTCCCTTTGTCGGAACACAACCGATCCAGAGTGAACAGTACTTGAGGTAATTTCTCATAATCGCTCTCCTGTTCTGATTTCTGGCCCGCGTGAAGCGACTGGGCAGAATCTACATTCCACGCATGTCTCGGCGGGCTTTGTGGCACCGACGAGATGCTCTGAGGCCTCTCACTCATTCTCTCACTCTCTGCTTGCTTTGGTGGCTGGAGACAGGCTGGCCTGTTCGATCCTACCAAAGACTTGACCCTTTCGCTTTCTTCCGACCTAACGGATTGGCAGAGCGGAGCTGACTCCGTCGACCAATGCGCCTTTTGCCCCATATGCGGTTGATTTGGTGGGCGGAGACGGGCTGACCCACTCGGCTCGGCGAAATCAACGGCTGGACAGCAAATATCAGCTTTGCAGTGGAGGTCGGCCGTCCGTCTCGACTGCTCAGCTGGAGAGCTTTTCCTGATAGCTCCATTGCATTGGCCAGATCGATAGAGGTTGGCTGTCCACCTCGATCTGTAGATTTCTTCATCCTTGATCTTTGCCAACGCCTCAGATGGGTGGTGGATGTTGGCTGTCCAACTCGACCCAGGAGCAGATGTTTCATCTGGCCCATCTGAGTTTATCTCCCTTCCTTTCCCTATACAATCCTTTATTCCACTATTTACATCTCCCTTGATCGAATTTGGTTCGCAGAATTTGGCTGTCCAACTCGGCTTTTCCAAAATCGAATCACCATTTCCTAACCTAATCGACTTATTCCTATGATTATCTAAATCTAATTCAGCCGATTTATGTTCGACGGATTGGTTTGCGGGGAAGCCGCTTGGGCTAGGCGACTCCCCGCTTGTCCGTTTTCCTGCCGAGTAAACAGGTGTTTGCAATTAGGGCAATTAATTGCCAATAAGCCGACCTTGCCGCAAAGTTGGCACTTTTCTTGTGTCCTTCCAGGTCGACTGGGGCAATTGACACTGATATGCCCTCTTGCGCCACAGCTGAAACACTGGACTCTCGGGCACGCATTTGCCCTATGTCCCGACTCTCCGCAGGAATAACAAGCTCCGTCAAAGCCCGGTCCCTGGTCTCTCGCCTGTGAAGGCCTAGACCACGTAGGTCTCGTTATGGCCCTTCCTAACTCATAGCTGATGCTCTGTCTATGTCCATCGTCCCCTGATGCATCGTCCGAGTCATCACTACTGTCAGTAGATAACGACCCGCTCGTTACCTCCGACTCTGAAGAAGATGACGAAGTGGATGTTATTTCCCTCCGATACTTTTTCCTGGAACCCTTTCTCAAGTTCACTTCCTTATCGTTCTTCTCACTGCCCAATTTTTGTAAAATTCGGCTAAGTCCATCCGTTAGGTTGTTGATAATCTCTTTCTGCTGTTGCAATTGACTCTGCAACTCCTTTATTTCCTCAGAGTGGCGGTCGCTCTGTGCTGGTATTTCTTTCTGATTTGATTTCGCTTCCGAAGGCCGAATGCCCAGTTTTTCCTTTTCTCTGGTCAAATCTGACGCTTCTTTCCTTTCCCCCAGCGGCGGAAAATCATATGAGGCCATCAGCGGAAGTTTGGGCTGAGGGCCTCCCGCTGCGTTTTCTGCATTGGTCCGAATGGGGTTCAGTTCCTCATTAATTTCTCCGTCGCTTGCGGCAACTTTCTCCGTCTCGATGTGCTTCTTTTTATGCCCCTTACTGCATGCTCCTTTCGTTTTCCGCCCTGCCTCTAGGTCTTCGTCCCAGTTTAAGGAGTGTAGAGCTCCTGAGAGGGTTACATCGTCAGGCTGCACATCCTCGTCCAATTCTTTTGACCATGGTGTCCCTAACCGTGGTTGTGCCAAAAGAAGCTTAGCCCGCAATAATCGCTCTTTGCGTACTAAGAGTGGCCCTACCAAGGAGTGTCCTTTACTTGACAACTCATTTTCCACCTCTTCTTCACTCATTTGCTTAATTATTTCAAATTCTGCCTTTACCGCTGAATGCCGTAGCAGTGCCCTCATATCTCTCTGATATCTCGCCAAAAATCCAGTGTCACCCTCCATTGTAAATTAGGAAAAAAAAATTCTTAACCTATTGAATAATTAAAGGAAATGCCCCACCTAACCTAAAATACGCTTACTGCAAAAATTTAATCCTAATCTAAAGATATTTCCCTGTTCTACAGTTATTATAACAAATAGGGTAGAATAAATCAGAATTCTATATTAAAAGCATAACCTAACCTCAAAATTCAAAAATTACAAACTCCACTTCCTCTTTTCAAAGGATCCTCTGCCACTCTGGGGATACGTGGCCACGCACGGAGCTTCCCTCACGCCAATAATAGTAGTTAATCTTAGAAACCGATCGTCCCTCCGCAACTTAACTGGAAACAAGTCGCCTCGGGAATGTTCACAGCTTTCATCCCACCCTCAACGCCAAGCAACCACTCAAAGCAACCGCACAAACCACATTCAAGTACAAGAGATTGAGTAGAAATTATAATCTCTTATTTACTGCTTCCCTCACAAAGAATTTTAAATTTTTTATTTCATGAAAATGTATAGCGAAAAAAAAGGACTAATTTATAAATCAAATAGAAAAATTGTATACCGCTCGCGAAAGAGCTGTACGTAATAACTGGCGCTCGCGCGATGTTACTCACGCATCGTTCCCGCTCACACACACGCTATGCACACCATGCCGGTATCGCTCCGCTCGCTCTCCTTCACACCATTGTTGCCTCGTCAAGGCCGACGCGACGCCATTTTACACTCGCGCCGCATGCGCACTCTCGAAATATAATTGTCACTTTTCTCGCACAACAATAGAAAGGCTGCCCCACGTTGGGCGCCATTTGTGACGCGGTATTTAATTTATAGATAAATTTTCCCCGATACCGCGAGACAAGGGAGGCCGCGACTCTACTTGTTTTAAGGGCGCCAGGCTAGCCGCATGGCTAGCCGCAGAGTCACGCCGCTGGCTGTCACCTGGCCCATCACACTCCTCGTCCCAGGGGAGGGCTCGCTCACCTTTTATGTGCCCCGGGGTGGGCAGCGGCTCTTCAGCTGAAATCACGAGGGACGCAAGGAGGCGCATAAAAATGGACTCCGACGAGTAAACTTCATAAGAACTATTTATTATCACAAGAAAAGGTGTGGGCGCTCCCAAGCAAACATGACGCGCGGTGCCGACGCCTGCTGGGCCACGATGTTGGGTGGCCGCTCGGCTGCAGCCGAAGATGGCCGCCTCGCTGTCGACTGCTGGCTCCCGATGTTCCGGTCGGGGCCTGCGGGGGGCCCACACGGCGAGGTCGGTTGCTGGCACGCGCACCCCCGGTGTTCGCAGGCTGTCGGTGACTCGACGATGATAGCACACGACCTTCTCTCTCGGACATCTCACAACGAACTCTCCTTACCACGTGTTGGCCGGCACTCTCCGCGCGCGGCGCGCCCCGCTCTTCTTTTTTCTTACATACGTTGTCGGCGCCAACAGATAGCGCCCCGCCGTTCTACGGCTCGCGAGAGGGGCGCGCGTATTCGAACTGGGCAAGTGACGCTGCGCCAAGCACAACGTCACAAGCTGGAAGGTATTACAACATGGGGTTCCCAAGCCTTTTGGTGATATTTTACTGTAAAATTAATGTATATTCATGGTTAGGTAGATTTTTGCATTAGATCCAAGGAGAGAGAATTTTTTGTACCTTGGGTCCATGCTTTTACTGAGTGGAGTACTGACTGAAGACTGATTTGATTGGATAAGATAGATTCAAAAGTTAAAAAATGACTGCTTAGGGTTCGCTTCTCAAACCTACCTGTCAATTTATTAATCAAATACGAGAATTTTTCTTGTGTGATAATCTTTTGCCTTGAGCGGAATTTGAACCATCAATTTCTGGAGCCACTGATGCGTCCGTTTGCGTTGCGAATTCCTTGTGTTTTTTTTTTAAAGGGAACAATATGTTTGGATTGCCGCATATGCATTATCACAAGGTAGGTAGTCGCAATCGTGAGGATTGTGCCGCAATCCTCAAGACTGAACCACACATTTACATGCACAGGTGTGCTCCTTTTTGGTAACTTTAACTGGCTAAACCACTTCGCAGGAAATCGAGGCGTTCTCGAATCGAATCTCGATCGATGTGAAAGCTTGTTAAGCCATGACATCCTTGCGTCTGTGCACAGGGCGGCGGGTACCTCCGATAAAACTGCCAACACAGCACGCTCCTAACTTTCTTTGAATTAGAAAATTCCTCTGAAAGTTGCCCTAAACGATTCTGAAAATTTTAGAAATGTTATCAAGCGATCTACATCCCAGTTATAAGTGCTTACATAGTTTTATTGCAATTAGACTTCTCAAATCGTGTTAACTATAAGAATTTGCTGTTTGAGGAAAGTGGCCCCCCTGATGTTTCTTCAAAAGACACGGTACACGGGAGAATTCGACCAGCAAGCTGCAAAAGAGGAAAAGAGTGAGCTTGGTAGGGGTTCCCTCTCTTCCATTATTTCATTAAAAACTGGACTATCCTCTAGAACTATGCTTTCACTGGACATTAGATGGGTCATTGGGTTGGAGGGTGCGTCGAGGGAGATGAAAAATTCTCGAAATTGAGGAAAGGTGAGATCCCAAAACGGTGCTCCTATTCTACCATTGTTCGTCCCCACCATTATTGCCGTTTAACAAATATTCTACCTTGTCACCAATTAATTATGGTCTCAAAAATATAAATTGAGCAAATTTTGAATTAAAAAAAAATGAATATAGATGTTTCTAACAGCTACTGTATCCATGAAATCATACGCTCATCAAAGTGACATTGGGTTTTGGTTTATGCATGAAAAGGCCTCATATTTTTTAGCACCTGGTCGTCTATTACGTTATGGTAACGAATTACTTGATGAATGTCAACTGGAGTCTGTCAAATGCTTCCTTGATTTTTTCACTTCGTCGATTATCAAACATTTAAGATCCAACTGTTCAACCAATCTTGTCTCTCTCCACCCTCACGTGGGCCGTGCAGGAAGGCCATCGCACTTCCATGATCTACAACGTCATCGACTTCCAAGGTTTAACTTCTGGAACGCTCTTGGACGAGGTTGACTTCGCGTACGGAAAGGAGGACACGCTGATAATCCTGTACCAGCAGAGCTGGGATGCCTTTAAGGTAAGCTACAAGAAAAGAATCCGACAATGTACCCTCTGTCCTCAAATGGTCACTTCCTATCGATAAATTCAAATGAGTTGAATTCAGTGACGTGGCAATACTAAAACTACTTGTTTAAACCCGTTTAAAATTTACTCCTGATGCATCTGCGTCACTCATGAACGGCAGAAACTTTTATGGTAACTGGTCACATACGAGAAATGGTAGAAATCCCGCTCCATCTAGTATCTAAAAGGAAGATGACCATAGTTTAATCTAAATATCATTTAAAGAAATTCATTTGTCATGACATTTTCATAGTGATATAATACTTGAAACACTATCCTATAGTAGCATACTAATAAAAATGTACATTTGTGGTAAAAGTCAGTGAAGTTTTTAGATGTATCAAATTTTACTCGTTTCAATTAAAAATTCACATGCTCCAACTCCTTTTCCTGTACCGCCTAGTTTTAAAGAGGTTTGTACCCACAGAAACGTTTAGGAGCCCGTTATTTGTTGAACTAGATTTCAGGATTATCTGTGTTTTCCCTTTTTGCATGTTTACTAACCTTTAAGGGCGTTCAATGATAAAAATTATAATAGGTGGAAGAATGTAAAAATTACAACTAACACCTTTCGAGAGTGAAAGGGCATTGGAACAGGCTCATATTCAGGGAAAAATATCGTGAATTCAATTTTATGCGAAATTTAATCTTTCCTTTTGTAGTTTGTGTTATTACTTTTTTTCCATGATCGAATTGGATGGTATCTTTATGTTGCCACCGGTATTTAGCTTTATGGACTTAATACAACATAATTAAGACAAAAGAAGAAACTTGGAAATTGAACTTAACTAAAATACGACCTAGGTTTCGACGTTGGACGTCATCATCATGTCCTTACGGTGACGTCCATCGTGGAAACCGGGCAAAAAACGGGTTGGGGGCACTGACATGCATTCTATTTCGCGCCAAGTTTGACGCTGCATGGGTCAACACCAAACTCTGTTCCCAGGCTTGTGATGCGACGCCGGGGGAAAACAGTAGACAATAATAACCCGTGTGCTGTTGAGCTCTAATAGGAGATGAACTTCTTGGACTAAGGGCGACCTTCGCCTCTGCGGATTTGGTTTCTAAGTGTTCGCAAAAATAGGTAACACGACGAAAACGTAGTTTTCACACAAGCCGTTTGTTCAAGTACACAGCAGACTGTTTTCTTTTTTAGATTAGTTAATTCTGATCCCTTGTCACTCGTCGGATAAATGGCATCTTAAACATATCTATTCTACACTTAATCTCTTTAATTTTACTGACATGATCTCGCCTACCGTAGTACGATGGGGTAATACAACATTTTCAATATCATTGCTAAAGAGACATATTTTCAATTGATATTTTTAACTTCCATTTAAAATTTTGTTGTGCTTCTTAGTGACCAGGACAGGGATCGTAAACGGGAATGACGAGTGTCAGCAATTTGTTTTACTAAGCAAGCAGATAATGTGATTTACAGACCCCAACCCCAACTCCCCCTCTTCCTCCACCCCGGTCCTTCCTCATTCCAATACACTCTTCACCCAAAAAGCGTGACGACCCCTTCTCGCGAATGATGCCGTTGCTCTTTTCTCAGTTCACCTACAACGTATCGCTCGCTGACGAACCAAACGGCGAGAGAGAGTTCGTGACGGCAGTGGCGACTGCGGAGGACCTTAAATATCTCCTCAAGGTGCGGTTCTTCCTCGGCAATTCTTCGCTCTCCGTCGACGAGTTCTTCCTCCGCTGTGTACGGTGAGTATCAAGAGTCGGGAGGATACGACAGTTATAGTCCGTTTGTAAGGCAATTTAATGCTCGAGTGGGGGTTTTTTGACTGATGTATTTTGAATTAATATTTCAACACTGTTTTTATTATTTTAACAATACACCCTACCCCTGGGTATCTGTCCAAATTCACCCTTCTTGCCGTGAAACTCTCCAATACTATGATTACACGGCTAACATCTAGAGCTACGACTGCACCAACCCGTAGATCAAACCTCTCTTTCATGTTATTTCAAATGATGCCCAGAGTGTCTTCGGTATCAGGTAATTACCTGTAAAAGGATGATGTAGACGGCAGAGGTACAACACGTTCAAACTATTCTACCCATTACCGGCAAGTTTTTGGACGATGTCCGAACGACTATTATCGCTTACTTTGGAACTTTCTTATCACATCTTATACTATTGAATTGTCAATAGCATATAATGGCTACTAAATCGCAATCCGAATGAGTGTATGCATCCGCCCCTGGAATTTTTCTGACTTGAATACGTTACTTTACATCTGTCTAACCATGATATTATCTAACTGGCACTTATTTATTTGACCCGAAAATTTCCATGTGTAAGTGTGGCTGAGTTGAAGTTTGATCCTGGTGTTAATATTATCCCCTTTATACTGCAGAACTCGATTGCCTTCCCCATGAAATCATTTCTAATTCCTAAAGCGTACACTCCCTCTCCCATCCCTCCATTCGTCTACCACCACTTTCCAGTACCCGATTGTTACTACGTGTTTCGATTTATTCCTCTCATTGACCGTACAGATTATCAATTTCCTCCGCAGGCAGAAGTACTAGGCATAAGATAAAATAAATCAATTTTGTTTAAAGTTGCCACTTCATCCAAATTAATTTATCAGTATGAATGATAAGAAGTAAGTCATTTGAAAACATAAGAAGTCATTTTCTTAACCAAAAATAAGTTGTTACCTGTAAGTTGGTTCTTTTAATAAATTATAATTTTATGATGATTGCTTTGTTTTTTCGTCACTCATACCATTTGGAAGTAGCGAACGAGAGCAAATTTTTCCGTCAAAATTAAATCATTTTCTGCGGTTTAAGTGGATTTTTTGTGGGTAAATGCCAGTGGAAAGTACCAAATTTGGTCACCTGCTGCTGTTATTTTCAAATTGAATGTCCAATAAATCATTATTTTGGTCGATTCGTGGACAGAAACCTTTCGGTGACTGTCAAAGGATTGAGACCAGAGAGAGAGTGGATGCTGGAATCGGTGAAGAAAGAGATTATATCGTCCCTCCCCGCCTCCGAACTCGTGGAAATCAAGGAACTACTCTACATCCTCTATGGGTATGCTGCAGCAGAGTTGAATTCGACACTGTACACGTACGCGTGGACTTACGACCGGGAGCTCTTTAATATTGCCGCAGCTCCAGAGGAAAGACATAGGTGGGAGGAGCCGCGGCCGTGTACCGGGAAGACTAAGCGTGAGTACCCACATAATCTATACCAAATTCCAAGAAACTGCGGGAGATGCCTAAACAGTAACTTTCAGCGGAGTCATCCGCTAATGTGCATTTCAGTGCAACAATTTCAGTGTGTAAAAATCATTCGCCTTGACCGGGATTCGAGCCCGTATGTCTTAATGTCCGTTAACCTCGATAGCTTAACTGGCTAAAGCACTCGGCTGGACGTCGAGGGATCCGGGTTCGAATCCCGGTCAAGGCGAATGATTTTGACACTCTGAAATTGATGCATTGAAATACTCAATACCATATTCATTCAATGGCCCAAGCTTAGAAATGACTTGATTCGGCATGGTTTCAAAGAATTATCCGGAAATATTTTGATATTTAAAATATTTAATGAAAGAGATGAATCAGTCTTCATTTTGGGTAAATTGGGACCATTAGGTTCCTCTATCCAATATAATCCAGATCAAAGGAGTTCTCATACAAAGGATGAAGTCAGGAATGCAATATGTTAATGAATACTGTAGTACAGCAAAAACCCTTATTTGCACTTTTCAAAGGACGCCAGAAAAAAATTGTAAAATGTGGGAAAATGCAAAAAGAGGGAAAAGGAGAATTTTCAATTTTACACGCTTAATTACTGAAGTTATTGTCAGTAGTACCATTGTCATCACGAGTATCTTTAACTGGATTTTTTTTCATTGCAATCCACATAAAATCCTGCCTTTCTAAAGCAGTTATATATTGTGGAATACTTAACTTGCTTTCAAGCTCATAATATGTAGTGTAAAGCATCCAGACTGCATCCACTTTTACTAACTTTATTCCTACCATAATCATGCAGCTATGCATAAATATCTGTGCAATCATTGTTCCATAATGCACGTTGAATGAGTGAATCATAACTAAAACCAGCAGTTGTTGGAGCTCACTAGTACAATTTTCAGGAAAACATTTTGACTGTGCATTTCTCAAGTGTTCATTCGATGAATGAGCTGAACACTGATCAATAAACTGCATAATTTTCCTATGCCGAGGCCCCATTTTAGTATTCAGATCTTGGAGCTCATCCTCAAATATTTCTAAAGACGTTAATGCTGTACATACATGTAGTGGGCAGTGTTTTTACATATTTGGCCTAGGACGCACCAAGGACTCTTTGATTTACCAACCAGTAGTGGCTGAATCTTCTCACCTCCATCTGCATTTGTGATTAATAAGACAACAAGTCTTTGATTTCTCAGCACCCCTCAAACACATTATTCCCCTCTGAAGCACATTTTTTTTGTTGGCAGCATAAGGAATTTTTGAAAATTTTGGATAAACATTTTGGAATTAGGGTGATTCCCTCCCGATCGCCTACTACATCATGAATACATTAATGTAAATTGTAGACTCGATTGAATACTTAGATGATATTCTCACTCACGATCTCTCCTGGATGAAACACATACGGAGTATTGTAGACAAGCTAACAAAAAATTAGGATTCATTTGAATAGAGAGTACTTGGTAAATGTGATGCAAATGTCAAAGAGAAATGTTATCTGTCGCTGGTTAGCCCTCATTTAGAATATGCTTCAAGTTTATGGGATCCTCACGAAGCTGGATTGATAGCCGAATTGGATCGCGTGCAGCGTAGAGGAGCTAGATATGTGAAACTTTTTTATGATAAAAAAAGTATCGCATCTATGATATTAGAGCAACTAGACTGGGAAAAACGCACGGAGCGAATACTGAAGAATTACAGACTGAAGCTATGGCATAAATTGGAAGGAGGTCTCTTTAGCAGTGATGTTGAAAATGTATTATTATCCCCATCGTACTACGGTAGGAGAGATCATGTTAATAAAATTAGAGACATTAAATATAGAATAGATAGATTTAAGATATAATTATGTTCCACGAACGATAAGGGATCAAAATAACATTATCCGACCGTGGTAGGGTCATATTTAGGCCAAAATAAGTCTGATGTGTAATCACCCCCACACATCCTATCGGTGGTTTGCAGGGGTACTATGTAAATAAATAAGCGGGAAAATGACAAAAATTTCTGCGGATTCTGGTAATTCGGTATATTTTGTGTGTAAATGATAAAAATAAGCCAAAGTGAAAGAAAAGGGCTTGTCGGTCTGCAAACTCCACGAAAAACAGAATATAAACAGAAAAAAACACATTGAATATACGGAAGACCTCTACGTTACGTGATGGAGTGTTGTGCTACTGACCAGGGATCCCCGAGTTTGAATCCTGGGCCCTTGGACGTAAAACTGTTCGTAACAGTGACTGGACCACATCCACCGATGAGTAATTTTTGACGCACTTAATGGCTTAGGTTTGTGGTGAGCTTTGAGCTATCAGCACCTGGTTGATGATGATTGTGAAAATGCCACGGAAATGACGAGGTGAACTATACAGGGAATGGTGTCGCCTCCTGGTCGATGTCGCTGTCATCTTCCACCTGAAGATGCTAGCTCGAACGCCGGCGAAACTGTTGTCAGTAAAAACCACGACAGCGGTGAAACTCGAAATCAACTAAAAATTAATGAATGTATTGTGGAAAATAGGAGTAGATTGGAGGGATAGGAGACTTAGAGGGTAAGAATAGGATATGGAGCAAACATACGGAATTGAAGAGGGGCTTATTTAAGTGTGGGTTGTGTAGGAATAGGATAGGCATGTTGGACGGAATGAAGAGAGGTAGGGAATATTCAAAATTGAAAAACAGGTTAATGTAGTGTGAGGTGGCAGGTTGTGTTTTGTTAGACGAGACTACGAAATGTATCGTTGTTCAGTATGTGTCCATCCAAAATTCATCTCATACGATATAGCAGCAAATAATAATAATCCTCTTTTTTGGTTACAGATACTGGAGAGAACGTAACCGTGATCGCTCGAGGAAATGTTCCATTCATCGGATCTGAAGTGGAGTGGTGGTGAGTGTTCTCATTGTTTTACTGTTTTTTCCAGTGAAATTTAGTGAACAAATCATATAATCTATAAAATTCAAAATTTGGATTAAATGAATGTATTAAAAAATAGCTTACTGATTTTTTAAGGGATACTCTTAAATTTTTAAACATTTTGTTAAGGTTGGATGTACGACTATGCCTATGAATCCAAGGAGATTAAAAAATCTTAAATTTCGATTACTACAGCAGTTGGAACGTCTATGCATAGAATATGTATTTTATATTAATTTTCAAAATGCTGCTACATGTACAATTATTTCCTTGAGGATATCCCTATTTACTCCAGGATATCACTTTTCCCTTATGAGTTATTTAATACGATTCCATTTGCGGAGAAATTTTATCAATTTTTTTCCTTTGTTAACAAGTAACTTTATTTTATACTCACTATGTCATCACGAATCCAGGGAGAACATTTGTTAAACATTCGATTCCGCATATTAAGTTCATGTTCAATGTGTGGAAAAGCTGAATATTTTGCGCGATGCATCCGCTTCAACTCAATAAAACACCAGTGTAACTGGCCCCAGTGTCGAATAAGTAACAGTTATTTTTGCAGTTGATATCCATATCAATTTAAATATTGTGTTAGGTCTAAGGACAGATGTGATGAATAATTCTGTTGAGAGTAGAAAGGAGGACGTACTGTGAAAGATGGTTTTCAGAAAAGAGCCCAAGTATTCAGTGGTACCAAATTCATTGACGGCCTGCAATATTTTTCTAGGGACGCCTCTGCACCCCCCCCCCCAGCTTCACCCAAGCTTTGTGATATTTAAGGTATAGCATTTTCCTTAGAAGCAACATTCGGCACAGGGAAATGAACTGGCTCCCCTTATTACCCTGCTCCTGTGCGTAATTCACACGCTTAGGGTTGAGTACAAAGTTAAGTTGTATGCTCACATATGAAGCCAATATTTGGATCTAATATCGAGGTGATTATCTAAGATAACCCTAGAAAACCTAATTATGTCACAGACAAGGAATTGGTCCAACACTATACCCGGTTATTATCGAAATGTTACGGGTCGTCGTCAGATATAGAACGAGATAAGCTTTAGTCTTTGCTTTCAAAACATGAATTAGATCACTATGGTGTAGTTTATCATTAGTTTAAATAGCACAGATATGTTTTAACATTAGAAATTGTAAAAATATTTCGGCGAAGTGCATGCAGACGTAGAATATCAATAACAGTGGTTTTTTTATATTCTACGTCTACATTATTCCGAAAGTGAATCATACTCAATTATACGATGTACTCGAATATACTAGTAAAAAATACTCGATAAATAATCAATTATTCCTTTTTAATTTCACGGTAACTCTCAGGTCCTTCTCGATGCAAACGAGAAGCCACGTCGACCGGTTTATGAAGGATGTGAAGAGATTGGCCCGGGAATTCATCAGAGACCACGCCTCAAAGAACCGCGGCTTCCCGACTTCGAAATGACCTTCTCAGTGGTAAGTTTGCGACGAAACAAAGAAAGGACAACCTTTACAAGCGAGATCGTCGGTCTAACTCGTCTTCTCGATAATATTCTCGACTAGGATTCCGGCGATGCGGTGGTCTGCAAACTGACCGAAGGAATCGCCAGCAACGTGATGAACGTGAAATATGTGGACGGCACGAGTGTGGAAGTCGAAGGTGATGACTTGAAGTTCACCACATTCCTCACAATTGACAATAATCTAAAGGTAAGTAGAAGGGATGAGTGATTCCTTTTCAATATTGTTCATGAACGCGCGTAATCATGGGCTCAAGTTGGCGATCGAATAATTGTTCAAATGAATCCGGCTCCAGTACTTGACTTGCCAACTATATTCATTCACTTCATAAATACTGAAAGTATATGAAATACTGTACTACGTATTATTTATTACACATCCTAGCGCACAGAAATGGCATTGCGCTACCGTATATGCGCATATATATACATATATATATATATATATATATATTATATATATATATTAATATATATATAATATATATATATTAATGTATAAATTATTTTTATGCATATAGTATATATGTATACACATATATGCATGTAGTATATATAAATAAATATATATATATATATATATATATATATATATATATATATATATATATATATATTATTGTTAGGTAATCTACCGGTTTAGGTAGGTTTTTGGATGGACCTAATTACTAATTAAATAATTTGTGGCCCCTAGCAAAACACAACATCCTACTCTACTTCAGCTCTGAGTACTTTCTTCCTCCCTTCATCCCGTCCAACATCCCTATCCTGTTCCTTCCTTTCCTCGTTTGCCTAACATTCTCCCCTCAAATTACAGTATATATATATATACATATACATATATATATATACATATATATACAAATATATATATTATATATAATATAAATATAAATATATATATATATATATATATATATATATATATATATATATATATATATATATATATATATATATATATACTCATTTACATAGAAATAGATATCAGGAAAAGGATAGGAACACACATAACGGACGAACACAGGAGAGGTGGGGAAGGCGGAATCAAGCAGATCACAGAGTAAAAATATTTCCTAGACCCGGACTTGAACTCCGGATCTTTCCACTTGCCGGGCGGAGGCTCTTAACCACTTGAGCTATCCGGGAAACGTAATTTACCCTGAGATCTGCGATGCTTCATGCAACTAAGTGCCCGATTCTTTGGCCAAGAGTTGACGTTAGGGAGCTGTTTCACCCACCAAAGGAGAAATAGAAAACATGCAAGAAGAAAGGATAGTAGTATAGCAATCATACAACCATCATAAAGGATAAGATAAGGCATTTTTACTCTCGTGATCTGCTTGATTCCGCCTTCCCCACCTCTCTTGTGTTCCTCCTTTATGTGTGTTCCTATCCCTTTTCCTTATATCTATTTCTGTGTAAATGAGTATTTGTTCGCCGTTTGGGGGATTTCGTGTTTGAATGTATATATATGTATATATGTAATTATATATATATATATAATTATATATATATATATATATATATATATATATATATATATATATATATATATATAATATATATATATATATATATATATATATATATATATATATATATATATATATATATATATATATATATAAATATATATATATATATATATAGTATATATATTTAATATATATATATATAATATATATATATATATATATATATATATTATTTATATATATAATATATATATATATATATATATATATATATATATATATATATATATATATATTATATATATATATATATATATATATATATATATATATATATATATATAGTATATTATATATATATATATATATATATATATATATAACTATGTTTTTTAATAGTCCAAATTGACCAAAACCTTCATTCAATGGCAATTCCTCGGAAACTCCTCAGAAGCTATAATATTCATAAAAAGATGATGTCGGTACATGAGAAATTCATTCGTGGTGAAAAATCTATTCTTCGAAGGAGCTCGAATCTCACCTATTTCAATAATCATTAGGTTGATTAATAATGGTCTGAATGGAATTTTATCTACAATATCAGTAGGCCACACGGTTGCTTTTAATAAATTTAATATTTTTTTCTCATTAATGAACCCAATTGTATCCTCAATATTATTTTCAGATGCGATATCGAATTGAAGCCAGTTCAGGGAAGGAGTCAGCTTTTGGGAGAATCCGGGCTATCGCTAAAAATTTGGTGTACAGGATGGTCATGGTTGTGGACAAGAAGAAATCGATCAAATTGCAGACATTTGACATGATAGACTTAAGGTGAGAGTATGGCAAAACTTATTCCAGAATATTCTTTACTCTCTTGCATCATATAGGGTTGTAAAAGTAAGGTTTTCTTCAACGTGTCGCAGAGTAATCGAACGCCCGACCACTGTGACAACAGGGAGGCAGGTATACGCAAACGGTATTGGGATGATATTTGTGCCAGTTTTTTTCCTTCCCTCACAAATTTTGTTCTTCTCCCGAGCGAATTTGGTGGATCACTGGATTGGAAGTACTTTTCTCAAAAAACCTCGCGTCCTTAAGATTAAAAAAATCAGTTCAGGAATTACGCTCAAATGGATTTGAATATTCGCGATGCGGGAACCCGTTGAGGGAAATATTTTCATGAGCCAGAAGGATTATTATACGCGTGATATATATGGGTTGTTTTTACTCCAATTTTTACTAAAGTAATAATGTGATGTATACCTAGAAAATGTGTTATTCTGGTGCGTGATTTTTATTTCTTATATTTATTTCAGTGACATCGAAATATCTCCAAGGATACATAAGAAACAATTCACGTGGTTGGAAGGCCGGATACCCGATGCTGTCAAAGGGAACTTCACTCCGTTGGTCGAGGAAGACATAAGGAAGATGTTGAACATGGCCTTCCAATACGGAGTGACGAATTCAGGCGTCGAGCCTTACGTGAAAGATTGGAATTATCGTAAGGACTACGGGTTGAAGAGCAAAAGAGGGGACGCGAGGGAACAGCAGGACCTCTCCTACTGCCGAAAGAAATCTCTTCCGACTCAAAAGTGATGAGCAGGGGGTGTTTAAAAGGAAAGGAAAATTCTAACATCTCCGGGCTAGAGAAAGGTGTGTGTATCATAGTGTTGGGAGAAAAAGAACGGTGTGCACATCTAGGACTCTATGAGACAGAGAAGAGGTTGG
Organism: Hetaerina americana; assembly: GCF_022747635.1. Classification (NCBI taxonomy): domain Eukaryota; kingdom Metazoa; phylum Arthropoda; class Insecta; order Odonata; family Calopterygidae; genus Hetaerina; species Hetaerina americana. Next base: position 16,862,729 of record NW_027286181.1, on the reverse strand, counting down.
GCACAAAATTGATTTCACACCATAAATACACGTTTCAGTCAACTGAAACGTCGTAAAAAGCTATGTAATTGTCACATTGACATATTTCCAACGAAACTGTGCCTAAGCTACGATTTTATAATAAGAATACTGTAATTACTAGACTTCACAATGCGCTTAGCGGTTATCTTATCATTTCATGCTTCGTATATCGACTGTCTAAACTATCTAATATCTAGTTTGTCATTTGTTCTCCATCCCTCCACCCGCTAAAACTCTTAATACCATTACGAAAAACAAGGCTTCTTAATAACAGTTGAGTAAAACATTGAATATTCAATATTTTCAGAAGTCGCTTAAGCGTGAAAAATGCCAATGGCCATGGACATTAGCACCCCACGAAATGGGTGCTGGTGGTGCTACATGTCGCTCTCTTTACTTCCTTCTCTTTACTCATGAGATAAATGGAGCTTCCATCAGAAGTTTCAATGGGATTTCATTCCTGTCAACTCGAGCATACCCTTCAACTGAGCATGAGCCATGTTTTAAGAATTGAAGTCACACTCATTTTCATTAAATTCATAATTCAATTTCATTGTTCGTTCCTCATTTTGGCACATTCTTTGGTGAAATTTCTTTTTGTGTGAGTGAGAATCAATTGAAGTTTGAATTAAAAAGGTCAGACTGGAGGCAATGGGCGTAAATAGCAGCACATTCAAAGCAGATAATCGACGGTAACAATACTTTAATGTCAAAATCGTGGTTGCGTAAACAAATTATTTGAGTTCAACGTTTTCAATAATGCGCCCGTTAATCGAGACGCAATTGGAAGCCTGGCTGAAAAATACAGTGTTCGATTCAATTGAATGAGTCGACGTGAGAAAGTCTCTGGTTTTGATCAAAACTTTTCGTGTTCGAGCAGGCACACGGGACGGATTCAATAGCGCCTTCATTCAGGTAACAATTTTTTAATCAGTTATAATTTAATCTACTTGATGCGTATGCTACGAATGTTTGGATACCTAGATCGTTACGTAGCCAGGTCCGAACGGTCTTAATCGGTTCCTCGCTTTCTTATTCTCAGCCATTCACGTGTCTGGCTAGACATTTTATCTACGTCTAAGTTTTGAAGGCAGGGGTGGATATGAGCATTCCCGTCTTGCCTCCTTGCCTCACGGGTCCTTACTCACTGGGCAGTTCATCAAGGTGTCATGCGAGATAGATAGAGGTCTTTATTTGGGCGAAATTGAGACCAAATGGTCCCTTCTTCCATTTAACCCATAGACTGTGAGACTGCTATTCGAAAAGGATTTTATCATATCCTTGGTACCTGTTTATTTCATTATTCGGCGTGTCACAGATATCCTCTTCCTAACGAAAATTATCTCTCTGCTACTCCGATTAACGAAAAATACGAGAAATACAGAGCTGACTAACTTGAGCGTGGCCACACGCATGCGGGAGATTCATGGTTATTTGAGATCTCACGTCAAGACTTCGCTTTTTTCACCGCAAATCGCCCGCACTTATCTGAAACACTATCTTATGTCCTTACTCGGTAGTTTCATTGCTGTCTTGCCGCTAACCTCTTTGAATATTTTGCAGAGAACCACTTTTCTAACTATTTATGCAAATGTGTCTATAAAATGTTCCGCTTAAAAATGCACATGCGTAGAAGCGCGAGGAATTTCACGGAACAAACGAATCATTCGGTTTGTCCGGGATTCAAAGTCAGCTCTCTCTATTTCCAGCGGTGTGTTTCAGCCAATCATTTATCTATGTATTACCGAGACGGCGTCTAATGCAATGATGTAGCTGTCTAAATCTCTCGTCCGTAAAGAAAAGGGAAAGCTGTTCGAATCCCAGTCAAGGCGAATGATTTTTTCGCTGTGAAATTCTCGCATTTGTGTAAATACATACCAATGGGTGACCAAACTGTGACTGCATTGCCCAAAATTCCTTGAATTCTATTTGTAAAGCTATACCTTCCCGGACACTACCTATCCACTTTGAAAATCTTTAGAAAACAATTTCTTGTTTGACAAAGTTATAACATTTGTAATTTTTTATTCAGTAAGAATTGAGCTTACAATTTTTAACTAAATAATAAAAATTGTCTATTTTCAATTATTATTTTTTTAACTGTTGTTTTATTTATTAAGCACATCGTTTGCCAAGATTGATTTTACTTGGAAATACGATTGAGAGAGTTTACGAGCGATATTAGTTCCAATTGTATTTTTTGAAATGCTTTTACGGGGAAATGGATATTTTTCTTTTACTATCGTCTCCTCTGTACCGTATGATATAACCTGAACCATTATTATGAATACTTTTACCTTAATACCATTAAAAACCATTGTTTATTAGCAATCACAATATGGCCTACTTACCTTTGAAGCAAGAGGACTTTCTCATCTAGCTGATTTCCCGGAGAAAAGGAAGAGAACTTTGAAAATTAAATAAATGGCTCACAGTATTCAGAATTTTAGATTCGGCTCAAAGGTAAAGGTTTACCTGTGGAATAAAATGTTTTGCTCTTTCTGATTCATGTCATTCCTTTCATGGGTAGATATTCAAAATTCTCCATTAAGGAAGAAGTCTCATCTCCTTTTCTCATCGTGGACGAGTCTTCCCCTTCGAGAGAGGGGACGTCTATGGTACTGTCTTATTAGTTTAACTAATCGTCAAATATTAATGTGTTTGCAATCAGAAAGAACATAATTGGTGAAACAACCACCCCAAAAGCCTTGGAAAGGAGCTTCGCTTGTGTGTTTATGACGGATATTCCATCTAATAATCTTTCTTCTAGACATTTCAGGTAATTTCATTATTAAATTCAAAACCAGCAGGCGATATGTGGATTTCTCCGCACGATGTCACCTGCAATTCTCAACACGATGCCCCAGGAATGGCAGCAATCTATCCTGCAACCCTCCACGAAAGAAACCCAAGCCTAAATCGCTGAAGCCATGTTATGCGTACTGCATTCACTGCTGCATCAACCATATCTCCTGTTTTCTTACAAGACATTTTAAAAGGTATTCAGAATAATAGAAGACACATTTTCTCTCTCTCTCATTAAACAGTGAATAGAAATGCAAGAATTCATATTATTTTTTGATAAAACGGGGACGAGGCATTTAATACATATATACATTTCGTGCAAATTACATAGGTCATTCCATATCTTCGCATGCTATACAAATATTTTCTACTATTTGGTGAGAATTCTTCCAATCCAAGTTTTTTCGAATGGATGACATTTAATGCTGTAGAATTTCTTTTAGTTTTGCCAGGGTTTAGGCGCGTAAGCTGTTTTTGATGCTTTCATGACTTACGCGAACGCAGAAAGTATTAAATTGACTTAATTTTATGCATCAAAAAATGTTTAAAGTTGTATGAATCAAAGGCAAGTGGTCACGGTTGTGGTGGTAGAGATAGTTTTTGTGACTGTAGTAATACTGAAAGGTACTTTGTTGGCAACATTGTTGTTGTTGTTATTATTGTTATTATTATTATTGTTGTTGTTATTATTGTCCTCGCGTATCGAGTACCTGCTTCCCAGCCATGTAATGCTGGAAGAAGCAGGTAAGTTGTTCGAGATGGAGCTTGTTGAGGTAGTGCATTCATAATCGTAATTGGAGGGAAGGTCGTTGTTATTGTTATTATTGTTGTTATTATTGTTGTTATTGTCGCCGGATGGTTCCATGCTCGGGATCAACCCTCCAATGTCAATGCTACCGATGACATCCTTGATTGCGTCGCGGACAACGCTTTCAATCTTCTCTATAACGTCACTCTTGAAAGAATCGATCACGGTTTTTGCGATCGCATTCGCCATCCAGTCGAACACCGTTCCAAATCCGTGTACCTGGGCGTTCACTTGTCTGGAAGTGAAGAGGAAGCGAACGGTTAGATCCCTTTGACATGGCAAGGTAACATAAGAATTGAAGATGAGCGATTGCCAGAGGTTTCCTTCGAATCCAACATGTTAGACGTTTCTAAATTACGAGTGAACATTTTAATTGGAAAAAATTGCATGGAGAGAATTATAAATTTTTCAAAACAACTAATCTGAAAACATGGATATAATATGGGTATCGTTCGTACCAGTATGTGATATTTTCGATTAAATTATTAAAAGCGGTTCTACCCGTATTTGGATTAATACATTAAACAAAGTAAGTCATATAGTTATTATTTGAATGAAAAAGTATCACTTAAGTTATTCGTCGGATGTCATTTATCATCTATCTATAGCTACAATGAGATCAGGGAAACAGCGATGTGAGTGGCACTTGAAGCTTTGCATACGTACATTATTAATCATTCTTTTCGAAATTGGAATTATATAATTTGGAAGTTTAGTAGTAAATAGGCAAGTAACTCATAACGTAGGTAGGTTCATATTTCTCTAAAGGCATAAGCTTTTGGGGGGTAGACAGAACTCTATCTGTCTACATGATACATTGTATATTATCGCTAGGATGTGTGGCAGGGGGTGATTACACCCAGGCATGGTACATCAAAAATTATAGAATAACTGATCGTAGCACAAGTGATTTTCCACTTGATATCAAGTGGAAAAGTGCTTCAATCAGTTATTCCTATGTTCGAATTCCACCACATCACGCCTGAAGCTACTCAATTTGATCAAAAATTAAGTTTTCTTAATTTTTAGTTACCATAATTATATGAAATATTATTCGAATAATGTTAACTGTAGTAAATAAAGGTGTATGCTCTACAATGTCCTAGGAAGGACGGTACACTCCTTCACATCTCTTAAATCATTACTGGCCATTTTATATAGCACCTTGTTTTTATCGAGTCATGTGGTTGAAGTCTCAGGAATGCTGCGCATACTTTCCGTTTACAGTTGTTTGACTCTTTTTTGTTGGAGAAGAGCCAATATTAAGTCTGTAGTTTCAAAACAAATAATATAAGCATCTTCTGCCGAGACTTAAGGCTCGAAACATTATTCCCAAAACTAAGAAATAACGTAAGTCTTTAGTATTGGGGCCTAAGACTCGAAACCAAAGACTAATTGTATGTTTTGTGGTTCAATTTTCATCCATTCTCTCAATAGGACCAAACTATCATAGCGCACTACTTTCAGGCTCGTCTTCTACCTGTGCATCTAACCTGTATTCCTACATAAATAGCTCATGCCTTTCCTATCTTTGGTACTTTTACCACCAACACACTTCAAGGAACACCTATACAAATTATTCTATATTCATTCTTATTCCGTCTGAAATAAGTTTCCCTCACGGACACCTTTACACCCTGCTATTTTTTATTCAAGTAAACATCTTCTTATGCTTCACGTACTGCCAGGAGCAATGTGAAATTTATGCCTGAATTTAAACCGAACGTATGTTACCATCTGGAAAACTGCCTATCTGTAACACTTTTCCAAAAGAAATAAATAAGCAGTTAAAACAGTTAACCCTTCTCGGAAGTGTTTTGAACCAAGATGGTCAAAGTATTAGGGATATAAGTAGAAGAATTGTGTAAGGTAAGAAAAGCATCGTTAGCTATGATATGGAGCCATATAGGAACAATGTAACATTCATATTAAAAACATACTAAGTATGACTTTTTATTGGATGAGACAGGAGAACTGACAGCCCGCTAAACCCAACAATCTATGCAGATGGTTATTTGGTTATGTGCGGCGTGGAAACATGGCCATTGAAGCAATGTGATAGGCATACTTAGGAGGCTTTTGAGATGTGAGTTTGGAAAAGGAAAAATGGACAGAAAGGAATAAACACGAGGAAGTGCTAAGCATGGGGGTCAGGAGAGATGATTGTTGGGAGAAATCCGCAAGAGGTTTAACGATAGGCAGACGAAGAAAGGGTAGTAGAAGGATAAGCCTGCTGGACGGAATGAAGGGAGGAAGGAAATATGTGGAATTGAAGAAGAGCTAATCTTAGGTTTGGTTGTCAGGTTGTGTTTTATTGGGAGAGATCCAAAACCTACCTTAAACGGTAGGATTCCAAGTAATAATAATACGGCCATCAATATTTCTTCAGGTATTTGAGCCAGTAGTGGGGATAGAAGACCTTTAGAGGGCATTACTTTATTTATTTAGTTCGCATTAATCCAAAAACAGTACTTAGACCTTTACATCGGGTTTTAACAATAATATATATAACAATAGAAACAATTACGAAAACCCAATCCCTAAGCAATAAATTCAGAGGGTAAAAATCACTCGCCTTGACCGGCATCTCCCGTAGTTTCTTTGAAACCCAATCCCTAGATAGAGAAAAATCCACCTAGGCGGGCATTGAATTCGCCTGGCAGGCGAGGACGTTACCCCACCGCCGCCGGGGCCGTTTTCATTTTATGAACAAGATTAATTTCATAACCTTTGTTTTCTACCATGCCAGCTGAAAATAATGTTGAATCTTCCTTCACTAATTACTAGACCTTAATAAACGCTGCTGTAGGTAACTTAACACCTGAGGACAAAATTTATTCCGAAGAAGTGTCGGATGGGTAAGTAACACTTATTTTGCAATTTATTGACGACAAAACGGGGATAGGAGTTATTGGATCTGCCATTGATTTTAACGTCTTCATTTCTTCCTTGAAAAACCTACCAAAATTTACTGAAGAAATGTACTTTCATTATGGTTTACTAATTAGATAAAGGAATACTAGCTTATCTCATTCGTGTATAGCATTCGCTGAATATTTACGAATAATACAGTAACTTTAAAATTACGCCGTATATTGGGGAAAATTTCCCCCATTACTATTGAAAATTATGGCGTAAGTTTTCAGAAACATATATTTACTCATGTAAGCACAAGTAGATGTGACGCCAACGCCATCCTGCTAGACAAATGAAGACCGCAACCAACGTAAACAACAGCAGTTCCTTAGCAACGGTAAACACAGTGACATATGAATGTGTTTTTTCTCAGTGTAACGTGGAATGTTATTCTTTACTCTTTGTGTAATGAATTCGTTTGAGTGCTGTTAAATTACGTGGAGAAGTATTTCAGAATATTGAATGAAAAGGGGAAGGTGACATGATTTCAGGTGATAGGTTTCTTTCCCGCCGGCAGGAATACCGTGGAATGTGTGGTGAGTTACTTAATTTATTTGCTTAATTTATTTACTCAAACTAGCGTAATTACTAATTCTAATTGAGCCAACACTTACCCAATGGACTTGATACCGAAGTCTAGAAGCTGTGCTGTTTTGTTTTTTAAGTCAACAATAACGTCCATGGTAAAAATCGCATTATCGGCACGGCCTAACAGGTATCCTGTTGGCCCAACATTCATGATTTTGGCGCTGAAGTTGTAGGTGAACTGGAACAAAATCGTACTGTTAGCATCAAGTCATTAATGAATTCACAAATTATCATTGTCTCTTGTACGTACTCGAATTCGCGATTTCAGAAAGAAATTCTTTTTGAAATACTTTAATATGAAAGCAACAATATCGTTTGTCAGCTATAAGCATCATGGTTTCACTTAGATAATCGGAATTTCCTTTGGTAAACTATGCTGGGAAATTGAAAGCTGTCACTCATGTATTTCTTGAGATAGATTATCGGAACTTGAGACCTTACCTCGATATCCCGGAACCCCATCTCCGACGTGAGGACCATGGACGTGTTGACGTAGGACAGATCCACGTCTCCGCTACGGAAGAGGGAAGATGTGTCGATGGCCGTTCCATTGTCCACTATGAGTTCTCCATGCCATGTAATCCCGATGAGATCCTTTGGAGAGTAAAAGAGCCTGTGTCAGATTCAATTATTGCGTCATCATAAAGGATAATAGTTCGTGGTATGCCAAAACAGCATGAGCGTGACGTCAGGTGCTAAAGTATAATTCATTTGTCAGCGGCGTAGCCAGGGTGGCTGGGTTGGTGGGGATATTGGATGTTGTTTCACCAAAAGGAAACATGCAAACGCTGTAAATTTACACGATTTGCGCCGAATGAATTTAAAGGAATTCCTAGATAATGATAATTCTAACAAAATTATCAAAATTCAAAATCACATATTTTCACATGTCCTCCAGTAGAGGAGAAGGATAAGGGTTTATATCTACAAATAAATATATATTTTTATATATATACTATATTTTGTATAAATATACTGTATACTATACATGCAGACATATATAGTATGCAGTAATATATATGTGTGTGTGTGTGTGTGTATATATATATATATTATAAAATATATATATATCTAGTATATATTATATATATATAATATATATATTAAATATATATATATTATATATATATTATATATATATTATATATATATTATATATATTATATATATATTATATATATATATTATATATATATATTATATATATATATTATATATATATTATATATATATTATATATATATTATATATATATTATATATATATATTATATATATATTATATATATATATATATTATATATATTATATATATATTATATATATATATTATAAATATATATTATATATATATATATTTTTTAAAGGTCATCTACCGGTTAAGGTAGGTTTTTGAATGGAAACAACTACCAAACAAATATTTTATTACTCCTAACAAAAAACAAAATCCATCATCCTACTCTATATCAGGTCCCTCTTCATCTCCGAGTACCTTCTTCCTCCCTTCATCCCGTCCAACATCCCCATCCTGTTCCCTCCCCTTCCTCTTTTGCCCAACATTCTACCCTCTATCACAGTCTTCAACATCCCACTGCCGGTCAACACCCCCTTCATCCACTTTTCCTGCCTCCATAGGATTGCTCCCAACAAACCCCTCTCTTCGCCCACCATACCAAGTACTTCCTCGTTTGTTTTCTTCTCTGTCCATTTCACCTTCTCCATTCTTCTCCACACCCACATTTCAAAAGCCTCCAATCTAAGTCTACCCTCCTGCTTCAATGACCATGTTTCCGCACCGTACATAGCTACGCTTCTTATCAAAGTTTTTACGAGTCTTTTCTTAACATCCTTACTCAAAGTCCCCGTCATCAACTCCCTCCTCCTCGTGAAAGCGTCTTTGCCTAGCGCAATTCTTCTCCTTACGTCCCTACTACTTTGACCGTGTTGGTCGAAAACACTTCCGAGATACGTAAACTGTTCTACCTGCTCTAGTTTTTGCCCTCCTATTTTAATGTTAAGCTTGGCCTTTTTCTTTCTAGAAAATCGCATAACCTTTGTTTTATTAATATTGATTCTCATCCCATACCTGTCGCACTGAATTTCCAATTCACTCAGCAATGCCTGCAGCCCCTTGGCTGACTGACAAACTAAAGCTTGGTCATCAGCAAACCTAACTGATTTTACGAATTCCCCGCCCACTTTTATTCCTACCTCGAGTTCTTCCCATGCCTCTTTGATCATTTCCTCTGCATACAGGTTGAACATCAACGGTGATAATGGGCAACCCTGCCTTACACCCCTTCCTAACACTGTCCATCCTGACTCCCCGTTCCCCACCCGCACCCGAGCAGTCTGAGACATGTACAAGTTGCGGATTAGCCTCCTTTCCCTCCAATCTATTCCTATCTTCTGCAATATACTCATTAGTTTTTCCCAATTCACTCTATCAAACGCTTTTTCGAAATCTACGAAACAGGCAAATACCTCCTGGTTGTGCTCTATATTCCTCTCGATTAATAATCTCAATACTGCAATGGCATCACGCGTACCTCTCCCCTTCCTAAACCCAAACTGATCATCCCCTAAGTAATCATTTGCCCTACTCTCTATCCTTTTGTTTATGATCCTGAGAACAACTTTAGCTGCGTGGGATATCAAACTAATTGTCCTATAGTCCTCACATGACGTGGCATTTACCTTTTTCGGAATAGGAACTAAAACTGATCTCACAAAGTCTTCCGGCCAGATTCCCTCCTCATTAATGCTACGGATCAGCCCATATAGCCTCTTCCTCCCACATTTTCCTAAGCATTTTAAAAGTTCCGCGGGAATGTTATCTACCCCACGGCCTTATTTAGTTTCATCTCCCTTAATGCTCTTTCTATCTCATTGTCTAGTATGCCTGGACCTACAGTAAGCTGTCTTCGTCTACGTCATTTTCTTTTTCAATGTCTAACTTTGTTGGTCTGAGTTCTTTACTATACAGTTCTTCTATATACTCCTTCCATCTCTCTTGGATCTTTCCTGCGTCAACTATTACCTTACCCGCCTTATCTCTAACTGCTAACGTTGATCTCCCTTTCTTACTTCCCGATAACGATTTAACTTTTCTGTACAGCGCACCGATTTCACCCTTCCTCTGCAGACTCTCCATATCCTCGCACTGCGTCTTCTTTTGCTTTATTTGTTGCCCGCCTCAATTTATTGTTCAACTCTTTGTACTTCATGTTGCCTAATTCTGTATTTATATTCTTCCATTTTCGTCGCTCATCCATCTTTGTAATCATCTCATCCGTGATCCATGGTTTCCTAGTCCTTTCAGCGTTAACGGTTCCAATAGTGTCTTTTGCGACTTTAGACAACCCTTTCTTGATCATTTCCCATTTTTCTTCGATAGTACTAAGCCCTTTGCCATCCTCCATGATTTCCTCCACCGCCTGTTTGTATTCCTTCCTTTTCAAACCATTTAATGCTTCTACATTCCATTTTCTAACTCGCCGCCCCTGCCTTATCTTTTTGAAACGGACTCTACATTTCATAACAACTAAATTGTTGTCTGAGTCCGCATCCGCTCCCGGGAAGCTGTGGGAATTTATCACACGGTTCATAAACCTGTGTCTAACCAGAATATAATCCAACCGATACCTTGCTGAGTCACCTGGCATTTTCCATGTATACCTGCGTCTTTTGTGGTGTCTAAACCAAGTGTTGGTGATGACTAACCCCTGTCTCCTGCAGAACTCAACTGCTTTCTCCCCGCGGTCATTCCTCGTGCCTAAACCGTAGTCCCCCACCTCATCGCCATCTCTTCTTTCGCCTACCGTCGCATTCCAATCCCCCATCACTATCAAATTTTCTCTAACTGATCGTATATCCTATCGACCTCTTCTTCCTTATGGTTACTCGGTGGCATGTATACCTGAATAATAACTAAGTTCGTCGGTTCTGCTTTTATCTCCACAAGTAGTATTCTATCCGTTACCTGCTCTCTGTTGACTACGCTTCTTCCTACCTCTTCATTTAATACTATAGCAACCCCTCGTTGGCTCTCGTTCCCACCGCTGTATATTATTCTATACTTATCACTCCAGTAATCCCCGCTATCTTTCCATCTCACCTCGCATAGACCTAAAATATCTATATTTCCCCTTTCCATCTCTCGCTTAACATTCTCCAATTTCCCTGTCCTCATCATCGTCCTAACATTCCACGTTCCTATTCTAACTAATTTGGTCTTCTTCTCCTGCGTCTTGTGTCCTGCTGCTGCTGGTTTTCCCTTGCAAGGGTTTCGTGAGATGACGACCGCGGAAGCCTTGCCTCCCCCGCTGCCGGGCACGACACACGGCCGATTGGGCTGAGCCCCGTAGTTGCCAGGACTCAAAATATCTCTATTGTCCATCATATTTTTCTTGGGAATGATAATTGAGGTGGTTTCCCGTTGCCTTCCTCAATAGTGTTTTTAACGTGACACCATCACTTACTAGCCGCCCCACTGGGGTCAGACGCCATTGCAGCCGCCTCACTGAGGAACAGACGCTGCGTGGACTACCTTTCGTCTGGCTCCTAACCTTCGACCTATCTGGCATGGGTGACCCTACCAGGAGCAATTTTTATTACTCCCGCCAGCACAGCTCTAGGGGTCATCGGAACGCACAAGCCCTTCCACCACGTCAAGGTTGTAGTCCGGGGAGGGGATATATATATATATATATATATATATATATATAGAAATATATACATGCATTGATATAGTTTAATATAAAAAATATTCAATTTCTTATTCAGAATGATTGAATATTATTTACTTCCGGCCCCAGGAGCACAGTTTTCAACATGGAGTCCCCCTAGAAGTATTCATTTGTGCAATTAATTTGTTCTCGATCATTTTGGACTTGAATCAGTTTTGAAAAGTTTTGGTTCAATTTGCTCGAGGTTCTTCGAAATGGATGTTTTGAGTAAGGCTTACCTCGGCGCTGAAAGTGCGGTTGAAGTCGGGGAGCGACAGCGGGTCGTACCCATGGGTCTTCATATACTCCTCGGCACTCTTCAACAGCAAATCCACGTAGGCGTTCACGTTGGCCCGGGGATCCACGTGCGTATCTGGTTCGAACGGGAAGGAGAGGAGATAGTGCAAAAACTAACTGGTAATTTGAAGTCTTACGCGACCGGTAGTCTGAGGATATTAGCTCTAATGGAATTCGGTGGATACATTAATAGTACTTACGATATTGTTTATCATGGGAAAAATATAAAAACACCATGTACACAGTTATCATTCCGGGGGTCTGTTTGCTAGGTGATGGTGAGTTCACCCAATACTAACCCCACAGGCGTGAGAAATTCACACATCATGGTAGAGGGGCAGTTCCTTTCCCTGAACTGCCTGTGGTTCCCTAAGAACATCTGGTGTTTCACAAATTACAATGCTAGGGTGGAGCTGAGGGTTCCCAGAGGCGTGTTGAGAAGAAAATTGAGAGAAGAGAATTGAACCCGAGCCCCCCACATATATATATATATATATATATATATATATATATATATATATATATATATATATATATATATATATGGGGGAAGGAGTAGACCAGAGGTAGCGCGTCTGACTATGGAGCCGGAGGTCGCTGTTTCGATCTTCGATCAACACCCTAAAAGAAGAAGATGCCTGGAGACAGATTCCAAATTGACTACATCCTTATCAGGAAGAGATATAAGAACCAAGTTAAGAAGTGTAAGATTTACCCCAGCGCAGATATAAATAGCGATCACAACCTTGTGATCATGGGCAAGCAGACTGCGACACAAAAAGATGAAGGAAGTGACACAACAACCCAGATGAAACACAAAGGTACTGGAAGAAAAGAGCGTAAGAGAAACATTCACCGCGGCCATTGAAAGGGAAGTAGAAGGAAATAATGAAAATACCAGCACTGAGGGTCGATGGAAAGAAATGAAGAATATAATTACCAAAGCGGCAGATGAGCTCTTTGTGAGTAAGGCGGAAATACCTAAGAAGTCATGGATAACAGCTCAAATAAGAGGCCTCATTGTCGAAATAAGAAAATACAAGAATCCAAGAAATGAGAGTGAAAAATAGCTCTATAAACAGTGGCGGAACCAGGTCATACGAGAGTGCAAAGGAAGGATGGATAGAAAGCTCCTGCGAGGAAATTAACGACAACGTGAAAAAGGGAAATGGCGAGACGGCTTATTAAATAGTGAAGAGACATTTCGGGGAAAGAAAAACAAAATCTCAAAACATCCGGGCCGCTGATCGAAAAATACTAATAGATGATGACGACATTGGGAATAGATGGAAAAAATACATTGAAATACTTTTTAAAGCTCCCAAACCACTAGAAGATGGCTTGATTAAAGATGAAAGCATGATAGGTAAAGACGATCGGTGTCCGCAGATATTAAGAAGCAAATTCGAGCGAGCCGTGGCAGACCTGAGAAACAATAAGGTACCAGGAGTTGACAAAATAAACGGAGAAATAACCAAGGTACTTGGGGTCAAAGCGAAGGATGCCTTCTATTGAATAATCAAAGGTAGCTACGACAGGGCAAAGATACCAGAAGACTTCGAGAAAATTATAATGATTGAAATACCGAAGAAACCGAAAACAGATAAATGCGCAGGACTCGGAACATTGAGCCTGGTGACTCAAGCATCAACATCCTTACTCGCATAATTAGCCGAAGAATAGAAGGAAGGATAGAAGAATACCTCTTAGAAAACTAATTCAAATTCATAGAAACCCGAGGAGCAAGAGAGGCAGTTCTCAGTGTTAGAATTCTGGCCGAAAAAATGAGACACGTAGATAAACCATTATATGTGGCATTCGTGGACTTGGAGAAGGCCTTCGACATATGTCTAATGGTACAAGATGCTCAAGATACTAGAAACGCTTGGATTGGACTACAACGACAGATGAATTATCCATAACCTCTACGAGAAATAGGTTACAACAATGCAAACGAAAAATGGAAGCCAAAATAAACAAGTTACAACCTCTCGCCAGCAATACTCAACGTATCCCTGGAAGAGGCAATAAAAAAACACAAGAATTGGGTATCAAAGGAGTTAAGTTAATGCAGACATCAACATGCTTCGGTTTGCAGATGACATCGCAGTAGTGGCGGAAACGCGAGAGGACCTGCAAGCAACTCCAAGTTCTATGGATCAAGTATTGGGGGAATATAATATGGACATCAACAAGAAGAAAACTAAAATCCTTGCGTGCGAAAGAGAGAAGCTGAATGCAGATATCACCATTCGAGGGGTGAAACTAGAGCAAGTGGAATCAGCAGCATAACATGGGATGGAAGAAGTTCGAGCGACATCAAGCGAAGAATAGCCCAAGCTAAGAGCGCATTCATGAAGAAGAGGCAATTATTATGTTCAAAGAACCTAAGAATGGATACAAGGAAGCAATTCTTCAAGACTGTCGTGTGGAGCATGGCGCTCTATGGTTCCGAGACTTGGAGCATTGGAAAAGGGGACCAGCGTAGAATAGAAGCCCTTGAAACAAGGTGCTGGAGGGGAATGCTGAAGATTAAATGGACAGACAAAGTAAGGAACGAGGAAGTATATACGAGGGTCATCCGGAAAGTAGTACCCGTTCGTGCCGCATGAAGTGCTGACGACGCGAGTAGCCGCTGGACGAGGTCAGATAGCTTCAGTGGCTTGTCTGCCTTCTCTGAGCCAAGTTGCGTGACGCTAGCATTGCCTGTGTTGTTTCTGTGATTGTTTACAATGTTTAAAAAAATTGAGAACGCCGCCAGTTGTGAAGTGAGGGCAGTGATTAAATTCCTCAATGCAAGAAACGTTCGCCCATGTGATATTCATCGCCAATTAAAGGAGGTGTATGGAGACAATGTAATGGACGAGTCGTCTGTTCGGCGGTGGTGTCGCAACTTCAACATGGGGAGGGGGAACACACACGACGATGAGCGTTCGGAGAGACCGTCTGTCATTACAGACCAACTGGTGAGCTCAGTTGACGAATTCGTGAGGAACGATCGGCGCGTCACAATTGATGACATCTGTGAGCATTTTCCCAATGTTTCTCGAACAATTGTTCATGAAATTGTTAAACACCATCTGCATTATGCAAAAATTTGTGCAAGATGGGTCCCTCGCGTATCTCAATGAGCTGGCGGCGAAGGACTATGCAGCAGGAATACAGAAACTTGTCACACGTTATGACAAATGCCTTAATTTGCTTGGAGATTATGTTGAGAAGTAGTTTAAAGTATCCTCTTTCAAATAAAATTTTTTATGTTTGTTAATATTTACTTTTGTGTCTTTATTTCACGAACGGGTACTACTTTCCGGATGACCCTCGTAAAAGAGCATAAGAGGATAGGGCAATATGGAGAACTCTGCGGCAAAGAAGAAATAGATGGATTGGACACATATTGTGGATTGATTAGGAATATAAAAGAAGGAAAAATATAAGGGAAGATTCCACGAGGAAGACCAAGAGACATGTACATAGGACAAATTAAGAAGGACGTAAAACAGAGGGGGTATCAAGGATTGAGGGCATTGACGTTAAATAGAGTAGAATGGAGGGCTGCAGTAAAACCATCCTAGGATTGAAATACTGATATTAATATACTTATACAGACACACATACTTGTCTAAATATATAAATAATTACCCAGTTATTAAGTAAATCTCCATTTAGGCCACCTACATTTCCCACAGCATATAATAGAAGAAAGGGACAAGAAGTAGATCGGGGACCATCTGCAGGCTCAGATACATTCATTTCTTATTATCAGATAATTTTTCAGGGATATCCAGAATCTCTACGGTCATGGTGATACTTGGAGAGCCATTTATGCCATCTTTCGGATGTGACGTTAAAATGTGTGACCCTTGTCACCTATAGTTCATGGAGTTGGCTGACAACGATACCGGGGTTCCCTCCATCCGTCTACCTTCTTCCCTAGAAATCTAATAAACTATCTACCCATTCCTGATAGCGCACATGACCTTAGACCTCGATCGTATTTCCTAATAACATACTACTGCTGTAAATAATTTGTGGATTCAACTTACCTGCCGATGCCAAACCAACGCAGAGGAGGATCGCGGTCACGACGAAGACCTTCATGGCTGACTGAAAAATAATATTGAAAGTGATAAAGTGTAAAGAATATCTATTCGATTGGCATTTTATTCGGACTGCGAAAAATAGATGTTTTTGGCTGAAACGTGAAGTTTGCATGATGGCAAAATCTGACCTTATACCAACAGGAAAATATTTTCAAATCAAGAACTTTTCAGTTTGAAGGTGACTAAATATGCTCCGTAATCAAATAGCCAAATAAAATTTCACCCTTAAAGAATTTTCCCGGAGACTCGATGAACGTCTCAGGGCTATTGAATAAGTCAACGTTTAAGATAACATTTCTAATCAAAAGTTGCCATTGTCTTTCGTTACACAATTGGCGAATCATGTCAGGGTTTTCGGAGGACAAATAAATGTTCGATCTGCGGTTTTGATATACACGACATATCAATTAAGAGGCTCGCCAATCACTGAATAATTAAAGATTGCATTTTTTCATAAAAAACTTCATACCACCTTATACCATTGCTCATGCGTCGAAACCGATCATCGATTTTCACAAAAGATAGCCAGAAATCATCGAATCCAGGCACGTGAATGTTTTAAATGCCTCAGCTAACTGAGGGAAAAATATGGAATACGTTAAAGCACTATTGAATCAGTAATATGACAAAATCAGTAATAGTATCAGTAATCATTAATATGACTAAAGTATGCAAATTAGTCAGTAAATGTATGCATACGTACCGAATGGAGCTAATAGAATTTAAATTAATGATCATGAAATAGAACAGAATATATTGGAACTGTTACCAGGCTTAGAATCAAGAACTTGATGTGATGATGGCAAGAAATAGATCCAAACTAATTAATAAGCGAGAATTTGAATTTGAAGCCGTTACGCAACGCGGGATTAAATCCAACATCCAGGTTTGGGAACTGAAGCTTTTTTCATGAATCACTGCATCACAAGTGCGATATATGGCATGGTTCATGACTTTGTGGAATTCAGTACTTTTACCAGCACCCTTAGTTTTAGTATGCCGAATTGAATAAGCTATTGATTGACCCTGGAAATACACACTGCTATAATTCTAAGCCATTATAAATATGATGCAACGTATCGTTAAACCCCATTATACAGTGTCTAATAACTCTTTCTTTACTATAGATACCTTCTACCTTAAGGCCATCTAAATCACCCTTCCTTTTACTCCATTTGACTCGCTCTCCAAAGCATTCTCATCTCCATTGCTCTCTTCAGCCTCCCTTTGACTTTCAGTATCCCCTGAATCCACTTATTCTGCCTTCTTTAAATTTTATCCCAACAGGAATCTATCCTCCCCCTACCATACCGAGAGCATATTTGGTTGTATCTTTACAACTACATTGCCCTTTCCATTATTTTCCACATGCAAACCTCATAAGTCTTTTATTTACCCTTATCCTCCTGCCTCAATGATCATGTCTCCGAGTAAAACCAAACTACGCCCTATGTTATTTTTTCCCATTCTTTTCTTACAATTAAATTCTTAAATTGTCGGCTATCAAAACCCAACTCAAAACTTCTTTGCGTAACAATATTCTTCTCTGTATGTGGCTGCCACTTTGAACATATTAGTCTTAAGCATTTCCGAGATAGGTAAATCGTTCAATGTACCCTAGTTTATGCCCCACATCTTTAATGGTTATCCAAGATTTTATATTCCTTGAGGAACTCGTTAAATTTGCTTTCTTATCATTAATTACCATCCTATACGCACCACACTGATTCGGTAATATGTTCAGAAATTTTTTCAGCTCTTTTTGTATGCTGACAGGATAACTAATACTTGATCATTCAATAATCGTTCTATAGTAAAAATTTGATAATGAAATTCTCGAAATAAAAAGTTTCGTGTGTGGTTCCATTTTGCGTAATTTTGTCCAAACTATTCATTCATTGGATTAACCCCCGAAAATAATTCGTTTGCTTAAATGCGCAAGGTTTTCATATATTTCAAGCTATTTTTTGGAAACTTGCCTTACCTTTGAACAGAGCTTGCTGGTTTTGTTGAATCGGACACAACCGAGTAATCCAGTCATCCGGTTTTATAGGCGTTTAGTGGAGATAGTCCGTTATCTCGTCTTTACAGGAGGATTACCGATTTCGTTCGGTGTCCAAATACCAATTTGGGGAAGATCTTCCCCATACATGACATAAGTATTTAATACGTATAGCATGCCTTGGCTTACGCATGCGATGTGATTGATTATTTGAGATATCTCAAGGCGAAGGGATTAGCTCGCCCTTATCATCGCTGTCAAGTCATTATTAGGAGTTTAAAACCATAAATTTTCCTTGGTTGACGTTTTTAAAAACAGCATTAAAAGTGGACGGGAGATATTATGGTACGAATTCACCAGTGCATTCATATCGTAAGGATTGAATATATTAAATAAGCAGACGTTGATAAGATTAAGGTTGATGAAAGGGAACGAATGCATTGAACTTCCACTAACTTAAATATCACTTTAATATGTCGCCCCAGCAACGTACACGAGGTCAATCACGTGGTACCACTTCTCCGAAATATTATGCAATCCAAAAGTGATGATTGATAAAAGTGATCATAAACATTTTTGTTCACGTGATTTACTTCTACTAATTCGCATTCATTGCACATATTTTATTTCATGTTACATTTTCACCCTTATTCACAATGTGAAGCGCTAGGTACATTTATTTTACTCCATTATTACCTCATCGGTAGCCCTTGATTTTTATGCATATTAAGTTTGCAAGTTTAAGTTTTACGACGGTGGAGAAAAACCAATGACTGCAACGCCAAGGCTCCGCCTATAGAAGATGATGATGAAGTTCGCCTACTTCTGCTTCTGATGATGAAAAACGCTTTCTACGAATTTACTTATTCACATTTGGGGAACAGTAAAAAGTCACATGGGACTAGACCTGGATGAATATGGATAAAGAGGAGATGAGGAACATATTTTACGTTGATTTTAGCGAGACAGTCGTGATTTTGCCTTATTTGAAGCGTAACCCACCGCCCACAAACTCGTCTAATGTGCAATTTTTATGCGAACAGCGTGCGGGTGGAATCTAACTAAATTTTCAACACTTTTGATGGTGCTCCTAGCGCTATTCCATGATCTTCTCTCATAATGGCAGCAGCGTTGTTAATGTTTACCTTCTCGTAATAAGGGATGACTGGAGCTCTGGGTCGGGTCTGGGTCATTTCTTCTTTCAAAATTTTCTCCACTCCCCTCTAAAAACGTTAAGAACTATCTTATAACTATGTCAGGGAATAAAATACTCTCCATAAGCCTCCAAAACAGTAGTAAATGGGCCTTAGCTGACGATTTGTTAATGGAGAACAAATTTTCAATGTGTAGTCGAGTGTTAACGCCCATCGTTACCGTAAGCGAACTGAGTATGTTTAACTCACAATGGCTGAGAAAATGTGTATTTGATGAAAATCAATAAAACTTGCGCTGCATTCAAGCTAAATATTAAGCTTACATTTTAATATCAAATTAAAATTTTGTACAATGAAACATGCAAGTAAAAAGGTATTATTAATTTTTATTTAGCAATCCTGGTTATGTTGAATGAAATTGATTTCACAGCATTACAAAAAAGAAAAGGATCACAAATTTATCGGGGATCGGGTTGGTGAGGTGCAAAGTCTTTAAAAGCAAAGGCTTTATATCCCGGAGGTCCTCGTTCGATTTTCTGTTGTTTTAGAATTTTTAAAGATGCATCCCGATTCCTACTTGGGACGCTGTGTGGAGAGCACTTCAAGTGTAGTACGCCATCCGTCGAATGGGACGCTATATTGTGTGACCCCTAGTTGCCTTTCGTCGCGAAAGTTAGAGAATGATGGAGCCGGATTTCTCTCCTACCTTCCCCTATATTCCCGGGACATCCTAACTTTTAAAAAAATAACCGAACTATCTTAAAAGGCACATATGGCCTCAGCGGCTTAAAGCCAGTACATAATAACCACTTCTGCTTCCCGAATCAAAAATTTTTCATTCATAATCATTTTTTATTAGAAAAATAGATCCAGGTCAGTTAACCTATTGAATTTGTTCTTTAAACAAATTTAGATGGGGGCATTTGAATTTTTGGTATATGTACATAGGCAATTGGTCTGAAAGTGTAACAGAGTTATTCTTATGAATAGATACTAGCCTATTTTAAGGCGTGACTATGTCGTGTCAGTATTGGTCGATTTTCAACAAATTACCACATGTCATGTTAAGCTCTTTCAAAGAAGCAATTATCAATATGACAGGGATACAAAAATGTTAAAATATCTAGGAAATAAATATTTACCAAGATTATCAAGATATATCAAGCGAACAATTATCAAAGAACAATTATTTATAATTTAAGTTTTAACTGCCATGGTTCATCTTTGATCACCGATGATAAAAATTACGTTTTACTTTCAACAAATGAAAACCTTTTTGTGTTAAGAATGCCGTCAGAAACTAGTTAAAGACCCCTCACTGGGGTTTACCGATATCCATTATCCGCTCAGATACACCCACACATTCAGAGAAGGTATCCGCCTGATTGACGGGGGGTATAGTCATGCATGCCGTTGCGGAGTCGTTGTCTCGCCAATTCTACGGAATTTGAACCCATAAATTCCCGTTGCCGATTGCATCTCTCATCCCGGCAGGGGAGGAAGAGGGGGGAGACTTACTTGTCTAAATTATCATTTGCAAAAGGTCCAAAAATATCTTTCTCAAAAATTAATCCTCTGTGATGCACGTGTAGATCATTAGATCTTATCGGGGAAGGTTAAGTTCCACACAATAAAAAGATGCAAATGTTGAAATGTATGTATGACAAAAAGTGCAACCTCCTTATTTCTCTCCCGGATTGATAATATCTGTACGCCGTAACATTATGAGATAGGAAATTCAATTTTTTGAGCCGTAGCAACGAACCTAAAACTGATGAAAATCATCGTATTTCAGAATATTTCTTGGTATTTAAATTCTGTGGTCAGCTTCAGCTGTTTGAAAATATAATAAAAATTATATCGATCTCAATTTTTAAATATCGGCGTATGAGTTTTACAAATGCGTGTAATGGAACTACTTCTAAAATAATAGCTTCCACATAATGGATTCTTAATACCATTCGTACAATAGTACATGAGTTTTTATGGACCTATGAACCCATGGGTAATCTGTGGGATAAATCACGTGAAACTGATGAAATCGCTAAGGATTATAATATATTCTGTTCATAAATATGAATTAGTTGCCAATCAAAGGCTCATGGCTCACGTAAACCCCAATTAACGGTAGTACGTATTATACTTCTGCCGTAAAATAATATACAAATATATAAGTATGTCACATATCAAGGTTTTCTGACATAAAGAAAAAAAACCTCTAGCATATAAATTTTATGGATTAAACGATACATGTATTTACAAATGGTTAAAATAAGTCAATTTTTGTCACAAAATTATTACATTTTATAATCATGAATTTAACTAAAAATAGTAAATAGACAGTACGAATTTTATTTCAGTTTCATATTTTATGTGTACAGGTTTGTATACAACTTATACCTGTATACAACTTAACAGTTTGCTGAGTTTTCATATCATGGGTTGTACGTGTATAAAAAACGGACATTGTCAAGTTCCTGTGGAAATGAAAGCAGCACCACTGAACTCTACCGCGGAGTGTTACGAAATATCTCGCCAACGCCACTTTGGAAGTACCATTTTGCGTTCCAAACAACGACAGCATTGATTATTAATTTTGGAACGCACCCCAAACCGTTTCGTAAACAGAAATAAAAACAGCGGTAAATGACCACAAGAAAACAATGGCGCTGCCATGGTTAACTCAGTTAAATTCACAAATATTTGTTGGAAGGGATTCATTTAAATTTTCGTGACAATTGTGCTAAAGGTAACAAAAAGAACAAGAAAATTCAATTTATTTGGCAGCATTTTCGCACTTAATCTCAATCTTCAAGATCGTAGATCAAACACAAGTAATTAAAAAAGCAAAAAGGAAATCTCTCCGTTAAAATTAATGCTTCTCTCAATGGAGCTAAAATTTGACCAATCTGAGGTTAAAAAAGAACTGCGGGAGATGCCGGGACAGTAACTTTAACGGAGCCATCCGCTAATGCATTTTAAAATTCAACAAAATATTGGTCAAGGAGAATGATATTTATACTTGATTTCAGCTAATTCAATAATAATCTTTCATAGTTTGACATTTGAATTTGGAACTAGTACAGTCATAAGGGTTGTTCAACGATTAAATTTCTTATTATAAAGGACGGTTATTATATTAATATTACCATTTATAATACTCGACATAGAAATTTATATTCCTGATTTTAGAGAATGATGGAAAGTATTTGCTTCAATATGCAAGTTGTGTAAGTTACCAAGTGTAAAAGGAAAATGTGTTACACCTAGGAATTGTTTCAATATGGGTCGAAAATACTCCTATTGAATTTAAAAAATTATATATTGTGCAATTTTTCCGGTCAGTTTGAGGCATAATGATAAAATTGACTGATAGTTCGATTTTATTAAAGTTACGTTTTTGGACGATATGCACGATTATTGTTCGATATATTGCGTGAACTTCATCTACATAATCTTCTCATTCATGATAGCAGCCCTCGAACTTCCCGTCTCGTACTTCTGGCCACGACCTAAGGGTAATATTTTACGGTAGGGCCTTAACAACCCCGCTATTAGGCGCTCTGAACACTTTAATGGAAAATTCTTCAGACATTTCTTATTTGCTTGTGTTTTTACTCGCGCGTGTGAGGTTTCATGACAAAAATTAATGACGAGGGAGCTGGGATACATATTTTGTAAACTCGGCTATATCTCTTCAAGGAATCGTTACTTAATAATAACTCAAGCATTGATGGTATGATTGCAGCCTCCTTTGTCTGCAGTGAAATACTTCGTGGGCTTGAACACAACAGTTCTTCATATATGGTGGCCAAAATTTCACCAAGTCCGCATTCTGCCTTCTTTCTCGACCTTATTTCCGTGATTTCCCTTGTTCGAATCAAATAAATTAAAATTAACGACGATGGATTTGTAGCATGTGGTTGGAGAATACATGGAGCTTTTAAAATATGTAGCATATCTACTTCGATCTTTGACGGAATTTACCTGAGCAACACACCTTTTAATTACACGGCGTCATGACTCTGAATCCGACAGCATTGTTGTGTAACCTTTTGCAGCAGGAGAAATAGCTCAACAAATAGTCCTTATTACCGGAATGAGTTCGGGTATGGGATATAGGATTTCTGGAGTTTTATCACTTGCTTTCGATTGCGATGACACCAGCGTAAACAATTTCTCTGTGGTCTCACTATAACGGTTCATATTTGCTCTTCTCTTTACCACCCGAGTCCATCATTGATTACGAGGGTGGCCTGAAAAGTTTCCAACCTAACAAAGATACAAGACGTTATTCTGAAATTTTATTTTCTAACATAGTCTCCTTGTAACTCTACACTCTTCTCCCAGCTCCAGCTCCCATCTCTGCAACCCGTCCAAATAGTACTCTGTGGCGTTCTTCTCTGCAAAATAATTGTTCACAAAGGTGATTGCCTCTTCATTTGACGAAAATCTCCGTACTCCGAGCGCAATTTTTAGATGAGGGAACTAAAAGAATTCGCTTGGGGCTAGATCTCGTGAGTAAGGCGGATGATCAAGCAGTTCAAACCGTAATTCGTGGATTTTCACCATAGCAACCGCTGAGGTGTAAGACGGTGCGTTGTCTTGGTGAAACAGGATTTGCTTTTTCTGCAAATGTGGCCGTTTTTCTGAAAGTTCTGCCTTCCCGGTTGTCAAGCAATAATGCATAGAATGCTCCTGTATTAGTTTTTCCTTTTTGAGGATAATCGATTACAATAGCTCCATGACTATCCCAAAAAATAGTCTCCATGACTTTCACAGCCGAAAAAATAGTTCTTGTTTTTTTTGGAGCCGGTTCCCCCTTTGCAGTCCCCTGTTTGGACTGTATTTTTGTTTCGGGCGTTCAATGGTGTATCAAGTTTCATCTACAGTAATTAATTGGCGCCAAAACTCGAATTTATTGCACCTAAACTGCGCCAACAGAACGTTGGAAATGTTCATTCGAACACGTTTTTGGTCTAACTTGAGCAAACTTGGTGCCCAATGCGCGGACAGCTTTCTCATTCCTAAATGTTGATTTAATATGTGACAAACTCGTTCTTTTGACATGTTCATAACCTCTGCTATCTATCTCACTTTAATTCGGCGGTCGTCTAGCAACTTCGGCGATGTTTTCGTCGGTAGTTGCAGTTTTTGGACGTCCCGAACGTTCATCGTCACCCTATTTCTTAAGCGGTCACTTTTAAATTCAGCTGCCCAAAATTTCACTGTGGTAAATGATGGTGCTGAGTCCCCATACACAGAAGGCAACTCACCTCTGATTTGCGTAGGCATATTGCCTTTCAAAAACAAATATTTAATGACAGCTCTATACTCGATTTTGTCCATTTTCACAAAAACACTCGCATCAACTCACTCAAACGACTGTTACACAACACATGCGCGTCCAAAATGGCTGAAACTTCGGTAACTGTCAACAGATGAACGACGAAATTCAACAGCTTTTATTTGCGAGTGCTGCCATCTTCTAGTTGAGGTCGGAAACTTTTCAGACCACCCCCGTAGATGGTTTGAAATATCACACTAATTACTGCACAAAATCAATATACTACGAATTTTGTCAATGAATAAATTTGAAAAATTTCAGGGGATGACTCATTGAGTCTTTTCCCCTATTTTTACTGGTGTTACTGATATACCTGTAGTTGAAAAGCACGATAAAAATACTTGAGATTATTGCAACAATTTCAGAGCGTAAAAATCATTCGCCTTGACTGGGACTCGAACCCAGATCCCTCAATATCCGGTCGAGTGCTTTAGCCACTTAAGCTACCGAGGCGTCCTCTTAAACTCTGAAATTTTGGGGCTTTTAAAGGAACTAGATGTTATGACGAAATACCGTACATACAATGTCACATGCATTCGTAGTCGTGCGCGAGGCGCCACTGTCCACGAGGTTAAAGCCAACTTTTAAACACGTATGGTGTTTTCCCTTTGACAAATTCCAAAGAAACTGCGGGAGATGCCGCAACAGTAACTTTTAACGGAGTCATCCGCTAATGTGCATTTTAATGCAACAATTTCAGAGCGTAAAAATCATTCGCCTTGACTGGGACTCGAACCCAGATCCCTCAATATCCGGTCGAGTGCTTTAGCCACTTAAGCTACCGAGGCGTCCTCTTAAACTCTGAAATTTTGGGGCTTTTAAAGGAACTAGATGTTATGACGAAATACCGTACATACAATGTCACATGCATTCGTAGTCGTGCGCGAGGCGCCACTGTCCACGAGGTTAAAGCCAACTTTTAAACACGTATGGTGTTTTCCCTTTGACAAATTCCAAAGAAACTGCGGGAGATGCCGCAACAGTAACTTTTAACGGAGTCATCCGCTAATGTGCATTTTAATGCAACAATTTCAGAGCGTAAAAATCATTCGCCTTGACTGGGACTCGAACCCAGATCCCTCAATATCCGGTCGAGTGCTTTAGCCACTTAAGCTACCGAGGCGTCCTCTTAAACTCTGAAATTTTGGGGCTTTTAAAGGAACTAGATGTTATGACGAAATACCGTACATACAATGTCACATGCATTCGTAGTCGTGCGCGAGGCGCCACTGTCCACGAGGTTAAAGCCAACTTTTAAACACGTATGGTGTTTTCCCTTTGACAAATTCCAAAGAAACTGCGGGAGATGCCGCAACAGTAACTTTTAACGGAGTCATCCGCTAATGTGCATTTTAATGCAACAATTTCAGAGCGTAAAAATCATTCGCCTTGACTGGGACTCGAACCCAGATCCCTCAATATCCGGTCGAGTGCTTTAGCCACTTAAGCTACCGAGGCGTCCTCTTAAACTCTGAAATTTTGGGGCTTTTAAAGGAACTAGATGTTATGACGAAATACCGTACATACAATGTCACATGCATTCGTAGTCGTGCGCGAGGCGCCACTGTCCACGAGGTTAAAGCCAACTTTTAAACACGTATGGTGTTTTCCCTTTGACAAATTCCAAAGAAACTGCGGGAGATGCCGCAACAGTAACTTTTAACGGAGTCATCCGCTAATGTGCATTTTAATGCAACAATTTCAGAGCGTAAAAATCATTCGCCTTGACTGGGACTCGAACCCAGATCCCTCAATATCCGGTCGAGTGCTTTAGCCACTTAAGCTACCGAGGCGTCCTCTTAAACTCTGAAATTTTGGGGCTTTTAAAGGAACTAGATGTTATGACGAAATACCGTACATACAATGTCACATGCATTCGTAGTCGTGCGCGAGGCGCCACTGTCCACGAGGTTAAAGCCAACTTTTAAACACGTATGGTGTTTTCCCTTTGACAAATTCCAAAGAAACTGCGGGAGATGCCGCAACAGTAACTTTTAACGGAGTCATCCGCTAATGTGCATTTTAATGCAACAATTTCAGAGCGTAAAAAGCATTCGCCTTGACTGGGACTCGAACCCAGATCCCTCAATATCCGGTCGAGTGCTTTAGCCACTTAAGCTACCGAGGCGTCCTCTTAAACTCTGAAATTTTGGGGCTTTTAAAGGAACTAGATGTTATGACGAAATACCGTACATACAATGTCACATGCATTCGTAGTCGTGCGCGAGGCGCCACTGTCCACGAGGTTAAAGCCAACTTTTAAACACGTATGGTGTTTTCCCTTTGACAAATTCCAAAGAAACTGCGGGAGATGCCGCAACAGTAACTTTTAACGGAGTCATCCGCTAATGTGCATTTTAATGCAACAATTTCAGAGCGTAAAAATCATTCGCCTTGACTGGGACTCGAACCCAGATCCCTCAATATCCGGTCGAGTGCTTTAGCCACTTAAGTGGCTAAAGCACTCGACCGGATATTGAGGGATCTGGGTTCGAGTCCCAGTCAAGGCGAATGATTTTTACGCTCTGAAATTGTTGCATTAAAATGCACATTAGCGGATGACTCCGTTAAAAGTTACTGTTGCGGCATCTCCCGCAGTTTCTTTGGAATTTGTCAAAGGGAAAACACCATACGTGTTTAAAAGTTGGCTTTAACCTCGTGGACAGTGGCGCCTCGCGCACGACTACGAATGCATGTGACATTGTATGTACGGTATTTCGTCATAACATCTAGTTCCTTTAAAAGCCCCAAAATTTCAGAGTTTAAGAGGACGCCTCGGTAGCTTAAGTGGCTAAAGCACTCGACCGGATATTGAGGGATCTGGGTTCGAGTCCCAGTCAAGGCGAATGATTTTTACGCTCTGAAATTGTTGCATTAAAATGCACATTAGCGGATGACTCCGTTAAAAGTTACTGTTGCGGCATCTCCCGCAGTTTCTTTGGAATTTGTCAAAGGGAAAACACCATACGTGTTTAAAAGTTGGCTTTAACCTCGTGGACAGTGGCGCCTCGCGCACGACTACGAATGCATGTGACATTGTATGTACGGTATTTCGTCATAACATCTAGTTCCTTTAAAAGCCCCAAAATTTCAGAGTTTAAGAGGACGCCTCGGTAGCTTAAGTGGCTAAAGCACTCGACCGGATATTGAGGGATCTGGGTTCGAGTCCCAGTCAAGGCGAATGATTTTTACGCTCTGAAATTGTTGCATTAAAATGCACATTAGCGGATGACTCCGTTAAAAGTTACTGTTGCGGCATCTCCCGCAGTTTCTTTGGAATTTGTCAAAGGGAAAACACCATACGTGTTTAAAAGTTGGCTTTAACCTCGTGGACAGTGGCGCCTCGCGCACGACTACGAATGCATGTGACATTGTATGTACGGTATTTCGTCATAACATCTAGTTCCTTTAAAAGCCCCAAAATTTCAGAGTTTAAGAGGACGCCTCGGTAGCTTAAGTGGCTAAAGCACTCGACCGGATATTGAGGGATCTGGGTTCGAGTCCCAGTCAAGGCGAATGATTTTTACGCTCTGAAATTGTTGCATTAAAATGCACATTAGCGGATGACTCCGTTAAAAGTTACTGTTGCGGCATCTCCCGCAGTTTCTTTGGAATTTGTCAAAGGGAAAACACCATACGTGTTTAAAAGTTGGCTTTAACCTCGTGGACAGTGGCGCCTCGCGCACGACTACGAATGCATGTGACATTGTATGTACGGTATTTCGTCATAACATCTAGTTCCTTTAAAAGCCCCAAAATTTCAGAGTTTAAGAGGACGCCTCGGTAGCTTAAGTGGCTAAAGCACTCGACCGGATATTGAGGGATCTGGGTTCGAGTCCCAGTCAAGGCGAATGATTTTTACGCTCTGAAATTGTTGCATTAAAATGCACATTAGCGGATGACTCCGTTAAAAGTTACTGTTGCGGCATCTCCCGCAGTTTCTTTGGAACTTGAGATTATTATTTCTACGGCTCTATCATCTTGAATTCAATGGCAGAGATCAACCATCATCCGCGAACCGGCGGGCGCACTCGATATTATGAGTATGGAAGATCTGCTCCCCGAAAAAACACGGTCTTGGTTAAGCTGACGGTGGCCAGGGACGTCAACAGTAATCGAAACCGGGCTCTGGTACCTAGCCCAGCGCTCCATTCACTGTACTTCCACATCTTCTTCTCCTCATACCCTATATTACATGTTAAAATAATTCATTCTATAGACAACTGTTAAAATTTCTCAAATCGTTGGTAGGAATTTTTCGAGAGAACGTACTCCAAGAATTTGAAATAACCTTAGGAGATCTCATTTGGATAAAACTGAAGTTTTTAATTGGTGATGAAGGACAACAGCGTTTTCCAAAAAGACTTATTGTGGTCTCCATTGTATCACAGAACGAGCAAGAGAGCGAGAATCATGATGAGCTTTCCATTGAGTCGAGAGGGCGACGCCTTGTAGTCGATGTCCTCCACATTTTCTCCCACGCCCCATTCAGATCCTCGCGAGGCTGCCGATGATGTCGCCGATGTCCGTGTTGGCGAGAGCGTCCTCAATGACAACGCGGGCTTCCTTCTCCACCACCGACCGGATCTGGTCCTCGAAGAATTGAAGGGCGACCTTGGACATGGCGTCCACCACGAAGTCGCCCACGGTGCCCAATCCTTCGAACTCTACAGTGGTGTCACTGCGAGAACAGGGAAAGAAAAATAAAGAACCATTACGATTCTGTTGGCTTTACTACGTCGTTCATACAAAGTAAGGATTTATCAACAGTGAGCAAAGATAACAGTGGCATTTTATTCAGAAGGGTGGAGAGGAACAGGATGATAGTTATTACTTAAGATGAGTATATGCTGAGGTAATTTGCGCTAGGGATATGTGAGGAAACCTGGCGTCGGCATTGGGCTACTCAAGACAGGCGATAATAGATCATCGCTTATTATCTCCATATCTATCTTATTGTAGCTTCATATATTATTCATTTAAAGGTAGTGGGTATGTTAATAAGGTCGCGATATATAAGGGAGGACGATATGAAAGCGGGAAGGAGAGGAAGGAATAAGAGTGGGTATTTTTAGACATTATGAAAGAAGAAATTTAATATATTCTATTGTTTCAGGCTTCACTTCGTGGAAGTATTTAATATCCATACTAAAAAGAAAGACTCGTACTTTTCCACAGACTTTAAATTTGTGGCAAAGTACGAGTCTTTCTTAGAAGAAATTTAAGTAAGAAATAGGAAGTCTCCACGATACTAAGAAACAACTAGTCGTTACTGATCCTCCAAAAACCTGTCTTTAAACATATTCAGTACCTTTAACTTTGATGATTTTATTGCAAGTATAGGAAGAACAAAGTGGGGCCCTAATATTCAATTCACTTATCTTACATATTTGTACTTCGTTGGAGACCGACCTTCGAGAGCGTTCGGGAAAGAACGAATGGATATCTCCCTTATCTAATCTTTGTGGTCTGATCTACCTAAATAGAGTGGTATCATAATAATTACTACAGTATCATTGTGAAACTCGTTTGTTCTGAACCTTGCCAAAAGTCTAAGTCTCTATTCAACAGATACAGACGAGATGTACGTAGTAGAAGTTCGTCATTATGAGAAAAACAAATTTGCACTTTTCCACAGATTTATTTGTTACCTACGACGCGTTTCAGTTCATCAAGCCATCTTCTTGCACCTGAAGATGGTTTGATGAACTGAAACGCGTTGTGCGTTTCAAATAAATCTGTGGAAAAGTGCAAATTTGTTTTTTTCATAGTCTCAGCCTCGCTTGTTTTCTTCGCATCTCTAGTGGCTCGCAGCTTAATTCCCCTAAAAGGCCTGCACAAATTAAAAAAAAAATTAATGAGACCTGACGGTAGGGAGATATAATAATTAGAAGGGGAAAGGCAGATGTTCAAATTAATTACGCAGGAAAATTTAACTCCATGGATTATGAAACAAGGGTGCAAATATTGAACATTCAGCTTAAATTTTTAACTAGCGGGACATTTTTGTAACTGGATGGTTTATTGATATCTTGGACGATGCACAGACATCATACAGGATCTACAGACCTTTATGCCTTCACATACATCCTTGTTTACCACGGCACGTACAATAACTGAAAAGTCACATTAAATTTTACTCGTAGGTCAATTCATTTTGACTCGTGGGTCAATTGATTCACTCTCATAAAGTGTACTACAAAGTGTTACGACTGAGAAGAGACTTTTCCGATCAGGATTTAACGATAGGCTTACCACGAAATTCTATTGATATAATCTTTAAGGTTTGGGTTTACATCTACAGAGCTAGAAATACAAATTAAAATACTTTAGCCGATTAACGCATGATAGGGGGAGGGGTAGCAGCCGGACGAAAGGTAGTCCGCGCAGCATCTGTTCTTCAGTGAGGCGACTGCAAATGTGTCCGACCCCAGTGGGGCGGCCATTGAATGGTGGTGTCCAGTTGAAAACACTATTGAGGAAGACAGCGGGAAACAAGCTCCATTGTTTATCCCAAGACATACATATGTACGTCGGATATACGATGAATGGCAGGGACGAAAAATTGAGCAATACTAATTAGCAATATTTATTCCGTATTTACCGTCGCATGGTTTTGAAAGAGGCAGCATAGACCTCAAACAATGGATTTCTTCGAAAGTACGGCGAGAAAAATGTTCTTACACAGTTCAAAGCAGTAGACTAGGAGGGACAAACACAACAATTGTTGGCTACGATGGAAACAGCCTTGGCTACATCAGCTTTTGGCGGGAAATTCGCGTCGGCAAATGTGCTCTGACTGTGTTTGGACGGGCGAGAAAGTAATCGAAATTTTTTTCGCGGGGATGGTCGACATAAGATTTCTGATAGCGAAAAAATTAGAAATGGCTCACGGGGTTGCTTCTAAATGTACTTTTTCTACTCGGTGACCGTCGAAAAAATGATAGAATTGCCATCCGGTGGTCGATCAAATGGATTACTTTTGGTGACTACTGAAATAGACTCACGAGACATGGATGATACTGAAGTCTTGCAGTTCGATTTTCTTCGCCGCAATGTCGACCATGGCGGCGAAGGCAACCTTCACGCCGGTGCTCTTTCCGTCCGCTTCTCCCTTCTTTGACAGTTTCATGAACTTGGCCACGAAGTCGTAATCAATCTGGAATGGATGGAAAACGTTGATTTTCATTCAATTTTTTGAAAGGGTAGTTTCGACTGATTGGATAAAACTGTCAGCATTAGCCTCTTGCTCATTTTATTCACTGTGTGCTGTCCGTACCGACAGGAGGTCAGCGGCTGGAAAAATCAGCTACATGAAAAGAATCATGAACGTATAAGACCATTGTCCTTGATTTCATATTTCACTTGACACTAGGGGTTAAAGGGAACTTGAATTTATCTCAATTTAACTTGTAAATAGAATGGAATAGTAAAATTCTAAAATAAATAAAGATAAGGCGATTCCTTTTAAAATGTTAAGTGACATACTAGGGTAACCATTGCATAGTCAAATGTATTAACGTTTTATGTAAAGACTGACTGACCTGTTGTGGAGAAAAGAGATCTAGTAAGGGCTAAGATGATAAGTTTTGTATTGTAGTTTTTGACGTTCTGGTAGCATAATGCTAATCAATGACAAATATTGAATATAAAAACATTTTGAAATACGTGCTGTGGGCCCTAAGGAAATTCTGTGTCGTTTTATCTAGGGATTGAGAAGTTCAGTTTATTTCAAATAGTGTACATTCGATAGTGTATATTTCAAAAACAACCCTGACCCGCTGGGTCTATCGCTTGAAATGACATAAGCCGAAAGGTGGCCGAAAAATTAATATTAAGTACATTTTTCTAGTATACGAGGTTTAGGTTTTATCGTAACAGGTTTAGGATGGTGGAAATTGATAGACATCTCATTGGTGGGCAAATGAAATTGAGCTGAATGTTTTATAGGATTATTTTTTTTGGTCACATTTTTAAGCATTAATCCGGCGTATCAAGTATCATCTGATCATCAAATATCAACATTAGTCATGTTATCATGCAAAAAATGATTGAATGACTGATCACTGACACATGTGATCGGCATGTAGAAAAATCCCCGTTGTAAAAAGGTTTACCAAACTAGGTTGAGTCCATTTGAAACAGGTAGAAGCGTAAATAACCCAAGTGAATATACATTAATGAATGGTTAGAACTTTCTGGGTGGAAAAGAGAGTTCCGGGCTTTCGCGGGAGTATTTTTAATTGGGCTAGGCGAGTCTGACGTCACCTTTATGTCTTCATTTTGGTGTCAATGATTGCCAGTTTGGTGGCAATGATTGCCAGTATTGCAAAAACCTTGCCAGCATTTCCTAGGTAGAATTTGGTGGAATTTGTCAGCAAGCAGCTTGAATCACTCCTATGCTGACCAACTTTTACTGTTGGACAGGATAACCATTGTGAAAGGACAATAATTCGAACGAGGCAATGGAATCAGATTTGGAAGCCACGCCAGAACTCACCACCAAGTCCTTGAAAGCCATCTCGGCTTTAATGACCATCTTCTCGTCCTGGTACTCAACGGTGACGTCGCCGCTTCGGTAAATGGTGCTCAGGTCTTGAAGCCAGCCGTGGGACATGTCCAACTCTCCATGCCATTCGATCCCGATGAGATCCTGCAAGTTATTCGTCAATATATTGCGTCGAAATGATCAAGAAATAACGTGTGAGTGATCTTTTTATGTGTTCTTATATTGTTTGTTGCTGTCCAAGTTTGTTATTCAACACTTCCGTGTTACTTCGACGAAATCATATATATATATATATATATATATATATATATATATATATATATATATATATATATATATATATATATATATATAAATAATTCTTAGCTTTCGTTTTTATCGATACTTATTAACCTTTTATCTTAATATGATGATCAAAGTAATCATTTCTTTCAAATGTTATTTTATATTTATATACTTAATTATTCTTATTATTATTTATTATTATTGTTGGTCTTTTATTTCATAAATTTCCTCGCTCCAAATGTGATTTCTTTTTCAGTAAATTAATTCTGTAACGTGTTTTAGATATAATTTCTAATTTTTCTTTGTCTTGTCATGATACGAGTATATATCACCCTTTCCCTGTTATTAGATATCCGTACATTTGTCATATCTCATTAAGTTTTGCGGATTTTTTTCCTACCCCCGCTTCCGGTCTGGGTGTTTTCCCGCATTGGGTTTTTCATCAAGAATATCAGTTCAAAATCCATACGCTTTTCACAAATTTAAGTATCTTTTCATACTCTACCCAGTTTATTTACCCAAATATTGCATTTATTTTTGCTATTTTTTAATTAAATGTTGTATATTTATTTCTTATTTTCCTATAATCACTGTAAATATTTCTACACTCCTTGCTGTACTGATTGCTTGCGTATTTATGCATGTAATCGACGAGGAGGTAAGGCGGAAGTAGAGAATATCTTGTCTCAACCTCGCCCCAGTAAAGAAGTTTTATTATTATTATTAAAATCGATAGAAGAGAATTAATGACTGGTACATCAGGTAAATATTTGAATAAAATTTCAGTAAATAATTCAATGAGGAGCATAGCCCTTTGTATATGAGCAATGTCCAAGTTCGCCGGTTCTGCTTTTATCTCTACTATTATTATTCTATCCGTTGCTTGTTCTATTGTTCTAAGTTGACTAAGCTTCTTCCTACCTCTTCATTTAATACTATAGCAACTCCTCGTTGGCTCTCGTCCCGGCCGCTGTTTATTATTCTATAACTATCACTCCAGAAATCCCCGCTATCCTTCCATCTCACCTCGCATAGACCTTAAATATCTATATTTCCTCTCTCCATCTCTCGCTTAATATTCTCTAATTTTCCTGTCCTGTTTATATATATATATAATATAAAACCATAAACACAGTAATCAACCCGAAGGTCGGTTTAGTAGGTGATGGTAGAGTTCACCCAGTACTAAGCCCTATACGGCGTGTGAAAATTCACATATCAGGGTAGGGCGGCCAGTTCATTTCCCTGTGCCGGTTATGGTTTCCCAGGAAGATCTTGTTACCGAAAAATCACATAGCTTAGCTCCTCAAATAATTGACAAAATAAAATCGTGAAACCGCGTTTTTTGAAACCTTGGAGGAGCGGCGCGGTCAATTTAATTGCATTACTTTTGGTACGCACACTATACAGCAAAATTTTCAAACTGCCCGCCCGCCCAAAATACGCTAACCTTATCAACACCCACTACCCACTGGACTACCGCGACCTACATATATATAATACATAAAAATTAATTAAGTATATATTTTCAATATCTCACATATCTAATATTATTTAAATATATATTTTTAATAGGACACACAAAATAAATAAATAAATAAATAAATATATATATATATATATATATATATATATATATATATATATATATATATATATATATTTGCATGCATATATAGATATATATACGTGAGACCTGGTATTTTGAGGTATGAGGAAGGGCGTTGATTTAAGGCTTTTGAGGTGTTGGTGTCGCGGAGAACGGACAGAATACACGTAAGTTGGACAGAGAGAGGAAGACAAATGCTTGAGGTTTTAAATAGGGTGGATGAGGAGAGGAAGTTGCTATTGGGGTAATCTGAGAAAGGCAGGGGAATTGGATGGAGGAAGCATTTAGAGTTAGAATGTTGAGATACGTGAAAGTAGGAAAACGTTGTGTAAGCTGGGCAGAGGGAAGAGAATTGGGCATTTTAGTCAGCATGAAGGTTGGCAGGATTTTGAAGAGTGGATGAAGAGAGAAATAATCCAGGGAAAATGAAAGGAAGTTCATGTAACGTAAGTTGGAAGTTGATATGTAATGTAGTATTGGTTATGGACAGAAATCAGGCAGAAATCTTCTTGTAATAAATTAGAAACTTTGAATGAATGGACCTTAAAAAAAATATGTTCTTATGTCAACAAATTTCTTTTGTTGAGTTCTACGTACGTACCTTGAATGAAAATGGTTGGGAGATATCTGGTAGTTCCATAGGTTCGTATCCATGATCCATCATGAATTGGGCAGCGTTTTTCAGCATGCGATCGACATAATCGTTCATGTTTGCCTTTACCATTTTTTCGTAAATCCTATGTAATGTGTCATGTGAAATGACAAACAAAAACAAGAAAGGGTTAGCAGAAGCTTAGTTAGTTTCTTTTAACCCCCACCGTACTTAAAACTGCACGAGTATTCCATTTAATGTCAAGGAAGAGAAATGTTATTTGCAGAAGAGCATTATAATTAAAAGAAGAATGTGCGTGGGAATTAAGACGGCTCTTTTTGGTCATAGGGATTGATTTTCAGGAATTAAAACAGTACCCTCATCAGTCAGATAACTACAGTAATAATATGAACGAGTGACATTTATCACAGTTAATCATTTTTCAGGAATTGGGAACATGTCTAAAATATGTTCCTATTATATGAGTAGTGAATGCGATTCGAAATTTTCCCTCAAAATAAAATATACAAGTCAAAATTATTGATGCAAACCACAAAGGTAATATCTTTTGAAATGTGGCCAAGAAACTTGCTAAATTCACGTGACCCGAAACTCCTTGCGTCACGGTACGTCATTGTCAAGCTGAATTCACCTTTATCTTAACAATGGATCTGTGACGTAGAAATCGAAAGGAAAAATGAAAAATGATTGAACAATTACAGTATCCATCCAATCACCAACAGTCGATGTTTTCTCGAAGGTTTGACGCAACCGCACGGTATTTTATCGTTTATGATTTTAACTCTTACTAAAATGCACTTGAAATATTTGACGTTCGCATTTTACAACTCTTTATACGATACTTTACTAGATCAAAACACTCAAAGTATGCGTTTCTATGCGTTATTTTTATATTAATATCCATAATTTTTTAGGATTATTTCAATCTTCGAAACCTAAATAAAACCTTTCATGGAATTGAAATCGAAGTTCTCGTGTAAATGAGCTCCAGAATGGACGCTGTCTCTCACCACGATCCTTGTCACGCTTTTATCGTCCTGATTTCGATCGGGATCTCGATTTAGGCGAATGATTTTTACCCTTTGAAATTGTTACTTTGCAATGCGCATTAGTGGGTGACTCCGCTAAAAAATACAGTTGCTGTATCTCTCGCAGTTTCTTTCAATTTGTCAATGTGAACCCTAGTATTTTAAATTTGGCTTAAACTCACGGACTGTGGCTCAACGCGCACGATTATGAACACCTGTGACAAATGCATGTACGGTATTTCGTCATGGCATCTTGTTCCTTGAAAGCCCCCAAAATTACGGCTTTTAAAGAGGACGCCCGTGTATTTTAACTGGCTAAAACACTCTGCCGTACATTGAGGGATATGGGTTCGTATCTCGGTCAATGTGAATAATTTTTACGCTTTGAAATTGTTCCACTGTCTAGACACTTACTTGAGTTGGAGGCCAGTCTCGATGCGAGGATTGAAACGTCGGGCCAGCAGAGCCATTGATGTCTTCTCATCTATGCTCAAAAAGATAAAAAGAAGTAAGCGGAATAGCTAATTTTTACTTATTTAACACATGCCAGTAAGTTACAAATTGAAATTTATGATTTTGCTTCGTTTTAACTTTGAAATTATTACAATGAAAAGAAATGTATTTTCTCACCGAAATTCCTGGACCTTCCCTGGCAGGCAACCACCACAAGGCCGAAAAGGGCTAGAGCACAGACAAGCTTCATTTTGGTTCGTAGTTAGAGTCTAGAAGGACCAGCTGGAATAGATAAATGGTGAAAAACGATATATGAAGTATTTTAATGACGGAGTTTTTTTGTGCACTACAGGGATCGATTCCATCTCTAGATACCGAGGGGAATCTAGGATTCTTGTCCAAGGTACTATTGCCTCGGTACCGGCAGAGGTACCTTTGCCAAGTTTCCCCACTCTAGGTAGCACTGGCTATCCTACAATTTCAATGGTTTCCGCCATTATCACAAAAAATACTGTCTGTTAGTATTTAGTCAATATACGACTCGTATATGTCATTAACAACATCCTTTGGAACTTAAGGCTCTTCCAACCCTCCCGAAGAAAATGTATGCTGCCCTTGCCGATTACTAACTCACACCGAAGTGAATGGTTACCGATTTTTATGTATATTTTTCAACAAGGGTTGGTATCAGTACCTACGTGCCGATTATTACCTGGGAATCTTGCCTAGGAGCAAAAACCGAGGTGCCGGTACCTAGAATTAGCGTATTGCCATATTTTCTGGAAACAAGGGGACAGTTACCTTGGATTCATGCCCTGCACTGCAAGAACCAAGTAATATGTGCCTAGTTTTCTTACTTTAGGTACATACCAGCACCTGATGCACATAGACTTTGAGTTGTTACGGCCATTTTGTCCTTTTAACAGGTATTTTTTCTTTCTAAATATTCATCTAAATGGGTCAATTTTTGGATTACTAAAATCAATCCGATATATGAAAGAGTTGTAATCAATTTTATTAAATAATTATATATTTTACAAAGTTTAGCAATACCCATCATAATGTTGATGATATACTTATAAAGTCGCAATACCCAAAGAAGTGTACACTGCCATTTTTGCCCATTTTTTTCTCACCAGGGGAGAAATATAGTCGAGAAGTTAAATAGGCAAGTTATTAAGAAAATCACAGTTAACGACAAGCCGGAGTTTAAAAGAGAATCGGAAACCCACAGCTAAAGCACCACACAAAGAGAAGTTACATATTAAAGGGTACGGATTAGTGTCAATACAGTAGAGCAGGAAAAGCAGTTCATGTATTTAGGCAGTGATTTAGAGTAAAAAAGGAAATAATTGTGGCTATATGAGGAGAAGAATTGAGTTAGCGAAATAAGCGAAGGAAAGTTCAGTAAATACTTTAACATGGAGGGCCGAGCTGTATGTATGTGAGACCTAGTCTCTGAGGTCACAAGAGAAGAGAACGAACGCAGATTTGAGGAATTTGAGATGTGGTCGTGTCTAAGAATGAAGAAAATAAGTTGGACAGAGAAAGGAAATGTAGGAATTCGTACTCTGCGACAGAAGGGAAATATGGTTGATCAAGCGGGTTCAAGTAAAGAAGAGAATTAAGCTTTTTATAACCAAAAAGTTACTAAGGAATAAAGAAGGAGCTAATGAAGGGGAAACAAAGGAATATTTGTTTGGAGAAATAAGTAGATAATGGTCGTTATGGATCCTCCAAAACCAGCCTTTACTTGGTAGAATACGTTGACGGTATGATACCATTACAAATGATAGAAAATGTCAAAACAAGGACTTCAGTGCTTACATTTACTAATCAAAGCATTTATTCCTTGAATCTGTATGGCTATACACATTTTACATGCTCAGGGTCCTGATTCTCTTATTAAAGTAATGAAATCACCATAATTAGACGCGCCGCGATGCTTGCAAAATCGTACGTAATAATGCACCTTTTAAAACAGCTCAAAACGACCGTTTTCCTTTCGTCTGTCAATCTAATTGTAATCAATTTAAAATTTTGATCATATTAATTAATGAATAATTCAGTCAAAAACCTGAGGAATGGATTCCCTTCTTTAATATGTATCATTTCCGAGTACCTGATATTTCCGTCGACTCCAATATAACCTCTTCTTCTTCCGTCATTGTATATTCCTCGCAACCTTAAAAATATCATATTCTGGATATGTTTTCTTGTGGCCACTTTTTTCTCAAGTTCTTGTTACTGATCTTCTTCTAGATTTTACTATTTGCATTGGCTCTTTGGATTAGTTTGTGTTTCTATTGACACATCAATTTGTTGATTTATTCATGAAAAGTAAATTTTTCCCAATTCCCCAGTTTTTGGTGCCCTATTTACATGTGGATATAGTCCGAATACCTTGATCCGCCAATCATTACCTCATTACCTTAATTTTTTTCTGTTGACATTAATATGTTAATCTAATTAATTTAGGTTCCTCGTCATATCATTCTTTATTTTTTTAATCTGCCAACTTTGCAAGGTCTTAAGTAAAGCGTGGGCAAGCTACTTGTACTTATTTTCACTTTAATACCAATCTAATGATTTCGCTTTCAACTAATTGGAGGCCATGGGTGACGGTGCGTTCTTGAAGTACTTTTTTCTTTGCTTTTTCATTCACTTTTTTTTACTCTTACATAAAAGTGCACTCGTATTGAATCACTGCCAACTTTTCTCCACACGGTTTACAGATTCCAGTCCTTTTGTCGTAGTTAATTTTGTTCTCTTAGGGTCGTCGGTCGTTCTTTGGCAGTTTTCTCGGAGGTTTAGGCCCTCGCGGGCCCTCTTACCCCAGATTCAAACATTGGGATCTCTTTTTCTCATCCTGGTTTTTCATTTCGGTGCGCTAGCGATTTTTCTGACCATGCATTCTTCACATTTTTTCCCTAATCTTCACAATCGGCCATTCGTCTCCCTGTTATAGGGGAACATCATTGACGAAGTGATTTCCTCACGCATAATTGGAAAGAATAGAAAATTGAAAAGATGTTAACGATTTTTGGATCCTCAGATAGCATCTAAGAATGAGAAAAAATGCTTAAAAATTATTTAGTATATGTATTGTAAATAAATAAATTATATGACGACTGTCAAGGCAGAGGAAACAAGTACTCCATTCTGAGACACCTTTAGTGTTCTCCGTTTTCATAAAACACTCAATGCATCCCAAGAATTTTTATTTATAATCACAATCATTTATACTACTCGTTAAAACTTTCACGCATTAGTAAATTTTTAATCTGAGTAATATTTGCATAGTTTAATTGAAGGAAGTTACATGCATTACTTAAGGTTTTCCATAGTAGAAAGGAATACGATTCCTTGCATTTTTGAGGCACAAATTTAAAATTACAAGTGACGAAAATTGTATATTTTCTATTTCATATATTTAAGAGGGCAAGTCATCGTCAAATTGATCTTTATTGTGCTGAAATTTTGTTTTTTACCCATTTTTCCGTGTTTACAACGGCTTTCCACGTGTCTTCCTGTGACTAAATTTCTAAGGCCCCCATGGATGTTTCACAATTTCGGGTTATTATCAAGATCTCTTCTCAGGGATTCTTGTATTGGGCATTCTCTCAACATTTGACATACTATTTCCCTGATTACACATCTTACGCAATGCATTTCGTTGATCAGCTGAAAGTATTTCAGTTTAAAATTTGTTGTCTCAGGCGTAACTTTATGGAATTTGCATGACATATTGAAATGAAATTAAATAATTTACTTTGTAATTTCACACACTTTATTTTAAAAAAAACCCGATCCAGGTTTCGACGCTCAACGTTGAAACCTGGGTCGTGTTTTTTTTCAAATAAAGTGAGTGGAATTGCAAAGTAAATTATTTAATTTCATTTCAATATTTCAGTTTAGTTTTAAATTTCCGAAGCCCTCATAGAATTGTACCGCGAAGTTGAGCTTCCGCTAATCCTGCATAATTACTATTCCCTTCTAACTGTAATAACTGCTTCCTTCGATTGATAAATGCAGCAAAGGATTCTATTTTTCTCTATGAATACTATTGGTTTCTTGCCTTCCTACTTATGGTTATCCTGAGAAGATCGTGAATTGACTCTTACGTATCACGAAGAGGTTTCCAATTATATTCCCTACATTTTTTTAATTTATCGATTCCTTCGTTAAGTCTAACTGCCGTCTTACACTCCAAGCCCACCCCTTTCCTTCCTATGATTCCTCTTCTTGCCTCTAACATTCTCCCTTCAATCACGGGCGCCTCAGTATCCCACCACCTTTTAAGAATTTCCTACACACACTGTCATTTTCGGATATCCTTTCGTTTCCTTTATCGTCCACCCTCATTAGGTGGATAAAAACTGTTAAGATGCTCGTTTATGTATGGGTGATTTCAATAAAAAATTTTCTGGTACGCTCACTATTTTATTCTTGGGCATTGGACATGCGAAATATTCTGCAAATTCATCCATTCCGCTTTCGCAAACGATATTAATGAATTTTAAGGTATTGAAAATTAAAGATGATGTTCTAGGTGTGGTGGGGGAGGAAATATGTCTGTTGAGAGAATTCGAAGAAGGCAGGAAAACTAAGGAGAGAA
This sequence comes from Hetaerina americana, assembly GCF_022747635.1. Taxonomy (NCBI): domain Eukaryota; kingdom Metazoa; phylum Arthropoda; class Insecta; order Odonata; family Calopterygidae; genus Hetaerina; species Hetaerina americana. Next base: position 16,820,847 of record NW_027286181.1, on the reverse strand, counting down.
TTCTGGGAAAAGAAAGATGAGGGAGGAAATAAAATAGACATTTTGGATGGACTTGAGGTAGGTAGAGAATGAGCTGAGCTAAAGAATGAGTTCTTTTAATACATATGTAAGTATGGAATCTAAGAATATTTTGTGCCATGTTAGTTAGGGCTTAAGAAATACGATAATGTGTAGTACGAGGACCATCAAAAACCTAAGCCGGTAGAATACTACTAAGCGGGTACGTACGCGTTCACAGTTCATAAGGATCTATTCACCCGTTGCCTAGATACCCACTGCCTGATTATAGGAGAAATATAGACCACAATACCCTGTTGCCAAGTTTCACGACGCTCAAGGTGTTGCTTCCCATGCTCTGCACATCTGTTGGTATATCTTGTCCCGCTAATCCCTTTCACCTTCAGTCCGATGCCCGATTTGAATACTAATCTTTAGGAGATTCTGTAATCAGCTTACCAAGACACGCACTTGAGATAACACCGGTGATATTGATTTTTTGTATTTGCTGGAATTCTTTGGAGTGTTTTTCTTCTCAAAAAAGCGATAAGATAAAAAATAAGTCCTTATCTTTCTGTTGTACTTAAGAGAATCTACACCTTATCTTAAAAGAAAAACTGCCACTTCACTGTCGCATTGTTATGCGGAGATAAATCTCTCATAAAGCTGAGTGATAGCTGAAAGACTCCGTCAGTTGAAATTGGTTAAAGATGCTGGTTCGCTTCGAATTTTAAGTGATTTTTAATTTATTTTCGGATTGAACAAGTCATTCACGCCATTAGGAAAAAATGGGAAAATTTGGTGGCATGCTCAGGCAAGGATTGAGAGAAACCCGGTGTTTGCATTAGGCTAACCTATGAAAGGAAGGCACAAAGAGGTGGCAACATTTAGCTTCTCATCCGATGAATAGGGTACCCCACTGCCTGAAAAATTCCTGCCACCGCAGCATATTATCGAAATATTTAAGGAAATTGAATTGGCTTGTTTCCTTCTTTCTATTAGAGTTACTACTGGTAGAGGCAAAAAATAAATATATGAAAATACGAATTACTTTTTCATGTATTGCCCCAGGCTACGCAGCTATTCAGGACGTACGTAGATCGACGCCTGGTATACTGCTTACACTTGATACTTGCTAGCCATTTGTTCATATCCCATTAAAATTAAAAGCGCACGGGTCATTGTCGTACTCTGTTTCCTCAGAAGTTTTTCAGCGCCGTGAGAATCGCTTGTGACGCGGCAACGCAACGCAAAAGATTTTGCTTGGAAAGGTAGCCTCGCGACGGGATGGTCATTTTTCATTGGACAGTGACTTTTTGGGATTTTCACCTTCCTGTTTCGCAGTCAAATGTCATCAAGTCATTGAGCAAAAAAAATTTGCCGAATATCATTTCCCATGCCCGTCAACCGAAATCCGATCAATATTGTAATATAGTGGAGTGAACGACTCCATTCCGATTCTCCCCGAGCCGTTCTGTTCAATTTTATCCAGCAACATTGAAGGCATTTTCTCATCATAGCGTAGGCTAAAAGGAAATACGGTAGGTCCTTATTGTCATGGGTTATTATCAGAGGATTTGAATTTTGCAGTACTCCATACTACATCATGTTCTCCTGTAATCTGCTCATTCCTTCATAGCTCCTTACGCCGACCTGCTTCTCGTGGTCCATCCGAGGCCTTCTCCTGTAACTCTTCCCCTCCACGCTTCCTTAGAATATTGTCTTAAAATAAACTATCGTTCCTCAATGGTTCGTCCAACTAATATCCTTCTTTTTCTTGGCAATGTCCCCGATTATCTTTTTTCTTACCCTCTCTTCGAAGTAGTTCTTCGTTTGTTACTCCTGTCTATGGATTTTCTTTTTGGAATTCTTCCGCAATTTTACATTTCCACGGCCTCCGATATTCATCTCCCCGCTGTTCCTTTCGTTCTCAATTCTTTGAAAAGTATACTCCGTACTCTCCCTAAGTAAAAAAGTATACTCCGTATCCCTTTTTTTGGTAGTATTTGCCATAAAAAGCTGCTTCTTCAGATAGATAAGCCTTCTTCGATTCCTGTTCTGTTTGCTATATACCCATTCCGTTTCTTCTATCACTAGTGAAAAATACACGTAGCACGAACACGTTTGTTCTATCGCGTCCCTATTAAGTCTAACGTGGAGATCACCTTTCCTTACTTAGACGGCAAATCTTTGTTTTCATCTTACTTATCTTGAGGTTATACTATTTTGTCCACTTCACAATCATGACTAATATCCCTATTAGGTCATATGTATTTTCTGAAAGTTAAATATTAAAATAGAAATTCATAAATTAGGGCAAGTGAAACATTAGTAGTAGCAAAGACGTTGAGTAAAGATGTTTAAGAAAGTGATGTGGTATGGAGCTTGTTTCTGTGCGTAGCGGAAATTTGGTCACTGAAGTAAGACGATAGGCGTAGGTTGAAGGCTTTTGAGATGTAGGCGTTGGGGAGGATGGAAAAGATGAAATGGACAGAAAGTAAAACGTGCGAGGAAATGTCCAGTGGACATGGTGGGGGAGGAGAGAGGATTACTGGGAGACATCCAAAGGAGGCAGAAAAGATGGACGCGGAACATTTTGACTGGCAATGGGATTCTGAAGACTGACAGAGGGGATAACATTAGGCAAGTGGGAAAGGAATAGAATAGGCATAATTATCCTTTCCTTGTATTCGCGCCTATATGAAGGTAAAGTATTTTGCTATTTTCGGATGACATAGCAATACTTGAAGAGATGAAATAAGATCAGACAAATTTCTTTGAAGTCCTGATAGGGTCTTGTGGGGATGTTAAAGGAAAATAGTTGTCGTAATAGTCAGGCAATAGTAAGGATGCAGTAGTTTTAATTGCAGTTTATATTCAAAATTATTCATTAAATTTGCTTAGTTTTGGCGTAGGTGACTTGGACGAGTTGGTTTTTCTACTCTGCGTAACCAATGTTTGGAAGTGACAGCAGCACTTACCTTAAACCTTTTAAGTTAATTCTGCAACTAAGGAGCCTTGGACTGGAATTTCCCTCCGCGGATGTTCCCTGGTTGACCCTCAGACTTCAAGAGCGAGAGTGAAATGTCGTGATTCGTCTTTTATATGCTCTTACGTTATCCATCCTATTAAATTGCACCACATGGTCGATATTGAATTGAAAACAGCGCTTTGATGCAACTGCTTTTAAGTGTCATGTTTCAATTTGTTGTTCCGGTGATGGGGGAGGGGTGATAAAATCGCAGTGTTTTTAACCGATATCCTAGGAGTTATTAATGATATTGAGACCTGATTAGATCTAATTACTGCGATAGAAATCTCAAGAGTCGTGGATGGTTTCATTTTATTTTTTTTAATAAAAGGTTTTCTCGACATAAATATTGATTCCAGTTGAAATATTGCCAAATGTTTAGACATATTTGGCCGAAGTTGAGTTTTTCATTTTCCCTCAATTTAATCGTCAAACACACTCAATGGAAATGACGACTTAAATATTTCATGAACAAAGCCATTTTTCGAGAAAATGTCAGACGTTTTTGTGATGAATATTTACATGTTTATTATGATAAAATACTCTGTAATTATCCACACTGCATAGATTTATCCCTTCAATGTTTCGGGGCTGTGCCATTATCAAAAAACCATCATAATGATCAGAATGCCGAAACTATGGTTGATTTAAATGTGAAAATGTTCCGAGTAATTCATATTTACAGTGATTAACCAACCTTTTTTTGTTTATTTTTCACCAAAAATCAATTTCCGACAAGAAGTGATAAGAGATATAATGCGGTAGCGTAGTGCCAAACGAACTATCATTCGCCATCACTCTACATGTGAATTCCCTCATCTTCGCCATCAAGATAAAGAATTTTTTAACAATCATCTCGCGGCTTGAAAGGAGAGTGGTGATCGGTCACAAGTGCCACGCAATCCAATAACGGTGGATATACCGGCTGATTTTTAGTGTATTCTTGGTTCTTTTCATGTTTATGCAAAACGCTTCTTTTCATCAATTGACAAATACACGAGGATTATTTCAGTTAGGTCCATTTGGTCATAAAAAATATAGTCGTTCGAAAACGTTTTTAATGACGATTTTAGTTTTCTGAAAACCTACATCCGTTTTTTTTCATCGTTTGCCTTCTGGGAATCGAACCAGTTGACAGCGGCACTCTTAAATTCCGTTGTCCACCAAGTATTCAAGTGCACGAAGAGGATATATGTATTTACCAGGTGCAAGATCAAGTCGTCTCCATCTTGTCAATAGCAGCCCAAAAACGCTCGTCCACTCAACGATTTTTTGCTAGTATTTTGACCAAAATGTATTTTTGCTTCCCACCTTACACAAAATATTTATTTATTTATTTATTCAGTATTAGTCCAAAAACAGCACATTTTGGCCTTTACATCGAACTATTAACAACGATAACAATGATCACATTCACAAACACCCAAGCCCTAGGTGGAGGAAGTTTCACCCAGGCGGGAATCGAACCCGCGACCCTTGGAATGGCAGACGAGGACGTTACCCCGCCGCCACCGGGGTCGGCTAAATTTGTGATATCCGAGCTTTCCGTGACAGTTGTGTAAATAATGATGCGTCCAAAAAGAGGAAATTAATGAGCCAGAGCGCTTATCGTAAATCGTCCATCGTATTGGAGTTCTTGCTATACTGTCGAACGTCATTGGGCCTGCCACTCCGCTCTTCACCATACACATTTGTGCAGCTATTTTTGAAGGCTCGTCACCATTGTATAATATTTCTTTCGCTCATCACTGTACAGGTAACTGTAGGTCCATAAACTAGGCACAACTCCCAATGACTTTGGGCAGCTGGTGATTTTATCCACACAAAAATCAAGTCACAGAACGTACATCGCAGTCGGTGGGAGGAACGATTTTCCCTAACATAGTTATCTGTATTCACCGACAAGCAAACGACTACTGCATCAAAACAATAACTTCAATGACTTTGGGAACAATCAATAGATGGCGTTGCATGCGTACAACTTTCTACTTACCCGCCAATATTTAAATATAAGAAAACAGCCATTACTTTTCGAATATGCCTCGTATTGCGTCCTCCCCAGTCTTGAAGAAATAACAAATGATTAACCTAATCTATATTTAGGTTAGTTATCAGTTATTATTCGACGCCGGGTTTCTCTCCACCCTTCATCCTTTCCTGTCCATCCCCTATGGCGCAAATGACCTTAGCTGTCGGTCGCCTCCCCTAAAAACTACCACTACTTATTAGTGGCGTTCTATCATTTAACGAAGATTTTTGATGAGCCCACAGGCCAACGCTACATTTTTAAGACTCGTCTAAATAAGACACAATCTCGCATAGCCGTAAGCAATTCTTCAATTCCCATAATTCCTTCCTTTTATGGCATTTCATTCTCAATAAAATTGTTGTAAATCCATGTTTCCTGCATCCTTTTGATTCCTCCTTCTAGTAACCCCCTGTACTAGTAACCCCTGTAGCCCTTACTGTAACTAGTAACCCCTGGTCTTTTTATCTTTCGTTTCTCTTACCTTCTTCTTGTACCTAACAATAGTAAACTTTACGTGCAAAATAAAATTAATTATTTAAAATCATTTAAAGATTTATTAATACCACCCGGGAAAAACGAGCCTGAAACCGTTTCCTCAGTTGATGGTAAATTTATTTCATGCAGCACCTATAATTAAAAACAAACTGTCTGTAATCGCCGCCGGTGAGCACTTTCTAGAACCTGCTTTGAATTCGCAATGGCTATACTAATCCTTCTGCGTGATCTCTCGCTGTATAGTCGTAACAAGGCCTAAATTTTATGCAATGGGTGATTTAAACCTGGCGAAATTTTTCAAGACATTGAAATCGATAGCTTTTCCAACATTTAAATTTTAATTTTAAAGCCGACATTTCCCCAACCTATTATATTCTACGCAATCACTTTAAGCCCGGAAAGGTGACAGACACTAAATACTTCCCCAGGTAACCGACAATTTGTTAGTTAGATAGATAGATAGAGGTCTTTATTTGGGCGAAATTGAGACCTTATGGTCCCTTCTTCCATTTAACAGAATTTGTTAGCTCGCTGGAAGGAATCGTCATCCTATTGGTTCATGACGCGAATCAAGGAATTTCCTGATTGATAGAAATTATCTTGTTCAGTTAACATCTTTAAATTATGGAAGTGGATTTTCATGAATTTCCTTCAGCTAATAATAGAGCCCTCGGCTTGCCGCCTACGGCTTAATTCTTCGGCACTCGTCTTCTCGATTGTGACTGGATGAATTTTCTTTTCATTTAACTCAATTTGGGAAAATAATCCATTTTTTTAATTTATCTCGGGTGGAAATATTCACGGGTTAAGCTTATTCCAATTCAAAGGTCGTTCGGCTTCAAGATAAAGCACCAATGCTACTACAAATGATTCTTTAAGTAAAATATTATCTAAAGAGGTAGATGAGCACCTGCTTGTCTTGCCTCACGAAGCCACACGTGTAGAGCAAACTTTGGTCGTGTGAAATCCTCTCGGATCTTCCTCGGTGTTAGTGTCTCCATTGCTCCCGACGTTTCGATAATCGACTCAGTAATCATCCTCGGGGATTCTGAATGCTTTGGTCGCGCCATTAAATGTCATTGCACCATCGATTTTTAGCCAGAAGGAAATCGAAATATTTAATAGCGCCGTTTTGTCATTAACACACCTTTAGGAGGATTTTAAAATATTTTTGAAGTCTCGTATCTATTGCTTTTGCTGTAGTTAATTAGCCCAAGTGAACCCAAATCAATGACATAAAATTAGTTGGGTTAGTTTGTGCCCCTAATATTAAAGGTGCACAAGCTGACATAATACCAAGGGGATTATTACAAACCGCACACCGCTGGCGGAGTTCATCTGTCGGCGGTATGATACCGTTCGAAAAGAATCTCTCCGCCCGAAGCGATTACGAAAGGCAGGGAGACTCTCCCGGGCGGTATTTCCCCGCCGGATGTGAGTCTCTCCGCCTAAAGCTATTACGAACGAGTTTCGCACAGATTAACATCACACTAGTTGTGCGGAGTGACACCACGGCCAGGTACCCTGCCTTCGTCAATCCGCCTGAGTATATTTTCAATATGGTAGCAGTTTATTTACAGGTGTAAACCTGTACCATGGAGATATTCACCTGGCGCATTAAAATCATTAAATTAGGGCTTAGGAGTGTGTTAAACACTATTAATTTGCATTAAAAATAAACAGAGCGGTTGAGTAAACACAGGTGAAGTGAAATTGGTTCATCAAAAAAGTATCCCGTAAGAACTACGTTGAGCTTATCTATTACATCAATGCAATGTAATTATTAATTTTGTTTGGCAATACCTGTGTTATCTGGGGCATATATTTAGTTTTTTTCAACACTGACCTCTTCAACTTTTTATTGCATATGCTTTGCTTTCATTCGCATTCTTCGTTTGAGAAGTAATGCATGAAACAAAATGTTCATGTTTAGAATAAATCCGCGGAAGGAATTCACATACTTATGAATGCGGGATGGGATTGGTGAAACATTGTGTTCCAGTGTATTATTTGACCGGTAATTATTCGTTTTTAAACACCCGTTAGTTGACAAAACTCTTAATCGATTATTTTGACATTATTTGTTGATTATCAAGAACTGCTCTAATGATTTACGTTTCAAGTTTATGCTATTGCAAAAAGATATAATCCCTTTTTCCATATTAAATGAGGCAATAAATAATTAGTTAGCTACTTACGGGTTTTGATATGTGATCTCTTGGGTGATTATTCTTTGGTGCACCATTGTGCAGTGCAAAATGCTTTACTTTAACTTATTTATTATCATCAAATATTTTAATTCATTAGCGAATAAATTCGAGAAATTATCAAAATAGTATCTTGTTGAAAATGGAAACGAGGTTTCTCGTATACTGTTATATCATAAGGGCAACATTGAAACCCATGTGATTACTGATTTAAGTTATGAATATACGTAGGTAAATAAATTATGTTACTTAAAATTTAAAAAAATGTTATTTAAACTCGTGCATGGATTTTTCTATGTAATACATAAAGGGGTTTTCCGATATAAAGCATCAAAAATTGAAGTTCATTGAGTATCGTTTTGATAAGCTTTGTCGCACGTTACATAAAGTGTGCTATTAGACATATGAATTAAATAATTTGGTATGGGTAAATTTTATGTAATTTATTTTCCTTCAGTTGAATCTGATGCACTGATTCGGGGAACAACTAGAAAAATAGGCTCATCTAAAATGATATGTTCATTCGCACAAAATATATATGATGGTGTTGGATGAGCTGAATACTTAAATGAGTATAATTAAAGAAAATATATTTCTTGTGAAACATCCCCTTCAAGAAAGCTTTATCTAGTATGATTTAGTAATGGAAAATTACTTCATAAACAAGTTCAAAATATTGAAGATGGATTAAAGTAACTGTAAACGAGAAAGGTATAACTGTGATATTCCAAAGTACGAGGTCTGTAAATTAAGTAATGGGACTGATTTTTAAAAATTAAAATAGAATTATAATTTTATATTGTCGCCCTCAAAATAACTTCTTTCTAAAGCCACACAGCGCTGGAGACGGTTCTTCCACTCCTCATCGCGATGCCGAAACTCCGGTACTGGAATAGCCTTCAGCTGGTCGGTTACAGCCGTTTGAATGTTTTCGACTGTCCCAAAACGAGTTCACTTGTGGTGATTTTACAGCTTGGGGAAGAGAAAAAAGTCACAAGGACTCAAGTCAGGCGAACAAGGAGGTTGAGGAGCCACAGGAATGTTTTACTGGCAAAAAAACTACTACTACTGGTCCTTTTGGTCTTGCGAAAGATTTTTTGGAACCATTTTTGCGCAGATTTTTCTCATCCCCAATTAATTGATTAAAATCTGTTGACCGATGCTGCGACTCAAATTAAACTCTTTCCCGATCATTCTGTCTGTTAACCGACGATCTGAACGCACAAGATCCCGGATTATATCGACATTTTCATCGGTTCTTGAAGATAAAGACATCTCTTCGCAAAAATGTTTTTTTTTTAATTGAAGTCAATAGTATTATATAAAATTCTTTATATAATGGGAGTTTTAGACTCTTTTAGCTGTGCTTTTATGCCAAATATCTTATCAAAGCATAAGTAATTGGATTTCTATCTGGGTATACTTCATGGGATATTATTATAATTTCGAATGAGGTTATTTTTACACCAAACTTCTTTCAACCTCTTTACTTGATGATATCTTGTTACCATAGGCATCAGTAATGAATCCAAGGTTCCCGCGTTTCTTATCACTACCCTTTGTCCCACCAGCCGGTTTTTGAGAAAGAATTTGCCAGTCGTAAATCTTATCTGAAGCGAGATTTCATTCATATTTCGTGCTTTCTACTGCAAATATTATGACATCATGTTTGAATCTCTCGCAGTTTTTTTAACTCGTGTTCATCGCTATTTTTTATTTTCGTAAATTGTGTAAGGGATGTAAAATATCTCACTCCAGGTGCCTTGTGGAGATGGTCATCAGAAAATTAATGCTACCACAGCAGTAAGAAGACAATATGTTTGCGGATTTCTCGGTCGTCCTACATTGAAAATGTTGTCTCCATCCTTTTAAAAAAAGGTTTACACATAAATTTTATGCTTTTTGTCTTTTATTGTTTAACCCTATGGGATTGAAATGGAGAGGATTGTATTCAGGTATGTTAACTTTAAAAATTCTTACAGGTTTTTCGTTTTGTTTCACGAAATCTTTAGTTTCTTACTTATTTACCTTTTTTTATTTTCATATAATGGCTCTTTTTTTGGCTATCCGTCTCCAATTTATTGGTATTCTAATTCATCGGAGGTAGAATTAACTCCATCGACACTATAGCCCATGCATGACCGTCACCGTGCTCCAGTCTTCTTTATTCTCGACCTCTATCTTCGGTGTCTCTGCATACGAGAGCCGCTCAATAAAGAACGATGATACAATTTTTATTCGAAAAATGTATTTAAAAAAAAATTTAAATCAATATTACAGGGTCCTATCAATAAGTATCGGGACTGGTTCGCTGTAGCCTCAACGGATCGGTGAATGGGGGTCCGACCGGTCGGCTCGGTAGACAGGTCCGCCACCACTCAGGCGCACTTTAGTTCAGTCGCCTCCGGGCATGCGTTGAGACAGGAGGAGGCATTTTGTGACGTGTGATTGTTTGTGGTGTCGTCGCGCCAGCATGGAGCGGACCGTCGAGCAACGCTACGCTGTGAAGTTTTGCGTTAAACTCGGGAAATCCGCGTCGGAGGCCCTTGAACTTATTAAACAGGCTTATGGGGATAATTCCTTAAGCCGCACAAGAGTTTTTGAGTGGAATAAAATATTTAAGGAAGGCCGGGAGCTCGTTGAAGACGAGCGTCGGACGCCCGACGACCGCCCGAACCGATGCTCAGGTGGCCAAGTGAAAAAGGTTTTGGACTGTGACTGGCATTTAACCATCGCCCTTATCAGTGAGGAGACCGGTCTTTCAGTCAGAATCATTGTAACAGAGGATCTTGCGATGAGGAAAGTGTGCGCGAAGCTGGTGCCGAAAGTCTTGAGCGAGGAACAAAAACTGTCGCGGGTGGAAATTTCGCAAGAAATTTAGGACTGCGTCCAGGAAGATGAAGATTTTATCGAAAACGCTATTATCTCCAAGGATAGCTCGAAAGGAGCTCAAAGGATATCGGTTCGACTCCATCAAGGCGGTTCTAGGGGCGACGACATAGGCTCTCAACAGTATTCTGGAAACCGACTTCCGGCGGGCTGTTGACGAGTGGCAGACGCGCCGAACTAAGTGCATCGATGCAGGAGGAATGTATTTTTAAGATTAATAAGTAAGTGTAACAATCACTGCAATAAATTTTGAATTTTGGAACCAGTCCCGATGCTTATTGTATGGACCTTGTAAATTGTCAGCTTAATAAGCAACGTATGGGTGGTGAGCAATTTGTATATGTGTGATTTTAATCGATTTTACTCGAAGTAATTCGTCATCGGCAGTCGTCGGAAGTTGAATAGTTCGCCTTCACCTGCTTCTGATGATGAAAAACGCTTTCCACGAAGGTGATTCTATACACTGGAGAACGCGAAAATATCACATGAACCATTAGGTATGGACTAGAGAAAGGATAAGGAACACATTCTAAGTTAATTTTTACGAGATAATCGCAATTTTGCCCTAGGTGACGTGAAACCCAATACTCACAAACACGTCTCGTGTACCATTGATATGTTGACAATGTATGGGTGGCACTCAAGAAAACTGTGAGTACTTTTGAAAATCCTCTCAAATCATTTCTCCGCCGTCATTTGACGAAATCATCACAGAGGGAGCAGCGATGCTCAAGTTTCTTCTTACGAAAGAACAATGACTGCGGCTTGGGATTCACCTTCCTTAGCGTTTGTCTCCCTCTAAAAACATTTCGAGCGACATTTTAATACTGCTGTAGGAAATATCAAACCCTCTTCATAAGACTCCAGCAAAATTACAATGGCCTCAGCTGACGATTTGGATCAATTGAAACAAAATTTGAATGCAACGTCGAGTGTCTACGTCGGTCGTAACACTAAGCGAACTGCACAAGTTTCAAGTCACAATAGCTGCCCGAGACCTGAGTCAAGTCACTGAAACTTGAATCATAGACACCTATTAAGCTAATGATGTATCGTAAATTCTACACCACGATTTTTGGTCTTCGTTCTAAGTATTTACGAGAAAATTTCATCTTATTGGCAAATATTCATGATAATTTTGGAGAAATAAAACCTTTTATTTATAGTTATTTACCAGCGATAGACAAAGATTCATGGTTCTTGCCATGTTTTTCTCTTAAAATTCTCGATGGCGTGATTTGAAGGCATATTGAACAATACAAGGTTAGTATAAAAAGTATCGATAACAATTTTCCTAACGTGTGCGTGAAGTGCTGAATTCAGACCCTCGGTTAAGTGTGCGCATGGCCGCAGATCGTATATTGGCATTGATAAGATGACAGTGCCCGCCATTATCACTGTAAATTTGGCGACGCGAAAGATATGCGCTCAACTCGTCCCGAAGGTCTTTACGGACGATCATGAGCAGAAAAGACCTTCTGTAAAGTCATCACGACGATTCCCCAACCCCCTTATGGCCCCAACATAGCCCACCAGACTATTTCCTATTCCCAAAAAGTGAAATTTTCCCTCAAAGAACACTCCAATGGGACCCTAAGTGCCGTCAAAGAAGCTTGCACGCGTCCCCTTAAGGACCTTCCAGAATCCGCCTACCAGGTAGCCTCCGAGTCGTGGAAAATCCGCTGGCAAAAGTGTGTCGGCGCTCTGTACTTTGAAGAATTTAGAGGAATTGTGACAATATCTAAAATAAATCTATTTTTTTAAAGCGACTTTTCCCGATACTTTTTATAAAAACCCATGCATTACGTTGCTTCGTTAGCTTGCTTGCCTACGTAAATTTAGTGACCTCATTGAACGAAAAATTTTGGGATGCGTCGCGACAAGTTTATAAAACGGTGATAATGGTGAACATAAAATAACCACCCATAATAAAATTAAAACTGTGGTATTAAATGTTTTCTCAATATTTATTTTAGCCATGGTAAAAAAATGATAACAATAGCACACCTTTATTCGTGACGAGATAAAGACCCGAAAATTCCCCACCAACTAACTCCTCGGCATCTGTATACATACATAAACACATAAAAAATCATTACCTCCAAGCATGTACAATCATAGATTCTTATATACAGGTTGAATGCATCTACGTGCTACTGCTGGGGTGTATATATATATATATATATATATATATATATATATATATATATATATATATATATATATATTATATATTATATATTATATATTATATATATTATATATTATATATATTATATATTATATATATTTATATGAAATTTATATATATACAGGTTTTTTGTAAATATATATAAAAAATATATTTGTTTTGGTTTTATGCATACACAATGCTAAATCTCAATCTCATTTGCATAGGACTCTGAATGTCAAGCAAATACCTGGCAAACTGCCTCATCTCTTGCTGTCACTAATCGTTTAAAACCTTTTCGGAGGAAAGAAGGGTTTGAGGTCCAAGTCTTTGGCAATTTTGTTGATTATGTCCTTCATCTTGGCCTCAAGTCCACTGTTCATGAGATCGTGGAAGGCTCCTGCCACCCAGTTGGCGATCTGCTCAATCAGCCACTTGATCGTGTCCAGGCCTGTTATGTCAACCTGCAGTTGCCTGTTGGGGCGAGATAAGACGTTAAATTCAATCATGTCCCATTGCCCCTACATGTTTACTCGTACCTTTTCATATTAATGAAGTCTATATGCAGTAGCCCCCTCCCCTTCGGTCATAAGGATGTGACCGAAGTCAGGCAGGGGCTAGTTGATCACTGGCCTGTTAATGATTTTCTCATGCAGCAAAGTTCAATTACGAGTTCATTTCTAAAGCGAATAGTTTTTCGTCGTCTTTCCCAACCGTTGTGACCAGGAATTGTGCGAGGAAAAAAGGTTGGCTCATATCGCTCTGTCGATTTTCTTTCACTTCAAGTTCCCTGTGATCTTACCTACAATACACCCCCTGCAATAATATGTGTATAAAAATATAAATAGATAAAGTTTATGGTACACGAGGCCAGTATGAATTATTATGTCTCTATTTGTGGTATTCTGAGTCAATGTGAAAATTTTATTTATTGCTGAGGCTAAAATTATTTTATCTGTCTACAAATGTTCATTGACTGCCCAAGCGGGCAAGTATAAGCCGTCCCGGTGAGTGAAGTCCCACCTTTACCGGTCACAGAAACATGGATGAGGTGGAAGTGTTATTTGCGAGTAAGTGAAGCTTAAAACTAGGAATAAAATATGAATTCTTAATCTAACAAGAAAGGAAAGCCGACGGGGAACGGCTTTTTACAAAAGTAAAAAAGAACGTCACTAACAGCACTAACTGCCCACCCACGGCACACTCTGAGCATAGTCATCGTTAATACGATATGTCAGCACCATAGATATTCATACGATATATAAGTACCAAGTAGGGTTTGAGTCGCGAACATAATACTCATGATTCCATTGGTTCTTGTCGCAGGGTTCCCAATAAAGCTGTGAAGATTTCTATTCACTCGGGGCGATTTTTGATCAGCAGGTTTTATCTCTTATCTTTTTCGGTTCAGAAATTAGCTCATTCTCCTTAGGACGCCGAAAACTCGTTACGTGCATAAGGGGGATATGAATGACGCGAAATAACAACTCTACTTCAATGTTTTTTTTCGTTTGAATTTTATCCCATCGATCGTTTGAAGTAGTTGTTCAAATTTCAAAAATCTTCAGTTTTGTTAGGCTCGGAAACTTGGTCATTGAGGCTGGAGGATAAGCGTAGACTTCTGGAGGCCTTTGAGATGTGGATGTGGAGAAAAATGGAGAGGATAGGATGGACAGAAAAGAATAAAAACTAAGATGTCCTAGACGTGGTAACGGGAACGGGTGTTGAAATAAAATGGAAATAGGCAGGAAAAAAGGATGCAAGAAATACTGAGAGACAATGGAAAGCTGAAGACGGAGACACGACAGGGAAGAATGCTGTGAAACCGAGGTATGGAGAGGAAAAAAAAATAGACATTTTGGATTAAATTAAGAGAGGCAGAAAGTATAAAAAGATAAATACGGAGTTATTTATACTATATATAGTACGGGTAATGGGGAAATTTTGTGTCATTCTAATTAAGACCCAGAAGTAAATGTATTATGTTCGGTGCCTGGAAAAAGTTGTAGGAAGATATTTACTCGTGGAGACGTTTACACTGCCCAATGAACAACACCCATATTATGTGAAGATGTAGAGGAAAGATTAGGGAAAATCTACTTATCAGAAACCATCTTTAGCGTGGTAGACTAGTACGACTTATAATAACGTGCCAGAATGTGTAGTGTTTTAATAATTTTAGCAACTCTTATGCACAAAGTACTGAATAGGTCGGAACCAACTGCAATTTATCACTTACATTGTACTTGTTCTTTGAAAGAGCGCCATGTTCAAAACTTGGTATTGAATTTGGTTTCACGCTGCATACCAATTAAGTAGTCAATCCAAATTTCGATAACAGTAACATCCTCTTCTTTTCTACTTCATGATCATCAATTTCAATCTCGTTATCTCCATTTGAGTTGGAATGTACACATTTTCTGACGAAATTTTTAAATTTTAATCATATTTTAAACCGATTCAAGAGTGTTTAAATTCGTTCGAAGGGGGCGGGTCCGTCGAAAACATACCCTTACACGTTAAGGCTACTGTTGTTAATAATGGGAGAACTTTCAGTTTCAATAACTTACCCGACGTGTTCAAATTTGAAGTCTTCCACACTGGCCGTGAGGAATCCAACCTTAACGCTCAGCTTCAAGAAAATTGAAGGGTTTTGGACTCCCACGCGGAACTCTCCGGTCGGCCCGAATCCCATAAACTCTGCTCGGTAATAGCTGTATCCAATCTGGAGGGAAAATCGCGAGAGGTTAGGGGGGCGAACGATTGATTGTACCAAGAGCCCCGGGAATCTGCGGAACACAATCTCCCAAATTTGCTGAAAGTCAGCATGATGACCACAAATAAATTCTTACCAATTTTTATACACACATATATATATATATATATATATATATATATATATATATATATATATATATATATATATATATAAGTATAAGTATATATCAGATGTAGACTTTTAAAACATAGAAACACGAAGATAGGACACACATATGTAGTTTTGACGTTTGACGGCGCGACCGTCGTCATCAGACGATTGTGATGACTACGGTCGTGATGTCGACATGTGAAAACCAAAACATATTTGAGTGTCCTTTCTTTGTTTTTCTACGTTTTAAAAGTCTACATCTGTGTTTTTATATATTTGTGCGTCGCCTAAGAGTGTTCCATTTCGAAGATATGTATGTATGCATGTACGCACGTATGCACGGATATATATATATATATATATATATATATATATATATGTAAGTAATATTGGGACGGCACAATAGAACACAAATAAAATATTAACACTTAAAAGGACAATAACACGGTAAATTGTTTGAGCTTTCGACCTTCTACGAGGCCTTCTTCAAGTAAGACTATATATATATATATATATATATATATATAAATATATATATATATATATATATAAATATATATATATATATATATATGTAGAAAGCTTAAATGTGGATCAAGGAACTTGCTAAAATTCAGCAAATTTCCCGAAACGTTTTAGATAAATATAGTTGACTGAATATCATTTCGTTGAAATTCAGATAGGATATCGCGGAGAGAGGAATTCAAATTGAATATCAATAATATTTGTTGAAAGTGATGAAAAATATACAAATTAAAAGTACTGATGGCACTCTTTCTGTGGATTTATCGGAAAAACTCAATAAGTTGTTAAACATTTATATTTAAATTCTAACATCAACTAGAACAAGAAATAAATACTGATATAGAAATGAAGACAGAATCGTTAATCAATGTGACCCAATTTACGTTCACACAGACATTGAAATTATCGAGCACATGCTTCTGGATAACAATTTTCTGAATGTACTCGTAAATGTTTTTCTTTATTTTCATCTCACATTATTACAAGATTTGATTTAGGATTGGGTCTAGTTTTAATTCCTCCCTATCTCCATGCGCTTAGATAGTAAGTCCCCTGCTTGAACATAAATTGCATTTCAACTGGTAATTCCAATTATCATAAAAGATCCCTCCCATTTGACTTGAGGGAGGATATTTTCTCGGTCATTACTCGGTAAAATTAATTTTTAGAAAAAATAAAGATTACTGAAAAACTTTTTTTTGGACATTCTCCATCTTCCTCGATTAATAAAGCGCGTGAAATTACGGAATAGGTTTAACTTATACTACACAACCTCAAGCCATGAACTTATAAGAGGCTAACCTTACTTCATACAAGGAAGGTTGAATAATTCATGTTTTAAAAATATTTGACAATTACTAAAATATAAATCTTTCTGGCAAAGAACTTTGCCAATCGTATCATAAAACATGCTTGAATGACGAAATAACTTTAATTCGTTTAAAGAAAATGACTTTTTGGTAGTTCACCAAGCGGTAATGTAAAAATCTAGGTACCGTATTTCATCCCAGAAGATATTTTTCCTCTGTAATAGGTATTCCATAAAAGGGGAGTTTTCAATTGACGATTGAAATGTTGAAAAATTCCATTAAAACATCATAGTATAAAATACTGTTAAACGTCGAGTCATACCCATTGCCTACACTTCTTGCACCCAATCATTTGCGACTAATCAAGAGCTATATTTAATTCGTAGAGAAAACATACTTTTATCAAGTAAACTTGTTATAAATAATATACCCATAGAGTTCATTCTATTTGCAAAACTAATTTTTTTTCCTTTGCATTTAAAATTTCTCAAATCCCTAATTATTCGAATTCTTTAGATTGCTTGAAATCGTCTTATCTGAAAACTTGAAAATAATGTATGCGTCTAATTACAGTTTATTTAATGTTTGCAGGTGTAAGTAAATCCATGAAAATAAAATTTTCCAAAATGCATTTTCAAAGTTTCACGACAGTGATAAATAGTTTGGCAAATACGTACAGTAGAGAGGTAATCTCCCTTTAAGAATTTTTAAGCCCTTTTCCAAAACTTAATTAGGAACTTTGAAAGAGAGGTTGACAATATATGAAGAATTACCATTAACACACATGAACACCACATGATACCATTGTATTTTTGCTCTCCCAATTACATATGATTAAGAGTCACTGTAAATATCCCAAAAATTTTATTAATCTTGCATTGAAACTATCACCGCAGGAAATAGCATTTTTATGCATTTTATGCTTTGCGTAAATGACGATATAAGAAATTTTGTAATAGATTTAGTGATTGAGAAGTTAGAATTCGTGAGAAATTTAATTCCGTGTCTTTCGCGAGAGTATACACAGTTCATTTCCTCAAGTAACCCTGTTTGGATCATAGGTACTCACACTTAAATCCTGCAGACCAATTCCTCCGAATATTGTGACCACGTCATCTTCGATCGACAAGCTGACGTCCTTATAGCGGTGAAGGGATGCAAGTCCGTCGACTCCTCCTTTGTTGGCTGTGAATGATCCGTGCCAACGAACGATGAACACCTGAAGGAGCAAAGGAAGCGTGCGGTCACAAAAATAATTCTCCATACAATCGAAGAGCGTCAGACGCGCCTCCAAATGACTTAGTTCATTATTGCCGTGGACGAAATGCATGGTTTGTCCCAAAAGTAGTAGGACTGATTCGATCAAAAAAATGTTTTTCCAGAATTGATACATTCACAGAAAAGTCTTCGAAGTAGCACCCTTGTGCGTCCACACACCACGTCTTTTCACGCCTCGTACGCCTTCTAGAATGCGGTGCCCGAAATGCTGCTAAGCTCCCTCGTCATGGCCTGGATTAACGCGTCCACGGAGCCGTGGTGACGTCCTTTCAGCTCATACTTGAGGCGGAGGAAGAGTAAGAAGTATGGTAGGGCAAAGTCAGGGTTGGCTGAGGCATGGTTGAGAAACTCTTGGCAGATCCGCATGCGAGTTTCCTTTTGTTCGTCCGAGAGCACTCGCGGCACCAACTTCACCCGCACGCCTTTCTCATGCTCATGTTGTCGGTCCCAAGTCGATGCATATCGCTTTTAGGGATGCTAAGTTCATCAGAAACCATGCGAACACTTAATATACGATCCCTATCCAACAGTGCCTTAACTCTTGCAAGATTTTCCTCGCTGTATGAGGTCGAAGGGTGTCCTGAACTTTCGGCGTCTTCAGCATCTTCTCTAGTCTTCCGAAACAACTTGCGCCACTCAAACACACCCAATCTACCCATATCGTTATTATTATAAGTTGCCTTGAACATGCCATGAGTCTCTAACCCGGTTGTCTCCAGTTTCACGCAAAATTTTATGGCTAAGCGCTGTTCCAATAACCGGTTCATGACGAAACTTTACAAGGTCCCGTTATAGAGGTTTCGCAGACGAACGAACCGCACTTCACAAAACTTGGGAACCAACTACCGCCAGCCTCCGGCCTTTCCTTCCCTTCCTCGAAACCAGGCAAAGAAACCGCCGCCCCTGCATCCGTCTATCCGGGAAAAAATAATTCCTACTACTTTGGGGACAGACCATGTAGAATTGCCACCGTTGAAATCATTCTCGTGTGATGACTGTATATCGATGCAATCGAAATTAAAACAGGATATTTAAGTGTAAATCGTTACAATCTAGCAAACAGAGGGCAATAAATAATGACTAAAAATTTTAGTTGTCGTCCATGTTAACGATTGATTACTTCATTATTTTCTTTTATTTATGTTATTTCATAAGTCTATAGAGTATTACTCTGAATTTTAAACTTATTAATGTGATATTTATTCGTGTATTCTCTGTCTACTTCTTTAGTAAACATTGCGCTGCCTTTGTGCTATTATGTATGTGTATGTGTGGCGCAAAACGCTTACAAATATACAAGACTCTGTGGCAATTATGGATGATCACTATTAAAATGGTAAAATTGCATTTTCCAAAAGTTTAATTGGTTATAAACACAGAAAAGCTTGTATATGTGTAACGTTTTGCGCTGCATATTCTTATGCATGATTATGCTACATGATGAAATAAAGATAGCCCGATTCTTACTAAAGAATTCAAAAACCACATGAAAAAAACACGGCAATTTTTAGTTTTTCCGGGTAGGTCCTTACTACAAACTACAACATTGGCATTTTATTTCGATTTTGCAACTCTTGTTTACTTTTTGCCTTCGTTTTGTCATTTTCCAATGCATTTTATTGCAAATGTTAAAGTGAACGTAACATCATTTTGGCTGATTAGTTTTCATGAAAGATTTAAGGTACTGATTTTATTTCGAATTTTGCCACATTAATTATCCCTACTGTCTCCTCTATGAAAGACGATGGGCACTGAATGGCCGCCTTTTATCTTTCAGCGAAATTATCAAACATTCGATTCAACTTTAAGCAATGATTATTTGATTTGACCGTTTTGTTGCTTTTTTCCTCACCCTCTTGGAAAAGGATTCGTATATGTCCGGGAACCCGACTGGGTCAACACCCACGGTCTTGAGGGCAGTGTTGGCCAATGAAAGCAGTTGATCGATGATAGAGTTGGCGTTGATGGCGACCCTAGCCGCGTGGTTCCTAAGGGTGAAAGTATAGGTTTAGACTCTTAGATTTACGTCTTCAAAATATTTTATGACATTTTATTACTTGTTAACCCCTCCTCTACCCAATTTCTAAGGATACATCAAGAAATTGAGCCTCCTATCTCATATAATTATCCGTCCTATCATTATTACATGCACGTGTATCAAAAAGATGCGTTTTTCTAGCAAAAGAAAAAAGAAAATTTATTCTTCACAGAACGGTTTTCGCCAAGATTTTTCCTGATCATTTAGTTTTCAGGATTTATAATACAGGACGCTTTCATGAGCGAAAAAATATTATTTGTTTAAGTAGTATTCATATTGAAAATATATTTCACCGGAGCAACTAAAAATAATAAATCTCCACGAACCAATTCTGACACATTTCAGCCTTGACGATGATTTTATCTTTCAATTCTTTCAACTTTCTCAAATAAGTCTTGTACCCAGAAAATAGTTCAATGATGTTCCTACATGAGATTTCAATCTTTAAGAATAAAGCTTTTTTTGAAAATCCTTCATTTTTTGTCTGTCATCATTATTTTGTGTCATTATCCTTCATCAAACTTAATAATCTAAAATAGATTACACTACCAAGTGGTTAACAAGTATAATTTCAATTGAATTGATTGATAATTTAAATATTGTTCAACTTACCTGTAATGCGTCAGCATCTGATCGTTACCAAGGAAGAGTTGATCCAAAAATTGTTGGTTAAGGAGAACATTCAGCTGAGCACGGACGATATCATTCATTCTATATTCGATCTCCTCGGTAATTTTACCGAGAAGAGATTGATCTGTGATAAGTAGTAAGGGAAATTAGTCACAGTACTGTACCTGACAATGACAAATAATTTTTCACACTCGTGCGAACACACACACATGCCTATGTATTAACTTATTTATGAAATTTTCCAATAGCCCGACATCATTGACAAACAATTACTTTCTCGATATTGCAAATAAATTAATTCCATGATGGTTAATAGAACTTCATCACCTCTTAACTCTTTTACTCTGAGCAAATTTTATATTCTCCCTGCCATGCATCCATAAATACAATGCATACATTTGTGTGTTAATATTTACTACTATAGTATAGGCATGTGAGTCTACAGTTTTAATATTCGCAGATTATATACGTATATATATATATATATATATATATATATATATATATATATATATATATATATATATATATAAATGCGTTAAAATTATCACCAATTAACTGATTAAATGGAGATGTATTCATAATACTCATACACTGGACACTATTTCCAGTTATTTTACTGTGAGAAAAAGAGAGGTAAATATTACCAATGGAATCGACGGTCACTTGGCTTGAGATCTTCTCGTCCTTCTCGTAGTAAGAGAGCTGAGAAATGAAAGATTCGAATATGTTAATTTGGAGTGCAGATAATATTTGACATTACCATTATTTTACCATGACTAAAGAAATAATATTAGAAAGTGTTTTATTTGAACGAGGTTACCATCTTATTATTTCATATGTTCATCGTCCTCTTCGAGATTTAAAGCAATGATAATAATACATATCCTAGTAAAGGTATTTATAGGCAAATGAGCATCGGCGAATTCTAAACATGACAATTCGAATCGAAAGCGACGGAGAATAAATCATCTGTAATAATAAATAATGTTCATTTATATTTTCTAATTCTGATTTTTCGAAATATATATTTCACCTACTAGTGTAACATACATCTTAAAGGGAAACTACAATCTACTGCCAAAAAAAGATCATTAAGATTTGAACTCAAGGTTAAAAAAATGATTCGTATTGCACGTGCGTAACCCAGCCTCAATAACAGATTGATAACTATAGTTACAGCTAAATTTCACTGTCGGAGTATTTATTTTACAAAACATACATTTTTGTGGGCATGAAGTAATCGGGGAAAAGGTATGTACCGACCTTACCAGACTAATATGTGCATTAAATTCGTTTATAGTATTATTATCTACCTGCCCCACATTTCAATATTCTTACCAAGTTGTTTTTTAGACATTTGATTTAATATCCATTTGGACTTATTCCATATTATCCCGAAATTTTGACCACTAGTTTTTTTGCGTTAGACCAAACTGGATTTGGATTTTCTATTCTATTTTCAATGAAGAGATAATCCTCTAACATGTATTACATCTGTTTTCCTGCCAATAGGTTCATTATCTGCGACTTTTAAGAGAACAAAAGTAACGATGAGTTCCGCTTTGATGAAAATGTGTTCCAAATCAATTCGTAAGGATAAAAACATGTGACAAACTAATGAACGTCGTGTCTAGTAGTACCTCTGTAGTGATATGTGAGCCCACCTTGAGATACTGTTTCTTATCGTGGACACTTACATTGGGCCGTCTGTGTTTTGTGAGAGAATTACAGTTTCATACCCGGATTTCCAAACCAATAGTCTACTATATACACAGCAACATGCTTTGGCGAGGGAAGATTTTTTATTTATTTTATTTATTTATTTAGCCTTAGTGCGAAAATAGCACTTTTTGGCCTTTACATCGGACTTTAACAGTGAAATCAATGGAGACGATTGCAAACACCCAAGCCCTAGGTGTCGGAAAACCCACCCACGCAAGAATCGAACCCGCGACCCTTGGATTGGCTGACGAGGGCGTTACTCATTGATTACATTGGTTTTTACATTGATTAATAATTTCGGCCCAGTATTAAAAACCTTTCGTGAATTTCCATTAAATTCCATTTTCATTGATCTCATTATTATGTATATATATTTTTTTATATATAATTTATATATATGTCTATACACACACACACACACACATATATATATATATATATATATATATATATATATATATATATATTATAATTAATTTTACGGCCATTTATTTGCTACTTAACATGGCTCCGTTTCGTTGACAATGAACTTACTGCTATAAACGGGATGGAAACAATTAAATGGGGCCACGATTTTAATGAGACGCAAGGTATTAAATCAAGAAATGAGGGCTGGTCTAGAATTTGCATTAGGTGATTTGCGAAAGCACTGACATTTTTGTCTGAGATGTGGATATAAAGCAGATTTTTTCGTGTATCAAATTCTTTAAGCTTATAAATTACCTCAATGGTCACTTCTGATGGTTGATAATTAAGGTCCATGTTGGTGACTTGGAATATGTTGTCAGAAATAGCCAAGCCGGCAACACCGCTGATCTGCGTCCCCTTTATTGTTGCCCTAAAAATCGAAAAAAATATGATTAGAAAAGATTCTTTGACAATTAATAAACTTAAGAGAAGCTTAGGTATCTCTCTTGAAACATTGTTAATATGATGCTTAGGGAAAGGGTGAAATTTAAACCGACATTGGAATTTGAGGGAAAATTTTCCATCAATTGAAAAGATAACATTAGTAAAGATTTCAATATGGAGCGTGGTCATCTATTGGTCGGAAACCTGGTCTTTGACACTAGACGAGCGTAGATTGGAGGCTAAAGAGTTTCTGGGTTGGAGAAAATAAATTGAATGGGCAAAACCAAAGATTAAGTTTTTTATGTGACGAAAGTGGAAAAGAAGAAAGTGACATGTGAAAAAAGCACAGATTTTGAGAGGTAGAGGGATGCCATAAGGGGACGTGATAAACCAATTGGTAGAAGGCTGGGCTACTGACTAGAGCAACCGGGTTCGATTCCGGGTGGCATCTCTGAGACCATCATCAGTAAAACTATTGTTTTTCGAGTACCCGATCTTCCTGGGAAACCATTTGCGGCAGTGAGAAAGGAACTGCCCCCCGTATTAAACTGGTATGTGAAGTCCACACGCAGTTGGACTTAGAACTAGGCAACCTCTACCCTCAACTATTAAAACCAACCTAAGTGTTGATAATTGCGGTTGGTGGTGGGTAATAAAATGGTACAACTATAGTAAATAGTAATGATGAAAGCTGGGAATCAATTAGGGTGGGACATGGTAAGGAACCTTACACCCATTACCATTACCCTGAATATCCCTTTACGGCATGTGAAAAAATGTGAAAATATAATTATTGCGATTGGTTGATTCAGTCACTGAAGGACGAGATGGAGGGAAGAATTGATTATGGGCGAATGGGATAGAGTGATGATGGAATAGGCTTCTCGAACGGGATAAAAGGTAGTAAAAAGTGTGAAAAATCAATGAGAAAGTAATTCAGTACCGCTTAGGGTGGAAATAGTCAGCCTGAGAATCGTCCAAAACCTGCCTTTAACAGGCAGTCGGCGAGTGATGATGCAATAAAGCATGTGTCCGTGGATTTCGATGTTGCCGAACTCACGTGAGAACCCCAGTGCTGGTCAGCGGCAGGACGCCAATGAACTTGTTATTGGTGATCTCGTAGTCCGCCACGATGACCGCGGAGTCCGACTCAACCTGGAGCTTGGCATTCAGGTACTCGAGATCCGTGGTTATCGACTGAGCGGTTAGTGCAGGTAGAGTCGGTAGACGGATGTTCTGCAGCAGACTAGAAGACACGAAGTGGAAGGAAAGAAATTAGTGTCATAATTGAGAATTATCGGCGTTTTGGAAAAGAAAAACAATAATGCCGGATAACCTTCCGGAACGTATACATCTCCGCAATACTCAGCTCATCGCATCGAGGGTGTGTGGTGAAAGGGTCCCAGGTATCCACGCATAAATATGAGTTAGTACATAAGTATATATATATATATATATATATATATATATATATATATATATATATATATATATATATATATATATATATATATATTTGGACATATGCGTAAACAAACGAATGTACAAATGCATATCAATCTCCATCGTGCAATCATGGATGTGTTCGACTAATTAAATGATGTTTGGCTTTTAAATGAAAAACATTGTTCTGCTTGGATTACATATTGTTAAGATTATATATCTTTCGAATGAACGATTGAACTTTGAATTTTAATTATGTATATTAAATGGCTATTTTTATGCATACACACACACACACACACACACACATATATATATATATATATATATATATATGTATATATATATATATAAGTATATACATATATATAGACAAAGAATTACTTAGTATATATAAATATATGGTGAATATATATATATATTTTTTATAAAAACACAGATGTAGATTTTTAGACCATAGAGACACAAAGAAAGGACACTCACAATATGTTATTTGACGTTTCGACGGCTCGGCCGCCGTCTTCAAGACGACGGCCGTCTTGCGGCGACGCACAAATGTTTTTATACATTTGTGCGTCGCCGAAGAGCGTTCCATTTCGAAGATACGAGGGTCATCCGGAAAGTAGTACCCGTTCGTGAAATAAAGACACAAAAGTAAATATTAACAAACATAAAAAATTTTATTTGAAAGAGGATACTTTAAACTACTTCTCAACATAATCTCCAAGCAAATTAAGGCATTTGTCATAACGTGTGACAAGTTTCTGTATTCCTGCTGCATAGTCCTTCGCCGCCAGCTCATTGAGATACGCGAGGGACCCATCTTGCACAAATTTTTGCATAATGCAGATGGTGTTTAACAATTTCATGAACAATTGTTCGAGAAACATTGGGAAAATGCTCACAGATGTCATCAATTGTGACGCGCCGATCGTTCCTCACGAATTCGTCAACTGAGCTCACCAGTTGGTCTGTAATGACAGACGGTCTCCCCGAACGCTCATCGTCGTGTGTGTTCCCCCTCCCCATGTTGAAGTTGCGACACCACCGCCGAACAGACGACTCGTCCATTACATTGTCTCCATACACCTCCTTTAATTGGCGATGAATATCACATGGGCGAACGTTTCTTGCATTGAGGAATTTAATCACTGCCCTCACTTCACAACTGGCGGCGTTCTCAATTTTTTTAAACATTGTAAACAATCACAGAAACAACACAGGCAATGCTAGCGTCACGCAACTTGGCTCAGAGAAGGCAGACAAGCCACTGAAGCTATCTGACCTCGTCCAGCGGCTACTCGCGTCGTCAGCACTTCATGCGGCACGAACGGGTACTACTTTCCGGATGACCCTCGTATATAAAGCTTGTACGGAAAAACTCACACGAGCGGCACAATAATGGGCTGACACAATTTAACACAAATAGAATAGAATAGCAACATTTAAAAGGACACTCACACGGTAAATTGTTCGAGCTTTCGGCCCTCTCAGAGGCCTTCTGCAAGTGAGACTGATACAGTCCACCTTCCCCACCTCTCCTGTGTCCGTCCTTAATATGTATCTATTTTCATGTGAATGGATACACCCATTTACGCCCATATAATCATACATTAAGTAATTCAGCGCCGTTTTCGGCACTGAATTCTGAGGGCCCGGGATAGATTCCCTGTAACGCCTCACCGGACACCATCGGGCTTTATCTTAGTTGTGTAATTTGCGGTACAGGGAATGGAAATGGCCCCCCTACCCTGATGTGAGAATCCCACACGCCACAGCGTTGATTGAAGGGTAGACTAATATTAAATTAAAAAATTTAAGCCCCCGTTATCAGGATTACTACGGTCCGGATGAGTTTTACTCCCTTGCCCAAGGCAAGACTCAAACACATGACCTTAGGGTTATTAAACATGCGTTGGAAAACTAACTTTAGTTCTCTGGAGATAAGGTTGATAAAATATCTATGCTATGCCCTCAATTAAACAGCAAGAAAAAAACAGTTTTTGAATGAGTTTGAAGGATTAGGTAGCCTACAAAAAAAAAGGTTTAAATTCCCTATAAAACTACTGTATAGTGATAGTTGATGATTTCAATTTTGCGCAACATCGATTGTGACAAGCGAATAAAACATTCGTTGAAAAAATATTAATACAAAAAAGTAATTCTTTGGAATTCGTTCGCACTAATTTTAAAAATGAACTTCACAAATTTACATGGAAAATTCTAAGAAACTGCGGGAGAAGCCACAATAGTAACTTTTAACGCAGTCTCCCGCTGATATGCATTAAAATGTAACAATTTCAAAGTGTCAAAATCATTCGCCTTGACGGGGAAATTGGCCAACGGAAATGGTTTTTACACTTTTTACTCTGCGCACACTTTGAAATTGTTGCCCGCAAATTTATATGGAGATATCAGAAAATTTCCAGGGTTAAAGTCATCGCTGAGTGCGTTAAAAATCGTTGTGCTAGCTACAATATGAGGATAAATGTTCATAAAAAAAGGTTATGAGGTTACGAGAAAGAGGCATGGTGAGTTAAACATTAAAATAGGGAAGGAAAAGCTATAGCAGTTTAATTATCTTGGAAATGCGTGTATTTTGAACCCAGATAGTCAAAGTAGTTGTGGAATCAGAAAAATTATGTTATGCAAAGAAGTGTTCACAAATAGGAGGGAATTGATGACAGGGACGTAGTGTAAGAATTTTTACATAAGATTGGTAAAAACGTTTATAGAAAATGGTTTTGTAGGGTGTGGAAATAAGGTAGCTGAAACAAGATCATAGGCATAGAATAGAGGCTTTTGAGATGTAGGTGTGGATATGGATGGGAAAGGTGAAGTGGTCTGAAAGGACAACAAATGAGAGAGTGCTAGGGCACGGTAAAAGGGAATAAGAGAGAAGTGCTGGGAGAAATCCAAAGGTGGAAGGAAATATGGCATCAGAGCAATTTGATTTGCAATGGGTGTTGACATAAGACTGTAACATACGTACAAGTTGAGGACGTTGGGCAAGCGGGGGTGGGGTAGAAATAGAAAAGGCATGTTGGGCGGAATGATGGGAGATAGAATACCAGAGGTCTGTTCAAAAATATCGCGAATTTTGAATTTTCGCAGGTTACGTATATTTGATTTTCGATTTTTTTGTGACGTTATGTTGGTACTCATATCTCTCACTCATGCCGAAAAGTTCGTCCATTTTTAATGTTCAGTTAATTGCTGGCAGCTGTTTTTCTTGGGCGTGTTTTGGCTTGCCTTCGATTTTTGCCTGTTCCAAAAAATGGATCAAAGAATATGTATCAAATTTTGTGTGGAAAACGAAATTAAGTGCGCGGATGCATTCTGAACATTGACTGTGGCACATGCAGAAGCTACCTTGGACCGAAGCAAAGTTTATGGGTGGTAAAAAATGTTCTCAGAGGGCCGAGAAGATGTGAACGACGAAGATCGTGCCGGACGCCCGAGCACGTCAACAGCAAACGAAAACATTGATGAAGTGAAGAAAACAGTGTTGGCCAATCGTCGAATCACCGTTAGAGAAGTTGCTGAGGGCCTAAACATATCGATTGGCTCGTACCATTCGATTTTTACCAATGATTTGGGCATGACACGGGTCGCCGCGAAATTCGTACTAAAATTGCTCAATTTCGATCAAAAACAGCGACGCATTAACATTGCTAATGAGGTGTTGGGCTCAATCCGCGACGACCCGAATTTGCTCCAGCGGGTCATAACTGGTGACGAATCATGGATTTATGATTATGAAGTGGAAACTAAAGCTCAATCATCCCAATGGAAACTGTAGCACGAGCCAAGACCGAAAAAGGCGCGCTTCGACCGAAAAAAGTTCGGTCAAATGTGCAAGTTTTGCTCACAGTTTACTTCAATTGCAGGGGCGAGGTGCATCATGAGTTCTTGCCACAAGGTAGAACGGTAAGTAATGAATATTATCTACAAGTGATGTACAATTTGCGCGAAGTAATCCGCCACAAACGCCCGGATTTGTGGAAGAACAAAAATTGGCCTTTGCACCATGACAACGCCCCTGCTCACACATCGTTACTTGTGCGCGAATTTTTGGCCCAAAACAACACACTAATGATGCCGCAACCGCCGTATTCCCCAGATCTGGCCCCCAGTGTCTTTTCTTGTTCCCAAAACTGAAGAGGCCCATGAAAGGACGACGCTACGCAACGATTAACAAGATAAAGATTGCATCGAAGGAGGAGCTGAACAAGATCACAAAAATGATTTTTTGAAGTGCTTTGAGAGGATTGGAAAAACGTTGGCACAAGTGAATAATATCTAATGGGCATTACTTTGAAGGGGAAAAAATATATATTCATGAATAAATAAATAGTTTTTGAAAAACACCACAGTCGCGATACTTTTTGAACAGACCTCGTATACAATATTCAGGTTTGTTTTCTTGGAAGAGATGTAGATGTACATGTAAATGTAGATGCATCCTTGCTGTAAACTACCCAACGGTAGACTACACAATAATAACAATAAATACAATAATCGGGGAATAGTCGATAACTGTTCAGAAGGAGCGACCATATATGAACTTCCTCCGGATATAACTTTTCACTTCATGATGGTACCCTGTTTCCAGCGTTTAATTCAAACCTTTTCAGGGCAAAACGTACCCAAAAAACTGGAATACGAACGCAGTAGAAACAAACCACAGGAATGTTTTTTAATAACCAAGTAGTAGCAGTATTTAGGGGAGGCGACCGACAGCTAAGGTCATTTGCGGCATAGGGGCTGGACAGGAAAAGATGAAGGGTGGAGAGAAACCCGGTGTCGGCATTAGCCTACTCTTTACGAAAGGCGCCAAGGGGTCCGCAGTTTAACGTCCCATCCGACGGACGGCTTACTCACTTAAAGTGCCCTCCACAAAGCACCTTAAGTAGGGATCGAGATACCTCTGAAAAATATTCAACACCGCCGGGATTTGAACCCGCGCCCTCAGGGTGGGAAACCAGTACTTTAGCCCCCGCACCATCTCGATCCGCTTAATAACGGAATAAAAGCCACTTACATTCCTGTGTCGTCATCCAGATGGAAGAATATGTCCCCAAGTTGAAGGCTTACGGGGGTATTCTTCAGGCGCCTTGCCTGCCTGACGAATCCCTGTTTACAGAAAAAATATATGAGATAATCTCCTCTCAAATAATTTTATCCGCATGCTATGTTTTTTTTTAATTGGTGGGTGCATATGATAATTGGAAATCCCTAGGGGTTAAAGGTGAACCACCAGGTAGAGAAATCAATTTCACCCACTTGTTCCATGCACATTTACTCATATGCTGTTTACATTTTTTCCTGTATTTGCGGGTTAATTGGTTCGCCGATAATTCTGGTCACCCATAATTATACAGGTAAGTACTTCTCTGAAGTACTTATAATTACAGTCACCTTAGCAGCTCTCTCATCGGACAAAGCGCTAATGTTTACCCAGCAAGCCAGGAGGAGAAAGAAACGCGTATGGACCGCTTTTCTGTGCTCATGTCTCCATTCTTTATACACTTCCCTCTCTGAAGAAATTCATCTATTCACCGGAATATTAGTACATGAACTTTCCTTTATTTATATTGGCATTAAATCACCAAGCATCTCATGTATGTAGACCAAAGGTGGTGTTTCATTAACAGTGGACCACCAATTAAATGCTTTATACCAATTATTTGGTCTGAAGAACTAAATACGAAGTACAAAGATACATATGAGGAATACGTATTTTAGGTACATTATTTAGTAATAATTTCCCCTTGTAACAGTTTAATATGTGCATCCCAATATTCAACTTCAGGCTAAGGGTATTTTAAATCCTTAGTAAAGCTTATTGTACAAAATAAGGTTTATCAAATGGGCGCATTTCATGTTAGCGTTGAACTCACTTTGAAAGTAAATGTGTTAAGTAAATTTTTGACCAACAAGGAGGATGATAAATGCAATTCCATTATTCATCATCTCGCACTAGATATTTAATGAAACACAATATCCTGTCCTCTGTTCACAAGAGATTGGTGTTGAAAAGAATAATGTAATACTCTTGTTGATTACAGATTTCAAAAGTTTGTGAAGACAGATAGCATGCAAATGTACATTTTACTTAAGGTATATTATTTTCATTATTGAATTTAGCCCATGAAATCTGATATAGAGTAAATTACGAATCTACGACATTAATTAAGCAAATTTAGGCAAACATTTTTTATTACACCTAATGAGTGTATGAACACAATTACAAGAGTATGTATTTAATTGGCATCAATAAACGTATTTGGACACGTACAAAAAAACATCCTTAATCCTGCAAAGAATTAGCTAAATAACACCTATTTTTACGTTTTTGGGTATCCAACTTGGTCAACTAATGTTTAATGATAAATGATATCTAAATTTAACTTTGAGATGGTCAATTCTCACTCTGTCTACTTACTGCTTTAAGATAGGCGTCTAAACCGGAACCAGCCGATTTTACCACGTTCTCCAGTGCAGGACTTATATCTTCAAAAGAATGAATGAATTCCAAATTTCAGAAAGTTCAGAAAACATTAATCAAAAAAACTATCAAATTCAAATTCTACTATACCGAATTTACGCCTGCGCATTTGATCTTTGTGCAGTGTGATAATAGTACCACTACTCAATTCAGTTAATATGAAATTTATACCATTGAAATAATTTTTAGATTCTCAAAACGGCTGTTATTTCTCCATCCTTTTCGCAATCATATATTAATACGCTCAGCAGTTATTTTAAACCTTTTGGCTGACTGGATAGCTAAAGCTTGGCCATCTGGAAATATGATTTTTTTGAAAGTCGAGAAACTCATAAAACTAACCAGTTTAGCGGATTTGGAAAGGCATTCAGCAAGGTTTAGTCAGCCAGTTAGCCAAAAGGGTTGCAATCATTAAAGGGGACATTAGAAAATCACAGTGATAGGAATAGGATGAGAATAAATCATAATAAAGCGAATGTAATGAGATTCTCAAAAACAGACATACTATTATAAACATTAAATTTGCGGGACATATATCAGGTATAATAAATATAGGAATAGGTAGAATAAATATCCTATTTGCAAAGTGTTTTAGAAGTAGGTGGATGAAGTAGTAAGGAAATTATATGGAGAATTGCGTTAGGTAAAAGACAGCTGTTGCTAAAAGGAGGGAGGACATGGCGGGACGTATTATGATGCAAATATAAGACTGGTAAAAACATTGATATAGAGTGCGGTACTTTTTCACGACGCCGAAAATTGGTCGCTGAGGCAAAAGGATAAGTAGAGATCGAGGCTTGTGAAAGGTGGGTATGGAGGAGAATTGAAAAAATTGAGGTGGGCAGAAAGGAAAACAAGAAAAGAGGTACTAGGCATATTGGTGGAGGAGAGAGAGATATTGTGAGAAATCCAAAGATGGTAGACAGATGGATGCAGGGCATTTTGATTCACGATGGAATTTGGAAGATTGTGATATGGAGGGAAGAATGATGGGCAGGCGAGTTCGGGTAAGTAAAAGAGCATGCATTTTTAGGCGCCATGAAGAGAGGAAGGAAGTGTGCGGAATTGAAGAAGGGTTTATTTTGTAGTGCTGGGTGTGACGTTGCGTTGTGTCAGGCGGGGTTTAGTAATTTGGAAGAAGTTGTCATTTGTGTCCACGCGACCATTAATAATTTAAAACTATTTCCGTGATTTTCGTCGGTTTTATAGTGTTTGCTTTGTTTCAGGTTTTGCTATCTTATCTACTATTGGTGGGTGATTTTCACCTGACTATATGTCCCGAGGTGAAGAGGGGTAGTGGAACTTACCTCTAGTAGCTGGCAGAGCGTGGCATGCCACCAGGAATATCGAGGCCAAGGCCAGTAAATTCATCGAGGTCTGCATGGTTTATTTTATGGAAACCTGAACAGGAAAAAGTATTAAAAAATACTAAATGAACAAAGCAGCATTAATTTTAAAATGCCATTATTTAGCTCAAAAAGAAATACAGAAGACACCTTCATTAAGATAAGCATCACAATAATGTCTCTGCATTAAATAATGGGTTAATTGCCTACGTGAATTAAAAGCATGGATTACTGAATGTCCTTCAGAAACATAGACATACTATATATCTGATATTTTGTGAAACGGTTTGAATTGCGCTGCTACCTTTTTAGTGGGAGCAACAATCAGAGGTGGTAGCCAATTAAGCTTATTCTAATTAAAGCCTCTTTTGAACCTAACCAAAGATTTATCGGAGAAACATCACGATACGGAATTGGCACCTGAGAAATCACGCGTTTTATAGCGAAAGCATGAATTAATCACAAACTCACGGTGTCGCACACGAAGTTTTGCTAACTCGAATGCAATTAGATCCGCATTTAAAACTGGTCATCTCTAAAAACTTTTCTCATGAAAAAATATCCAAAAGTAACCACGTATTCGCCCTCACACTTTTCCCAAATATTTAAGTTAAAAAAGCTCCATGGGTGATGGAACTGGATATGCTGGTTGTTTTTGGGATTTCTGTAGTAAAAAAACATTTAGACATAAATACTACCTGCAGATTTTTCTCTTTCCGTTAACGACGCTTCCAATTCCTAAAGTCGAAGAAGGAGCGATAGTCGCTCCGCATCCAGGCGATTAATCTAATATACTTCTGCAATGCGGAAACCTCGTGACTCAATTCTATCCATCCTTTAAACCAATATTTAGTTTAATATTTAGTTCATTAAAATGAGCAAGTTACGATAAAATAAGATAAATATTTATTTATTCCCATTTATATGACACGCTTACTATAACGGAAACCGAGACCCGGTTTATCTTATATTTTCTGTAATACACGCATATCAGAACGAAAGCAACCTTCAGACTTGGACTTAAAGTGATAACGGATTTTATTTGTCGAAATTCACTTGAATTCCTTCAGTTGACGAAATAAAATTTATTTATTAATTTTATTTATTTACATAGTGCCCTACAATTCACCGCTAGGGTGTGTGGCAGGGGTTGATTGCCCACCAGGCTACATTTAACCAAAAATACTTTTACCCCTACCGAGGTCGGACAGCGTCATTCTGATCTCTTATCGTTGGTGGGAAAAATGAAATAATAAATCTATCCCTTCTACATTTAATCTCTCTAATTTATTTACATGACCTCTCCTACCGTAGTATGTAGGGGCTGAGATTTAATCTGTAATTAAATCTTCGCTCCGTGAGTAATTCCCAGCCTAGGTCCTCTAATATATAGTTTTTATACGCTTCTCTGTGTTTCATAACAACGTTTCACAACTCTGGCGCCTATAAACTGTACGCGATCCAATTCGGCAATCAATCCAACTTCATGAGGACCTCATAGACTAGCGGCATACTCTAAATGAGGCCTAGCCAGTGAAAGATATTTCTCTATGACCTTTTCACCACATTGGCCCAGTTCTCTTCTAATAAATCCTAATTTTTTGTTAGCTTAATCAAATATGCCATGCGTGTGTTTCACCTAGAAGAGGTCGTGAGTGTTAGGGAGAGGTGTAAGGCAGGGTTGTCAATTATCACCGGTGCTGTTCAACGTATATGTGGAGGAAATGATCAAATAAGCATGGAAAGAACTGGAGATAGGAATGACTGTTGGCGGGGAAATCGTAAAATCCGTTAGATTTGCTGATGACCCAGCTCTAGTTTTAATACATAGTTTTCGGCGTAACTTTATGGAATCGACTCATATTTGAAATGAAAAATAGTAACTTTGTAATTCCACAAAAAATTTATTTCGATACGACCCGGGTTTCGACGTTCAACGTCATCTTCAGGTCACCTGCTTGTCCACATATTCCCCGTGTATTTCGCCCAGGAAAGGTCGTGAGAGAGGGTAACGCCAAAGAATTTAATCGAGTTTATACAATCTTTTTCGATATTCCTGATTTAGTAGGCTGTATTAAACTATAAAGAGATTAAATCAGCTTTCTTCAACAAAATGCAAAAAGGTGAAAGAAAGGAGACTTTCTACTTGAGTTAATTCAGGGAAACATTTTAGAAAAATGATATCACTCCCCATATAATGTGCATTTTCTCATTTCATACGCAAAGATACTTACAATCCTCAGTAATTACTTTGAACCGTTTAAAAAGGACTTGCAAAATGTTCTAATAGCAATATCATAGCCGAAAGTAGTTTTCGTCCGAAATTTCTTATTCATTCTACGATGATCTACATGTACAGGTATGTATCTTTCAAAATGTAAGAATAATAATATCCAGATAGGATTTTAGTAAACATGAAAAACCATACATGTGTTACCACATCCTTAGTGACTTTTCACAGCGTTTTCTCCTCTTGAGATAAAAAATTAATGATTTTTTAAATTAATTTTTTTACTAATCGGCATTTCAAGGTAATGATGAAAAGAAATGCTAGGCATATGAAAAACAGAATTTGATGAAATTTGCGAAACGGAAAGAGTTTATCTCCGAGACCTTCAGCGAAGACAAATGAAAAACCTTAGCCGAAGTAAGGATTATACACTACATGTGCGTGCGAAAAATGAGCCAATTATGAAAAAATAGAGTACATGGAAGCAGTCAGATCTGTTTTCGAAAGGATTTCAAGGAAGCATACTAGGCAGGAAAAGAAATGGAAAATTTCATATGAAACGGAACTTCTAACGACCAGTAATTTTATCCGAGGAATAGAGAAGCATTTAAAAATAAGTTGTACATGAAGTGAAAAGGCAACAACAGCAGCAGTAGAACAAAGAAAAATAAAAGCGATGGAATTGTGATGCCAAAAAATAATGGCAAATATCAAATGGATTTGAAGAGGGGCTTATTGTAATGTAAGACGTCCGATAATGTTTTGTCGATGAAAGCGAAGGAATGTTTGTACCGTTGTCTAGGTACCATTCATCTGAAACGTATATTAACTTCAAAACTATTAATAAAAAATACTACGTAAGAAATTCAATACTTCGAAGAGAGAGTAGCTTAACAAAGATAATGAGGGACTAAAAAAGATATGGAGGGACAAAAATCACAAAGAAGAGAGAAGGTTATTGAACACAAACTTTGGCAATATCTTTACCTTAACAACGAAACTAGGAGAAAGAAAAGAAGAAAGAATTGCGATGTAAAGTCAAGTATGAATGACAAAAAGCACGCTATAAAATACGTCATTTTAAGGAGATACGAGTGAATGAAAAGATAGAAGTCGATAAGACAGGTAGGGGAGCTGGTTTAATCTTAAGTCTCGGATTGATTGGCAGCGTATATAATACAAGGCCCGTCACAAAATA
This sequence comes from Hetaerina americana, assembly GCF_022747635.1. Taxonomy (NCBI): domain Eukaryota; kingdom Metazoa; phylum Arthropoda; class Insecta; order Odonata; family Calopterygidae; genus Hetaerina; species Hetaerina americana. The sequence continues at coordinate 16,784,575 of NW_027286181.1, read as the reverse complement.
GTAGGACTGGATCGATTAAACATAATTTATTGCCACAGTCGATACATTCACTCAAAAATCTTCGTGGTAGCACCCTAGTGCGTCCACACATCACTGCCAGCGGGTTTTCCACGCCTCGTACGCCTTCTGGAAGGCGGCGCCCGGAATGTTGCTATGCTCCCTCGTCACAGCCTGTTGTAACGCTTCCACCGAACCGTGGTGATGTCCTTTCAGCGTGAATGTGAGGTGGGGGAAGAGGAGCAACATTGTCTGAAAAATTTGGATCCTCACTCACATGCTCCAGGAGCTCTTGGCAGATCTGCGTGCGAGATTCCTTTTGCACTCGAGAGCACTCGCGGCACCAACTTCACACACGCCTTTCTTATGCCCGTGTTTTCGGTCATATATCTTCACTTATAGGGATGCCAAGTTCATCAGAACCATGCGAACACTTAATTTGCGTTTCTTGTCAGACAAAGCCTTCCCTCTCGCAGAATTTTCGTCACTTTTATCGGTCGAAGGGCGTCCTGAACGTTCGGCGTCTTCAACCATCTTCTCTACCCTCCAGAAACAACTTGAGACCCTCGAAAACACCCGATCTGCCCATGGCGTTATCACAATCAGCTGCGTTGAGCATTTCCTGAGTTTTTTGCCCGGTTTTGCCCTGTTTCACGCAAAATGTGATGGCGTAGCGCTGTTCCAATAACAGGTAAGTGACGGAGCATAACGAGGTCGCGTTAAAGAGGTTTCGCAAACGAACGAATCATTCTCCGCAATGGCTGGGACCCAATTGCCACCGGCCTCCAGCCTTTTCTGGAACTTCCCTCCCGAAAACCGCCAGAGAAACCGCCGTCTATCCGAGAAAAGATAAGTCCTGCTACTTTTGGTACTGACCTCGTAATGGGCTAGAGTTCAAATGAGAAGACGGCGAAGAAAATTTTTCAAGGAATCAATAAATTGTGACAATCAGTTCCAGAGGATTGTGATGGAATATAAATTGTGGAATAAAATATGAAGGATATACGGCAGGTGGAAGGTGGAACAGAACAGAAGTTCTAAGTAGGTTAACCGTAAGCAAGAGACTCGAATGACAGATGCTGATCCGCTCGGATAAGTGGACGACGAGTATAAGGATATTGAAGCATATTTTTCAAAGTTGGGTTGTTGTATAATGCAATCCAGTTTGAATTCGTACTGAATTGCCCATTAAAAGTTGAAATAATTTCTTAAAGTAACATAGTTCGACAATTATTCGCCTAGACCAGTATCAAATTACAGTAGGTAAAGAAATATAATACCGTGACTTCACTACACTGGAATAAAAACAGAAAATTGCAGGGCATATGGTGCGTATGATCTTCAATGATGAAGTGCCTTCTTTAATAGCGCTTACATATCGCGATACCTCCACAAATTTTACTAAGTTCTTTATCACCCTAGTTTTTCTGGCAGCTGCTTTGTTAGCATAACTCTGATTAGCATGTCCGTTTTTCGTTTCCCATTGCAGAGCCAAATTAACGAAATAAGGGCTAAAAAAAGTATCTCTCCAATCATGGTGTTTACGCAAAGTAAGAATTTAGCTATTGGATTTATAGAGGCACTTTATATTCGAATCAAACAATTAATAGCATATCCATGATAACTAATTTCCGTTGCTAATTGCAATAGAAGCTTACCTGATAACCCGGTATTGAACAGGATAGATGCCCTATAGTGTGTTTCTTCTTCTGCTAATGTATATATAGAGGAGCCAATGAAACGTCAGATGCCAAAGTACCTTGGATTTTTAATGGTGAGATAGCATTTATCAGTCCATAAATAGATTACAATAAAATTGCGCATTAAAGAATGTTTCGCAAATATGAAAAAATAAAAGATAAAGCTCTGGGTATGAAGAGAAATCTAGAAAAATTCAAAAGATTCAAGATTTCGACCAATTTTTTTGCCTGTTAATAACAACACCTAAAGTTAAATCAAGATATTTCTTGATGTCAATCTTTGAGGATAAACTTTAATCGCTTATGATGGCTCAAAAAGATAATGGTCGTAAATATCATGGCATGAAACATCACATCTCCTAATAAAACAAAGGAAAAATCTGATGTTATGTTTCCCAAGTCGTTCTAAGATCAAAAATATTCCTTTGAAATGATATTTCGCCATTGCAAAGAATTTTTGTGTAGTCACAGTTCTATCTAAATACAATTGCAAACCAAAAATGAACTTTTCTAAACTGAATTTTATTGGCACTGACCTGCATCTAAGTGGCATGAGATTCATTTAAAGGACATTTTGTTGATCAATGCTTAAGAAATAAAAAGAGACGTTTCAGGCGTGATATGGTGGAATATCATGATTAATTAAAAATAGCAATTTTCCACAAAAATAAAATTTAATGCGACCGGTTTCAATGTTACTACATCATCATCACCTGATGATGATGTAGTAACATTGAAACCGGTCGCATTAAATTTTATTTTTGTGGAAAATTGCTATTTTTAATTAAGCTTAAGAAATAGTTACTACAAAATCTGTGATAATGAACTTTCTGTGAGAGAACTGAAAAAATCTGATTTAGATTTGCGAAAAAGGTGATATAATGGGTGCTAGAGGTCACTTTTTTATGTAGTACGTGGATTGAAGAGAGTCTAAGAGATTGAAATAAGCTAGTAGCCCAATAATATATGCATACTATCATTATGACTAAATGTTAATTTATTTTTGAGTAGCCTACCCTTTTAGGTAGGAGTAATTACTTCGGGGAAAAAGCAATTGAATACTGCAGGAAACAGGGGTTAGCCATCACCAACACTTGGCTTAGACACCACAAAAAGCGTATGTATACATGGAAAATGTCAGGTGACTCAGAAAAATATCAGTGAGATTATATTATGGTTAGGCACAGATTTAGGAACAGTGTGATCAATTCGTATAGCTTCCAGGAAAGGGATGAGGACTCTGATCACAATTTAGCTGTTATGAAGTGTAGTGTCCGTTTTAAAAAGATAAAGCAAGGGCGGTGGGTCAGGAAATGGAATATAGAAGCAGTAACTGGATCGACAAGGAAGGAGTATCAGCAGGTTGTAGAACAATTATGAGGGAGAGAAAAAAGCTGAGTACCATCGCGGAAAAATGAAAATATAGGAAAAGGGATATGGAAAACCGCAAAAGAAACTATAGTAACTCTTAATAGGAAAAGGACAAAGATGAGAGCAGGAAATGGAAGAATGTAATGACAGAGTTGTGGCCGCAAACTTGAAGATTAGATTTCACTCACATTGAGAATGAAAATAGTCGTACTGGACTTAATATCAGTCATAAAACACTTGATCACGGACTTAATAAAAAATGACGTCACCAAACGTGGAATTGGCATAGTAACGACTATGAAGATCCAAATCTTCCGGAATTTCCTCCGCGTGGATCCATTTTATGGGGCGAAAGTTTCGACGGGGTTGCAGTCGGCGTCTTCAGTCAGAAGTGGTTTAGGCTTGTTTCTGCCCGTCTTATATAGACCGCATTTTCATTTGCTACACTCCGCGGAAGCCTTCACAGTGAACATACGAGTAACGACGGTGCTTGAAAACAGCGCAACTGCTAATTGCGTTATATTGGTGCCTTCTTCCTCTTCCTCGCCCTGGGATACAAAGTCAATCTCACTTTTCTTGAGTGTATCATATATTATTACTGTTGCAAGGTTCAGGGCACAGAATATTGTTGTAATGTGCATCAACTCTTGTGCTTATCATATAGTAAATTGTAACCTTTCTTTATATCTTTAATTGCGTCGAATGCTATCAAGTATATTCTGAGATACTAGTACGGGCCGCATTTCAAACTCTATAGGATTGCAATAATTCCCTCTGACTTACATTTTTAGAATAGCCTATTATACATTGCTTTTGCAAGACATTTTTTATTATTTCCCGTGAGGTTTTTTTTTCATTTTCCCGATTATCATCGACGTCAAAGGGGTATAAATAATTGACAGTGCCAAGCTGTAATTGCTTGGCAATAACACAGTGGCGTCGAAAACCATCGGAAAATGAAAAAGCGTACGTAAAATTAAAAATTAGATCATTTCAAACGATCAATACTATTGTGAGTTGCTAATAAAACAAGGAATGAGGACAAAATCAATTAGACAATTTGAAATGTGTAATCCACGAGATATCGCAAGAATGCTCTGAAAAGCGAAGGTCGCTATCTATTCGCCGACATTTTTTACCAATAAATCAAACGCCAATGTTTGTCAATCTTGGTCCTCTTCATAGTTCGTCTCTCTCTCTTATTTAAAAAAATGATGAAAAGGCGAATTTCAACGAGGGCTGGATTATCAGTTGCAGAGAAAATGATAACTAGTTTCCGAATAATGTATGAGTACTTGTATAAGTACTAACTACCCTAATATTTTCAAACCTCATCCCCATCTCCAACATACTATATATCCGGTGCTATCAGAGGATAGCCCTATGGTATCTGCAGCCCCTACTTTCCACCCCTGTGATCACCCAGAAGGAACTGTCAGATTGTGAAGGAAGGAACGCCACTCACGGTCCCATGAGTTCCCTTTTAGGAATAGAAAATAGTCTGCTTGCGCCAAGTCGGGACTGCAAAAGGGTTGGGGCATCGTCGTGATACCGTTACAGAAGTTCTTCGCAAGCAAACACTCGACTCTACTTTTGGTCGTTAGTAAAGACATTCGGGACGAAATTAGCACACATCTTTCGCATTGCCGAATTTTCAGTGACAATGGTGTTCACTGTCATCCTGTCAAGGCAAATACGATCTGCAACCATGCGCACATTTTACCGACGGCCTGAATTCAGCACTTCACGCACATGTGAGGAAAAAAGTTGCTTTCAATACTCTTTATATACATAAACCTTGGTTGGGCATTGGGCAAAAGGTTGAGCATTTAGCTATTTTTCTTCATAGTCGCCTTGATGATCAATCACTTTTTGCATCCTTGTAAGCAGCTTTTTAATACCGGCGTCGTACCTTTCTCCCGCCGCGTCGCCAAGCCAACTGACAACTGCTTCTCCGATATAAATTCATCGCCATTTAGTGGAAGTGTACGGTGAGAAGTGTATGGACATCAAAAACGGACGGAAGTGGTGCAGGGGGATTTTTGATGGCCGGGAAAACGTCCACGATGAGCAGTGGTCGGGGCGGCCGAGTTTGCTGGAATCGACGGTGACTCCAATTGACGAAATGGTGCGCAATAACCGGAGAATTACCCTTCATGAGATAAAAGAAAGCCTTAATGAAAAGAGTGGCTACTTCTCCGTGGAGAATATTGTGTCGTATATCCTCGGTTACAACAAGGTGTCTCACCAAAGGGGTGTTTTTGCATCATGACAATGCACGTCCACATGTGTCACATCAAACGACCACCCTACTCAATGATTCGGCTGAGATATCATCGACCACCCTCCTTACAGCCCGGATGTTGGCCCCAGCGACTTGTTTTCCACTCTCAAAAAACACCTTGGAGGACAGAAGCTCAAGTCAGACGAGGAATTGCAAGAAGCAGTCGTCAGTTGGCTTCGTGGAATGGCGGGAGAAAGGTACGACGCCGGTATTAAAAAGCTGCTTACAAGGATACAAAAAGTGATTGATCGTCAAGGCGACTATGAAGAAAAATAGCTTAGTGCTCAACCTTTCCAAAGATGTACGCAAAGTTGAGAATACATTTGATTTTTCATGAAAAAAATAGGAGACCTTACTCTTCGAATCGCCCTCGTATTTCGAAATTTCAAAATGAAATAATGGTTGATATTTCGAGTTAATTTCAGTAGTAACATTCCATTTTAATCCAACGAAGGATCATTTACTGAACTTTTGGGTGTCTTAAATTCCAAATGTCTTTCTAATCTTCTTAAAACTTTCATAAGTTTAAATTTTTAAAATATTTATTTCTCAATTTTGTGATCTTAGCTTTGCCTCCATAAAGTTTATTTTTCATTTTCTGTGACAAAATGTTTGACGATTTTAACTTTTAAATTTCCCCGGTGCATCATATTTTCAGTTCAAAAAAAATAACAAAATTGAAAAGTTATTTTATGTTTACTGATTAGATTGTTGATGAATTTTGAAACTACTATTTTTGAGACTGAAGATTATAATCCTATCTCCAATTCGCGCATGGAATGTCCAATTTTGCCTAATGCCCGGGAAGAAAAAGAAGCAGTTAAAAAGTCGCAGTTGACCTTTACGCTCCAAAAGCCGAGATACATTCTTGAAAAACGAGATATTGAAAATATTTTTGTTCATAACTTGTTGATTGTATATAAGTAACTAGGTATAATATTGACTTCCAGCCCCAAGAACATATATGTTGACACCGCACATCATCCTTTGTCATATTAATAAAAGTAATAAACAAGGAAAACAAATTTGAGATGGACGAAATTGGAAACACAAAATAAGGGAGGGATGAGAGGCAAAGAAAGAATACTAATGAAAAGAGGATAGTGAAATATTTAATGATTCGTACCAAAGCGAGCTACCAACTATGTCAAACACCTACATCAAGAAACAATACTGATCAAGTCTTTTCATTTTAAACTATTATCAATTCATACATTCAATCTTTTACGGTCATCTATCAACCCATATTTATTGATCGAGGGCAATACCAGTATAGTTTAAAGTTACCTACTCATACACGCACGCACACACACACAAATGCGTTTGCACGCATTTTGTAGGGTTGGGCATACGCTGACAATAAACAAGTAGGATATAAAGAAGGTAAAGGAGTTGAATGATAAGCCAAATATCAGATCAAAATCATCATTTTCTCAAAAAATTGTTAAAATAATTCATACCTGATGGTCGAGGTATTTTTAAAAAATTAGACTTTGTTACAAATTGTAAAATTCAAAATGGGCGGTACCATTAGACAGCTGAAGTGCGAAATGTTAAGTGTTTGTTTATTTGTAGTTCGTGGCGCGCTGAGCAAAAATACTCCATATCTTAAAATAAGCGTGGGACAAAGGCTGGGAAGTAATTGCTAAATATTATTACTCTTAATGATCAAATTTAATTCATGAAATTTTAGGCGTTAGACCTAAATAGGGTGTGTCAAAATCATTATCATACACCTTAATAGCTGAGTCAAAATTGCATCCAACGTCTCCTGTTGGTCTTGTTTCTCTTTCAGAGGATCAGTAGTAACCATATCAATCTTGCTCATCTAATGCAATGAATTTTGCTTAGTTATGACTACAAGATTAATGGACGACTTTTTTATAGAGGGTGAAAAACGAAGAAACCTAGTTGGTAACTTTTTCTTTATTTCTCTCTGTGCTTAATTGGACATTTTGTATGTTGTTAGCGTATCTTCATATTAGCGCGTGGGTGAAATTAACATTTTTTCATAAAAATTCTGTTTTATAACAAACTCTTGTGAAGTTCTCACCCCATGTGGTTTCATAGATTAAACCAAAATTATGTGTTCATTTTTTCACATAATAGATTTAGAAACGGTGTAAAAATGATGACTGTAATGAACTATTATTTAAATGATCGATTGTATACTTAATAGATTACAGAAAGTTATTTTGGGGCGTCTTGCAAGATCCAAAACTATGCAGGCATCTCCTACTTGCTCCACATATAGCAGAAGAAAGAAATGAAAATCACCTCAGCTTTATTGGCTACTTGAAAAAGTTGATTATGTCTAGAGAAGCAGTCCTGCAGGTAAAAGCTCAATGTTGTCATGAATGATTTGGTATGATATTGTTGTATAATCGCAAATAAAGTTGCATTATGTGCCTCATTTCATGTCCCTCAATGTTATGATAGCCTATGACTCGGGCATTTTGGAAGGCCCTTAAACTTATTGATTTGTCATGCATTTCAAAATTTATGGTTATGTGCACAGTTGAGTTGTCGTAAATTACTGTATCCATTAAATGAGAGAGGCAACAAATATAGGCAGGCAGCAAACCGTGACCATACATTGATTGCATTGGATAACTGATGATTTTTGAGCCAGTGAAGATCAGGGATCAGTGAAGATTAATACAATACAATTTTGGGTCATGTAATGGCATATAAACCTTTCTCATTTCATCATATCTAACTCAGACTTCTGTTAGGATCTCTAAAGGAATTAATCTCTAATTTATTTAATGCATTTTACTTTTTCCGGTCCAAGTGCCATTTGAAGAAGCTTGACTTGGTCTTTAATATTATATGTGGCATGACTGGATTGTGTCTAACTCAATTTCCTAGTTTGTCAGAAAAAAATGAAAATTTCATAATTTGTTTTATATAAAAAAATATTTTTAAATGAGTATTTTTTCAGGTCAACAAAATTGCTCTGCAAAATTTAATCTGTAGCCAAATTTTGAGTGTGTTCATGTAACTCTGCGGCAATTCTTCTATTACTATGCATCAACAATTTTCCGGTGGTTTGATTTGTTATACTGGTTCCTATTTTAAAAAAGTTGCTTGCACGTAATACATATTTAGGTGTAGTTAATTATATAAATATATATGAAACACCATTTACTGAATAACTTATTGCTTTCTAATGTGTCATCACATTCAGTTGTACATTCATTCAGACAATCCAGTGTATAAGATAAGAGTAAAAACGTTTTTCTTGTGATTTTGGAAGTTAAATAGGTAGCTGAAACAACAGTTTAATTTAAAGTTTATAGCACTCTATAGGGCATTAATATGTGAATAACCCCATATATTACAGCCATCTTATTTTTCATTTATGATCAGTATTTCTCACAAATGATTCTCTCTTGCCTTTTGTTGCAGTTATCAGCAGTCAAAGGTATTCTGTCTGCCTTAATTGGTTGCAGGGGCAATGACAATTCACATTCCTTTAAAGAAGAAAAATTTATAATGGCAAAATTACTTGATAATGACTTTGTGGAATTCATGTGCGAAGCCCTTCCATGCCCAACATCAGCCTTAGCAAGTGACCTTATACAGTAAGTTAAGTTCTTACATATGACTGCAGAAGTTAAAATGTAAATTACCACAATGATAGGTTTGCTTCTTTCATTTGGCCTCTCAGTGCTTCATTGGTCACTTAAGTTTTCCAACACCTAGTAGTAGTTATTAGGGGAGGCAACAGACAGATGAGGTCATTTGAGCCATTAAGAAGGGAATGTGGGAAATTTGGTAGAAGTAAGAAGATGAGACCTTAAGGTGGGAACACAATACACTAGCTACCACACGGAACCTGACCCCATTCTTCAATTAAATATCATTGCATATACATATATTCAATGGAAATGTATCAGCACCACATTTGGGAGAATTGCATGAACCTTTTGCAATTAATATTCCTCACCAAACAAGCTTGAAATCATCAACGGAATGCCCAATGTATTATCTTTTTCATTTCACTTTGAAGAAGAATCATAATAAAATGCCAAAGTCACTTCCTTGGAAATGAATGAGCAAATTTTCCAATGTAGTGATCCCAAGCAAATTAAAATCTTTACATTTCTTGCTAAGAAAACTTCTATTTCTTCAGATTTACAATAAATACATGATCACATTCAGGATTTAGTTCTAATAAAATTTCTGTTTATTTTTAATCGTTGTCCCTCCTTCACCCCATATTTTATGGCATTCTCGGGAGAAATTTGTGTACAGCTTGCATCAGTTATGCAATATCACTTTAAAGACAAGGAATCTGGCTTGGCCTTTGAGTGAATTTCCCCCTTTCAACTTGAGGGATCCTTGTATTGTATAGCCGTAAAAAAAGCACTTATCTATGCTTTGTTCATCATGAACGAATTTATTTACATCTGTTGTTACTTCCTGTAAAACAACTCAATTCCTCATTCCATGTTATCAAATAAATGACTGAGGTAATTCTCTAAATGCCTGTTGGGAACAGTGTTTCTCTAGGACAAAGAATATTCAGTGGAGGCAGACTTTCTTTACCACGGGTGTTGTAAAGATAATGTTTCAATATCTGCAAGGATTAAAACTTGCAGCAGTGAAACATTTCTGTATCTGTCAGAGATATTCTGACATGAAGCATCAATAATTTTAAGCAGTTTCTGTGGAGGGAACTCATGCATAGGCTCTCAGATCTAATGAAATTTCCTCAATAAATCCTGATTTTTTATTATTATCAGGTGATCAATCGTTTAAGGTAAGATTAGGATGGACATAGGCCAGTCACTGCTACATTTCTAAACCTACCTAACCAGACACCTTCACCCCAATGCAATCTTCAATTTCACATACTCCTCCCTTCATTCCATCCAACAAGTCTATTCTTTTCCTCCCCTACCTCTCCTGCCTAATTTTATCCCCTCTATCACAGTCTTCATAATTCAGTTACCAATCAATATGCTCAGCATCCACCTTTGATGCTTACCTTGGAATTCTTCCAACAATCCCCTCTCCTCTGTTGCCATGCTTAGCACCTCCTCATTTGTTTTTTTTTCATCTATTCCATATATCTTTCTTTAGTGGCCTCATTATAGCTTTGGCATCATGTGTACTACTAACTTTCATGTACACAGGCCTAGATTATCCTCTAAGTAATCATATTTCCTGCTGTCCATCCTTATGGTACACTCATGTTGTGACAAGAGGGCACAGATACATACTACAGAAATGATCCTGTGAAGTTGGGAGATGTAGCTTTGTCTCCAACTGAGAAATGGAGCAGGAACAGGAATTTTATAAGAGCGTATTTCCTGGATATGTGGGAACGGGAATGGGAAACATTAGAAAAGGGTAAAACAACCAGACAATTTTTACCTAGCGTGAAGGAAAGAATGAAGATCAACTTTAAAACTTACAACGGTATTACGCAAATTTCAATGGGCCATGGGGAGTTTAGATCATACCTCAAGAAAATAGGGAAAAAAAAGGAGGGGATGTGTGAATGCATGATGGAGGAGGACACGGCAATACACAGTCCTTTATTGCCCAATTTATGCCGAGGAAAGACGCGAACTGGAAGCTATCCTTGGATATTTGCATAACGTCCAACAAATTGGGCAATACCTACATGAGGAACCGATTAGGAAAATATTGGAAAGATTTATCAACAAAAGATAAAGTAAGAACGGGGAGAGTAACGGAAAGGAATGGCATGTAACTCATATTTTGTAAAATTAACGAAATTGCATTGGGGGTTTAAACATAAGGCACCCCAAAAAAAACAAACTGAAATTGAAACAATAAATTGCCCGATCCTGCTCGAGCGGGCCCAATTATTATTATTATGTCCATCCTTATATGTATTATAACCCTATGTATCTGGGATCTTTAAGAAATTGGGCTCACAATCCCCTATCACTCACCTACCCTGTTAATTATTTTTCTTCCTACTTGTTTATTCATTACTAATGCCATCTCTCTCTGTCTCTCTTCCCCTTTGCAGTATGTTTGCTCTATAACTGAACATGGACAAGAGACTAATGAGCAAGTGCTGAACAAGTTTCAGGCACCCATAATAAAGCTTGGGCCCTCTGGTTATTAGTCCATCACTCCTTCAAATGGGCTATTACACCTGTCTCCAATAACCAGCTATTTTTATTGCATTATGTCGGATAATGGAATGGAAACCTCTTTATCATATAGGTGTCTATATCTCGGAGAATTTTGTTTGATTTAAGTTAAGATGGTATTCTTATTCATCTCTTCTCTGGTATTATTCCCATTTCTGTTGGCTAAGCCATAAGAGGTATGTTTTGGGGTCAGTGGAGTTTTTGTAAGTCATGGAGAGTAGAAGCAAGGGCAAGGCTCTTTGGGCACCTACAGCTCCAACCAAGCTATGTGATTTTTTGGGTACCAGGTCTTCCTGGGAAACCATAACCGGCACAGGGAAAGGAACTGGCCCCCCTACCCTGATGTGAATTTCACTTGCCTTCAGGCTTAGCACTGGGTGAACTCTACTATCACCTACCAAACCGACCTTCGGGTTGATTACTGTGTTTATGGTTATATATGTATATATATATATATGGAAATTATGAAAGTAATGCATATGGTTTTACTGTGCCGCGACTATCCATGGCAGTGTGTTAAAACTGGTTGGGAAATGTAATGAAGAATCTGCCCTTAGTAGTAGTATTTAGGGGAGGCGACTGACAGCTGTCATTTGCGCCATTAGGAATGGACAGGAAAGGGTAAAGGGTAGAGAGAAACCTGACATCGGTATAGCCTACTCTTAATGAAAAGTGCCAATGCACAAAAAGTGCAAAAGCACAACTTAATGTCCTTTCTGACGGATGGCGTACTCACTCTGTGCCCTCCACAAAGCACTACCTCCACTTCATCAAGTGCCCTCCACAAAGCACCTCAGATAGGGATCTGGTTACCACTGAAAAATACCTGCCACCACCGGGATTTGAACCTGGGTCCTCTGGGTGGGAGGCCAGTATGTTAGCCACCACGCCATCCCGATCCCCATGGATCTGCCCTTCCAAAACAGTTTTTTACCAGTTTGCTTGGAGCAGTCTGGGTGGAAAGACGCTTCCTTGTTAAGCGTGATTTTCGACTTTATGATATGGCATGATGGAGTGCCCAGCCACACGTCCTTCATCGTTACCAACTTCCTGGCCCGGAGCAATACCCTGGTGTTACCCCAGCCTCCTTACAGTCCTGACTTGGCTCCCTGTGACTTTTTTTGTTTCCCCGACTGAAGAGAGAGCTGAAAGGAAAGCATTGGTAGACAGTGGAAAACATCCAAAAGCCTGTTATAATGTTCCTGAGAAATATTTCCATCGAGGAGTTTCACAGTGTCTTCTAGTCGTGGCAGACACAGCAAGTGTATTGATGCTGGGGGATAGTATTTTGAAGAATTTTAAGCATTTGCACCAGTACAATCAACAAATCTATTTTTCCCAGAGAATGCACATTGCTTTTATAGTGGACCCTGTATAAATATATGTGTGTGTTTTTATGTCTGTACACAAGGACATATCTCTTCATAAAGTTTACCATTTTGTATTTTTTGCAGATCTATCTTTGGTTGTTTGGCACTTCTGTCTGGAGAAGATGAATTCTATCAGCACTTTCATGCAGTTTATGCCTTAGAATCTGTTCTCAGAACTCTGCATTTCGTATGTGAAGCCATGTCATCTGAAGAATCATCATTGCATAAGGAACTTCATACTCTCAGTTCAGGCCTTGCATTGATCGCAATAATCTTGGAAGGGTAATGTTACATGACGAAATCCTTAGTTAACTGCACTTTTATAATCTGGTGACTCTCATGTATTTTATGATTTATTCCTCTGTTTTTATTTTAGTGCATGATTTCAAAATATTGTAAATCATTGTATTGACTTGTTTTTTTTGCTTTCAATTGTGTTTGACATTCTTGACTTTCAGAAGTGTGAATAAAAGCTTGGTTCTGGAAGGCGATCGGAAAACTGTCGAAGGTGGATCAATACTGGATCGGGTTTTTCATCTGATAACAAAATCTGCAAGCTTTGAAAATCCATCCATAAAATGGAAGTCTGGTTTGGTAGTGAGAAGTTTGTTGAATTTCTGGCATTTGGGGAGATGTTTTAGTCAGCAAACACAGAAGGTTCAAGAATCTCTCTTCAAGAAAAAAATATTTTCTCCAGCTCTCATTGCTAAAGGTGAAGAGATCACAGAAGTCAAAGAAGTGTGCAGAAAAATGTCTTTTTACCACAGGGGGGTTCAGCTGATTCAGACAAGAAGTCATATTCAGGAGTCGTCTGTGTTTAGCATACAGAATGACAATGATGACAGCAGTGAACCAGACCCATTAATTGTCAAAGAAATTAATCTAGTAACACAATTGATTGAAAAAACCATGAAAGAGTTGGTTAAATTTATAAATAACCTTGCCAAATCTGAGAGAGCACAGGATAATAAACTAATGAACCAATTTCTTCTTCTGATATGCCAAATTGGAAAAAAGGCTTTGAGGTTTGTTTTCTGTATGACTAGCAAATTTTGATGAAAGTTTATAGGAAATTGATAAGTGAACTTATGTGAGGAACAACAACATTCAAATTCTTAAGAACTGCTGGGTCTTATTCAAATTGTTGCGATTTATCACTTTTGTTTGCCCATTTCAATATCATTCCATTCGAGGTTAATACTTGGCTCAGATGTGAAAAAAATATAATTGCAGAGATTACTTGCAAATTACAGGCTTGAACTCACGTGTCCAGTTTCTTTCCCCGCAGGTTGTTACCCCGCAAAATGAGTACATACATCCTAGAAGGTAGAATGCTGGGTAGGAACAAGATTCAAGAGTTGACAAGTGCTAAACGGAGCCAATGGGAGGATATCTTTAATACAATTTCTCAGTCCATTGGCAGCTTGTGTGAAACTCATTTAGTGGTACTGTCTAATTGCTCATAATGAATGATCAGTGGCTCCCTCAGTTTATTCCAACCAATTTTTTTTCCTCTCTGTCTTTACATGAATGCTGTCATAATCCAGAAAACTGTATCTCTGATGCCATATGTTTATTCTCATTAGTTTCTTACAGAGTTATTATTTTTTATTAAGTTGCAAAGATTAGTACATTTTATGATATCTAAAAGAAAATATCACTGCCAAGGACTTGTACACAATGTGATGGAAATTTTCCATCTTGACAAAGCAAAAGAATTGCAGTTTTCTGTTAAATAGATTTTTCATTGCTCCCAGCCAAATTCTAACAGTGATCTATCAGTGCAAAGAATTGCAGTTTTCTGTTAAATAGATTTTTCATTGCTCCCAGCCAAATTCTAACAGTGATCTATCAGTGCGTGCAAGAAACCATTCTGCAATAACATTTATTTTATCACTTTAATTTGATGAGCAAGAGTAGAGGGTTCGAATAATTAGTGATAGATGGTGTTGCTATCGTTGAAAAATGTAAAATATAAATTTAACTAAGCATGACAAATATCTTCACTGAAAATGAAGGATTTTTCGTTAGAATAAAATTGTACCCACTTATTTGCAAACACACAACACTCATGCTAGAGAGATATGGTTCTTTGCTACAAAGGACAGGCAATTCTTCTCTATCTTTTTGCAGTCTGTGATCGCTCAGACAAATAGTATATGCATGAGTGGAAATCATTATCACATCAGGTGCTAACTGTCTTGCATCAAGAGCACACTTTCATGATTGGAGGGAATAAAAATTCCAGTGACTGTGTAACGTACTTTATTGTGTATAATACAAGAGAGTGGTTGGAAAGGGAAAAAAGTCTGAGGTTAAGGAATAGGGTAATCCAGTATATGGAGGGGTTAATGGGGCAGGGATGGGTGGGTTGATGAACAAAACATTTACCTAATTATATTGTTTAAATCCTGAATTTTCCATTCTACCCATGTTGCTCTGTTCATAATTTCAAAACTCTGTTATCCATCTCTGGTTTGCTAGCATCTATCAGTTTACTGCTTTGTTGCTCCCCAGCCTTACATACCTCTCTTTTCACACTGTTTACCTCCATGAACCCTCCATGATTTTTTTTCCCTTTGTTTATCCATTTCTGTGTGAATTCTTGTAAATGTGGCTACAGTGCAAAAGATATGCTTGCTAAAAATGTTATGCAACAAAATCAGTCTACATAAAGTCTAGTTGGTGGAAAACATAGTCTGAATTGTGGTTTACTATTTTAAACATTATGTGCTTGGTCGAGGTTTTGTCTTTTATATTTTAAATATGAGCAATATTATGGTTTTAGGTGAAATGCGATATTTAACATGCTCACTCCAGTGAACACAAATTGGAAGATAAAACAGGGAATACACAATTTATCTCTATATCTATGGACAACCTATTTATATATCTCTAAGGCCCATTTTTATGGTATCACATTGAATCCAATCATTAGTTAGTGTGGTTGATAACTTAACTTGGAAATTACCAAAAAATCCAATTTTTATGAACAAATAAGAATGCTCATTAGTGAATTGGAACATTGTAACCATAGTAAAATCATATATCACTTATTGAGCTGCTGAAGAGTGAGTTTTTAACTCAACTAGCGGTCATTTGATTTGAGTTATGGTCTTATCCAGAGGTTAAAGGTAGCCTGCAGTTCAATGAGACATTATGAAACCTGGCCTAAATGTCTTAGTGTTTAAGTATGAATAATGGCATGTAAATGTAAAACTAATTTTTACAAATAGTCTGTAATAAAGCTCATTTGTCATGCATGAAAGGCCACTAATTTTGGGCAATGGTTGATGATAAAAGTAATGTACATAATTATAATGGTACAAGAAAAGGAAGGAACTTTTACAGCTACTTTACATTCTTTTATACCCCACACATATCACCCTATCTCTCCTCAAGTGTATCATACCCACCATATTTAGTTCAGTTGATGTTTCTGTTATTATATTCGAGTTTCACATTCATGCAGTAATGTGGAGGGAATTACACTAAAATGATTCACCAATTTTCGCTGGTGTTGGCAAATTTTATTTTATTAATGTACTCAACATAATACTAACAAAATTTCTGTCGGTATTCACATGCCTTTCAATATCGTCATCTATCATACCATCTTTCCTAGATATTTAACAAAATATACAACATCATCCCCTCATTCAATTTTTTTGTGGTTTGCTCTAACTATGCAGTCATCCTCATCATAATCTTCATCAAATACAACTTCTTTAATTTGAGATTAGCTTACCATCAATACGACTACCTCCCTGACTCTAACGAGAGCTCTTTGTAGATCTTTTGCACTCTCAACCAGCAATATTGCATCATTGGTCTATGTAAGAACAGGTGCATTTTATTTTTCCAATCAGTACACCTACCTCATGATGCAACCATCTCATATATATTTAACCAAAACACACTGAACAGTCATCTATGTATTGCTCATACTTCTTTCACATCATGCTTTTAAAGCAGTTATGCTCCTGTCAGTCTCACATTAGCCTTATTAGTTTTGAGGTTCATTTTTATAGCATTCAGTAACTACTCATTCACCCCATATTCTCCTGGAGCCTTTTACAAATTTCTTCTATTTACCCTGTCATATGCCTCATCCAAATCAGCAAATACACAAGGAACTTTCTTTTGCACTTCCATGGAGTTGTCAAATACTCACTGAAATGCCAAAAGATGATCCATACATCTCCTACCATATATAAAACCACATATTATTATTATTGGTAACCTATTGATAAAGGCAGGTTTTGGATAGACAGGCTAAATAATGGTACAATGATACCTCCACTTGCTTCTCCTGATAAAAACTTGAGATGACATCTGACACAACCGTAAGTCCCTCTTCAATGCCAATGCCATATCCTTCTTTTCTCGCTTCATCCCATCCAACATTCGTATCCTATTCCTACCCCTGTCTAATGTGCATAACATTCTCCCCTCTATTACAGTCTTCCATATCCCATTTACAATGAATACGCTTTGCATCCATCTTTCCTGCTAAAATCCCCTCTCTTCCCCCACCATGGGAAGGGGAGGGGATTTTGCCAGGAGTACCTCTTTGTTTGTTATCCCATCTATCCATTTCACCTTTTTCATCCTTCCCGACACCCACATCTCAAAAGACTCAAATCTATCTGTGCCTATCATCTTACTTCAATGACCATGTTTCCAAACTGTACAAAACCACTCTCCATATCACATTTTAATGAGCCTTTTCTTAGCATCGTTACTCAGCATCTCTGTCATCAATTCTGTCTTCCTTTTAAGGCTTCTTTACACTACACAATTATTCATGCTATGTCCCTACTACTGTGACCATTTTTGTCCAGAACACTTCCATAATGGGTAAATTGTTCCAACTGGTCAAATTTATGAATTAGTTTAATATTGAACTCAACCTTTCTCTTTCTTGAAAGCCACACAATCTACATATGATTTTATTTCATTTTGTCTTTTCCCATATTTATCTCACTAATTTTCCAATATACTCAGTAATGCTTGCAACCCCTTGGCTTACGGACAAACTAAAGCTTGATCATCCGCAAATCTAACTGGTTTTATGAATTCCCCACCCACTTTCATTCCTACCTCCATTTCTTCCCATGCCTCTTTAACCATTTCTTCCCCATGTATGCTGAACAGCACAGGTGATTATGGACATCCCTGTCTTATGCTTCTTCCTAGCATTGCCCCTCCAGACTCCACGCTGCTCATTTTTTTCCCATCCTTATCCTCTGAACTCTTTCAATCCAAATTTTATGGAACACTTACCCAATAACATTTGTCCAATCATTTGATACAATTACATTCCAAAGATAAGGTAAATTATTCATACAGATCAGTGATAAGTGACTTTCCTCCACATTACAGCAATTCAATACCTATACTCTCTATGCCTGCATCTTTTCCATTCATAAAAATTCACACTGTTGTTATGATCATCTCATGTTAGGTACTTCTATCAACCTACCTACCGTTTTTCTAATCACATATTATCCAAATCCTAGAAGTATTCCTCCAAATCAGTCCCCTACTCTGCATTCGTCTCACCACACTTATTATTTGTTATATTAATTCCTTTGCTTTTTCCTTGCCTTCCCTTTTTACTTCCAACGTAGCCTCTTATTTTCTTTGATCCTATTCTATACTTTTTAGGCCTTTTTTTGCTATTTTTTGTAATTTATTCTTTTTCTCATTTTATATGGTATGTTTATCTTCCAAGCTGTTTCACATCTAGCTGTTTTATGTACCTAATTTTTGCATCCAATATTATCTTTCAATGCTTCATTCCTTCATTCTATTTCATTTGTGGTTTCCCCTGACATTGCCACAAATTTTCTACATAAAGCAGTAGAATTATACCATGAGATAATGAAGAAATCATTCCTTCCTAACACACTCAAAAATCTATCTCACTTGTATTTTGCTGTATTTTTCTCACTCAACCTAAATCAAGTTCCTCTCATCCTCAAGATGCATCCATACAGGTTTTTGCAATTTTTTCTTGCAGATTTTCCTCAAATAGTAGTATCTATATTTAGCATCACTATTTGCTTTCATGTCCTTCAATAATGCTCTGTCTATTGTCATCTCTGTACTGTGAGATCAATAATCATTCAATTTTGTTTGTCTTTCATTCCTCAGGAAATTGACTTCTGCAGAAGTAGTCAAAAGGTTTTTAAGGAATGCCTAACCTGTCTTGAATTATTGTTCCAGAAGACTGAAGATTTCTGCTTGCCTCTTTCACATAGATTGGCCACAAATGGTTATTTGACCTTGTTGCCCTACCTACTTACTTTTGATGGCCAGAGTACAACTGATTATTCCTCGTGAGTACCTGAACTTTTCATAAAATAGGTCCAGCCAGTAGGAACAATGTATACATGCGCTGTCAACATCTTCCTGAAATTGTGACTGACATTTTCCAACAAATTGTATCCATGTTAGGATATGAAATGGTGCCCCCATGCCTGTGGAATATCTATTTGAAGACCTATGAGAGTTTCTTAAAACCATGGTTAATTTCCAATGTTGAATACAGTGAAACTTGTCCAAGGCGGAGTCAGCGTAAGATAGAAGCCTGCCAAAGCCAGAAATACTACCTCGATCAAAAAGTTCCCGGAATAACCACCGTGTGGCGCTCCCATCGTTCCGATTTGAGTTCTGTTTTTTTTGTTAAATTGGTACATCTGTTGTTGATATTCCCTTTAAATCTTAGTGTCATAACTTGACATTTGCAAAAGTTACGTAGCCAAGAGTACATCTATCTCTGTGTGTGTTGGCGATTTTTTACAATTGCAGAAATGGATTTAAATTTGCAACAACGAACTTGTATTAAATTTTGCGTAAAAAACGGATTTAGTGGCGCACGGACGTTGGAAATGTTGGAAAAGTGTTTCGGCAACGATTCTCTAAAAAAAACGGTCGTTTACCAGTGGCACGAGCGGTTCAGAAGTGGTCGTGAGTCAAGCGAAGATGATGAACGCAGTGGCAGACCATCGACATCGAAAGTCGGTGAAAAAAATGATAAAGTAAAAGAAATGTTGGTCAATAACCGCAAATTAACCCTCAGAGAAATAGCGGAGGACTTGAACATTGCCTATGGATCCGCCCAAGACATTGTGGTTAATGATTTGGGTTTCCGTCGTGTAGCAGCAAAGTTGGTGCCAAAAGACCTCAATTTCATGCAAAAAAGAGACCGTGTTGACGTCGCAAAAGACATGATTTGCGAGGCTGAATCCGATCCCACATTCATCAAAAGGATCATTACTGGAGACGAGACGTGGGTTTATGAGTACGACACGCAATCCAGACATCAGGCAAGTGAATGGCGTTCACCAAATGAGCCGAGACCAAAAAAACCACGTCGTTTTCAGTCAAAAAAGAAGGCAATGCTGACGGTTTTCATGGATTACAACGGTGTAGTGCATCATGAATTTTTGCCAGAAGGCCAGACAGTAAACAAAGAGTATTATTTGGGCGTTATGAGACGTTTGCGTGAAGCAATTCGCCGAAAGAGACCAGAAATGTGGGCAGAAAACTCGTGGATTTTGCACCATGATAACGCACCGTCGCACAGTGCTATCATTATTCGTAATTTTTTGACGAAAAATGCAACAAATACCATCCAACAGCCACCGAATTCACCTGATTTGGCTCCCTGTGACTTCTTTCTGTTCAATCGAGTTAAAAAACCATTACGGGGAACGCGTTTTAGCAGCCGAGAGGAAGTAATGGAAAAATCGCAGGAAGCACTGATGGACATACCGAAAACCGAATATAAAAAATGTTTCGAGGATTGGATCAAGCGCTGGCATAAGTGTGTTGCAGTCGATGGGGATTACTTTGAAGGGGACAATATAGATTTAGATGAATAAACTTGTATTTTTAATTTTCTGAATAAATTCCGGGAAATTTTTGATCAAGGTAGTATATCATAGATCTCATTATATATATATAAAGAATGTTATATTTTCAGATACCCAAGTGCCTTTGAAAGTTTGAATCCATGAAATATAAATGGAAAGCATTCACCAAACAGGATTTAGATTAATTGTATTATAAATCAGTTTCATTTGAATCTTATAAATGTGGGAATAAACTTTTTGACCAATTTTTCTATTAACCTATTTTGAGTTTTTTAGTGTTTTAACACCAATGTTATTCTAAACTTTTTATCTTTTTAAATCATTTTGGGTATTCTGTTTAATTAAAGTTAATGAAGTCATGCTTATTATGTTTTTAATATTTCAAGGGTACCCATATAAATTACTAAAACCTGTCTAAGATTAAAACTCTGCTAATCCTAGAAACATTATGTTATCCCGTATGATTCCTATGATCATTCAAATCTACGTGTAATACACTATTGTTAGGCCTAAGCCCTATTTGAAGTTAATTGTAATGCACACAAGTCATCATAAAAATTTGAAAACGTTTTTCCCCCATGAATTTATTACTAAAAGAGTAAATTATTAGCATTTTTGTTTGCGCATACATTTTTTCAACCCTCAGTTCCCTTGGCAGGGGTCAATCCCACGAGCCACAAAATGTATCCCTTCACTATATGCATCACAAGCCACAGTCATTTTTATTGCACTGACATGGGTATCTCATGCAATGTTTGGAAAATCCACAGCCTAAAAATGAAACCTTGAGGACTTAGTTGCTTAACTCTTTGCTTGTATATGTTTTTTTGTCGTTGATAACTTTGACTCTTGGTGCTTGGGAGTTATAGAGAAAAAACACTTTTTTTCCCATAATTTTTTAACAAAGTGAAAAAGAAGAGAGACATGCTCAGAAGTATATAAAAGCACAGGAACAGTTATTATGATCACAATTTAGAGTACTGTATCCACACTGTTGTAGTACATAATCATGTATTTAATGTAATTGATTTTACAACTACTTGCTGAAGGTCATCGTCAAAGTCAAAATATTTTCCGATTCCTAGTTTCCTTTTTTCAGCTAGAATTTTACAATGGTAAATCTGTGCCCTTGGCAATCTGTATGTACCTTATATGTTTCAACTGCCTCCATCCAAAGATGAAATTCCTAAGTTTTATGTGTTTTAATTTTTCCACATGCGTCAATAATTTTGAATCCCAGGAGTAATTGATATTAGTTCTTATTTCAGTGAGAATGACCTGTGCACAATGAAGTCAACATGCCAAGTGGTTCTCACTCATCTGCTTGCAGCTTTGGCCAAAACTGACCTGAGTTGGGCTGATTCCTTTTATGTTCTAAGCAAGGGTTTGTCAAACCTGCCGAAAAATATTTCATCATGGCCATCAGTCATCGCCTCCCAAGCTTGCCAACCAGCTGGTACAGCTATGGTCATCTTCTCATACTTCTATTTTTTGAGCTCCTCAAGGTAAATGGTTGGTCAGTGTATAATCATCTATAAAATGAGTTTATACTTTTAGTTTACTTACGAGACAGAAGAGAAGTTTCAATGTCCCCCTTGTTTCCTTTATAGGTCTGATGTGGCAATACCATTTTTAATGCCCTTGGTTTGCTTCATGAAGGAAATAGTAAAAGTATATGGAGATGGAGCCAGTGGAGGGGACATGCCTTCCCCAGTTTTAAAAGCTTTGTGGTTTTCATTTGCTGTAATGATCTCATATTATTAGATGCTTTTCATTTTTTTATAGAGTTATGCTAGCCATTTAATTCATTACTAACTCACAAGGTGACAGTGGCTAAATACACCTTTGTACTGTTTATGATCAGCATCTTATTTATTTCTGTTTATGCTTTCAAATGATTTAAGTATGGGACTCATGAATAATTTGAAGTTATCCCCTAAAAATTTTCAATGAATTAACTTGGTAATTTTTACTTCGATGCTCATTAGACACTTGTATTTTTAATGTATTTGATTGCTTTTCTCTCATTGCCTATTTAAACTATTATCTGTAACATGAGGAAAAAGTATCGATTTTCTTACGTACTCAAAAAATTCTTTTTCTTTCCTATGTAAATTATTTTTAAAAAAAGTTGGTGATTTTAAATAGGCATGCCTCAAAAGTTGACGGGAAGAATGACTCATGATGTGAAAAATTTTAAAAACTTGAAAATTGATATTTTCATTATTGGTGTAAAAATATGCATGAGTAACCTATTTAGGTTACGCATGCAAATATAGACCTGATCTATCTAGGTAGATCAGGTCTGCCATTCACATTTAATTGCAACTCATAAATAGCTGCTAATTCAAGAAATAGGTAATAGTTTAAAAGTAGAAAGATCAGCTGCTAAAGAAATTCTCCTGAGGCCAAGGTAAAAATTGAGCCCAAAGTCCTTAGCATTTCTAATATCACCAAAGTTCACTGGAGCATAATCAGCATAAAATGAAATTGCAGTAGATAAAAAGCAATATGTCGAGGATTCCCTGTCTTCAATGAATTAGACATAAATTCAAATGTTGCCTTCATTGAGTGCCATATAAATTAGTGTAACATGAACAATATTTTTCAAGCACAAAAGAAGAATCAAAAAGACTTACTGTTTCCACAGAAAAAAATGTATTGCTGTTGACTAGCACTGTGAGAAATGTTTACCTTCCATCCCAGGAAATAACTGTGTTGGTGACACATAAAATATATAGGGAAAGCCTCCATCATAATTGGAAAGCTCTTTGAAGACTTAAACGTAAAACAGCCTTTATTAACAAACAAAATCTCAAAAGCCTACTGCTATCAGTGAAAGATCCTGTGGAGACACTTCAACAGAGTGGAGTTTACCACCTACAATGTGGGGATTATGAGGCATCATACGTTGGACAGACAGGAAGAAGTCTTGGGGTGCAAGGAGAGGAAGGGAACACAGATGGACATCCACAAACAATTTTCCATACTGACCTGTGTACGGAGAAAGGAAACCATCACCAATGGCCACCTTTTCTCCTTACACTCCCCTCTCCTAGACATTCCACAATTACTACCTAAGAACCACTAATGACCTCTCCCCCCACCCTAACCTAGTGACTACCCACTGTACACAACCCCTTCCCCACATCCCTGTCACCTACTCTCCTCGTACATCCACAAGCCCCATCTTCTGCACAACCCCACCTATTGGCAATGAAATTGGGTGTGAATTAACAGTCCAGATGATGCTACGGTGTTGCAAAACTAGTCGACTGTAATAAATTATTTCCTGTGGAAACCCAGTTTTTGATTATTCACGTGTGCTTTATAAATGGATTTCCACTAAGTATTGACCTCATATATCTCTCAAATCCTATTTGAACCACAAAATAAAAGGAAAATTCTAAAATACCTACTCTATCACTGACATAAATAATTATCTGTGTAGGAAGTGAACATATTTATTTAAAAATTTGTAGTAAACAACAGAATCTTCTGAGAAAATTATCATATCATCAATAAAATCTTGATATTAAAATTGGATGATTAATATACTCTATGGTTACAGGCATCACTCCATGGAAATATTTAGAATCTATATTAAAAGATTTTTCAATTTTCCACTAAATTTATTTTAAGGTATAACGTGGTTCACTGGCTTGTGTCATAATCAGGTACTATTATAAGGTCAGTGAAATTCATTGTAACTTAAAATGTGGAAAAAGTTATGTGGAAAAGTACAGAATCTTTTAATTTGGGTGATTAATACTAAGTTTCTTTGTCCAGCTCTTTTGGAAGTTACTTTGCATTAGAAGAATTAATGTGCCGTATGGAAAGCAAACACAACTTTAGACCATAAAACAGAATAATGCATCATGAAATAAAGAGTAGCTTTTTTATGGCCTTTAATCTGAGGCAATTGTACTGTTTCTTACTCTCTGATGGAGCTTACGTTTGAGGTTAAAGAATAGCTTTTATATATGTTCAGTGAGGAACCAGACACATGTTTGTGAGTGTGCTTTATAAGCACAGTCAAAACTTGGAGAGACAAAAAGCATTTAGAATAGTTCTCTCTCAAAAGACATTGGAATACGTGAGGGTATATGCATACATGAAGTGTCAATGACAGAGTGGGAGTTGCTAGATGTTGGAGGGTGGACCCTGATGACCCCCTCCCCTCCCTAGAGACAATGCTGCATTCCGTGGTAGCCAAGGGGGCAGAAGATGTGGGATTTGAAGAATGGCAAATCTTTGCAGGTCCTTTCTAATAAGAGCAGGGTTATACTAAGGAACCTGAACTTCAATGCAACAATTTCAGAGTGTAAAAATCATTCGCCTTGACTGGGATTCGAACCCAGATCCCTCAATATCCGGTCGAGTGCTTTAGCCACTTAAGCTACCGAGGCGTCCTCTTAAACTCTGAAATTTTGGGGCTTTTAAAGGAACAAGATGTTTTGACGAAATACCGTACATACAATGTCACAGGCATTTGTAGTCGTGCGCGAGGCGCCACAGTCCACGAGGTTAAAGCCAACGTTAAACACTTATGGTGTTTTACTTTGACAAATTCATTAAAAATTCATTCATTTGTTCATTAAAAATGGGGTTTTATATAAGATGCATAGGTTAATCAATTCTTCACCTTGTAACCTTCATTATTCTACACGTGAATTACCATTCTGAAGGACAGATTCTTGGAGTTAACTCTTTTCATCATTATTTTGTTTACTCACAACATGAAAAACAGGTACATATTACAATTACAATATAAACTTCATATCACATACAGCTGTTTACACTGAAATTGCCACCTAAAAAGAGTGTCTTCGGCAAGTTCAGGTTCCAAAGAAACTGCGGGAGATGCCGCAACAGTAACTTTTAACGGAGTCATCCGCTAATGTGCATTTCAATGATTTTTACACTCTGAAATTGTTGCATTGAAATGCACATTAGCGGATGACTCCGTTAAAAGTTACTGTTGCGGCATCTCCCGCAGTTTCTTTGGAACCTGAACTTGCCTAAGACACTCTTTTTAGGTGTAAACAGCTGTATGTGATATGAAGTTTATATTGTAATTGTAATATGTACCTGTTTTTCATGTTGTGAGTAAACAAAATAATGATGAAAAGAGTTAACTCCAAGAATCTGTCCTTCAGAATGGTAATTCACGTGTAGAATAATGAAGGTTACAAGGTGAAGAATTGATTAACCTATGCATCTTATATAAAACCCCATTTTTAATGAACCAACACCTGTGGAAAATCAACCCATCTCTCCGGCAGCAAAATTTGTGAATAAGATGATTCACCTTAGATCATATTCAATAGTAAAAGTTGTCCTTTATGCCCTTCAGTAAAGATTGGCCATTTACATAAGTTTTTATAGCTTTTGGTTGTAACTAGTCATTCATTGCAAAAGCCAGTAATGAGTAAAATGTATAATATATGCAACAACTTATGTTTTGGTTCTTGTCTAAAAATGTCATTGTTTTCATATCTATTGGTTCAGGTGTCATACCTCTCCAATGAGTGCCCTAAAAATCCTAAAATTGAAGATTCTACTCAAGGACTCATAAATTGTATACGTGATTACCACTTGAAGCATAATAATAAAGGAATCAAAGATCTTTACACATATCATCCAGCAATACTCTTATGGGCATTTTCATCACCTATAAAAAACCAATGGATTCAGCTGAATGTTGTAAGAAGTCATACATTCTATTTTAGTATTTGCACCAGTTTTGTATATCTGACAAAATTATATAAAGGCATTTGTGTGATAGTGTGCCATAATCTTGATTTCTGTTGACATTTTAAAGGTTCTCATGTGGCTGGAAGGATGCCAGTCATCCAAATCATCTAGAGATGTGGAACAAATCATCAACTCAAACCAAGATGCTCTTATTTGCTTATTGGTGAGTGGTTATGGTAGTATTAACTGTGAATGATTTCATTAAAAGTTCTACAAATGCAAGATGGTAATAGCGAGTCAACAGACACTGCTGATAGTCATCTTGCTTGCAGCATTATCACCTCCTCACTTATCTGGTCATATGTATTTAGTTTTGTATGCCAATTTGCAATGTCAACCCAACCATCCAGCCAAGCAGCAACATATCCTAAGTTATGACGTACCTCAGTTATTGAATAGTGAGACTTTATTCTGTTATTTATAATTTGATGGTACTATGCACTGGAAGCACAAACAAAACTTCATAAAAAGTTTAGTAATTCAAGTTTAAGATGTTGCTTTAATAAATATTATATCTGATATTATTCCTCTTCCAATAAATTAACATACCAAAAGGGATTAATGTTTTTTCCGAAGTTTTTTCGTGAAAAAAATAAACAGCAGAAGCATGATACCTTCATAATGAATAATATGAATTTTTAGTATGCAAATAATCAATTATGCGCAGTGCCTTGTGGAAAACTTTGAAATTAAAATAATATTTATGAGTCATACCACCAGGTATGGGCTTCAAATTTCATTGAAGATACATTTCAATACATCTATAGCCGAAAACTTTTAAAACAATATGCTTTCTCTCAGGGATTCCTCTTAACTTGGAATCACACAATATTCCAAAGCAAGTGATATCAAAATAACAAGGTTTTATTGCATGCAGTAGCCTTAAACTGAAGCTGAAGAGGAGACCATCAAATTCTGTGTTTGGAATGTTCTAATGCATAATTGTAAAAGATGGGCCTAGAGGAATAGAAGGAAGGATAGCATTGAGGACTTTGAGATGCGGATATGGAGAATGTAGTTGTAGAGAATGAAATAGATATACTGAGTAAAGAATGAGGAGGTGCTAAAAAGAGTTAAAGAGGGTAGAACACTATCCAAAAAAGAAAATACTAGAACAATAACGCTCTATGCGGGAAAAAGATTTTAACTATAAAGGCATAGAGGGAGTAGTAGATGGGGACATTATGATCAAAATCACCACCTTATGACTTCTCATTGCTTTTGCTGCAATCGAATTGTTAATTTCAGAATTGTCACATGCATGATTAGATAGGTTTAGGGGCTATTTTTCTAGTTAGCCACTCATATCCAAGCGCTTGCACTTTGTACTTCAAATGAGATGTTGAAATTTCCTCCAATTGGAACCTTTGGTAATAGTGTGCTAATTCTAAAGTTTTGAATTAACAAGTATTGTGAACATTGCTCGTGACACCTTGGTTTGGCCTTTAATAAAATGGACTATCAAATTTTGCCAAAGGTTAATAATTTTAGGGTGAAATGAGGTATGCTTTTAAATAAATCAATTTAATGAATGTCCAACTATGATATTGTGTAATAAGTTGTTGGTATTTATCAATCTAGAGCTTGGGCTAATATCATAATTAGATGACATCCAGACCTAATGCTTCAAACGTCCTTCACTATTCATCACTTCTCCCAATAACTTCGATTTTTTTCTGAAATTTTCCCTTATGGTGTGTACATAATGTGACCATTCTCCAAGGCGCAATGAATAAAAAAATGTGAGATCAAATGATTTTCTTGAATATCCAGTTGAAATTTTTAAAATGTTGAATATTCAACAAGGATTTTATGATAAGCTTTTCCTTTCTCTCTCCGAGAGCATTGCAGAAAATGGTCAACGAGAGGTTATGGAGTGTGCCATGAGAACTATATGGAATTTCCTGCAAAATGCCAAAGAGACCAGGAGGAAGGAGATTTCACTTAGCCTGTGGGAGATTTTAATATATGTGCTGAAAAGATTTAATGCCGTGGAAAATTCTTTGGAAAGAGAAAGACGAGGTACCACAGATAAGTAGACTCTGTGTAAATTTTGGTAGAATGACTCTATTTCCTTTAATAGATCCTTCTGCATTGAAAACTGTTCCTATATTATGCTTATAGAGTACCTAAAAGGTTTATCCCAAAAGCAGTAGGACTGAGTTGATTAAAAAAAATGTATTGCCAGAATTGATATGTTCACTCAAAAGTCTTTGAAGTAGCACCCTTGTGCATCCACACATCACTGCCAGTGGGTTTTCCATACCTCGTACACCTTCTGTTAGGTGGTGCCTGGAATGCTGCTAAGCTCCCTCATCACAGCCTGTTAAAACACTTCCGCCGAGAGGTGGTGATGTCCTATCAGCTTGGATTTGAGGCGGAGCAAGAGTAAGAAGCCTGGTAGGGCAATGTCAGGGTTTTCAGGTGGCTGAGGCATGGTTGAGAAGCTCTTGGCAGATCCCCGTGCAAGTTTCCTTTTGCTCGTTCAAGAGCACCCGCGGCACCAACTTCGCACACACCTTTCTCATGCCCATTTTTTGGTCATAAGTCAATTCACATCAATTATAGGGATGCCAAGTTCATCAAAAACCATGTGAACACTTAATCTGCGATCCCTGTCCACCAAAGTCTTGACTCTTGCAAGATTTTTTTTGTCACTTTTTGAGGTTGAAGGATGTCCTGAAAGTTGCACGTCCTCAGCATCTTCTCTACCCTCCTGAAAAAACTTGTGCCCCGCAAAAATATCCGATCTACCCATTACATTATCACCATATGCTGCATTGTGCATGTCATGAGTCTCTTACCTGGCTTTTCTCAGTTTTGAACAAAATTTGATGGCTCAGCACTGTTCCAATAACTGGTTCATGACGGACCATAATGAGTTCACATTATAGAGATTTTTCAAACGAATGAATCACACCGCAAAGGCTGGGAGCCAACTACCACTGGCTTCCAGCCTTTCCTGAGAAACTGCCGCCTGTCCATCCATCTATCCAGGAAAAAATAAGTCACCACTTTTGGGATAGACCTAACTACTTTTCCATTAGCCAGAGTGAAATTAGTATTATATTAACTGGTTCAATGTGATGCCTTACAGTATATTTCTGAATGTGAGGCAGATCTGAAAAGCTCATGGCCTGATGATGAAAATGACAAGTGATATTTTCATAAAAGCTATATTTTTTAATGTTATAGCCTTTAATATGAATAAATTTCATTCAGCAGTGTTCCAGTACCATTATCTGTCTTTGTAGTGTTTTTCTGGAAGTCTTGTGAGTGGTGATGCCATCGATCTGAGGGTGAGGCTTAGATCTTTTCAGACCACCCTCATGCAAGTATAATGTTCACTCAATATTATACTCATGCATGTCTTTTGCATGTTCACAAGTAAATCTTATAAGTGTTTTCATCTCCTTGTGCAATGCACACCTCATTTTTAAACTTTCTCCATTCACTTGACCTCCCCTATCATATTTTTCTGATGTGAAATTCCTTGTGGAGAGACCCTCTTCTTCCTGTCCATATGTGTTTTGGTGCATACTATGAGTGACAAAGATGAAATCTTTCAATCATAGATTCTAGGGAATTCTGAATTACATCATTCCTACCACTCGGTAACTTCACTCATGAAATACATAATCATGTTTCAAGGACAAGTATTGTCTTTGTGTATTTCATTTTTTGTCCTTTGTTCTTCTCCCACTCAGGTGTTTTCATGCCCAAATATTTCCACAAAAATTTGGTATCAAGATGAATGACATATTGCGTTGTACAGCCACAATGAAAATAATTGGGATTCAGGGAAAGGCCTAATTTAGCTCTCTTCACCCTATCATATTTGCTGTCTCAAAGGATTCCCAGGTTGCTGTCCTGAAACAGTTATTGGCACTTGCACTCTTTTAAGAAGACAGTCCACCTAGTGGGCTGCGAGAGAAGCATGGGAATATGACATTGCAAACACTTCATTATATTTCTTGGTCTGTCATAATATTCAAATTATTCTCATCTGGCTGTAGATGACATCCTATCTGGCTCTGCATCCCTTTGACACCAGTAACTTCAATCCTTTTTCCTGTTTGACTGTCTCATCTACTTTGAATGTAATAACTTGCATTTGCTACAAATCCTACCATCATAAACTTCATGTTTGAATAGTTAAACTCATGTGCTGATGCATAATGAATACCCGTGAACATTTTTGTAAATGGTGAAGTTATATCCCAATAGTTCTACAGAAGTGCTTGAGTCTCAAGTATTTCTATTTCTACCTTTTCAGCAGATCCATGCCACAGTTACCATGATGAATGTAGGTAGTCAGATTGGTGGAAGTATTCAGAAAAGTGGAAGGTGCACTAAAATTTTCCTATGCATAATATCTTGAATGATTTTAAAAGAAACAATATTTATTGGTCATGTCTTTGAATTTCATTTTAGGCATTTAAACTAATCCTTGCCTCAATATCATAGTACTCCTGCTACTATAATAGGTATTACCACCCCCGTAAATAGGGAAGTATTCCTTCACTGACCTCTGTAGTCTCTGCCGTCATTCGTATGAAGAGCTGCTGCTCTCTTCTTCAGGAAATAGTAGGCAGATTTGTTAGCAGCTATCATTTTGAAAAATCATGGAATCTTTACAGGTCTGAAGGCTATAATACTGAAACACAGGTACATAGAAGCTTAGTAAACATAGAGCAAGCAACTGATAGAATATTATTAGTAGATGGTAAAAGCAGAACCAATGAACTTGGTCAATGTTCAGGGATACATGCCACCAAGAAATCATAGGGAGGAAGATTTGATAGGGTATACGATCAGTTTGAGGGCATAATATTGGGTTTTCCTGTTGGGAAACATTTGATTGTTATAGAGAGGAATGGAACACAATGGTAGGGGGAGGAAGAGGTGGTAGTAAGGTAGGGACTATGGTTTAGAAACAAGGAATGACCACGGGGAGAAAGCAGTAGAGTTCTGCAGGAGATGGGGGCTAATCATCACCAACACTTAGTTAAGACTCCACAAGAGGAATAGATACTGATGGAAAATACCAGGGGACTCAGAAATGTATCATTTAGGCTATATTATGATTAGACACAGATTTAGCAATAGTGTGATCAATGCGCACAGGTTCCCAGGAGCAGATGCACACTCTGATCACAGCAAGGAGGAAAAATGGGAGCATAGCAAAAAAGGGATATTGAAGGCCACAAAAGAAACTAAAGGATTAGGAAATGGGGAATGGGCAAGGAAATCGTAGATTATTGATGAGATGATTAAAAAAATAGACGAGAGAAGGAAATGGAAGAATATAAACTCTGAGTTAGCTAGAAGGAAGTATAAATAGTCCAATGAAAAACTGGGGCACAAAACAAATAGGGCAAAAGAAGCATGGAGGAATACGTACAAGCATTGTGAGGATATGGAAAGTTTGCGAAGAAAGGGTAAAATTGTTGCATTATACTGTAAGGTTAAAGCTCTGTTTGGAAGTTAAAAAGGAAAATTGTTGCAAGCAATCAAAGACAAGTCAGGAAAAATATTAGTTGAACCAGAAAAGATCCAAGAGAGATGGGAGGAATATATAAGGAAACTGTAAGGTTAAGGAATTAGGCCAGTAAGGTTAGATGTAGAAAGAGAATATGACATACAGGATTAGGATAGCTTGGGCCCAGGCTTACTTAATGCCGAGATAGGAAGGGCATTGAGGGAATAGAAAACAAGTGTGAAACCATGCAATTTGCAAATTCAACCAGGGATGTTGACCACATTCTTACAGAACTACTAAAAGATTTAAGAAAATGTGGGAGGAAGAGTTTTTATGGGCAATTAATATCTCTTATGAGGAAGGAATTAGGCCAGAAGATTTGTGAGATCAGTTTTTGTTACTATCTTAAAAAAGGGAAAGGCAGCAATATGTGAGGACATCAGAGCAATGAGTCTGATTTTGCACACAGCTAAAGTTGTTCTCAGGATCATCAACAAGTGGATGGAGAGCAGGGTAAATGATAACTTAGGTGATGATCAGTTTGGGTTCAGGAAGGGGAGAGGCACGCGTGATGCCATAGAAGTAATTAGGTCACTGATAGAGAGGAATATAGAATACAATCAGGATGTTTGTGTCTGTTTGTAGATTTCATAAAGGCATTTGATTAGTAAATTGGGTAGAATAATTTATTACTCGCCTGCCAACCCAGAGGTCACTGGTTCGATTCCCGCCTAAGTGGATTTTCCTCCACCTAGAGGTTGGGTGTATGTAATTCTGTCAATTGTAATATCATTGTTCAAAGTCTGATGCTTAGGATGAAGTGCTGTTTTTGGACTAATGTAAAATAAATAAATATTATCAATTAATGATTAAAGAATTAAAGTTTTGCAGAAAGTGTGAGTGAATTGGGGGGATAGGGGACTTATCCGCAACCTGTACATGTCTCCGACTACTCAGGTACGAGTGGTGGATGGAGAGTCCAGATGGGCAGTGTTAGGTAGATGAGTGAAACAGGGGTGACCATTATCACCTGTGCTGTTAAGAGTGTATGTGGAGGAAATGTTTGAAGAGGCATGGGAGGAACTGGAGGTAGGAATGAAAATCAGTGTGGAATTCATAAGATAAGTTAGTTTTGTGGATGACAAATCTTTAGTATGTCATTCAGCTAAAGGATGAGAAAAACTGCTGAGTGCATTGGAAGGTCAGTGCAATAAATATGGAATGATAATACATGTGAGTAAAATGAAGTTTAAGTCGTTTTCAAGGAAGAGAAGGGCTAAGTAAAATGTTAAAATAGGATGGCAAAAACTGGAGCAGGTGGAACAGTTTACCTATCTTGGGAGAGTTTTCAACCAATTCAGTCAAAATAATTAATCTACTCAAGTCTTCTGGTAGTGGACTAATCCATCAATATAGAGTAATGGCACTGTTTTTCATGTCATTTCAGCTCTTAATGTGGCATGCATGATGCAGCTTACGAAAGCCACATCCCTGTGTGAGCCTCATCCAAGCACAGTGCTCAGGCTAGCTTGCATGCTCAACAGCACCCTTGCATTCAAGAGTTCGGACTCACCATATTTAAATGGCAAGAAGAGTTTCTGCCTTCTGTATTTATCTGGTTTACAAATGCTTCAGTTCCTTCTTGATGTGTCCCTTGCAAATGAGGATACAAGAGGTAAGACTAACTTCCATACTTACCTACTTGATTACGCTTTAAGATACATATGAAATAGTATAAGATAAGATTATATTGAAGTTAATTAAACAATTAACATCTCTGAGTATCATGTTAGTAATTGGACATGTTATCTATGCATCAAAGTAACATCTACTCTCACTCTTCTATATAAAGATAATTTTAATGTTTCCAAAGCAATTTCCTAGATTCAGTAAATGTATACGTGAATTGATGTATGAAATGGAAACAATGGAAAACTGTTGGCACTCCTCTATATCTGATGAAGTTTTAGTGAGAGGGACATGTAGTTATTTTATGAAATAGGAGTTTTTATTTTAATTTCAAATTCTCATTTTCTATGATTATGAAAGGTGAAAAGAAATGAGAAAATCCACTTTACCTATGGTTTCAGGAATGCATATTTGGAAGTGAACTCTTCCTTTCCTTATTTCCTTTCCTTGAAACAAAATTATTAATGGTGCTCAACTGTTTAGAATTTAGGTTTTTGCATGGTGCCTGAAAATATGTACATATTGGTTGTCAGAATGTTGTCGTTCAAGGTGTGCCCTAATGGATTAGATTGTATGGAGCATGTTTTTTATTCACATTGGACAATGTGTTCTATGAGCTTAAATTTGGAAAGAGGTTACATTAAACATAATGTTAATACAGCTCTTAGTCTCAGTTCTCCATTTGATTAATTTGAACGTATACTTCTAGTTTCTTGAACATTTAATATAATCAGTTAATATGTAATAACTTAGTAAATTTATCATCTCTAATTGACATAGTCTAAGCTTCAAACAGACAAGCTGTCTAGATTTAGTATTTTTACATTGATATCTATAGATTCATGTCTGTTAAAGTGGTTGCAGCTCATGACCTGAAATCTTTACCCTAAGTGTATTTTTGTGGGGCACTCATCATAAGCTATACACTACTTGGCACCTGCTTATAATGTTGTTAGGGAGATTAATTTGGGAATAGATCATACTGCATATCTTGTATGGTATCTAGTTTGCTACTAGTTGGTTGTTAGACCGCATAGCTTTATTTTAAAAAGAAGTTAAAGATGGGGTAAATAATTAGGTTTTTCTCATATATGAAATTTATTGTATTCTGTCTAATATGAAATCAAAGGATTACTTTGGCACCAAATTAAAGCAGGACTTTTTTTTACGAAATTAGGTAAAGAATTGAAGAACAGCAGATGCACAAGTTCTGCTTCTTTCATATTATTAATAATTCCTATGTGATTCAGCAATTGTAATCCTGCAATTTATTTTACTTTGCTCCTTGTCCTTTGGTACTTTCTCAGGCTCACTAATATCATAGAGTCAACTTATTATTTTGACATGTGACAAAATCAATCATTTGCAATTACTAGTGCAAGTTAAAGCATACCAAATATCCTTAGGCGATGAAAAATGTCCACAACAGTGCCAGATGGACATTGAATACGTATTGTATGTTCCCATATCTATTGAAAGAGAACTGGGAAAATTTGGAGTGGTTATGAATTGTTTTTGGGTTTTCATTTTTTATTACAGAAAATGCCAGGAAAGTCATGAATAAACTTTTATTTTTCTAAAAAATATCTTTGAGAAATATCATAAATATGCAAATTAGCTTAAAAATCGAAATTTTATATGTAAAATACAATTAAATGACTTGGGTAATACAAAGGTTACCTGTCCTTTTTTCCCAGTCAAATTCTCAAAATTTTTGAAGTAAAATAAATGCTATTAAATGTCTTTAAAATTATGTAGGTTACATTTTTTTACCATTCAAATTCTTCAAAGAGAATCACCTTTCAGTTGATTTATTGTTTGCATCTATTATTCAGAGTAAGTTGACTCACTCTCAATGTTGCACCAGGTGCAGCTGATACATGATAGTAAATTGCTATTGAGTGGTGAATAAATCCAGCCTTTTTAAAAGACATCATGGTTTTACAACTTGCTCCAAGTTTACCTTTATCTCAAGTAACAGATATTAAAACACCTCTCACCTCATGTTTTAATGACAGTTTACCTAATTACAATCATTCAGAGCTGTAGTGTACATTGCAAGACTAACTGATAAATTTTATGTTGTGAAAAACAAATGATAAGCATTTCAGAATCAGTTTAAAATACATAATTAGAGACTGTGAGTGTAAACAGAATTTTTTATTGTGTTTTTCTTGTTGAGCGTTTTATTTTTTTCAAGTTCATTCAATATTTAGTGAATACAATAGAAACTGATATTTCACCGCAGTGGCTTCTTCATTGCTGAGTAATTCTGGACAGTTAAAAAGACTAGAGTGGTCAGCTAGCTTATGTCATTTGGCCAATCATTACCAAAAGGACATAGGCCTTCAAGATGAGCAAAATCCAAGTGGTTCAACTTATTTCATAGAGGACCTCAACTCACTTGCTTTTTCAATCATTACATCCCTCCTTCACGTGGATCCAGGTTCACAGGTAAGTATTTTTAATAGCAATGCAGATTTATTGGAAAAGTTGTTGAAACTGTGATAACATTATATTTTTTTCCATTTACAATTCAAGTTTTTATCTTTAATTTCATTTTAAATGCATGTACATTTGTTTCAGTCTTCAACTGAGTGTATTTCTTTGAATGCATGGCATTTTTTGAAAGCCATTTCCAGTAATCATCAAGATGTCTCCATATCATCACTGAAGCTTTTAAATTCGCTAGTGCAAATTCACATTAGCAAATCAAGCGTAATTTGTGGACCTTTTGTGCAAATTATTGATGCTGGAGTAAATGCTTTTGTAATTTCAACATTTATCAGGATACTGTATCTTCAATTTCTGATGCTTTGTGCCAGGGTAAGCTATTACCATTTTCAATACGCTTGACATAAAATTATCAGTAATTATTCAATTTTTGCTTAGAACTGCATTGAAAAATTGAAAATACATGAGATTGAAATTAATTTCTATAAATAATAAGTTATATCAGATATCCAAATGAGGAGATCTGTAAGAGAAAGTTAAGGAAGGTATTCGAGTTATCTGATTATGTATCACTGCATTCTGTTCTTCACACTGTCATGTTTTACGTAATCACATTCTTCCTTTCCTTATTTATCTATCATTAATATATCAATCACACTCTTTAATGGTCAAATGAACCCCTTTTGCCATTTTCTTGGCCCCAAGAGTTCATTTGACCTTTAGCCTTTCCCTTATTTCATCCACATGCCTTTCCTCCCCATCTTATCTTTCATAATTTAATTTAGTTTCTCTCTGATGTATTCTCATTAAATATCTGATTTATTCTCATTAAATATCTGATTTATTCTCATTTGTCTGTGGTACTATATACTTTTCAAATTTATCCATATTTTGTTTCTGACATTACTTAATGGCAGATATTCAAAAGAATTAGCAATATTGTAAATTTCACTGTTCATTCAAGAATAACTGGCACAGGTTTTGATTATTTCAAAACCACCCAATGTATATTGATGATGGAATTGCTTTTCATACCAATTATATCTACTGATAGAATTGTGTTTGAAAAGTGCATATTTCTCGCTATGTTTTAGAAAACATTAGGGTGAATTGCTTTATAAATAGCATTTCCTTAAAAGAATCTTATGGTCAAATTCTCTCAGGGTGACCGAAATCACCAAAATTATTGTTTATCACTGATTGTTTTGAAAATGTATTCAAATGAATCTCATAATACTGAGAAAAGTCTAATTTCTATAAAAATTTTAGCTCTCAATATTTTACCTTACCTTTTGCCACACTTTTTAATAATGGCTTATAAGTTTGTTCATGTCTTAGCCAGTTGTACAACTGTTCTCGTAAAGAGATTTTATATCAAATCATGGGCCATGCGCTGAATTTAGAAGACTCTCTTTGAATAAATAAATATGGCATATTCACTGGGTAGAGTAGACTTGGGTCGTCCTCTGGGTTAGGAATTTCAGCCAATTCCACCAACATTTCAATATTCAAGTCATGCACCACCATCTTCTGGGTGTCTTGTCACATTTCCCAACTACCTTAAATTTATATCTTTAGCCTATGGTCAAATGCTTGCCAATTAGTCAGTCAACCACCTAATGTTTTACCTGGATGCAAAGGTTTTTTTGTGGTTAAGAAACTAGGGTTGCAATTACTGATTACATATTAATAATGCATTTACCTCATTATTCTTGTTGACTTAATGAGTAATTGAAAACATCATTGTAATTGTTCAAATTTAACTATGTTGAATTCAACACTACTCAATTCCTGCTGTTACAATTAATTGGCAATGGATGACAAGGTCCATGATCATTAGCAATGCTAATTAGGGAAATTAGCTTGTGGCCAGTGATAGCAGTCATAAGCAAAATAAACCTTATGGATTTAACCCATTTTTCTGGATAAAATGGATAGCAGTTGGAAAAAAAAGAAATCATAAAATACAAAAATCTTTTCAGAAAGTTGTGTAACATCTTTGTATAAATTTTTCAGGCATACCATCAATATATTGCCACTCCCATCTTTTAAAGCACTCCTCTCTGGAATTGTTGCACTACTCTCAATTTCATTGTCACCCATGAACATAGTCATGGGTCTTATTCAAAATTGTCAATAGGCCCCAATGTTATTTTTCCTGAATGTCTTCAACCGTCTGAAATCATTATCTTTTTGATATGATTTTTAGTTTGGGAAAGATGGAGCTGCCAGAGCCAGGTCAGGTGAGAAGGCTCATGGAGGAAGCATGGCATTGGTTTTGCCAAAAAATGTAAAAATCAGTGGTGAGAAATTTGAGCTGTCATCTCTCTAATTCTGCATCAGAAGCCAAGGTTACAAACTTTAGAGCTATGCAATGAGGATCCGTAATTCTACGCAATGAAATGATTGAAAAAATGATTGGAATGAATGATGTCAGGAGTTTACCCTAAATGAGTGCCAATGAAGAATTTTGAAGGGAATCCATTCTAAAACATTTGTAATCATTCATAACTACTTGCTTGGCTTGTAAAATGATTGCGTGAAACTAAAGCATCATATCATTGGTATCAGTAAATGTTTTCCCAAAGATTTGGCAAAATTTAGTGCTAATTCACAGCTCACCAAAATCAGCCATCTTGTGTATGCTATGCACATGAACAAAATGCTATAGGGCAACAAATAACCATCGTATGGTACAAAAACCCAGAGGTGGTTAATTAAAAAGTTTTTTAATTGTACAAGAAAACCTTTCTGCTATTTCTACAACTTCACATTGCGATCCTATTTATAAAATTCTGGAACTTGCCTTGTATTCCTTTACCCTCATTGAGTTTAGTGCAACTGATGATTATTTGATAATTTTGGATGATTTCAATATTGCAGGCATCTCCAGACATGGAAAACTGTTGTTGGGAATTCCTTTATTTTGCTCTTCAGCTTCCAGATAGAAATGTAACTTCTCATCTCTCAAAATTACCATGGAATAATTCTCTGATTCAATTGCAATTGGCCAGGATTAACGGCAATCAGTCCTTACTCACTATGAACTCCAGGAATACTGGTGACTTGGGATTGAGCAAGTCATTCCTATGTTTTCTTCATCAGTGGATGTCAATTCGACATCAACAAGGTGACTTTAAGAAATAGCTTGCCTTTACTCCATGCATTTTTACATGCTGCTACTGAGTATTACTAAACTGATGAAGAATATGTACCAAATATACTTTCTTTCTTTATTTTATTTGAATTTGACTAAATATTAAATTTCCAAATGTATACATACATAGTATAAATAAGTTTTACTTACATAAGGTATATAATGCATTAAGGCAAAGATTATCATATGTTGGGTGATATGCATATTATTCATTTGTATGCATGGAGAAATGTCATTAGTTTTTTTCAAGATTTGGAAAATAGAAGGCATTGAGTGTTTTAACATTTCCTGCAGTTTTTTCCCTATTTTTCCCTTTAATAATATAAATAATACTTTCCAAATTAAGACTTGAAGATACTAGCATAATTTATTTCTTTTTAAATTGTCTAGAATGGAAGAAATACAAGTCATTCAAAAAAATGGAATCAAAAGGTGTTGGGTACATACTGTTTGAGAAAGTTTTGATTTCTGTTGCAAAAGCATTAACCAGTGAAAAGTGTGATGTCGCTGAGTCAGCAGATGGTGGAATGACATCAGAGAGAGGAGTTGCTTTAATAAAGCTCATGTTATTGGTAAGTCTCACATACCTTTGTGTATCAAAAATAGCTTAGAAAATGGATTCCTGAAATGTCCTTTCTTCACATATTATTTTGTGAAGTACCAGCAGATCAGTGCTTGAAAGATTCATTTTAAAATGTGTTCCATAGATTTTTCTGTAAATTGCAGTAGCACTCCTCCCTGCCTCCCTGCTTTCATCCCCAAACACCTCTGTAGCTCGTAGCAAGAATATGAATACATACCAGGCAAGATAAGCGCTAGTTTGTTGGGAGAGTTCAATGAAAAAGGGATGGGTCTAAAACTTTCTACAATGGTAAAAATGTAAAAAGTAATAGATCAATGTATAAAATGTTACAAATGTCAAAAATAGAAACTCCAAATTGGCTAAATTTAATTTACAGAATTGACAAAAGATACATCTTAAGTCTTTTGCATACAGAGTACCTTTTCGAGGAATATCAGGGTATAATGTGTAATAATTGAAAATATCAAATGAAAGAGGCACTGCTCACTTTTTCTATGTTAATTTAATTTTTGCTGTTATTGTCCGCAGTCCACCTAAAATTATTATAAGACCTTACTGGCCACCAAACAAATTACGTTACGAGGAATATTGAGATGTATGCTGTGATGAACTCCTATAGTAACAGATTTAAGTCAGCCGATAGAGAGAATTAGGAGATGAGTGTAGCTTTTGGGTGAAAAATGAGTAGCTATTGGCGTATTTCATCTCATGTTTAATAAACCCTTATTTTATTATGTAAATATATTAAACTTGCTGAAAGTTATTTTTAAATTGAACTTACCTGTGAAAATAACTTTCACCTATTTTGTATGTAACCAGCGCATCTGCTTTTATTTTTACTCACTGTATTACGTATTAATTATGAAGGCATTAATCCTGTAAAGGCACTCTTTATAAACAGTAATAAAGAAAGTGGCAAAGTTATTGTACTTTTGTGTTTTATTGGGAAACCAAGAGATTTTTTTAAAGATTTTTTGACGTTTTTGGCTAAATCGCTAATTTTGGTAGGCAAATTTTTCTGCGGATTTTATTGACATTTTTTTCCACTCTCTAAGCAAGAGAGTATATATTATACATTTATATGAACTCCCATGATTACCTATGTTTCAAAAAGCAAATTACATATTAAAAAATTCTTATTCTATTCAAGAATCCATAGATAAATGTAACTGGCCTGTAATTTGTTTGTTTGTATTTTCATTTATTATATGTCAGTTGCTGCATGTATTTCAAATAACATGACTTATGCCAACTAATAATTGCTAAGCAAATATGTGTTTCATATAATTTAGTTTTTAGAGTAATACTTCTGATACACAGTCAAAAACTTTGTATGCATCCCATAATTACAGGTAAATATTTTTGTGACCTTCAGAAGCAGTTATTGTTTCATCAAGGCAGTAATCCGTATCAAATCAAAAGCTATTTCGTGATAGGGAAATACTATACTGTTCCTTGCAATATATGCATTGGGCTGTTCTTTATCACCAATAGTTCAAACAGAGATTTTACCCTTGCACACTATGAAAGTCAAGGAATGCTCCCTATTAGGCACTCATTTATTAAATCAAAACTAGATATGTGAGTGTACTTTTATAGATATATATATATATATATATATATATATATATATATATATATATATATATATATATATATATATATATATATATATATATATATATATATATACATACATATATATATATATATATATATATATATATATAATATATATATAATATAATATATATATATAATATAATATATATATATATATTATACATATCAGGTCCCTCTTCATCTCTGAGTACTTTCTTCCTCCCTTCATTCCGTCCAACATCCCTATCCTGTTCCTTCCCTTTCCTCGTTTGCCTAACATTCTCCCCTCAATTACAGTCTTCAACATCCCCCTGCCAGTCAATACCCCCTTCAGCCACTTTTCCTGCCTCCATAGCATTGCTCCTAACAAACCCCTCCCTTCGCCCACCATACCAAGTACTTCCTCGTTTGTTTTCTTCGCTGTCCATTTCACCTTCTCCATTCTTCTCCATACCCACATTTCAAAAGCCTCCAGTCTACATCTATCCTCCTGCTTCAATGACCATGTTTCCGCGTCGTACATAGCTACGCACCATATCAAAGTTTTTACGAGTCTTTTCTTAACATCCTTACTCAATGTCCCCATCAGCAACTCCCTCCTCCTTGTGAAAGCCTATTTGCCTAGCGCAATTCTTCTACTTACGTCCCTACTACTTTGACTGTGTTGGTCCAAAACACTACCG
This sequence comes from Hetaerina americana, assembly GCF_022747635.1. Classification (NCBI taxonomy): domain Eukaryota; kingdom Metazoa; phylum Arthropoda; class Insecta; order Odonata; family Calopterygidae; genus Hetaerina; species Hetaerina americana. The sequence goes on along the minus strand of NW_027286181.1, from coordinate 16,742,423 downwards.
AGATACGTAAACTGTTCAACCTGCTCTAGTTTTTGCCCTCCTATTTTAATGTTAAGCTTAGCCTTTTTCTTTCTAGAAAATCGCATAACCTTTGTTTTATTAATATTGATATTCATCCCATACCTGTCGCACTGAATTTCCAATTCACTCAGCAATGCCTACAACCCCTTGGCTGACTGACAAACTAAAGCTTGGTCATCAGCAAACCTAACTGATTTTACGAATTCCCCGCCCACTTTCATTCCTACCTCCAGTTCATCCCATGCCTCTTTAATCATTTGCTCTGCATACAGGTTGAAAAGCAACAGTGATAATGGGCAACCCTGCCTTACACCTCTTCCTAACACTGCCCAACCGGACTCCCCGTTCCCCACTCGCATATGAGTAGTCTGAGACATGTACAGGTTGCGGATTAGCCTCCTTTCCCTCCAATCTATTCCTATTTTCTGCAATATACTCATTAGTTTTTCCCAATTCACCCTATCAAACGCTTTTTCGAAATCTACGAAACAGGCAAATACCTCCTGGTTGTGTTCTATATTCCTCTCGATCAATAATCTCATTACTGCAATGGCATCACGCGTACCTCTCCCCTTCCTAAACCCAAACTGATCATCCCCTAAGTAATCATTTGCCCTACTCTCTATCCTTTTGTTTATGATCCTGAGAACAACTTTAGCTGCGTGGGATATCAAACTAATTGTCCTGTAGTCCTCACATGATGTGGCCTTTACCTTTTTCGGAATAGGAACTAAAACTGATCTCACAAAGTCATCCGGCCAGATTCCCTCCACATAAATACTACGGATCAGCCCATATAGCCTCTTCCTCCCACATTTTCCTAAGCATTTTAAAAGTTCCACGGGAATATTATCCACCCCCATGGCCTTATTTAGTTTCATCTCCCTTAATGCCCTTTCTATCTCATTGTCTAGTATGCCTGGACCTAAGCTATCTTCCTCTACGTCATGTTCCTTTTCAATGTCTAACTTTGTTGGTCTAAGCTCTTTACTAAACAGTTCCTCTATATATTCCTTCCATCTCCCTTGGATCTTCCCTGCGTCAACTATTACCTTACCGGCCTCATCTCTAAATGCTATCGTTGATCTCCCTTTCTTACTTCCCGATAAAGATTTAACTTTGCTGTACAGCGCACCGATTTCACCCTTCCTCTGCAAGCTTTCCATAACCTCGCGCTGCGTCTTCCACCATGCTTCTTTTGCTATATTTGTTGCCCGCCTCAATTTGTTGTTTAATTCTTTTTACTTCATTTTGACTAACTCTGTATTGGCATTCTTCCATTTTTTCTGCTCATCCATCTTTGTAATCATCTCATCCGTGATCCATGGTTTTCTAGTCCTTTTAGTCTTAACGGTTCCAATAGTGTCTTTAGTGGCTTTAGACAACCTTTTCTTAATACTATCCCATTTTTCTTCGATAGTACTTAGCTCTTTACCATCCTCCATGATTTCCTCTACCGCCTGTTTGTATTCCTTCCTTTTCAAACCATTTAATGTTTCTACATTCCATTTTCTAATTCGCCGCCCCTGCCTTATCTTTTTGAAGCGGACACTACATTTCATAACAACTAAATTGTGGTCAGAGTCCCGATCCCCTCCCAGGAAGCTGTGGGAATTTATCACACTGTTCCTAAACCTGTGTCTAACCAGAGTATAATCTAGCTGATACCTTTCTGAGTCACCTGGCATTTTCCATGTATACCTGCATCTTTTGTGGTGTCTAAACCAAGTGTTGGTGATGACTAGCCCCTGTCTCCTGCAGAACTCAACTGCTTTCTCCCCGCGGTCATTCCTCGAGCCTAAACCGTAGTCCCCGACCTCACCACCATCTCTTCCTTCGCCTACCGTCGCAATCCAATCCCCCATCACTATCAAAAGTTTCCCTGCAGGAACACACGCAATTATGTCCTCTAACTGATCGTACAGGTATATCCTATCGACCTCTTCTTCCTTATGGTTGCTCGGTGGCATGTATACCTGAATAATAACCAAGTTCGTCGGTTCTGCTTTTATCTCCACTAGTAGTATTCTATCCGTTACCTGCTCTATGTTGACTACGCTTCTTCCTACCTCTTCATTTAATACTATGGCAATCCCTCGTTGACTCTCGTCCCCACCGCTGTATAATATTCTATACTTATCACTCCAGTAATCCCCGCTATCTTTCCATCTCACCTCGCATAGACCTAAAATATCTATATTTCCCCTTTCCATCTCTCGCTTAACATTCTCCAATTTCCCTGTCCTCATCATTGTCCTAACATTCCACGTTCCTATTCTAACTAATTTGGTCTTCTTCTCCTGCGTCTTCTGTCCTGCTGCTGCTGGTTTTCCCTTGCAAGGGTTTCGTGGGATGACGACCGCGGAAGCCTTGCCTCCCCCGCTGCCGGGCATGACACACGGCCGATTGGGCCGAGTTGCATAGTTGCCAGGACTCAAAATATCTGTATAGTCCATCATGTTAATATTGGGAATGATAATTGAGGTGGTTTCCCGTTGCCTTCCTCAATAGTGTTTTTAACGTGACACCATCACTTACTGGCCGCCCCACTGGGGTCAGATGCCATTGCAGCCGCCTCACTGAGGAACAGACACTGCGTGGACTACCTTTCGTCTGGCTCCTAACCTTCGATCTATCTGGCATGGGTGTCCCTACCAGGAGCAATTATTATTACTCCCGCCAGCACAGCTCTAGGGGTCCTTGGAACGCACAAGCCCTTCCACCACGTCAAGGTTGTAGTCCGGGGAGGGGATATATATATATATATATATGTGTGTGTATATATGTGTGTATATATGTATATATATATACATATGTATTTTTATGTATGTATGTTTATATATATATATATATATATATATATATATATATATATATATATATATATATATATATATATATATATATATATATACAAGAGAGGAGTTTGTTGGGAGAGATCCTATGGAGGCAGGAAAAATGGATGAAGGGTGTGTTGATTTGTAGTGGGTTGTTGAAGACTGTAATAGAGGGGAGAATGTTAGGCAAACGAGGAAAGGGCAGGAATATATATATATATATATATATTTATATATATATATATATATATAGATATATATATATATATATATATATAGATATATATATATATATATATATAGATATATATATATATATATATATATATATATATATATATATATATATATAGATATATATATATATATATATATATATATATATATATATATATATATATATATATATATATATAGATATATAGATATAGATATATATATATATATATATATATATATATATATATATATATATATATATATATATATAGATACACACACACACACATACACACACCATAAACACAAAAATAAGTAGAATAGGTTAAGGTCGGAAAAAGTATTGCAGATCAAAGTACGCATTACGAAAATTCTTCAAAATAGCACTCTTGAGCTTCGACACACCAATGCTAATGTCTCTACCAGTCGTGGTATGCTTCCTGGAAGGTGTAGACAGACATCTCGGTTAGACATGACATCTCTGACATCTATCATTCCAAAATGGTTGTCTTTCAAGCTCCTTTTTATTTTTGAGAACCAAAAGTCCGACGGTGCCACATTGGGGCTGTAGGATGGCTTAGGCAGCTTGGCAACCTTGTGCTTGGCCTATTGACCAAGATCTCTTTTCTTCCTTATTCATTGCACTCTTTTCCACAGCTTTTTGAGAACGTCCACACAAAACGTACTGTTTATTGACTGACCCTCAAGCACAAATATTTTCTGGATAATGGCTTTAGAGTCAAAAAAGATTATGTTTTATATGAATTTATTTTTTGGACAGACCCTGAGGTGTTCACACTCTTTCAGCCTTTGAATCTGTAAATAGTTTTAATAATTTGTGTAAAATATTACTGCCGTATGTTTTCAACCTTTTTATTAGTATGGTGAGGAAGTTTCTCTTAGTCTTCAAAATAAATGTATTAATAAATCAAAAATATCACATAGAAGTTTAATACTATCTAAGAATTATCATTTATTCCTACTTATATTGATAAGTAATATGTAGTTATTGTTTTAATTTCTTTGAACAGGTAACTCAGTATGAGAAAGATCTTCCGAGTGAATTATTACTTAATTTGAGGAAGAAGTTATCTATCATATCTAAAGAATCACCAAAATACAATCTTCTCTGTTCACATAAGAAGCCAGGAGTTTGAAGTCTAATATTTATCTCTTAAACCTCTCAAGCGCCAACAATTTTGGTGAACTCTAATATTTTCATTGCCTTCTAATGTAATTGATAAAATGCTCATTTTTGTATAATCTATGATGGTACAGAAAATAATAATGTTCATATCCATACCATTTGATTGACCTCAACAATGCAATTTCAGGTAGCTTTGTAATAAGTGTTTAGCGATTGCGTACTATCAGAATCATTTTTCCATTATTCCAGTATTTCTCTGTGTATTTTGTTTAAAAATAACACCTCTTGCTCTATACTCTTAGCAAGTTAAGTGCAAAGTAAAGTTTCAAGTATTTTGTTGATTTGTCAAAATGGTATTAAAGAGCTTAAATGTAAAATGCAATTAATTGATCATTTTTTGTTACTGTAGCAAAACCTTTTAATATTATTATTATAAATCCACTGGTTAAGGTGGGTATTTGATGGATATGGGCTACCAAATGGTACAAAAACAATTCCCTTGTCTCTCCTAACAAAACCTAAGATCCTACTCTACAGCAAACTGCTCTTCATCTTCATAGCCTTTCTTCCTCCCTTCATTCAATCCAATATCCCTATTTTATTTATTTCATTCCTTACTTGCCTAGCCATCTCCCCTCTTACACAGTCCTCAATATCCCATTGCCAACCAAAATGCTCTGCATCCATTTTTCCTCCCTCATTTTGATATCTGTCAACAATCTTTCCTCTCTGCTCCCCCACCGGACATACTATAGTACTTTACCTTTGTTTTTCTGTTGGTCCACTTCACTTTTCCATCCTTCTCCTCACCCATGTCTCAAAATCCTCGACCATCCTGCTTCAGTGACCATATTTGTGCACCATAACTACGCTCCATATCAAAGTCTTGACGAGCCTTTTTTCAACATCCTTACTCAATATCTCTATCATCAATTCCCTCCCCCTTGTGATGGCTTCTTTGCCTAACGCAATTCTTCTCCTTACATCCCTACTACTTTGACCATTTTGGTCCAAAACACTTCCGAGATACGTAAACTGTTCCAACAGCTCCAGTTTTTACCCTTCGATTTTAATGTTAAGCTTAGCCTTTGTCTGTCTGGAAAATCTCATAAGCTTTGTTTTATTATATTGATTCTCATCCCATATCTATTACACTGAATTTCCAATTCACTCAACAAAGCTTGCAACCCCTTGGCTGACTGACAAACTAGAGCTTGGTCATCGGCAAACGTAACTGATTTTACGACTTCCCCTCCGACTTTCATTCCTACCTCCAGTTCTTCCCATGCATCTGCAATCATTTTCTTCACTTATATTCTGAACAGCACCGGTGAAATGGCAACTCCTATCTTACTCTACCTAGCACTGCTCATCTAGACTCTCCATTAACCACTCATACCTGAGAAGTCTGAGGTATGTGCAGGTTTCAGATAAGTTCTCCACCCCTTCAATCTACCCAAATTTTCTGCAAAACATTCATTAATTCTAGCCAATTTAATTATGAAATTTCTTTACAAAATCTACTAAACAGACTAACTCAAACTGATCAATTCCTAAGTTATCATTTGCCCTGCTCTTCATCCGCTTGTTGATGATCATGACAACAACTTTAGCTTCATGGAAAATCAGACTTATCGTTCTGTAGTCCTCATATATTGCTGCCTTTCCCTTTTTTTGGATTGAAACTAAAACTGATCTGACAAGTTTTCTGGGCAATCTCCTCCCTCATAAATCCTAAGAGTTTGTCAATAAAAACAATTCCTTCCTTACTTTGGTAAACTTTTAAGCATGTAGTTCCACAGGAATGTTGTCTACCCCCATGGCCTTATTGGATTTCAGTTCCCTCAATACCGTATCTATTTCACCATCAAGTAAACCTGGAACAAAGTTATCCTCATTTACATCATAGTCCCTCTCTATATCTTGCAGGCCTAATTTATTTACCACACAGTTACTCTATATATTCCTTCCACCTCTCTTGGATCTTCTGACTTATCTTTGATGTTCACAACAATTTTTCCATCTAGCTTTCTGACAATTTTAACATTGCTGCCATTTGCCCCAATATATCTTTCTAATTTTATAATCTGTGATCCATAGTTTCCTTGTCCTTTTCCTATTTACAGTTCTGATCATTTTATTGGTTGCCCTTGATATCCCTTCTTTGATATGTTCCCACTTTTTCTGTATAGCACCCAGCTGTCTTTCCTCACAAATGATTTTCTCGAAAATTTGCTGGTTCTCCTTCCTTTGTTGATCCAGTTATTGCTTCTAGATCCCATTTCCAAAACCGTTTATTCTGTTTTATCTTTTTGAATCAGGTGCTACTGTTCATAAGTAGCAAATTGTGATCAGAGTCCACATCCGCTTCTGGGAAGCTGTAGATATTGATCACACTGTTCCTAAATCTTTGCTTAACTATAATATACCTGTAGTTCACCTTACTGAAATGCCAGCATTTTCCATGTACACTTGTCTGTTGTGGTGTCTACACCAAGAATTGGTGATAAACCCCTATCTCCTGCAAAATTGTATTGCTTTCTCCCTGTGGTCTTTCCTTGTTCCTAAGCCATAGTCCCCTACCTCACTACCAGCTCTTCCTTTGCATACCATCTTGTTCTAATCCCCCTTCACTATCAAATATTCCTCTCCAGGAACATCGCAGATGTTTCTGGAAAGAAAAGTTTGATATTCTCTAATTGATCGTATACCGACTTTCTCTATACGAGGGTGGTCCCAGAAGTACCTGACCCAACAAATAAAACAGAAATATTTTGGAAAAAATGTACCTATTTTTCATCACAATATCCTTTCAGCTCTCTACACTTTTCCCAGCGATGTTCAATAGGTTTGATGCCCTTTTTATAATAAGAACTATCTTGCTCCTCAAAATAGCCACTAACTGCTGACATCACTTCACGGTTGGAAAATCTTTGACCACCAAACCATTTTTTCAAGTTTGCGAACAGAAAATAATCTGAGGGGGCTAAATCTGGCGAATAGGGTGCAATAGGTAGCAATTCAAACCTTAATTCATGAATTTTGGCCATTGCAATAACGGATTTGTGGGCTGGTGCATTGTCTTGATGAAATAACACTTTCTTCTTGCCCAAATGCGGCTGCTTTTGCTTGATTTCTTCGCTCAAACGTTGTAATAGTTTGCAAAATACTCGTCGTTGATAGTTTTTCCTTTTTCAAGATAGTCAATCTAAATTATCCCACGTGCATCCCAAAAAACCAACACCATGACCTTGCCTGCAGATGAAACATTCTTTGCCTTCTTTGGAGCCAGTTTTAGCTCCCTTTTGAATCCATTGTTTTGATTGTTCTTTTGTCTCAGATGTAAAGTGATGGACCAATGTTTCATCCATGGTCATGAAACGGCACAAATATTCTGCTTTGTTGCTGTGAAACTATGCTAAACACTCTATGGAAACATTTTCACGATACTGGTTTTGCTCAAGTGTGAGCAAACACGGCATCCATCTTGCACACAGCTTTCTCATGTACAAATTTTCAGTAAATATGCAATGTACCACACTTTTTGAAATGCCTATTATGTCTGCTAGCTCGCGCACACTCAGTTGATGATTATCCAGCAACACTTTGTGGCTTGTCCCTGTTTCTCGAGTCGTCACCTTATTTGATCGACCAATGCAATGCTCTTCTTGACAGCTCATACCACCTCTTTTAAACTGTGCCACCCAATATTTTACTGTTGTAAACAAAAGAGCAGGCTCATCCAGAGTATAATCCAGTTCAGCTTTTACATTGGTTGGGCTGAGGCCTTTAAAAAAAAAAGTATTGTATCACATAACAATGACCGATTTTCTCCATTTTCAAGAATTCACTGAAAACATTCACTATTTATGGCTGCCAAACAAATACTAAACAACTTTGCATCTTCAAACTTGAATCATATGCTTAATAGAGTGCATACTTTCTAATACAGTGATATTTTTGAACAACTACCACCATCTCTAGGTCAGGCTGGGCACTTATGGGACCACCCTCGTGTGATGGCCTGATGGCATGTATATCTGAAAAATGGCCAATTTCACCAGTTCTGCTTTTAATTCTACTAATAATATTGCAGTAGTATCTTGCTCTATGTTTACTGTGCTTCATCCTATCTTTTTGTTCAGTATTATAGCTACCCATTGCGGACTCTCTTTCACTTTGCTGTGTGTCACTCCAGTAATCCCTGCCACCTTTCCATCTCACCTCACCAAGGCCTAAAATACTTTTATTTCCTCTCTCCATCTCTTGCTTTGTATTTTATAATTCCTGCCCCTATATATGTCCTAATATTCCATTAGATGAAGACTGCAGAAGCCTTGTATCCCCTGCTGCCTTTCCCATTGCCTTCCTCAATAGGTTTTTTAATGTGACACCATCACTCAATGGCAACCCCTCTGAGTCCAATGCCTTTGCAGCCACCTCACTGAGGAACAGATGCTGTTTGGACTACCTTTTGTCTGGCTACTACCTTTTGACCTATCTGGTATGGGTAATGTTACCAGGGGCAAATATCATTGCTCCCACTTGCACAGCTCTAATAGTCATCCGAGTGTGCAAGCCATTCCACCACATCAAGGTTGTAGTCTATGGTTAGGGCTTTTGAATATGCAGAAATATGATTTTGTAACAATGCACTTAGATTTATGCACTGAGATATTTCAGTAAGGACTAGCAAATGCACCACTGAAAATATAGAAATAGACTCTGCAATCATAGTATATGGATAATTTTTATTAATAGTAATGCTTCAGCTAATGTAGGTGGTTGACCTTAAGTGTGATTGTTAAGGGATGAGAACCATTATGAACAAAAACATAGGTTAGGAGATATTTAAGAAATAGGGAGGCGAACATAACCCTTAAAATTATAGGCAATAGACTAGAGAGGTGGGAGAAATTATCTACCTAGATTTTGGACCAGGTTAATGCACTTGGGACAAAATATGAAGAATTGCAATAGGCAAACAATATTTCACAAGGAAGAAGGTATTGATGACAGGGACATTGAGAAAGGATGCCAAGGAATGATCAGTGAATACTTTGATATGGAGCATATTTTTACATGGCATAGAAACTTTATCATTCAGGAGATTTAGACTTTAGGCTTTTGAGATATGGATTGAGAGAAGAATTGGAAAGGTAAAATATCAATAAAGGAAAAGCAAATGAAATTCTAGCCTTAGTTGGGGAGGTTAGAGGGTTGTCAGGAGAAATTCAAAGGAGGTCGGAAAAGTGCACTACACTATACACTGCAATATTATTTCATTAAAATTTGTGATGAGATCTTTCAGTTCTGTGGAAAATTTTGCATAACCATTTCCTGTTTCATGAATCTGCAAGCCGAGCTTTGTGTATTTGCTGGAATTATTATTTCATTTTGTTATTATGGGCGAGAGTGTGTGTGGGTGGTGTTAATTGCAATCTCAGACACTCATCCATCTTGAGAATTTAACGAGGAAGTACTCACATTACAGTGATCCACCAAAAGTGCATAGAATAAGCAAATAAATGGGATGGAAACAAAAAACTCTGGGACAAATATCCCATCCCACTTTTAGTGCAAAGCAGCTCCATGAATGTCATTCACAAACACATATTTATGGGGTTTATGTGGAATTATTCCAAAGCCAGTGACCACAAAATTTTTCTATTATGAAGGAATGTAAGGGGAAAAAGGCCCAAATGCCATCTCATCAAAAAATGTGAATTTCTGTTTAATAATCTCAGTTTTATGAATCATGTATAGTGTCATGGTTAAAGGGAGAGGTATTCCTGCTGCTTTGAATGCAGAGCATTTTGATTCACTATTTGATATTGAAGACTCTGATAAGAGTGGGAAACATGAGGCATTTTCCTACCCCTGTATTTAAAGGGGTAGGAAAATACCTAATACCTGCAACTTCTTGCCAAACGAAATTCTGAAAAGATTCACTGATAATTTATAAGCTTCATAAATATTTTGAAGAAAAAAAAGAGTTAATTCCATAGGATACACACTTCAATCACTTTTAGTTAACCATCAGTGAAGATGGGTTGCATTCCTTGGAGTTACCATAAACCTCCATCCATATGCATAATATATTTACTAGGATCTGAAGAAGTCACAGTGAATGAATGAATGATAAGGCGTTTATGTAGATTTATGTTGTATGATGGGTTATCTTTATGGAATGTTTGGAATTAAGCATGGCTCCATAGAATTTTGGAGCTTTTTCTTTCTGGTAATTTAAATAATTATTAGTGAAACATATTCAAGCTCCTCTTCTTTCAGCATCCCTATTGTATTTCTATTAAATGATGATGAACTCATTTATTCAGTTCATAAATTAATAAATGCTACATAATAAACCTCGAAATATAGAGCATATCACGAACAGAAGTAATCTAACCGGTTTCCATTAGAGGTTTAATTGATATTAATGAAAATAAAATATTTTATAATAAAGAAATAAAATTTTGGATTAACGAAAATGAAATATTTATTGAGGTTTGAAAATTTGGAGGAGTTTCCCAGGTAATAAATGCAACTTTTAAATCATTTCCATCAATTTTCATATTTCAGTTTCTTCCCATCGCATATATCCACATGTAAACTATGGAGTCACTGCCTCATCCTTGATGTGTTGGCAACTCTCATTTTTTTTCAACCATAGCTACAATGAAACCTAAAGCAGTTTGCATTTTCAAAAAGATTCAGGATTTATTCTCTTTATAAAGTTCTCTTGTAATATTGTTTAATCTTCAAAGGATTTGTTTCCTTTAGGCCTACTTGGATGCCAGATGTGACAGCCATTTGTACTCAGATACAGCCGAATTTCTAAAGTGTTGATTTTTTATACCTTTATTGTGTTCCTTGGTGCTTTGGGGTGTCACTTCTGGATTATCAAATAAATGATTTCTCACGTAAACACTATGTAACCAAAGTAGCAGATACTTGGTAGTGGATCCTACCTATTCTGGTGGATAGTATTTGGTGTTTAAATAACTCTCCAACTAACTTATCCTCTGAGTACCATCACTGGACCAACCAACTAACTCAGTTCTAATCAGTACTTGTACATGCTCCTCGTACAGTCACCTATGACAGAGAGGTCAAAGGATTGGAGGCCTTTGAAGACGTAGTTCATCTCATGAAATCCTTGCAAAGTGAAAACAAATGCAGCAGCTCAGAAGATGCAGTAAAGGGACAAATTAGTTCGAGTAGGAATTTGGAATATTAGGACAACATTGAGAATAGAAAAATTAGAAAATCTAAAGCAAGATATAGAAAGAGGAAATATAAACGTTTTAGGGCTGTGTGAGCTGAGATGTGAAGATAGCGGGGATAACTGGAGTGATAGTTGTAGAGTAATAAATAGCGGAGGGGACGAGAGCCAGTGAGGGGTTGCCATGATATTAAATAAAAATGTAGGAAGAAGTGAAGTAAACATAGAACAAGCAACGGATAGAATATTATTAGTAGAGATAAAAGTAGAACTGATGAACTTGGTCATTGTTCAGGTATACATACCACCAAGCAAGAAGGGAGGAAGAAGTCAATAAGATATAGTTAGAGGACACAATTGTGGATGTTCCTCAAGGGAAACATCTGATAGTAATGGAGGGTTGGAATACAACGGTAGACGAAGGAAGAGATAATGATGATGGGGTGACTACAGCCGAGGCACATGGAATAACCATGGATAGAAAGCATTCAAGTCTTAAGAAAGTCGGCAAAGGAAGGGTGAAATATGTGCACTATACAAGATGGATAAAATACCTTTGGGAAGCAAGAAGGGAAAATCTGTGCAAACAGAGATAAGTTGGGTAAAATACAGTTGACATAAAGAAAATCCAAAAGAAATGGAAGGAATATATAGAAGCACTGTATGGTAAAGTACTTAGGCCAGTTAAGTTAGACATAAAAAGAGAATATGACCTAGATTAATTTAGCTTTGGTACAGGCTTACTGTATTGTAAGATAAAAAGGGCATAATGGGAATTGAAATCAAATAAGGCTGTGGTGGATGACAACATTTCTTCGAAACAATACAACAGTGGGAAGCAAAAACAAGATGAATGGCTTATTCCATCATTCCAAGGGATTATTCGATGATGAAGCCAATGAAAACTATTATCTAAATTAATTAGTTCATCTACAATTGGTTTGAAAAATGTTTGCGTGCAGGGTTCTCATCCACCCAACCATTAACCAACAGCAAGTGTATCAAGTTCTATAAGCAATTTTGGTGGCAGCTCATTGAGCATCATCAAAATTGCTCAAAGGCTACCATAACTTCTTCTTACCATCCTTGTTGAAGGTTAGGTGAAATCTTGTGGCTGTAAATTTGCATTATCTTTTCATTTTTTTTAAGTATTACCATCTTTTACATCTATAAAATTGCCTTCAGGATCAGTTGTATTGGCACTCACTAATAAGTAATCAAGTGGGGTAATAAACAAGCCAGGGAGGGCAGAGAAGTAAAACTTTCCCATAGCGATAAATCGGACTTATACTGTGGAATGCTTTTCTCTCTCCCAAATCTATTTTAAGGTAAAGGAATCTACAACAAAAACTGCACATAAGTTAAGAATAAGTCAAGAATCTTAGGGAGAGGTCTAGTGTAAAATGACCTTTTTTTGCTGCTTTCCATGTCCTTCTTGTTAATCTCTAAATATTTGGTCTACATTTGACCTTATGTGCTAATGAAAAGGCAATGATGTAAAACTTAATATCAGGATATAAATGTATATTTGTTTGCTTGTTCAGATTGAAGAGGCATTATTATTTATGAGCCAATTTTATTATCATTCTATGATCATTAAAATGAATTTAATTTTTTTATTGCCGAGGCCTCACTGTCCCTAAGAGATGACATATCTTGCAAATTGGCACCAGGCATGTCATCTCTCCGTGGGTCCAGATCTTCCCAGTCCAGGCCCTCACCAAGCTCGGGTGTTAAGGAGTGTTGACCACTTCCTGAAACCCAACCTACCGAAAGCTCAAATATCCATGTAGTCTAGTGAAGGGTAACCAAAAATATATCCTTATGTTTAAATTACACTGAGAAACCAAGCTGGTGTCTCTGTTTACTGTCTTCTTCTCAATAGTATATCAAGCCCAATGCAATTTCTTAAAAGGTATGAGATGAAATGCTTCCAATACTCGAATTTTAAATTACCCAGATCTGATTAATATTTTCATTGTGAGTAAAACCTGGATTTATACAACTACATCCACGTAGTATTTTAATGTAGTACAATGAAAACAATGATAAATTTTGTGGTAGGCCATTGAACTATTTGGACCGTGCATAAATATTACCTCCAGATATTCTACCGAGGAAAATCAATCGAATATGAAAGATGTCCATTGGTCATGAAGTATTAATTATGAAGCAGTAACTCTTAAGTTTTATTCATTTGAAAAAGACCACTACATTACTCTAGTATTTGCTAAGTAGTTAGTGGCCCACCAGTGCATAACAGTCTACCATGATGTCTAAATCGAAGTATAGAAAGTCAATTATGCCATAGTAATCCTAATTAATACATTTATACGATTAAAATTTGCTCCCGTATGTGATATATTTTTCACTCTATTAATGTTATTTCATCACTCAATTAGCACTCTATGCCTCTCCTGTCTTTATCAAATCAACGGATAATTTGAATTCCTCTCTTGAGCACCAAAATACCTCGGAGGCTTACAATTAATGGGCTTGTACCATGATGAGAAACCATTACCTTAAAAATAATACCTGATCTTAGAAATTCCACTTGCATTTGTTTTTCAGGATTGTCTCACACCATTCCATAAAATTAATTTAACTGGGACCAGTGGTTTAGATTTATACTGTGATTACTTAGTTATCTTGCAAAGCGCTGAAAATGAATTCTTAAAATATGGAGCATGGTGTTTAAGGAAATTAAGGAATAAATGTTTACTTAATTACCGGGGTAAAGGTCAAATACAGGATGCCTTTTGCATGGAAAGAAATCCAACGCCCTATTGATGATATAAAAGAGATAGCCAAGCGTAAAATTTAATATTTTCGATTTTTACAACACTAGAAAGGATAAATCGATGTAAACGCTATTTCACCATTGGTAATTTCTTGGGGAAAGGATAAATTACGTGTAAACATGAATTTAACCGTGAATTGATTTGACATCAGAGATCATGATACTGCAGAACAAGGGTTCCTATTGTTGTTTTAATTCGTTAAATTTCGTTTGCGTTATGATTTTAGTCTTCTGATTCAGAGGTCGAGGTTGAGGCGTCGTCATCTTCCTGATCAGAGTTGCGGTGTCTTTTATTTGCGACAGCATCATCGGACTTGATGTTTCCCTGCAATTTGGCACGTAGTTAATTTTGTAAATTCACGTAATCCTCCACATTAAATAAAATTTGGATCTAAAACCTTACTGGGCTGCCTCTGCGGGTTCTAGAACCGCTCCTTTCAGCTGCCCGTGATCTCCCGGGAACTCGTGATGCCTGCTCGATGTAGCATAGTTTTTCATCAGCAGACAATTTTCGCCACGCTTTCCCAGCTTTAATCATAATTTCCTTATACGGTAATGGGCTCCGCAAGCTCTGTACAAGGATGAAAATAGTATCAGTTGCATTATCAAATCTCATATCACGGATGTTTAAAGTGAGCCGAAAGAATATTTAAAGAAACTGGTCAATTTTTCAAGCCCCTCCTAATTAAAGGTACTACGTTCGACGCAAATGAAACTTTTAGAAATGTTTACACAGATATGTCCACAACAATTATAAGTGATATGTGGATACTTAATCCGTCTACCAGCTCAAACGCATGCAAATAAAAATTTGCATGAAAGAGCACTTGATAGTGATCATGGTGATGAAGTAGATAGAAATGGCCCATTATTCTCACCTTCTTGTACTCTTGAATAAAGTTAAGAAACGGATTTCTGTAAACTTTTCCTCTTGCTCGCGATCTTGATCTTGACCTCGCCCGAGACTGAAAGATTTTCAAGAAAATTATTACCGGCTTGTAATGACAGCACTATGATGCCTAAGATTCGGCACACGATATAAATACGAGGCAACAAAACAATCATCAGAATCCGGTATATTAAAAAAGTACTTACTCCCTCATTTTCATTAGCCATTATGCCAATTATTGTTGTTTAACTTCAAAAAAAAATCCTGCACTAAATTTGGTTAGGTATGGCGTAAATGAGAATTGTAAATAAACTCAGAAACTATGGAAGCAATTGTTATATATATTTTGTTATTTACTTATATGCATGGTATTAATAATACAATGAGCGTCTAATTATTTAATTGAGTAATTCACGTCTAATAGTGTCTTGGTCGTACCATACTTATAGGGAAGAATTTTAGAATGAATATGGATTAAAGAATTATAAATATAATTTTTCGTTTCCGATAATGGCCACTGAATTTTTTATTTTGATTTGGAATTTTTTGAACGCCCCGTCATGGATTTTTCTTCTAAAAATATAATATTTCTTATTTAGATGCTACCTTTGGGCTTAATTATTCTTCACGGTAGCAAAACGTTTAGGAAAATATCACTCAAGCATTTTGAAAGTTTCTCTAATATTCCATAAATCGAAGCTGATGACAAACACAACTTGTTTTTTTAATAGTGCGTAGGTCAAAGACCGAAGAAAGATTTATCCAACCGACGAAAGTGTTTTGCCCCACAAATGGCTGATTTCAACTTCTATTTTCTTCTCAAAGGTGCATGAATGTATCGGATGAAGTCTAAAAACTCTCGTTACCCTATCGGGTAATGGCACTGAAAAATGCCAACCTGTTTGGTGCTTATTTTGATTAAGATGCATCTACAATACCTTTCCTTTCCAAGCAGATCAAAAAGAGCAGTTCCTTAACGCGGTGCATAGTGCTAGCAGGCCCTACGTTTGATAACGCAAAAATCTATAGTAGTTGAAGAGTGGATGTAAAATTATGAAATTAATGCATAGCATCTACCAAAAGCTATTGTAATATTCAACGTTACAACGCCGTGATCGTGATGGGGTAAAGGGTAAAAAAGGGAAATTTGGAAAGGGACCTTTCTCATCCCTTTCCTCTTTTACCCTTCACCCCATCCTTTGACTTGTGGCGTTAGCCAACAAATCTCATTTGTGCTTTGTTTTGAAAGGTAAACTGCTTACAGCTATTGGAGTTTTTCATTTATTCAAGAGAATACATGACGTTTGTTCATTACAATATCATGAACCCTTGTTTTTGCATCATTCCCAACTGGCGAATATTGTCACATTCTCACACGGGAATGTGATCTAGTGCTCCATCTGCTACCCTGGGCGCTAATTTCAACTTGAATGGGATGCACCTAATGATATAACTAGGGAAGTGAGCATATTAAACACGAATACTGCGATGATTTATTATGCTGTTGGAGCGCATTAGCATACCTCAGGAATGTTTCATGCTTTTGAGATGTGAATAGAAATAAATTTCTCTCCATGTAATATAATTAAAGGTAAAAATACATATCCGATGAGAATTGGATTCCTACTCAGTTTTGAAGGTTCTCCGTCTATCTACCGTCACATTTTTATCAAACCTACGATTCTCCAGACCCCTATAGGCACGCTTTCGACTTCAACACCCGTGTCCTTCATTCAACGCTTCTCCTGAAAACGGTTTTGTCATCAACTTCAAATAAATGGCCTTATTCCTTTTGTACGTTTCCTTACTCTTGCCGTGAAAAAATCTCTGTGGTATAGTTTCTCTCTCGATTTAATCTCGCTTTGCATCTCGTTAATGACTGCATCGTCATTTCATTACAGTCCACAATCATATTGACCGGGATGGCCTTGATCCCGGTCAAGGCGAATAATTTTTACATTTTAATATTGTTGAATTTTAACTGGCAGGGATGTTGTAAAAAGAAACCAGGAGAAAGGGAGATTAGATATACGATGTTTCCCGGAAACTATCCAGCCATGCAATATTTTGAGAAAAATAGCCTCCGTAGGGCAATGAGGCCTTAGTCTCCGGAGAAGTGCACCCCTTGCGACCTCATACCCTTATCCCGGCGTCTCTTCGAGTTTTTAAAACAATCGTTAAAGTCCTCTTCCGGAATGGTCATCAGCTGCCTCGTCGCTTTCTCCTTCATCTCGTCAGCCGCCTGCTGAGAAGGCTGGGTTTTTGTTTTAGGGTCATAGCCGTGGTCCTATTACTCATCTACAAAAACGACATTTTCTAGAAAATCTGGGTCATCGTTTGCGGCTTGGAGCAAATCCCCTACAACTGTATCACGATATTCTTGACATTGACACCGTTGCTGTTGAACGTATATGCAGAGGAAATGATCAAAGAGGCATGGGAAGAGCTGGAGGTAGGAATGAAAGTCGGTGGGGAATTCGTAAAATCAGTTCGGTTCGTTGATGACCAAGCTCTAGTTTGTCAGTCAGCTTAGTGGTTGGAAGAATTGCTGAGTGGATTGGGAATTCATTGCGATAGATATGGAATGTGAATCAATATTAATAAAACAAAGGTTATGCGATTTTCCAGGAAGACAAAGGCTAAGCTTAATATTAAAATCGAAGGGCTAAAACTAGAGCTGTTGGAACAGTTTACGTATCTCGGAAGTGTTTTGGACCAAAATGGTCCAAGTAGCAGGGATGTAAGGAGAAGACTTGCTCTTGAGGAAGAGGCTTTCACCAAGGAGGAGAGAGTTGATGATTGTTGGGAGAAATCATAAGGAAGCAGGAAAAATGGACGAAGGGCGAATTGATCGGTAGTGGGATGTTGAAGAATGCATTAGAGGGGAAACTGTTAAGCAAACAAAGAAGGGGCAGGAATAGGATGGGGATGTTGGACGGGATGAAGGGAGGAAGAAAGTACACAGAGATGAAGAGGGACTGGTTGTAGAGTATGATATTACGTTGTGTTTTGTGTGGAGAACAAAATATTTATTTGGTAGTTACGTCCATCCAAAACCTACCTTAACCGGTAGATTACCTAATAATAATACAAACAATAGATACAAATAAAAAAGTAATGCCAACAATACAAACCTGTTTTCGGATCAACTTTTTCACAGGCTGATGACTAATGGACGCATTGCCTCTTGAGACATTCAAGACAGCATGTGCCACTTTTAAAAAGGGGAACCGAGCGAACCAATCCTTCGAGAAAGCTCACAATTCCACGGCCTCTCTGATGACTAGCTCCCTGACACATTGTTTCTGCCTCAGGTCTCACCGCGTCTAAGGACGCTAATGGTTACTCGTATTTTAAATTATTTCTTCGCTTGCAAAAGCTAAGTGCTGCAACCGACGTTCCATATGGAAATGGTATCGCGTGTCCCGAGTGCGTCCTTTAATATATCGCGACAGCTTCAGATTTTGTTTTCACCGCGGGCAAATACAGAGCTCGAATCGTAGTTGTAGCGCCCAACTCTCCAACGTAGTAACAACAGCAGTGTTCTTCGATGCAACCGCAAACCCCATCCTGATCGCTTAGTAGTTTTGGGGTGAGACGGCTAAGATCATTTGCGCCATTTGGGATATGTGGGTAATTTGTTGGGAGTAGGATTTCAAGGGAATGGGGTAAGGGTGGAGGCAAACCACTATAATTATGAAAGACGCCAATGAGAAAGACATCACAAAATTTAACGTCCCATGCGAACGACAACGCACTCCACTTCAAGTGCTGGTAGGCTTCGGAATATTATTAAAAAATCGTTCCACCAACAGGATTCAAACCTGGGCCTTCGGGGTGGGAAGATGGACACAATAACCCAATATCCACTACAAAATAACAGCTTTTCTTTTTCTTTCATAGTCTGTACCAATTTGATATAATTTTCCAAGCAATCTAACCTAACCCCTATGGTTAAATTCAGATTGAGTATGTAGGAAAAAATTTAATTTTATATTCATGAGTTTAATATCAATCGTAAGTGTTTCTTAGTTTATTTTTCTTCTATCTATCTGACAGATTTTTTTTACATTCGATGACCTGTAAATCGCTTTAATAATTCCAGTCGTCTTACGATGAAGCGGCGTCACTATTCCAATCTTTTGACCGGTGGGCTGGTTTTTTCTTAGAATTTTGTGTATTTTTCTTTTTGTCCTGTAATAGCGAATTTATCTTGTCACGTATCTCCGATTCAATGAAACTGTAGCCATATATGGGCAATTAATGTGAACTTACATTCGAACATTTCGATTTTTTCTTAGTGCTTTTCTTGGAAGGTGAATAACGAGATATCATTGCCGCCTCTTCAACGTAGCGTTGTTTCTCTTCTTCGGGCATTTTCCTCCACATTTTCCCAGCTCTAATCAACACTTCTCGGTAGCTCAAAGATTTTGGCGAGATCTACGAGGAGATTACAATGTGGACCCGTCCGACACGTGGAAACATAATCGACACAGATTTGACATTAGAAAAAAACACGATTAAAATACATCGTTAAGTGTTATTTATTTTTGGCGTTTTTGCATAAATAATGTATATCAAAATCGAACTCGTCCTGCAAAATACCAAAAATATTATACAGCAGATGTTGGGACAATTTTATCATATAAAAGTGATATCTTTCTTCTATATGTTTCAATTTTAGCATGATATAACAGCGATATACAACGCTCGACAATATAAATGAACATGTACAATTAGTGAAATTAACCCTAAATTAAGGTAACACAAAACATCGCAGGTTGTTCTAACTTTTTCTCTGTAGATTTTGAATCCTTGTTTGTTTTGGGGGTTTCTCCCACACACTCCCGGGGCTTTTAAATTGTAAATGCCACCTTGGTGGTGTCTAACATCAAATCTAAGCCAGAATATTTTTCCGGAAAATACGTTTTCTCTCGCGATTATCAGGATATACTTATGTTATCAATGGCGTAGGTATGCTTCATTCATGCCGCCTACCTCTCTGTAGTCCCGGGCGAAGTTGAGAAATGGATTTCGGTGACGTTTTTCTCGATATGATGGCCTACATCTTGGCATTGAACTTTGCTTACCCTAAAAGGCAAGGGTTACCTACCGTTAATCATGTCGAGGAGTTCAAAAACTACAATGATATTCGTGAAGACAAATATAATATGTTCACTATTTCTCTTCAATGGAATCTATAAAAGCTCACCTTGCTTAATTTTGAACCCATGAAAACAGTTTATGATTAAAAGATAGTATTTACGGTTCAGCTTATACGCTTGATTTATGGATGCACTCAGTCAACAAATTTGTATTCTGTGCCATCGATTGTTGATCACTGTTGTTTATTTTTCAGATAGAACGGCGTGATGGAATTGATACGTAAATGCAATCGGAACAAGTCCATTTTCTGAAAATATTCTCTTCGTACTATTATTCACGATACTAAGTTACGAACCAATGAAGTCACCATTACCTTGAAACTTGAATAACGGCTTGTGTAACCAAACCTAACTTTCGAAAACGTTATGAACTATATATCACTAGATCCCTACAACGGCTCTTCCCTCGAAGAGTTTAATTTATTTTTATCGATTGGTCATTTATTAGGAATGAAAATATTATGAAAAGGGTGCCCATGTGCTCATCGAAAAAACTCTAACGGTGCTACTGAGGCTTTCTTTACTAAGGGTAAGCTACTGACTACGCCATCATCTTCCCCACAAAATTTCTGCCTCAGTTTATTTGACTATACACAACTCCACCTTACAAAAACCGAACTCTTTAGTTATGTACACATATTATGTCAGTAACAATATTATAAGATTACATCAGCAACAATATAAGAATATTAATCTCAGCAAATTCACATCTTGATAGTCAACGATATGAATGCGATGACAATGACAGAGAAAGAGTTTGGTACAACGTAAAGGACTTCAACGACAGATGCCTATTCGAGTGATCATTTTGCGTACCCCCAGATTCCAATATATGTAGATGTGTTACTTAAGCTCGATGAACAAGTGTCCACATATCCACACCCGGCTGCAAACATAGCAACAGTATATTTATAATCGCTGGTGATATTAGCCTACCGTCAATTAATTGTGACTCGTACTGCCGAGGAACATTTCAAGAGAAACGAGATTCAAGAATGTCCTATGTATTCGCTAAGCACCTTTTAGAACAAGTAGTTAAATCAGCAAAGGGGATGTGAGTATATGTGATATCTCTGCGACGTCTGTACCCGAGATAACGACATAATTTGAAATGATGGACGGCGTCAGCGATCCTTAAGCTATTCTTGTAGAGATAATAATTTTATTTGCGAAAGTAAAGAAGGAAATGCGTAAATTATACTTTTTCAGCAACGCAAAATTTAACGGACGAATGCAAGATAGAAACCCAGACTGCCGATGCGGTAACTCCCGCAGTTTCTTGGAATTATGTATTACAATTTGACTTTTTTGTCAATAGGCCCTATTAAAGACCCCCCCTACCATCGGCTTCAACCTTCCCGTGGTGGAAGAGCTAGTGCGTTCCGATGACCCCTAGAGCTGTGCCGGCAGGAGCAATTATCATAGCTCCTGCCAGCTCAGTTGCTAAGACGTCTGGCCGCAGTTGTGCTGCCAGTGATGCAGGTTGAGTGATGGTGTCACATTAAGATCTATTGAGGTAGGCAGCGGGAAACCACCTTAATTATTAATCTCATGGTTTTCATGACAGACAGTACGGAGAAAATGAGTCCCGGTAACTACAGGACTCGGCCGTGTGTGCCAGCGACTGCCGTGTGAGTTGATGACTGCCGAAACCCTTGGAAATCAAAACTGATACCAGCAGCGCGGAAGAAGAATGAATCAGTTATAATAGGAACTTGGAACGTTATGAAAATGTTAAGGACTGGAAAATTAGAGAATAAAGGGAGAGATGGAAAAAGGAAATATATGTTGATGTTTCAGGCTTATGCAAGGTGAGATTGACGGATAGCGGGGATTACTGGAGTGATAGTTATAAAGTAATTAACAGCGGAGGGGCGCCTTCCACCTATTATACACCTGCAGATGTGCTACTTACTTACTGTGCTCTGTAAAAAATATTCCAGCTGTTTAAAAAACTTGAAAATCGTACGAGAAAGCGAAAAGGGAGGCTCAGGAAACTTCTCAACAAAAAGTAAAATTGCAGCGAGAGGTCACCGACGAACAACGCCAAGAGTTGTCTGCTCGCGATAACCTGGTCAACACTCGCTAGTCTTTTTACGCCTTAAGGTCGTCCAGTCCATTTGGGATAGTGCGAAAGGTGATTTTTACTCCGGGAGGGAAATGCTGAAATGGGACAGAGAGGGAAAGGGAGAGTCGTGGAGAGGAAAGGCCAGTATTCACTCTCACACCCGAGTAGGCGAGCTTATTCCCATCTGTTTGATTACACCCTAAATTGAACCCTTTTAAAATCATTTAAGGTTACCCATGTCTTCGGCTCTCTTTCTCCCCATCCCCTTATCTGTAAGGGTCGGTGATACATTTGTAGTAGTAGTATTTAGGGGAGGCGACCGACAGCTGGGGTCATTTCCGCCATAGGGGATGGACAGGAAAGGAGGAAGGGTGGAGAGAAACCCGGCGTCGGGATTAGCCTACTCTTAACGATAGGCGCCAAGGGGTCCGCAGCTTAACTTTCCATCCGACGGACGACGTACTCACTCAGTGTCCTCGAGATACCACTGAAAATATTCAACACCGCCAGAATTTGAACCTGGGCTCTCTGGGTGGGAAGCCAGTACGATAGCCACCGCACCAATCCCGATCCCCGATACATTAATCTCCCTCTTCCTCTCCCTTACATGTTAAGTTTGATTGAAGCGCTTTTCACTGCTGTCATCTACAGCTTTTCAGCAGATTTCAATCAATTTTTTTCTGAAATTTAATTTTACTTTTAGTTTTATTTAGTACCCTGCGAGCCATCACTAGGGTTTGTGGGGGTGGGTGAGTGCAGACCAGACTACCCTTGACCCAAAACACCTTTCCCTCCTACAGCAGTCCGGCAAACATTTTATTCTGATCCCTTATCTTGGGTGGGAAAAATCACATCTATCATCTATTTCTTCTGCACCTAATCTCTCCAATTTAATTAGCATGATCTCTCCTACCGTGAAACGATGGGGCTAGTAACACAAGTACGCCACCTAGAATGATATTTTTTAATTAAATGAAACCAAGGTTTCTAAACTCTTTTGGAAGGTTTACAAGTTCTTGGACAATTATGAGTGATATTTTCGTCCGTGAACATTGGACCAACGCCTTTCTTTGGTGATTAAAGCTCAAAAAGATTTTCTTCATTAAAATTATTGAAACAATGCAGTTATAAATCTATGGTAAGATTTTAGGCCCAGACCGAGAGTCGCCTTCGACTCATTTGCCGTGATCACTTGTACTTCCTACTGAGAGTGGAAAAAAGCCTCATTCGAATTCGAAACTCCCTTTATTTGAGCGACCAAAACAAAGAGAACCTTTGCCTTCTTCGCCTAGACTACCCTTCGAAAAGGAGATAGAAATCCTTCCTACATTCTCACCTGTGTCTGTAAAGGCTCGCTTCGTAAGAAATACTCTCGGCACGGACCACCCCACCCTTGTCCACAGTAAGGGGACTTAATTAAATGGCCCACACCACTCCCCCATAAGCCTTGGGTCAAATTTAAGTACAGCAGCCCCAAATCATTCCGTTTGGAAGGGCAGCCTACTAACTTGGGACTCGGCTTGAACCGCGTTTGCCATGGTCGAATGCACCCGCGCTCATTGAAATCACTCCCACCCCTCCACTTATTTCCCCTCCCTTTTGCGAAGCCATCGGATAGGTCAACGTGGAAGAACCTCCACCTCAACAAACTCATCCCCCCCTCTCCTCCTTCAGTCATTTCACCATTCCAACGCAATCATCGGCCAGGTTATCTAGAGTAGACGAGTTTTTCCCCTCTTTTATTCTTGCCCCCCCCCTCCCTCACATCCCTCTCCTGTCCCAGACGGGCGTCATAGTCTCCCATTACACTTGCTCGCTCTGCGCCACTTCCCGCGCCCGCATCTACCAGCTGTACATTCCCCTGCGTTCCTCCATACATTGCATACATTGCTTTCTTGTGTTCCTGGCAGCCTTGCTTCTCTCGAGCGGGGCGTGAGTGGAGCTCTCTGGAGGCATTCTGTCCGTGGCTGCGGAGGGAGGGAAGATTGGGCCGCTCCGGTGGGTCGATGGAATTACTAGACGCTGCTCCGTGCGTATTCCAGGTGGGCTTGAATGAGTTTCGACCACTCTCGCTGTCGATTTATATCTTAGTAATTGATCCGAAGGGATTGTTTGAAAGGTGACGATGATTGTACAGATCGCGTACAGATCTAGAATCCAGTGAATGGGAACAATCATATCTCTGTCCTGTAATATAGTTTTTCTCGATTAATGAATGCCACATAATATTCCTATTTTAATTTCAGATTTCTCCAAAAATATCGACTAGGATTTCATTCCGGGGACCACTTAAGGCGATGTAAAATTTCTGTTTTCTAGACCACCACGTTGCATCATTCTATTAGGAATATTAATGTAATACGTATATCAAATGTTTGGAGCAGTTACTCGGTAAGGAAAGATCCAGGCAGATAAGTTGTTCAGTCTTATCTCTTACATGTACTTAAGTTAAAATTCGTTCTAAGTGAAGTTAATTACTAATAGTGGAGATATGTCATTTAAAACTGATGGTATGTAATTATGATCTGGTAAAAAAGTGTAACTTATGGCAATCTTTACATAATATCAAGTCTTTATAATGTTTTTGCATTCTTAGTTACTAGCCAAATAACATGACTTCAACGAGGGAGATCAGGTTGGTGCGACAGCTAGTGTATTGGCTTCCCATGCTGAAGGCCTGGGTTCGATTCACAGTGGCGGCATAACTTTTCCAAGATATCCTGATCCCTACTTGGGTGTCATATGCTATAAAGGAGCAGTCCATCCATCAAGTGGAGCATTAAATTGTGTGACCCCTTGGCAGCTTTCTCTTATAGGAGACTAATTTTGAAGATTGTGTCCTCTCCCCACCCCAAATCCCAGATTGATATCCTAGGGTATTTATTCAAGTGCAAATGAGAAGATTATGAACTTCTACCTCCAATATTGTTCATGGAGATGAACCTACTCTGTGATACTTTTTAGCTTTTCTTCAAATGATCAATGAGGCTTCAAATGAAATATATTAGGTATTTCTACCAGGTCCGAGATGCATCATATCAAAGTGTCTATCTGTGCAAGTTATGCCGCTTCTTTTTCACCGCAACTCTGTCAGCCCAAATGTATGTACTGAGTGACTGCTTGCACCATGGTTTGTACCATTCCAAAATCCTTTTATTACTATGTACAAAGTGTTTTCTCATTATTATGCCATATTCGGGTGCATGGGAGCACATGTGAAAAAATGTGTGCCTACTACTACAGGAATACAAATATAGAGCCGCACACAAAATATAACTGGGAGAAGTGCAGTACTTCATTGTACTTGTTTAAGTATTTGGTAGTCATGTTGGGAAAGATTTTGTGGAAATAACTTAAATGAACAAATCATAGACTGTGAGTAAATTAAAATTTAATAAATTTTCATAATGTTGCATTTCATAGAAATTGAAAAGTGTTACTGACAAACAACATAATCAGTGTGTAGTTGTTTCTAAAATTAAAAAGTTTTAATGGTAAAATACTTTCTTATAGGTATTTAACAATTGGGAGAAAAAAAATCTGAACTCTCTAATCATACCCATCATATCAATCTGCAGCCCAAAAATCTTAAATTTTTTACTTAATTTAGTCATCTTTTTATCTTGACCAAATGCATTTAACCATCTTCTATCCGGGTAATAATAGTTCAACCTTGCATATCTATGAATAGGGAGATTCATTAACCAAATTTTCCTGGTTCCATAACTTATTGTTGAATTTTTTCTTAGTTGCCTTGCCCGCAAACTGTTTGTGGTTGAATGATACTTTTTTTAATCAGAAACTCCCCCATGCTGCCCTCCCTCCCATTATTGTACTTTTCTAAGTTTGTACTTCCTATCTAGAAATAAGATCGATGGACCTCAACTCTTACCCCAAGCCTAGAATGGACTCCACTTTGGAAGGAACTGATTTTTGATGTCTGCAACATCTCCTATTCTTCATCAGCCTAACTTTGGCACTATTTGTGTGCTCTCAACTGAAAGAAGCCATGCTCTGATGTGTGCTCAACCACATGAGGTCTGCTGAGGCAGAAGAGGGGACAGGGAAGACAGTAAGATTCACACTGCAAGTAGTGATGTAAGCTATTTTAAATCTTTATATATTTTATCCCTTCTGTGAAAATTTGGAGATATTTGACTTCAAAATATTTGCAGTGCTTCTGCAAGAAGTAGTGAGCCTTAGATGTAGTTAGTGGCATGTCTCAAGCCAAAGATGACTATTTGTTCTTCAACAAAATGAAAGCATTTCAGTTTATTATTTAAATTTTGAGTTCTCTTTTTTGTTTCTCAAATGAATCTTTCAATCGGAGAAACCTTTCCAAATCAATGTCATAATTCCATTTAACTGGTTGGATGCGAGTCAGCTAATGTGCTCTGTGAAATCATTTTTTTTAACCATGGTATAAGTTTAAATTAGAACAAAGGTTTGGTACTGTCTTTTCATTTATTTTAAAAAGCACAACGAACCTTATGTTGATTTAGGGATTGTGGTTAGTGTTTTCTCTCCAATGAGTTCAAGGATGTTTGGGGCACTTGTTCTAAGGAATAGAGGAGCTGGTTAGGATGTGTTATTTATAGAAAAAGGTTAATATAATCAGAGTATGCATTAAATTCAATGGCCTTCGTGATGGACCCATAGTGATAATATGAAGATGGTGTCTCTGGTTTTCCTTAGTTTTGGCTGTTTTAATTTTCACCTCCATGAGTTTTTGGGCATTATCTGTTGAAACTCTTAGCTTATTTGCATGATTTCTATGGCTTCTATGATGAGTGTAAGTTAGAATCAGCTCTCATTGCCCATTATTTGTCTATTCAAATTATGTTTGGCGAAGGCCGCTCCGCACACATTATGCAATCACCAAAAAAGAGATCAATGTCTCTCTTGTGTTATTACAATTGGCAGTTGAGTTCTGTATGAATGGACAATGTAAGACTTGTTGCATTAGCCTTCCACCTTGCAAATGCCTCCTGGGATGTTTTTAATTATAAAATTCTTTGGATTAATTGCAAAATTACTTTCAGACCAGATATATCAAAGCAGTGGAAAACCCAGGACAACTAATTCATAATTTCCCAGTCATTGCCTAACCTTAAACCTTTCTGTTATCTATTTTATTACCTCTGTATCAGCCCCAGCCCCCTCTCCCCACATCCTTCTTTCAAATCTTTGCTTTTTTCTCTGTACTTACCTATTTTTCATTACCTTGTTTTGCTCAGTCATATTGTCCAAGAAGGTCAGTTCACCTGCTGCAGAATCTCACTGAAAGGTAATTCAATGAACAAGATGTTTTGTCTTTCAAGTGATGTTTCCTGGTACTCGCATGTCTGCATTGAAAGCAATGATTAATGATAGCTTACTTCTTTTGAAATTCCACTGTTATTTACAAACTCCAATCTTACTGACACTTTGCAGACTTGCCTGGAGTAAATATTATTTTAGGAGTTGAGAGAACTATTCAATCTTACTTACCCAAAGGGATCATTGAGTTACAAATCAGTTATGCCTATAGACCTTAATGCTCAGGTTCTCATGGACCCATGGATTGTGACCCCAAATAGGGCTTTGAAGGGTTTTATATGGGATTGCCAGCTGAAATACACTAAAAATGATAATGGTTTTAAGCAATTTGGATTTCAATCAGCATTATGGTTTGAATAATATCATATTTTAAAATATTTTTGATAAAATCCATTCAGACAATCCAATTTGCAAATTTTCTTTCACTTCTAAGAGGGAAAAGTTCTTTGTTACTCCCAGCAATACTTGCCTTGGATATATCCTCCAAAAGTGTTCTTAAATGTTGTAGCACTGAAGTGTTTATTTTTTTGAATAGCTTAGGGACTGAGGGACATGGCCCAAGTTATTTTGGTATAAGGGTGAATGGAGAAGGCAGAAGGTAAGGTGGAAGACTTGCCCCAGGACTTTGGAGGGGCCAAATGGGATGCAGTTGGCAGGGCACCTTCTCACTGGCTATTTTTCTCCATTCCTGCAATTTCTCACTTCTAGTGCATTTCCTGTCTTCTCTAAGCCCTTCATCTCTACAATTCATTGAGAGAACATAGTTGATAAGCAGTGGTTTGGTGCTGTTCGGTGTCACATCAATCAGATTACTGCAAGGAATATGATTGATATATTTTCATAATGACTCTTTCATAGAGAAAAGTTTTGACTTTATATTTCTAATATCCTTGTTGGGAATCATGACAATGATTTTTCTGGACCTTGTTTCTGTGAATACTAGTAAGTTTCAACTAGGTAGGCCATTGAATATAAATTTCAATGAAAAAAATTAAGGTTTACCTGCATGGGCAAGAGGGTATTTGTAGTAATTAAAGAAATCATCAGTTACACTTCATCAAGGCCCGCTTTTGAAATTCATTGCTGTTGTAGCTTTTTTCCAGTGATTTCATGGTTATGACTTGTTCTACAGCTGCTTCTGGATCCTGATTGTTGCAGTATAACAGTGGTAAAAGCAAGCAATTGTAGCGGTCTCATGTGGGCAGTATTTGTGGCAATAATGGTGAATTTTTGAAGGAATTGGGTCTCACTAATGATTAAATGAATCTATATATATATAATTATTGTTTGTAACTTGAAGCTCACCGTTGAAAGCGCTCAATTAAATTTCTTTTCATCCTTGTTAAGAACATGCATTTCATGAAAGTTCATAAGTTTTAATTAAAATTACTTCACTGGAATGAACTCATAAACATTCAATAAATACAAAACACTACTTACACAATAACTATGTAAAAAGTGGAAATTTTGAGTAAAAATTCAGGGTCTGACTAAAACTTGAGATAAGCCAAGATTCAGGCATATATGGTGAGATTCCGTGTAGTTCAGAGGCATGAGCTTCAGTCAAAGGATATTACAGATTATTTCATGTGAACCTCCGGTTGCTTCCTGCCAGAACCTCCTCATGTGGTACCTTCAGAAGGGTATAAGTTTCATTGAAATGGTAGATTTTTACTACCTGATGAATGGCAAATATGATGTGTGGCAATGCTAAATTTCATCTGCTAATCTTAGCGCCGTGTCCAACCCAATTGGTCCCAAGTATGAACAAGGAGAGATTCTCAAATATATATTCAAAAATGTTAATAGACAATAATGAATTGAAATGAAGAGGAGTGTACCTATAGGGGGTTGAAAACCATTTCTTTCCATTCAGACTCTATAATTTCTACTTTTAGTGAGAATCCGCCTCATTGATCTGAAATCAAAACAATGCAATTCTACTTGAAGACTGGTTTGATTAGAGATATCTCCTTAAATCAATAAATATTATTTGTACCATGTATAAAATTTGCACAGTAGGATAATAAGATGAGGCTAGTTCCATTCTCCGAGCCAGCCCTGGTTTTCCAGAAAGATCTGGTTCACTGATAAATCCACACATGCAATCAATCAGTCCGTAATGGTATTTGAAGAATTTTGAATTAAATAGTTTTAAAATATGCACATTTATGCTAAATTGTGTTCTTAATCATCATTAAAGTTGTTTACAGAAACTGAGTTGGTGTCGGCTCATAAACTAATTGCTTCCAACATTTGTGACAAGTGTCAAAAATTTCCATGCTAAGATGTCAAAGGAAGAAATCAAATGAGCATATCATTGGGAAACCTGGTAGTCCAGGAGTAGTGCTGGACTGTTGACTGGAGGGCCCACATTTGATTTGACGTCATGCCTCTTAAGACACCCTCAGCTCTACCCAAGCTTTTTTTTTTGTACCAGATCTTCCTGGGAAACTGGTTCCTGGGAACCTGGTTCCTGGGAACTGGCCCAGGGAAAGGCACTGATCTCCCTACCCTGTTGTGTAAATTTAACTCCCCATCTGGCTTAGTATTGAGTGAACTCTTACCATCACTAACAAAACAGACCTAAGGGTTGATTACTGTGATTTTTTGTTGTTTATATCAGTGGTGCTTAGCATACAAGTATTTAATGGTTTTTCATGGCATGGTTTGATTATTCTTTTGTTTTTATAATAAATAGATTTATCCTATATATTCTATTGTTTCAGGCTTCACTTCGTGGAAGTAATTAATATCCATTACTAAAAAAGAAAGAAAGACTCGTACTTTTCCACAGATTTTATTATACGGTACAACGCGTTTCACCGACTTGTGGCATCATCAGGTACCTGTGGAATCTGTGGAAAAGTACGAGTCTTTCTTTCTTTTTTAGTAATGGAGATTTATCCTAATTTGATGTAATCCAATCTTTAGGTAGGTATGCACATTTGTTATGCTAAATTTTGTCCATCGTTATAAAAAGAATTGTTTACAGAAACTTGAGTTAGTGTCAGCTTATAAACTAATTGCTTCCAACATTTGTGATAAATGTCAAAAATTTGCCCTGCTAGGATGGAAAAGGAAGAAATCAAATGAACATATCTTTGGGAGACGTGGTAGTCCAGGAGGGCCTGGGTTCAATTCAAAGTGATGCCTCGAAGGCACTCTCAGCTCCACATGAGCTGTCTTCTTTCGGTACCAGATCTTCCTGGGTAACAATAACTGGCACAGGGAAAGGCACTGATCTCCCTACCCTGTTGTGTGAATTTAACACCCCATTGAGCTTAGTATTGAGTAAGCTCTAACATCACTAATAAAACCTTTGGATTGATTACTGTGTTTTTTTGTGGTTAAAACACAGTGGTGCCCAGCATACAAGTATTTAGTGGATTTTCATGACGTGGCTTGATTATTCTTTTGTTTTTATAATAAATAGATATATCCCCATATGATGTAATCCAATATTTAAGATAAAACATGTAAATAAAGACTTTTCCTATCTATTTGTGGAGAAATGAATTGTTTAAAAAAACTGCTGGAAAAACAGTGAACAAACATGAGTTTATTGCAATCAAGTAATCATAGTGAAAAATTTGTTATAGAGTGCCCCTTTGAAATGTTTCTTTAAAACCCATGAAACCCAAAGAGCCTTAAATCACTCGCTCATATGTAGATGGCTTACTTTCATTTGATCTTTATTTCAAATGTTTCTCCCAATTAACAGCTGCCAGGTATAAAGGTTATTGTTCTCCAATCCTTCCAAAGGCTTCTCTCCTGTTTCTCCCACTTTAGTCTCTCAAGGTCTAAACTGTTAATCTTCAAACTTGGTGATTGAATCTGAATGGAGAGGTGCAATGAAATACGAAGAGCATTGATTACATTTTGAAGTAATTTAGCATTATCTACTCCTACTCCGTCACATTTTTGTTTTGGCAAAAAAGTTCCCCAAAAAATTCCCATTAAATTAACATTCAAATCCTTCCATTGGTATTAAATGTTATCTAGTTTTGTTACTGGCAGGTAAATCTGGTCCAATAAATTACTGTTCCTAAATGGTTTTCATAAACAGTCACCTCATTCATAATCCTTGTTTTCACAGATTTTATGCAAATCAAACCTACTACTTGATTATGATCTTTTTATTTTAAATATCTTGGTATCTTATTTTCATTTCATAGCTACATTTTCCTGTTCTTTAACAAGGCTAATAATAATAACTATATTAATCTACCAGTGAAGGTAGGTTTATGATGAATACCAGCAACCAAACAGTACAGCTGCAACTTCTTCCTCTTTCTTAATTAAACAACCCAACGTCCAACAGATCCTGCTTCAATTTATGCATACCTCCTTATTCCATTCCGTCTAATATATGCATCTACTATTACTACCCCTTCTTCCCCTAACATTCTCCCCTCTTACAATTTCCAGCACCCCATTGCTAACCAAAAAGGTCTGCATCCACCTTTCCTGTAGGATTATTCTCAGTAATCCCCTCTCCCACGATTCAAAGGACCTCCTAGTTGGTGGGCTATTAATATGCAGTTAGGAAATTCATCACAATCTAAATTCCTTATGCCTGAGCAAATAAATATTTAAGAAGAAATATGAATCCCATTGATAGGTAAACATGAATAATTTAAGAATGACTTACTACTCGCAAGTGGCAAATGGATAGTCATTGGCAAAGTCAATTTTCTGGTACAATTGAAAGCATATATAATATATTTTCCTCTTCATGGTGTAAGAGAATAAATTATTCCCTTAACTTTCTGTGTGTACAAAATATTCGGTGAACATTTTCAAATGTACTTAATTTGAATTTAGGTGAAAGCCAAAGAAACTTAATTGGAGATGCAGTCATATTATCCCTGAAATACCAAGGACCCATGCCAAACCCAAGGAGTCTTCCGAAACAGTTTTGTTTGCTGCATTGTTTAAGAAGAAACTAGACTTATTTAATTGACATTGATGTAGTCTATAATTTTGAAATTAATAAAAGTTTTGAGTATATTCTTGCATTAATGATCATTATGTAGAATTAAAATGTTATCTACTAGGACTGCAGTAGTAAAGAGCATGTGAAAGTTGCAACCAGTGCACGGGATAGAATTGCATAGATGAACTACACCATTGAAACTGAGATCAAGTTCTTCAGAAATTTTGAGAAAATGCTATCATTAACTAATATTAGCGTTTTGGATCAAACATAACTCTGGTTTACTTAACAACTGGCCGATTTCATTGAAATAAAAAATTACTGAATACCTGTATGAGCTAGGAGATATTACAATCAATGGGGTTGCTGCCCTATTTTTATTTTGAGCATTATATAATATTCAACTCGCTAATTCTTGAATATTACCCCGCTAATATTTAAATACACTATAAACTTACAACATCTTCTAAAAGAATGTGCAGGAAGTAATCAGAAGGGTGCGTCATATTTTATATTAACCATGCCCCAAGTGCGTACGAATCCCATTAAGCCAGATACATAATTCATTTTGTATGGCCATGTAAAAATTGCATTTCGAAATTACACGTTGGTGTGTCTAGTGGGAAAAGGATGTATTAAGATGTGCTTGTATTTGAGGAGGTGTCAACTAGTGAAGGCCTGCGCCATCTGTTGGCTGGATCTTCAACCAATCCATTAATTAATTTTTTGTTCATTAATTGTCACCAGAGATTTTGACGGTGGGTTCAGGACGCCGCAGGAGATCAGGAAAACATTTAAATATTGAATATTTTTGTGAAAAGGGCTGCCATTTTTTCCGGCGCCCCGCCGCCCGGCTGGAAAAAATGGCAGCCCTTTTCACAAAAATATTCAATATTTAATTGTTTTCCTGATCTCCTGCGGCGTCCTGAGCCTACTGTCAAAATCTCTGGTGACAATTTTGTGCATATTAGCGGATCGAAAATATTTTGCAAAAAAAAATTTTTCGGCTGCAAAAGTGAATTGTAGTAACATGGTCTATAGTTTCGATACTGCAATCCGCCTCTTATCCCCCAGGCTACCGGGTATCTTGGAATTATGTGGTTCCAAACAAGAATATGTTTTGTAAAACTACGGACTTAGCCGATTTTTTCTCAAAATCAACTCGGACTCGGCAAGGCTCTCACCCGACGAACCCAAGGCATCTGCCTGCCTCGACGCCTCTCTCGCCTGGCGAGGGGCTCTGGACTTAGAATATTTTTCGCGGGGTGAACTCAGGACTTGAATATATTTTCTCGAGGAGGCTTAGCACCTCACCCTGGGCAGGGCAGTCCGAGACGGCTCGTGAGCGATTGGCCGTCGATGGAGCCACTCTTTTTTGAAGCGTGAGCCGGTTCTTGGAGAACATTCGATGCCATGTTTTTTCGCATGTAACAGACCAATTAACGCTAATTATTGGACTTCGTTCAGTTCGGTAAATGACGCAATATTTGACCCGGTGCGAGCAAGTGTAGCTCACATGTTTATTGCAATCACGACTTGCACCTTAAAAACCAAAGAACAATGGTTTACACTGCACACAATGCTCCTTTGTAGGATAGGATAAAATTACTTTGAAATAATTTGACAATATTTTAGGCTAACAACGTACGGATTGAGGCATCTTTTCGTTTTTACACGTGCTACACAATACATTTTTTACACATAGTAAACCTAGTTTACTATTTTATGCTGATAATTAATTGAAATAATGCCTCTTTCGCGGTTTATTGGCTTTTAAACGATCAATTCGATAACAATTTGTTTCGAATGGATTTTTGCAGGGAATACTGACATTCCATTCAAATTATAAATCCGTTTTAATTCAAAACGAATTAGATAAACCGCATTGCCGAATGCGAGTATGGCAGAGGATGTAAATATATTTAGACTGCCATTATTATTTTATAGATTAGAATATATTTAGTTATCTGTACATTATGTGACAATTCAAATCAACATTTTTTTTAAGGGTTAATCTCAGAAAAAAGATCTTTATTTTTTAGGTGCATTCCTGTATTTTTTTTTTATCTTAAACAGAATATTAAGGCAAAATTAGTCATTCAAAAGCTACACAAATAGAAGGATTTAAAAATTAGACAACATTCATTGTTTCTTTCGTCTTTATTACTCATAAATACATTTGTTCAGACATGTGTATTAGAAATTACATCAGTATTCCAAATTTCATTTTTTAACCAAAACATTTCACTGAAATACCCTCATAGCCACTTTCTACAAAGTTAGTGCTGAAGGAGTTACTGTCTATTTAAAGGCCTCATTTACGGCTGGCATCCACATGAAGTGCACTTCTTTAGATGCTGACAGCACTGTACAACTTAGCACCAGCAAGGAAATATGCACCTCCGTTGCTTTATTTCCTTCGGTGAGAATGCTTGCTGATCAACCTTGAGTCCCATGGATGTTCCTCTTCTCACCTTGCATAAGGATCCAATTGAAGACCTGAGGGAAAATTTAAATATTATGAATTTTTAGTTAATATATATTTTAAACTACTTTAAGAATGTTTTCAGCAAAAAAATAAATACTTGTGTTTTCAAAAGTGCTAAAGAAATTGGAAACTTTCACTTGAAATCTATGCATATCACCACGTTGAAATATTAGAGATATTAAGCTTTCCTCAAAAATGGAAATGAATTTTGTACAAATGGTATTATAGTTATATATATAGTTATTTTACTGTATCAAATATATTTATTTAATGGATTCATAATTTTTTTCTAAAGGAGCTCCAACCACTGCCTAGCCTCCCCTTCCACCCTACTCACCTGCCCATGTGAGCTATATATCCCAAAAAGGCGACCAAAAATGAACCAAGGAATGAAGAAGATTGGGATGTGAGAATTAGGACAGAAAAAAAGTAGAGGAGAGTGTGTTGGATGAGTCCAACGCAGCAGAGGTGGGAAAATAGTGAGGATAAACAAGAAAATGTATCGCCAGTTATCAATCATAACATGCCTTGCTTCATATCCTTTAACACAGGAAAGTGGCACTTATTTGAAAAAATTGTGTTGTTAAACCATCACTTAAAACAGTTGCTAATGCCAGTGGATAAGCATATTTCGGAAGCTTATGAAATGGTATGGAGATGGGAAAAAAATCAAATTGGAATGAAATTAAAACCGTAAGTTTGCAGCATGGTAGGGGAGGGGGGAGAAGTTTTTTCAGGATATTTTGAAGAAAGTGGGAATTATTGCTGGGCATATTGACTGAAGATAAAAATTTAATGTGTGATAGAATGGAGAATGCTGGGTATGTGAAGTAGAAGGAAATAATTTGGTTAGTTTTTTTCATATGAGAAATCTTTTAACCATCTGGTGAAGTTGCAAATTACCTCAAAAACAGAAAAGAATTAAACAAAGAAACTGCACCAACCTTAACTAAAAGAATGAGTGCCCAAATAATATATTTATTGCCCACAGACAATACATATGTACCTATGGGAGTCTTCAAGCAAAGAAATTTACAAAATATATTCCAGCACTATGCGCATGCTTAAAAAAAGATAAAATATTAAATATGTAATAAAAACTTTGCATTAGAATTACTTCGTGTCAAGGTTTCCTCGTCGTTGAGTTGCTTGTCTTTTTTATTTTTCAAAGCTTTCTTGTCCGCTTTATATAGGGCTGGTAGTCAAGTACTGCGCTCTGATTGGATAGTCCTTTTCCACACACTGTTTAATGGATATTCATCATCCATGTTGATATTCCTTGGCCTTGGACAAGAAAGCTTCGAAAAATACCTTCAACCTAAAGATACAGGCGGTATGACCAGCGAAACTGTCATCACCATTAGGCAACCAACGCGGAAGGAGAACATGGACATGTCAAGACAAGCATTGCAATTATTTGCTATTTAAAAAGTCATGTTTATAGATGACATAACATTTATTGTAGGTAAAAAAACTTTTGTTAAATTAAGGTCAGGAATAAGAGCTAATTCTTATTATACTGAAATTATTTTAATTTGGTTTAACTTAACTCATTTCAAAATATATTACATGGAAACTAAGCAGGGGGTGTGGTAGCCCAATGGGTAGCGTGTTGGTTTACTGCCCCGGGGGCCCAGATTTGATTCAGGGTGATGCCTCTTGAGACCCTCTGCCTTCATCCATGCTGTGAGATTTTTTGGGTAACAGATCTTCCTGGGAAACCACAAAGTGGCACAAGAAAAGGAACTGTCCCCCATTATTACACTTATGATTAGTGAATGTCACAAAATTCAGCTTCATACTAGGCGAGGTATATCAAAGCCAACCTTTTGAGTTTATTAATATTGTTGGCTAACCTAAATGAAAATAACAACCCAGTCAGCATAAGCTTATTATGTACTATGGTTTCACCGAAATCCATGATACTTAAAGTCAAATTTGAAAACAATTTAAAAATCAAACTAACGAAAGGATTAAACACGAGTAACTGCAGTGATCTCCACAAAGATTGATTTTTATTAATATGAGAGTGCAGCTCACTTCACAAAGGCCCAAGGCATGTGGTATTAAAAGGTTGGACAGCATACCTCACACCTGGTTGCAGAGATGTTTGGCAAATCAGGGCATCATCCCAACATTAACAAACAGGGATGAGGTAGTTCATTTCCTCGGGCTGCCTGTGGTTTGCATGTTCAGCAACCTAAAAATAATAGAATTATGGTGAAGCTGGGAATTTTCCAAAGTCCCCAGGAATCAAGCCTGGCCCTTAAGAATTTAACTGAATTATCTAATCTCTTGGCTACCACACCACCTATCAGAAATAATTGCATACTAAATTTCCATCCTAAGATTATGTTAATTTAACGATGAAATTTGAAAATTGACTGTTCACTAAATAATAAGATATCAACAATATTGCATCATTGGGATGAGTACAAATTGGGCTTCTTTGGTTACTTTTTGGATTGTTTTTCCAGAAGATGTGATGCTTTCAACATGGGCTACTCAACTCTCAAAAAAGCTAATTTGACTGTAATTGCACCTTTGGTGTCATAAAACTGATAAATTTCCTAGTCATATTAATACAAAAAAAATCTACATTAACTCACTAGATATGGCTGATACTACATATTTAAGAAGTGGTCTCTCAAAATCATTTGCCACCACCAGAAATTGGTGCAATAGTTTACAAGCAAGTTTTCATTGTGGAATGATTTTTTAATCAGGTAAAATATTTCACAATAAAAGGTAAAACATACTAATATTATTAATTAATAAAACTAACTTTCAAATAATACATTAGTTCATCAGTAAATTTAAGTTTCAAGATGGTATTGGAAAGGCACTAAAATACAGCCACTTCACTTCTCAACCTCGCCAAAAAGAATACCTGACACCACACACTACCATTGAATCCTTCAGTTTCTCATTCATTCTACCTTCCTTCATTCCACCCACATCCTTGGTATATTCCCACAGTCACCTGTATTGGCTAATGTTCTCCCCTTTAATACACTCAATATCAGGCTTGATTACGTGGAAATTTATTTTTGAATGAAAGGAGAATGTGATGTACTATTTCCCACAAAACTTTTATTTGCTACATCTAATGTCAACACACAGGCGTTATCTGAAGGTACCCAAGGATTATGAATTGGCATTGAAACTAGTTGTCACAAATTTAACGTTTTGTGGAAAATACATAGTTATCTTTTATTCTCAGCTCTATTAGAGTATCAACATTTACACTACGTCTACTTGCTAAGACAAAATATAAATAATTCATCATCTTACTTAAAATACTTGGGAATTGAGTGAAAATATTTGGCAAATTGTCTCAGTAGCCAGAGCAACCATAAGTTACAAGATTTTACCCATATTTTCTCCTCTCGGCGGCAGGTGGACATTTTTTCAGGCAATTTTCCTGCAACAGGCCTAAGAAGAAATAACGAGGGAAGCTTGACATGTTTTAGCCTAGGAGTGACCTCATCTGCAGAGAAAGCAATTTCAAAATATTTATTCAAGACTGACAAAATTAAGGTATTGGTGGCTAATTTCACCGAGCTTCAACGCGCCGGGACGGCTGCTTTGTTTTCCTTATAAGGATTCCTGGGAAATACATTCCAGTCGCTCGCAAACCTGACGCTAGATTTGAGCGCACAGCCTTTGTGCTTTGATGGCGAGCGCGATACTAATTATGGTTCCACCGTTGCGTACCAAGTAATGAACTACAAAATTAAAGTTGAATTCTTATCCACTTAACACGCGATCGAATATGCATTCCCTCTCCATTTCTAATCACATGCCAAGCGAGGGGTAGACCAGAAGGTAATCAGATTATAAATTTTGGATCTTCTACATGGACGAAGAATTGAATGTCGTAAATCGAAATTTCAGTGTTTCTGCACATAGGAATTGGAAGCTACCGCGGCCGTGATTGCAACCTCAGTATTTCCGAGGATCGACAATATTTGTAACTTTAGGGGAGGTAGCCGAAAGCAGAGGTGTGGATGAGCAAGGAGAAGGGGTGGAGAGAAACCTGACGTCGGCAGTAGTCCAGTCTTAACGAAAGGCGCTAAGGGGTCCGCAGTTTAACGTCCCAAACGACGGACGGTGAACTCACTCAAAGTGCTCTCCACGAAGAGCCTTCATCGTAGGGCTCGAGACACCACTGAAAAATACCTGCAGCCTCTAGGATTCAAACTAGGCCCCTCAGGGTGGGAAGCCAGTACGTTACCCACCGCACCATTCCGATCCCCATTGATGACAATTACGGGATCATCATTAATACATCCCCAAGACAATAACCAACTACACCTGAGCCAAGCTGAAGACCGGATTTAACGCGTACTTCAACCCTTTGCTCAGTGAATTTATATACGCTTGCCAGCAAGAGAAAGCACTTTTTAAAATAATTTTTTTAGGATGACTACATACGCACCAACATGCAACCTTCAATTTTGGAAAGTGGCCCTAAGATCTAGATTATCGAAATCTGACAATTAGAAACTATATACCCTGAACACGTTTATGAAGAAGCCTAATCTATCGCTGTATGTTTGCACGTGGGCTTGTACGTAATCGCAACTCACCTATGATATAGAGCTGCCCGTGATTTCGACCGCTTAGTCTTCTCCATAGTAGCTCGACGATATGCCCTCGCCGGATGCCACGAACCCCGGGATAACCATCCGCTTCGATCGGGTTGCTCATCCCGGCTCTCAAATCCAACTGACGAGACCAAATGCCCGTCCGCAAATAAGGAGGGGACTTTTGGGGGAAGATTAGGGGGGAAGGGGGGCGGGGGAGGCTGGGGGGGGGTTCGTCGAGTGGGAGATATCGCACAAGAGAGAGTGAAATCGAATTGGGACGATGGAAAAGGGGGCGGAGGGAATTGTAAGCCCATTTCAATTCCGAAAGTGCGCTTTTCGCGTATCTACGCAGGGCTTTGCACTGGAGCGAACTAAAAAGGCGGGGAGACATACCCAAAAACTCACCCCTAGAAAGAAAGGGATACTTCCAAACAGTCTAATGGAGTTACTGTCTGCGTACGGCCATACCATCCGGCCTGCGATCCACATGGGTGTTAGCCGCGCCTGGAGACCCGCAAGTGAGAGAAGGGGATCTCGGAGGGTGAGCGCACACTGCTCCCAACCCGGTTTTGGAAATCCGGTATGATTCGGGAGTAATATTCCTCTTCGGCCCTGGATTTCGTGAAATCGGGCGTCCGGGGCCGATCCACTCTCAGTCAATTGGCATTCGTCACGTTCATACATATATGTTGAATATAAGATTGGAAGTGGGACCTCTTTTTTCCGAAACTCTTACACTTGGTCCTCTGAAGTCATCGCTCCAAAAACCAAGCATAACGTTTCTGAACATTTCAATGCATGATACGAAGAACGGAATTTAAAAAATCGCACTTTGCCCATTACAATGCAATCAAAATCAGAATCCACAGTGTATTATACAAGTGCAAGTGAGAGCATACTGGTCTGGATGTGAGAACATGGAGACCATTATGGTGTCACATGCCATTTGTCCAGGGGACTAGAATATATGGAAACAATGAATACAATTAATTATCGCTTGTTAATCGAAAATTCGGATCGACAGTGGTTCAGCGTGACACGTTTTGTCGTAACAAAAGCGGTAGAGTTGAGGTCAGAATATTGCTAGTCATTTTCGGTGAAACTTGGTACTTAAAACTAGGCGAGGAGTATGTATGTCTCGGCGCCATAACACAATGCATCTGCGATCAACATTTAGGTTGCCTCGAAGGACTTTGAGAGAACCGCATATTTATGGTTGCCATTTCCATCGGAATTCTTCAGTAAATTTGGCCGTTGAAGTCATTCCCTTCCGGTGAGAGGTTCAATTAGGCATTGTAGGCTTATTTCCATGTTTAGTTATGCCGGTATATTTAATCCAAATATCTAAGTATATCCAAATATAAAATCTTTACTTCCTCGATAACACTGTACTGTTTCCTTAACTAGAGATGGTTGATGACCTTTGGTAAATACATCAATTTATTAATATACTTTTTTACTCAAAACATTTTATCTCATTTGATATTTTCTAGTGTTAAGGTTCCTCTCGTACCTTTTAATTTATCGAGGAGGACTAAATTTATTCTGTAGCGGAGGAAATACTTTGTTTTATCATTAAAGTCGTGATTTTTTTTACCGAAGAGGCGCCCAGTCATCTTAAAGACCCTCGGCGCATACTTTTCAAACCAGGGAGCAAGAATTACGTAAACCTGAATGCTAGTATTGACGAAGAAATAGCACTGCAGTCGGACAATTTTTATTCTGATTCCTTATCGTTCGTGGAAAAATGGCATCTTAAATCCACACTTGATCTCTCTAATTTCACTGACATGATCTCTCCCACCGTAGTCCGATGGGGTTTATAATACATTTTCAATGTCACTGCTAAAGAAATGTCCTTCCAATTTATGCAAGAGATTTAATCTATAAATTAACCTTCGCTCCGTAAGTGATTTCCAGCCTAGCTGCTCTAATATTTTGAATTCGCCACTAAGTTTATCATGACAGCGTTTTACATGTCTAGCTCCTCAACGCTGCACGCGATCCAATTTGGTAATTAATCCAACTTCGTGAGGATCCCATATAATTGCAGCATATTCTAAATGAGGCCGAACCAGCGAAACATAGCGTTTCTCCATGACCTTTTCATCACATTTACCTAGAAATCTTCCAATAAATCCTAATTTGTTTTTAGCTTGTCCACATATTCCCCGTATGTGTTTCACCAAGGAGAGGTCGTGAGTGAGGGTAATGCCTAGGTATTTAATCGAGTTTACGCATTCCATTTCTGTGATTTTAGGCTACGCACTTGCGAGGTGGGATGAAAGGATGGCGGGGATTACTGGAGTAATAGTTACAGATTAATTTATAGCGGAGGGGACGAGAGCCGATGAGGGGTTGCCATAATATGGAATGAAAAGGTAGTCAACAAAGAGCAAGCAACGGAGAGAATTTTACACTGGTAAATTAAAAGCAGAACCGACGAACTCAGTCACTGTTCAGGTATTCATGTCACCAAGCAATCATTAGGAGGAAGAAGTCGATAGGGTAAAAGATCAATTAGAGGATATAATCGCGGAATATTCCTGGAGGGAAGCATTTTAGTGATGAGTTATTGGGATGCAGCAGTAGGCGAAGGAAAAGATGGTTATGAGGTACGCCAGTAAGGTTTGGGCAGGAATATATAATATATAAGTTCTCCCCAAAAAAGGATCTACTCTTATTACACGTGTATTTCTATTCTACTATTATGTGCTAATATATTTTTAATTGATAACAAACTGTGTACTAAATGAATGTAAATTGTATATAGCAGTATTATGCAAGCAATTTTATTTCTTAAGAAGTAATATTTATCATTATCTTCATTCGTAGTCTACCGTTTAAGGAAGGTTTTGGATTGAAACAGTATGAAAATCGCTCAAATTCCCGACTCCATCCAAAAAGACGCAACCCCGCACTACATTTAACTGTTTAACTAAGTCCTAACATTTCCTAACTTCCTTCATTCAGTCCAACATGCCTGTCCTTTTCCTTCCGCTAACTCGTTTTTCTAACGCCCTACCATTGCCTTCACCAAGAATTCATAATGAAAATAGAAATTGTGACTGTTTCTATTAATACAAAATGTGTTCAATCAATTCATATCAACAAATACTGTGATTTTTGACCAAAATTTCCTTTAACTTTGAACTTTCGGGCAAATACCGTCTTCAACTTCCTCCAATTTGAATGACGCAATAGGCGTCAAGCGAGCACTCTCTTTGGTGACCCATTAATACGATCATAATGTTAAATGTGTATGTAATTTTAAATGAAGCACGTTCAATTAATATAAACTGGTCATATCTTTAGCTATTTCATCTGAGTACTGAGTGGCTTTAAAAGCACTTAAAATGAGTACGCCGTCCGTCGGATGGGACGTTAAACTATGGACCCCTTGGAGCCTTTCGTTAAGAGTAGGCTAAAGCCAACACCGAATTTCTCTCCTCTCTTTCTCCTTTGTCATCGATCCTTAATGGCGCAAATGACCTCAGCTGTCAGTCACCTCCCCTAAATCTACTACTACTACGATATGAATTTGAAATTTTGCCACATCTACCCTATTCTCCCAATATCGCCCCAAGCGACTTTTTCTTATTTTCAAAGCTCAAAAAACCGTTGCGAGGGTTGGGATACTCGAAAACACTGGTTACGTTGTCATTCAAGAGATGGTACAATGGCTATCAACGCAATATTCTGGGTTCCATGATTTACTGCCTTCGATAGGTCAAGAAGCGCTGTCGTGATATGTATAACTCAGGGTGGTGACTATGCAGAGAAGTCTTAAGAGTAGCAAATAAAATTAAGTTTCTATCTCAATTATTTTTTGTAATGATTGAAAGTTGATTATACCCCCTTGTATTCAACAAAGTCGGCTGATTGTTTTTCGGGAGGAAGAACTGCTGATTGCCTCACTAATGTCACTGGACCGTAAATACTGTACACCGATCAGTGTAAGGAGGTCGTCTTCAAATTACTCAAGTTTATTTTCGGCTTGTTTATGAATCCCACCTCTTTGCAAGGATTTCAAATACATCACCTCCCCCACCAATGTCCCTTCATATTACGTAATTATTGACGCTGATATTAATTCATCAAGCAGGTAACTTTTTTCTAAAAAAAAAGAAGAAAAAAGTTGTTTAGCTTTGACGAAAACGTTTTTCACCAGGATCATTTAATAATCGCTTAATAGAAGAGTTTTGACAGAAAAAATTCGCTACCATTATTCATGACTTGTTCTTTAAAAAATTCAATGGTATAAGCATACCTACAGCAAATTGAACCAAACATTTGGAAAACATTCGAATAGTTTCGGGAGTACTTGAATAATTTTGAAAAGATTTTTCTAATTAATTTTTTGGACTACTGAAATTGAAAATAAACACCTTGGCTTTTTCAACTTATTTTCAATTTCAATATGAAGATTTTCCACCACGGGGAGAAAGGAATTGCATTCTCCATGAGGCAGGGGTTAGTCATCACCAACACTTCGTTTAGACACCCCAAAAGACGTAAGTATACATGGAAAATACTTGGTTACTCTGAAAGGTATCTGTTAGATTATATTGTAGTTAGACAAAGATTTAGGAACAGCGTGATCAATTTGCACAGGTTCCCGAGAGTGGATGCGGACTAATCACAATTTAGTTGTTATGAAGTGCAGCGACCGATTCAAAAAGAAAAGGCAAGGTAGGCGGGTTGGGAAATGGAATTGAGACGCATTAACTGAATTGACAAGAAAGGAATATCAGCAGGCTGAATTTAAGAATTTTCTAGAGAATATTATATCTAATCTGATGACCTTCCCCTGAAGCTAATACTCAAAAAGGAAAAATAGTGGAAGAAAAGAGAAATAAAACCCTTTGAAATAACTCCAGTATCACTAA
Source organism: Hetaerina americana (assembly GCF_022747635.1). Taxonomy (NCBI): domain Eukaryota; kingdom Metazoa; phylum Arthropoda; class Insecta; order Odonata; family Calopterygidae; genus Hetaerina; species Hetaerina americana. The sequence goes on along the minus strand of NW_027286181.1, from coordinate 16,697,825 downwards.
ATTTAAATTGCAAAGCCTCTACATTACTCACTTGTTTTGACTCATTATGACATAAACGGAACATAAAAAGAGAACGATTAAAGGCTCGGGTTACTGTTGATCGGAAATAAAATCTCAGAGCAGCACATTGCTAATTTCAAATCCTTGCAGATGTTGTCAATATCAATTTAGAAGTATCTTTAATTCAACAGGCAAGCCATCATTAGTCACCCGTCATGGGAAAGGGGGGGTGGGTTTGAATGATTATCTTAAATATCTGGTGGACTTTTTTTGTTAGTTAAGCAGGTCAGTGACATCAATTTGCACGATGAAGTAGCCTCCGTTGAGCATAAAGAATTTATTTATTTATTTAATTTATAACTTTCATTATTTTAACCTACTCCTTGTTTACAAATTTGGTATTTTCGATAGAATTAGGATAGCTTCCACTGGACCTTCTGTCGCGATGCACGCCTGCGCCGGTGAGTGCGTGGCTCTAAGGGCCTGGATCGTTGCGTTGGAGGGTATCGTGATTGAGCTTCGGTCTAGTAAGGTTGACGGGAAGGTTGCTCTTTCGCAGAAGGGCCTGACTCTGGGTGGAGTTGCGAATACTCGTCACGCCAATGGGACCGCACGGATTCGTCCGAATGCAACATGCGGCGGGGTGATCGAGAGGCCGCCCGGAGTCCAATCCTTAGATGGGGGAGAGGTTCCATTCCGGAAACCGGAGGATTTCAGAAGAATCAGGAAGCGGACGACAGAAAATGGACAAAAAATATATGCTGTGTTTAACTGACTAGGATCTAATTTTCAAGACCGCCGTACAGTTTAAAAGAAAGTAATAAATGACATCTTATTTCCTTTCAAAATACCACAAGAAATCCGTCTAATTCAGCGGGTAAGGGTAAGCGAATGCCTGCAGATAGAGTAAGTTGTCCAAAATATTAGAGCAGCTACACTGGAAATCACTCTTCTTTTTCTATCATAGTCTGTACCAATAAGATTTCATTTTCCAAGCAATCTAACAAAGCCTCCCTGGTTTATTTCAGATGGATTATGCAGGAAAAATTCAATTTTATAGTCATGAGTTTAATATCTTGTTTATTAAGTGTTTCTTAGTTTCTTTTTCTTCTATCTATCTGACAGAATTTTTTTACATTCGACAATTTGATGACCTGTAAATCGCTTTAACCATTCGAGTCGTCGTCACTATTCCAATCTTTTGACCGCTGGGGTGGTTTTTTCTTAGAATGTTGAGTATTTTTTTCCTGTAACGGCGAAATTATCTAGTCAGGTATCTCCGTCAGTATCAGTTTCAAGTTAAAGGTGACTTCATTGGTACGTAACTTAGTATCGTGAATAATGGTAGGAAGAGAATATTTTCTGAAAATGGGCTTGATCCGATTGAATTTACGTATCACTGCCATCACGCCGTTCTATTTGAAAATAAACAACAACAGTGGCCAACAATCGATGGCATAGAATACAAATTTGTTGACTGGTTGCATCCAAAATCAAGCTTATAAGCTGAACCGTAAATACTATCGTTTAATCATAAACTGTTTTAATGGGTTTAAAATTAAGCAAGGTAAACTGGGGCATGTTCAGTTAAGTTTTCCTCGAAGAGTTTAATTTACTTTTTTTATCGATTGGTCATTTATTAGGAATGAAAATATTATGAAAAAAGTGCCCATGTGTTCATTGAAAAATTCTAACGGTGCTACCGAGACTTTTTTTTACAAAGGGTAAGCTACTGACTACGCCATCATCTTCCCCATAAAATCTCCACCTCAGATTTTTTGGCTAAACGCAACTCCATTTTACAAAAAACTGAACTCTATGGTAGATACATATATTATGTCCCTAATGGCATATCAATTTAGATGTCATGAAACCAGGCCGTACTGGTATGTTGGAGGAATTCAGTGGGGAGCTACTTGATTCACGAAAAGAGAATTAATTAGAAAGGCACATCGCACCTGAGCTTCCTTACGACATCGAGGGAATTATTATGCCACCAATCATATTGACAAATATGACGATAGTGATAACTTAAGAGAGCTGGTTACCGTCACCGACAGACTGAAGTACTCGTTCTTCCTTCACACGATACGCAATCACAGCAAAATCGAACCAATCACTCAAATATTTTTATTAGAAAAACAAAATTTAACAATTTAGTCAATCATAAAAATTGCTGCATAATGCATGTATCCCTGTGTTCCTATGTGCGCGTGCGTTTATGTTTATAAGCAAATGTGCCTATATTCACATGCATGTACGAAGACGCATTTGTGCATGTATGGCTGGTGCCCTAACATCCCCCACCACACGCCTGTGAGGGGACATGTGGAGTATTGCGTTGTAGATGTTTTTCACCCCGATGTTGGGCCAACTCAGGAAGGCTCTGAGAGTTGGAAACTGAAACCAAGGAGCTAAATAAGGCGAACAGGACCCTTGCCTGAAGAGGTTATATTTTATTTTAAAACTCTGTGTAAGCTGACGCTTAACCAGAATGGTCATCGCTACAACTCACGAGACGCTAATAGCTAATTGATTTAAAACCGTCAGCACTGCAGATTGATGGGTACGTGATCATAGCAATCATGAGGTCATTACTATAAAGGAATGTGTGTAACCAGGATGTAGTTTTACGTTTCGTGAATTTAGAGAAGGCGTTCGACAGAGAAAACTGGGCACAAATTTAAGGAACATTTGGCTGAAGATAGGGGTACACTAAGAGACGGCAAAAAGGAGCGGAAAGTGAATTGAAATTGGGGAAGGGTGGTGTTGGGAAGAGGGATAAGACGGGTACGGTGTGTCCATTATCATCTACTTTTCTCAATTGATACGGAACAAATGGTGATAGAGGCATGAGAAGGTTCAGGAGTGAAAGTATGTGGGGAACTCTTTAAATCATATTCACGGATGATCAGGCCTGAGTTACCCAGTCAGCCAAAGTCACATAAGGCAATCTTTAAATACCGCATTAGAGAATCCGTGTGATAGCTATGGGATGAGATTCAATCATAGAAAGACAAATTGAATAAGATTCTCAAGGAGAAGGAAAGTTAAGAAGAACATTTAGGTTGACGGACGTAAATTAGAACAGGTAAAATATTTTATCTATTTCGGAAAAATTTTGATGAAAGTTTGCAGTGTGGTGGGGACATTAAAAGAACAATGGCATTAAGTAAAGAAGCATGTACAAAGAGACCAGTCGATGACATGCACTTTAATTAAAAACGTCAAGAAAACAATTGAAAACTTGGATATGAAGCGTAGTTATGTATGGCTCGGAAATTTGGTCTTTGAGGCAAGAGGATAGGCGTAGATTAGAGACCTTTGAGATTTGAACGTGGAAAAAATAAAATGGACCGAAAGATCAAATGAGGAAAAGATGGGCACGGCAGAGAAAGAGAGACAGCTATTGGGAGTGATTCGAAGAAACCACGAAAAGCCAGCGCATGAGACAGCGAGAGGCAATGAGATACGTGTCTGAAGATTTTCATTGGGGGATAATGCTGGGAAAACAAGGTAGTGGGGGGGAAAGAACAGGCATTTGTGAAAGAATAAAGGGAGTTAAAAAGGATTCAAAGCTTAAGAATGAGCTATTAAAGTATGAGCAATGTTAAGCATAGGGTTTAAGGATATTTTGTTACGTGTAAGGTAGGATTAATGGAGAGAAGTACCTTAGTGTGTGGTGTCAAGGGTCATATAAAACCTACCGTAACAGCGTAGAATATTATTATTTTAATTTTATATCTCTCGCGATTTTTAGTAAATCGACAAGTAGTTTTCACCCCTCGCTTTAACATTCACCAAAATCAAGGGCTTAATGATTTACAAGTGAGCAGCTTTTACCTACAAGCCAAACAATTAACATAAAAGTAAGAATTGATCTGAAAATTTGGTGAAATTCCACTTGTATTTGTTTTGGAACTATTTCACGACATTTCATAAAACTTACTTAACTGGGACATGGTTGGTGACTTATATTTATAATAATGTGAGCGCTCATTGATATTACAAAGCATTGAAACCGTATTCTTAAAATTTACCCATTTGTAATGAAATTAAGGAATAAATATTTAACTATCGGGGTAAAGGTCAAATACAGGATGCCAACAGGTAATTTCTGCACTAGAAATCCGACGTTCTATTCAATATTAAAGAAGAATAAGTATATTTAAAATTAATAATTTCTGTTTATGCGATATTAGTAAGGAATGCATAAATCGATGCAAATGATTGACTAATCGTAGCTTTCTGGAGAAAGGATAAATTACGTTTAAACGTGAATTCAACTGTAAATTGATTTAATATCAGTGATCATGATACTACAGAACAATGGTTAAGTTCCTGTTGTCGTTGTTATACTTCTGGGGTTATTAGTTTACTCCTCTGAACTACAGGTCGAAGTTGAGGCCTCATCATCTTCCAGATCAGGGTTGCGTTCCTTTCTATTTGCGGAATCGTGATCGCATTTCATATTCCCCTGCAACATGGCGCATAGTTAATATTATGAATTCATGTAATCCTTCACATGAAACATATTTTAATATAGAATCTTACTCGGCTTCTTCTGCGGGATCTAGAGGTGCTCCTTCCTGATCTTCGTGACCTTCTAGGAGCCCGTGCCGCTTGATCTTTGTAGCACCGCTTTTTATCTGCAGGCATTCTTCGCCACTCCTTACCAGCCCTGATTAGAACTTCCTTATAAGGTAACGGGCACCGCAACTCCTATGGATGGACACTATTAGTTACATTTCCCAATCACATACGAATACGTGTTTAAAGTTAGTCGAAAAAATATCAAAAGAAGTACGTTGAATTTTTCATGTACTTCCTAACCGAAGATGAAGCGACGACGTTCGACACCAATGAGGCTTTTGGAAATATTTACAAATGTTTTCTAAATAATTATAATTGGTCTGTTTTAATTTGATCCTTCGACAAGCGTTTCGCATACAAAAACCTATTCGCATGCGAAAGAACATTTTATCGATCTAGGCTAATAAGTACATAGATAGAGAAATAGCTATTCATATTTACCTTCATGAAATCTTGAATGAAGTTCAAAAATGGATTTCTAAAAACTTTCCTTCTTGCTCTTGACCTAGACCTTGACCTCGCCCGAGACTAAAAGATGATCAAGAAAATTATCGCCGGCTCACAATGGCAACAGTTTAAGGCCTACTATTACCAAATGATGGTAATGCAAAGCAGCAATAGCTATTACTAGACATGAGAATATTTCAAAAAATACTTACTCCTTCATTTCCATCAGCCATTATGCTATTATTTGCGGTTTTACTGTCAGAATTTTATTTTACCTAAATTTCCTGTGGAATGGCGAAAACGAATAAATGTAAATAGATTTAATATCTATGGAACCAATTGTTGTTCAGAATATTTCGTTGTTTATTTATTAATGTGGAGAATTTTTGAATTAATTCTGCATATTTTTGCATGAACTAAAGTATTAATTATCCAAATGAATTAATATACGTATGATTATGATTAATGAAATGTTTTTTATTTACATTTTTCAAACACCGTCAATGACTTTTGGGTAACTATTTCGATTCGACCTTCATACGCAGACATTTTTATAAACATAATGGAGACTCCAATTAGAATGAAATATTTTTCGCGGATTTTGCACATCCTTCCAATTGGGGAGAAAATAATTGGTGAAAAAGTGATACTTACGTGGAAAAAGCATATAAATGTTTCACGTAAAGTTTTTCATGTCGCCATATCGAATCTTTGCTGTATGAGGCACCGAGTTATGAGTTTGTACTCTTTTTTATGTCACACGTGAAATCCAACCCGATCATTTAGCTCATCGTGATCAACTGAGCGCAAAAATAAACATTGACAAACAAAGCAATCCTTCCCCGACCGCACCCTGCAACTCAACCGCTGCGTTGGCGATTCTTTTGTACCTCATACTCGCAAAAATGTCACCTGCGGGTGTTTCGTATACTGCAAACCTGCGGTATTTATCACCGGATCGGGACTCACCTCGACCATTTTGCATGTAATTCCAATCTATTTGAAATTTGATTCGCATGTTTTATAGGAGAAAATGAAACAAAAAAACATCCTTTTGAGTCGAAATTCTGTGAAAGGTACGCTGACTCAGAGCTATCAGTAACCGCAATCGGAAAAAAGTAAATGACTTCACGCTATAAAAAATAAACATAATGGAACCCTGTAAGATGCTAGATAATTTAATTTGGAGGATTATATCTCGAGAAGTAGTCCGAAAGGGAAAAGTTATGTGCCTGTACACATTATTTTAAAGATTTTAACAAAAAAATATTAAAGCAGAAAAATTCTATTTTTTTATTTGATACTACTTCGACGCTTTATCATATCCATGATTGTAAAAAATGTTTAGAAATATCAAACTTTCTTTTGAAAAGTAGCTGTATTTATCTAAAAATTAAAGCAGAGAACAATCTCTCAACGTGTTAAGATAAAGGTGGGATGGCAAAAGTCTGATATTGTGTGGCTGAATTGAACAACTGAACTTTAACCCCGGAAAAAGCGCACTTCTTCTCAGCCTTTCTTCCCCAAATGGGATAGCTTTCCCGGGTCATCTCGTGTTTCTGGCCTTATACATCGTATGAGAGCTCCGAAGAAAATCGTTAGCAATAGGTACACGGTTCAAGAGGAGTAATTGATGGCAGCATAATTACCCACATTGTTTCCTATGACTTAAGACTGAAAAAGAAAAGAGGGAGAAACGGTTTCCAATGAGCTAAACAGGATTTAGATTTATTAAGAAAATCTTATTTAAATTTTGCAAGCTCGTGTTGAAATGGTACGTACGTGGGGGTATGGGCCTAAGTAATTATTTAGCAAAGAAATAACCACGATAACTGGATATAATATATTCTACATGTTAATTGATCATTATGTACATAATAATGTAAATTAGAACTATTAATGTTGATTTGTTTTATTCCAGGAAAATTTATACCGAAGTAACTCGCAGTATGAAGAAGATACAGGCTCGCAGTGTGAATAAGTTAATTCATTTGAAAGTTACAGTTCCCGTTAAATCCACGATGACGGTTGGCTGTTTACGGAAATGATAACCCGTCATAGAAAAGAGTAGTGAGGTGGAAAAGAACTTTTCAAACTGGCCACATGTCCCTCTCAGACGATCCAAGAAGTAGAAGACTGTCGCTCATGGACGATGCTACCTCAGTTAAGAAAGTGTAGGACTTAATCCTATTAGACCGAAGAGCAACCATCCGAATGAACATGATTGTGGCTGATCTCAGAGACGGCAGTGTGCGGAAAATTATTCACAAATAACTGCATATGTCACAGGCACGTTTGTCAGCACGTTGGGTTCCAGGACTACTGACTCCTTTTCAGAAGCAAACACAGCGCGACCGACAATCAAAGCGTTGTGACTTTGAAATTTTGCCACATCGGCCCTATTCTCACCCCCAATGACTTTTACTTATTCCTAAAACTCAAAAAAACCAGGGTCAGAGATTTGATAGCGCAAATGACGTCATTCAAGAGGTGGAACATCAATCGATCAATTCTCCTGAGTCCTAAAATTACGACCTCCGGAAGGCCACCAAACTCTGGGAGAAATGTATTTAACTCTACATGGTGACTTGGTAGAGAAGTATTAAGAATAATAAATAAAAATTAAGTTCCCATCGCGATTTTTTTAGTAAAAGTTAAAATTTTTACAATACTCTCTTGTATAAAAGATGATTCAAGCCTTTAAAAAATTAATATGCCCTGCAAAATTTCTTTCAAATCATCACCGGAGGAAGCCTGCCTTCCGGTGTTGGTGAATGGGAACACGATATCCTCAGGTGAATGATTTAAATTTGATTACCCTTAAGTCTTGAAGGTTCTCCATCTATCTCTGGTCACATTCCTATACGATACAACCTATAATTCCCAGATACCTATAGGCACGCTTTTGACTTCAACACTCTAATAAGGAGTACTATTCGTCAACACTCTTCTCTTGAAAACCTTTTCTCGTAAACTTCAAATCAATAACCTTTTTTCCTCTTTAAACGTTTCCTTTACTCCTATCCTGAGGGCTGTGCCACTTGCCTTCGTAATGTTTCTCTCTCCATCCAATTTCGCTTTGTATCTTGTCTGTATCTTCATTTTCTTACGGTTCACAATCATATGTATTTACTCGATTGTTAAAATAGGGACACGGAATTATAGGACAACGCTACGGACAGGGATGTTAGAAAAAAATCAAGAGAAAATGGAGAATAGGAGAATAAGGATACAAGTTGTGTCCGAAATGAGCCGGAGAGAGCGAGATTTACGGAGTAATTTATACGCATTGCGGCGAGTCAACTTGGACTCGACTTACTGAGCTTTGAAAAATAAAAAATTCAATAAATAAAAACAACAGTTTTAAAGTCGTGGTCCGGTTTGATAGTTGACGGTAGGTCTCACTTAGTACTAAGCCCAATAGCGTGTGGAATTCACACATCATGGCAATGAGGGTAGCCACTTACTCTCTCCCTGTGCCGCCTGTAGTCTCCCAGGAAGATCTGGTACCCGAAAAATCACGCGGCTTGGGTAAAGCTGATGGTGCCCAGAAGCATCCTTATGAAGCAAGGGAAAGACTTGTGCGTGGAGTCCTGCAATTATTCTTGGAAATGAGAGACAATTGTGTATATGAATACTCAAAATATGTAGCATCGACTTCAGGAATCCATTTAGTACGTTTTATTTTATTTTTTAGAGTAAATAACAATTTTTAGTGCATTAAGTTTTAAGAAATGCATGTTGAACCTCCTTCGCAAAATATGACGTTTTCTAAATGTCCACAGAATTTTCCATAAAATATTTGAGGAAAAAAAACAAAAAAGACTAACAAAATTTCGTGTCATAAAAGATATCATTTAGGTTGCAATTTTCATTTTTTTCCAAACACACACTATGTATTTTACTAAAAGCGATGAATGGCAATCCGAAAAAAAATTGAAAAGGGTAAAAAACGGAAAGTACTTAGTTTCCTTGTTCCATCTATCCTTCTTCTGTTCGTAAAATATATTGCTCTCATCAAAATCGGTACATTATTTATTTACTAGCACTAGTTACTTGGTCTAATTAGGCAAGATTGTAAAGTTTATGGTTCTCCAGAGAAACGCGGTTCATTTCCATCATTAGCAGGTTCAGTTGGCAACATTGATTTCTTGTCGCTCTCAAACTTTAAAATATTTTTAGCCATTTTTCTCTCAGCCTCTTCTCTCAATCTATAAGCTTCATCTAAATTCCTTTCTAAGTTAATGGCATCCTCTCCGATGCCAGAAATTACTTTGGAAGGGTCTATGGTGGAGGGAGAATCGACGGGACGCGCCCATTCTTGTCTTAAATCCGGATCTTCATCAGTTATATCTAAGGAAATCCTCTGTTTTTCCGGGTAAATTTCAGTTTGTTTACCCACTAGTAGTTCCGGATTGATGCAAGAGAATAAATCTACCCCGTGGCTCCTTTTGACTTGACTACTTGGTCCATTCCGCGATAAATAATGACGTACCTTGTCTTCAAAATCAGAACGTCCCACCAGCTCAGCAATGAACTTCTTCGGATCATTGGGCCGTTGGAGATACACGGCTCTGAGAATCACGGAGACTACGGCAGACACCTTATAGAGAACGATGAGAGATTAGGATAACAGCTAAGACAAATGGGCTCATACTGGGGATGATCCAGGAAGGAGAAGGGAGGGAGGATAATTAATGAATGAAACAAATTATCTTTCGTCTCAAGTCACATTTTCATTAACACTGTGAATAATTAATGGCATAATTCAGCATCTGTAGAAATCATGGGTCCTTTCGAACGGGAGGACGAGTATCTCTCATTTATCTCTCACCGAAAACCATCTCCCCTGACCGGAATCAACAATACAGTTTATTTGTATTTTTTACCACATTTTGTTTATTCTTTGGTGAATAATCCCCGAAAAAGAGTTATAACTCCCATATTGAACTGACCCTCAGTTGTTGGTATTGCATTTAAAACTTGAGTGCTTTACCTCTTATTTTTGTAAAGAATTTAAAGGAAAATCCAGTATTATATGTTTCAGATTAAGCATCAGTATTATTATGCCAACATTACCGACATACAAATCCCAAATGAATTATGGAAACAGAAACACCTATAATCTAAATGCTATTAATAAGAAATACAAATCAGATCAAACCAAATAACACGAAAATACTACCGCTATTTAATTGCAATGAAGCCAAACAGATAAGGAAAGATAAAGGAAACTTTACAAATAGTTAAGCGGGGAGTGCATGTATGTTTGTGTGTTTCTTGACACACATACACACATTCTGTCAGTACTTATGGTTTTACATGCATATTAAACTATCCAAATATATAATCTATCGAAGAATATAAAATAAATATTTGATGTTAAAAGGCAAAATAATCTTACTTGGGGATGAGCCATTAAATAGCGCCTGTTTTCTCTTCTCAAAAAAGTTGTCTTGAGGAAATTGAGTTCTTCTTGCTGCGAACTTGAAAGCGCTCCTCTATCATATCCCAGCATGCCCCATGGAGCTGCGGAAGGGTCATTATGAATACTTCGCAGCACAGGAAGTGTTTCGTCAATTAAAATCGTGTCCATGTCATCTGTCATCTATAGTAAAACATTCAAGCAGCTATTAATACTCCAATTAAAACCATATTAATAAAATTAACGAAACACAACGATGGAATAAATCAAAATAGTTGGTGATCACAAATATTAGCTACCATAATACGAAACTAACCTTATATAATCAATATCGCCAGAAAATAATTTTTGAATGTAGCTCCTACACCGCCAACTCGAAATATTGATTCTCCATGCAGTTGTTTACAAAGGTAAAAGATGGCATTAGCGGCGCGAAGATGAACGTCGAATTTCGCAGCATTTGAAGTACGGTCGGCAGTAAGTTGAGCAGTTGACCAACAATTACCCAATGGGGGGAAGAAGTTATAAAATGCTTATCGCATCGACCTCTCCCATAAAAATAAAATGAGTAGTGCAAGGGCCAGTTGAGTTTCCTTCGCATTGGTTTTCTTGAATATGAGGCGGGCACTAGTAGTGTATCTTCGTCTCCTTGAGAATCACCCATGGAAAGTTCAGTCAATACAAACAGGTATTTTTTAAGTACTTTTTTATTGGGCACACAATTCTCACGCCCCGGAGCGGCTGGTTTAATTATCTGTGGTTGCAGGTATTCTCATGTCAGCAGGAGACGTGCTTTCTCAAACTGCTGTTGAGAAGAAAAGATTTTCGGAAATGGATCCAGTCAGGGTGGCGAGATTTGGAGCTCTAGGCGTAGTTTTTATGGTAAAATACGTGTATTTATTTTGAACATATCTGTTTTTAGTCCCAAAAAGTATATGCTATGAATTGAATGATATTGGTTTGTCCAATGGTGAGTGAAAGTTATAATAGGGTGTATTAAAATCCAATTTCTGTTTATTCATTGTTTGATATCAAGATCTGGGGCATAAAGAGACAATGCAACAAAAAAATTAACTAGTCCTCATTGTCTAAATGTGAAGCATTTCTTGACAGGGTCCGGCACTCTGGGCATGGTATCAAGCCCTGCATAGGTTTGTTGGGCCTGGAGGAAGAGGAACGAAGGGCCGCGTGATTCTCGGTCTTAAAAAAGTGTTCTGGGATCAGGTGGTGCTGGCGCCACCTTTTTATGCCGCCTTTATTATTGTGAACGGTGCTATACAACAGAAGGACTGGACTTCCATTCGACGGAGTATAGATGACAATTTCAAAGACGTGATGATAAATAATTGGAAGGTGATTATAATATTGTTTTGAAATGTTTTTTGTTCGACTTAATGATATCTACATATTCTTGCATCAATTGTATTCGTTTATAAATATTTTGTGTTATTATTTTTCATCTCTCGGTATGTACCAGCTTTGGCCTGCTGTGCAGTTTGTCAACTTCAGTTTTGTACCCTTGAAGTTTCAAGTCCTATTTGAGCAGTCATTCTGCTTAATATGGAACACTTATTTAGCATGGAAAATGAATCGCAGCAAAGTTAAGGAAGAGGTTGAAGATCACAAAAGCCCTACAGAAAGTAATGAAACACCAAAGTAAATAACAATACATCCTTGGACTGAAGTGTCTTTGAATGAAGTGGTACGTAAAAAACTCATAAAACCCTTTTGAAGAAAAACCAATTTTGTTGATGTGAAGGGTTGTTTATCCGACTTTTGATTAGAAATATGATTCATATTCATGTGGAATTTGAATTATATCAATATAGGATGTTGTATATGCCATGTAACTAACTGGCATTCTGCACCATCAAATTCAAATTTGTATGCATTAATGGATCTAGTTGTTCAAGTTTTCAAACTAGTTCTTTGCTGTTTGTACAGCTCTTAATTTTGACTCAACTACAGGTTTGCATCCTCACTGCATTTTTTAAACCTGTCACCTCGTGACATTCATATCAAAGTTCCCTTTTTACCTGTGTCCTAGCCATTTTTTGTTGTTGATGATATTAGGCTGTGAATTGTCTTTAAGTCTCTTTTGTGAAGCCAATGTGTTCTGTTAGGGAAAGCTGAAGAAGTTATTTAATACTAAAATGCTTCTCTCATAATCAATATCAAAGTGAATTAATTATCACAGTTAATCATTATTTTTTATGGGCCAGATATGTGTAAACATAAGATTTTTATCATTGTTTGTTGGGACATGGTCCATTGATAGTTTATTGTTGCTGAAGACAAAAAAAAAGGGTTTATTGTCATCCCAATTGAGTGGAAAGTTCTAGTAATGGCTACATAGTGGGATAACTTGGGAGTTTCATGTTCTCATAAAAAATATTCAAGGAGAAATGCATAATTTCTGCATTATCTCTCATTAAGTAGATTAATTGAAGCATGAATATTGAAGTACAAGGATCGCTGTTTACTATTATTCTTGTAATGTGATTTTAATAATCAACCTTCTTTAATCTTCAAGCATTTACAAAATGAATCTTGCTGTAAGGAAAATTTGTCAGGGTCGTAAACAGTTTGTAATTGTTCATTGTACAGACATGTTTAAACTATTTGTGTGTGTGATCAGATGATGGAATTGAGAATATCTATCAGAAAAGTGTGCCAAAAGGAGATGTGAGAATGGAAACGTGCTGGAGTCAACTGTGGTTGATTAATTTTCTATGTTTACCTTGTTCTCCATTTTTGATATATTGGATTTTATTGTTAAACCATATAACGCCTTTCACCTAGTAATGTCCGTTGGCTTGTGTCTTTTAAGTCTTGTATTTAAGTAACTTTTTTGAAAAACAGATAAGTGATCACGTATTAGTGGTCATTTCATAATTGTATTGTTTTTTTTACAAATGATGTAATTTCCAAAAAGTCATCATTCATTGTTGAAAAATATAAGAAAGAAACTTGTCAATTTAGCAACCAGAAAACAAAGAGTTGGTGGTGCTATTTTGTGTTAAGAATAAATAAATTATTTTGAAAACTCAAATCTTATCTGGTTTAATTTAACTATAAATAAACCATTAATACGGTTTTCCACCCGAGGGTAGGTGTGATAGGTGATGGTAGATTTCTCCCAATACTAAGCCCAATGGCATGTGGAAATCAAAAGTTAGCAGGGTAGAGCCCTTCCTGTGCCAGCTATGGTTCCCAAGAAGCTCTGCTACCCAATGTCTCACACAGCTTGGGTGAAGCGGAGATATCAAGGGAGGCTTGTCCAGGAATCGAACCCGAGCCCTCCGGTCAGTAGTCCAATGCTCAACCACCAGACTACCACATTCCACCTTTTAACTATGTAATTAAGATATTATAATTATTATTGGGATACATTTTATGGGAATTTTTCAATTTTAAAGGAAAGTTTTCTTTGTTTTAATATTCATGTCCATTCACTTTGAATTAATACGAGAGAAGTGTTTCACACCATAATGAAACCTCTTTGTGTCACACAGCTGTTTTCATTACACTCAAACGCTAATTGTGAGATGGAAGCAATGACTGTGATGATGTCGTAGCTATAACCATCTTAAGTTAAATAAAATATTGGTTTAAAGACTTTTATGCCTTTCTTGATAAGGTGTGATTCTTCTGGGTGACAGATTTGTAATTAGCATTCCTAGTCTCCGCTTCAGTGTCATTTCAGTAATTGAAATTTAATACCTTTAAAGCAACGCTTGATTTTATTGGGTTCACAAAATTACTTCAGTGGAATGACTACTGCTATGAGATAAGATTGGTCCAGTACTTGGACCAATGGGGTTTGTCTAATACACAGGTATCAAGCTTTGGTCCGAGTTCACTGAATATTGTACGTATGAAATCAGCAAAAAGAATCCTTTTAGTATTCACTTCTGAATAATTCACCACCTTGTGATAACATGACATTTTGAGTGTCTAATTTGTGTTCAGGGAACAAATAATTGAAAGCAGTTTTGCTAGGTTTTTTTGCTAATTTGGAAATGAAGGAATTCGAAAAAGTAGTGCATCTCTTTTTAAATTGTATGATATTTGATTTAATAATAGCCAGTTGGCTGTGAAAGATACCAATGTAATGTCAAACCGGGACTAGGGGTATGAGGCATTATCCACCATACTAAGCATAAATTCAGGAATGGAATGTTTGGTACAGAATTGGTGATATTTAATTTTTTGTTCAGGAAACTATAATTTAGACTGCAATCTTTGTAGATTTTGAATAATAGTTTTTAGGGAGATCTAAGAAACTGGTGGCCATAGCATCAGATGTTTGGGTCCCACTTTGGGAAAGTTTACTAATTTCTTTGAAGTCTCGATGTAAAAAATTCAAAATTTGCTGCAAAAGGCCAGTAATTGTTTACAATGGTACAGAAAGCTTATTACTTCTAATTCTAGTCAAATAAAATGTTAATGTCACCATAAAAATATCAAAATCAACGTCAATTTATCATATCATTATATTGCTATTTGTATCTTTGTAGGTTGAAATTTATTCAGTTATAATGCAAAAGCAATATTTTTGTATTTTACATCATATTGTTAACGTGTAAATAATGGTAGGGTAATCACCAACACCCAAGCCCTAGGTGGAGAAAAGCCTACCTAAATACTCCCAGACCCAATTTCATATTACAAATAAGGTGCATATTACCTTCTGTGAAGTGACATTCTACTAATTCATTTTTGTAATGATTTTATTGATCATATTAGTTTGGGTTCGTCAGTATTTTAGGAGCAATTCGTAGGAGACAGGTGTTGGATGAATTTTGTTTGACATGCTAGAACCTTTTAATTGTTATACCGCTTATATTTATTCGTTGACAGAAAAGTATTATGGCCGTAATGAAAGTAATGTATTCACGTATGTATCTTTAACTGAATATTTATTATTACTTCTTGAATTCAAAATAAAAGCCAAACTTTGTTGGATTGGCTGGGAGTGGGGTAACATTTTGCCTTGAGGAACATCTGAGGGTATGCCTACATCATGGCAAGAGTGATGTGTTTAGAATTAACTCAATGTGAGGAGTGAAAGTTATTTTCACTAGTTGAACTGTTTCGTGGGACAAATTAAAGCGATAAACTTTTGATTTATCCATTATAAGTTATAATTCCCTATTCGGATTATTACTAATGAATATTTTCAATACACTTTCCATTCATTATCTCAAGAAATATGAAATCATTGTATTGATGTTGAAATCATCATTATGAAAGCAATATTCCTATTTATTTTAGATTTCTCTGCATTTTATGTCATGCAGTACCTGAAGGTTGACACGTGAAAACGTAAAGGAATTATGTTTAAACTTCATTGACTAAAGTCTTCAGTGGGTTAAACAGCTTTAGTTATTGTCCCTCTTGTAACTAACAACATCCTTTTGTCCGCTTAATAAATATCTTTCACTCAGAAACCAATATAGATATACTTGTAGTTATCATAATCTGCATTATTTGAATCGCTTTGCATGTTTTTATATTGTAACTAAAAATTAAGAAAAACTTAGTTTTTGATGTCTCATGCCTGGTGCATAATCATCCCCTACCATATACCCTAGATCATGTCAATAAAATCAGAGAGATTAAGTGTAGAACAGATAGATTCAAGATGTCATTTTTTCCATAAACGATAAGGGATCAGAATAGCATTGTCCGACCATGGTAGGGTCATATTCCTGTCAAAATTAGTCTGGTGGGTATTCACCCCCTGCCACACACCCTAGCGGTGACTTACAGGGTATCAAAATAAATATATAAAACCCCTTTGAAAAGTGCAACGATCAGTTATTCATTACCCTGTAACTTTTTTGACACGATCTCGCCTGCCGTGGAGCGATGGGGGTGATAGTGCATTTTGAACATCACTGCTTGGGAGACATCCTTCCAACTTGTGCTAGGCGTTTAGTCTGTGATTTGGCCTTCGCTCTGTGAGGCCTGGCTCCTCTAATGATTTTGATACGCCCTGCGGTATTTTGGTGTTGACTCGATGGTGTTTTTTTTCATTCTTCTTGTTTATTGTCTCAATATTTAATTTTCATAAATAGGTTCTATCATGGGTGATTTGGAGGAATCTTTACTCTGAACTTTTAAGTAACTCATTATTTCGTATTTTACTGCGTATCTTGTTTTCACTGAAATAGTTTGGCATTTCCTGGTTTATGTACACACCAGGGTCATTCAAATAATAAAATTTATGCTTATGTATTTACCCTCACTAGTTGTAATCATATTTGTAGTGATACCTATCACAATTGCTAATATTTAATGGTGAACGCGCGTACAGGGAAAATACACGTATGAGGGTCAGTCTTTAAGGAACTCCGTAGCGCCAGACGGATGGTGGATTCAGCCAATAAAAAATTAGTGGGAAGAGATGATTACACGTTAATCAGGCAATCTTTGAAACATGATGCTTGTAATTGGAAATTACAACAATTGGAGAAAGAGACAGGCTCAAGGTAAATCCTCTTTTTGTATTTTTACTGGGTAAATGTAATGAAAATGTTAAAGAGAAAAATTATCTTTCGCTCGTTATTCCTCATTTAGAATATGCTGCAGGTATATGGGATCCTCACGAAGTTGGATTGATTGCCGAATTGGATCACGTGCTGCGTAGAGGAGCTAGATTTGTAAATCGTTATGAAAAACTTAGTAGCGTATCTAATTTATTAGAGCAGCTAAGCTGGGAATCACTCACGGAGCGAAGCATAAATTACAGATTACATCTCATTTTTTAATCTGAAGGACGCATTTTCAGCAGTGATGTTGAAAATGTATTTTTGTCCCCATCGTACTACGGTAGGAGACTCATGATAAAATTAGAGAGAATAAGTGTAGAATTAAAGATTCATTTTTTCAACAAACGATGAGGGACCAGAATAACGCTGTCCAACCGCGGTAGGGGTAAAAATACGAGTATTAAAGTACTCGTATTCGGGTCAAAATTAGTCTGGTATGTATTCACCTCCTGCCACACACCCTAGCGGTGACTTGCCGGGCACCAAAAATAACCTGGTAGTGGCTTGTGCATTGTCTCACCTTTTTATTTGTGCAGCGCTGCCACGTACGAAAAAGATCGTCGAATACTTAGTTGTTTGTAAAAATCGATTTGCTTCGATTTCAATTTTGAACTTTTTCCATTCCGCGCTTAATCGTTCACGTCCAGCATGTATGTTGTCGCTATCGAAAAAAATCACGAGTTAAAAATAAAACCAAAATATTATCCGAAATATGCACCTTTAAAATCTTCAACACCTGAACGTCAAATGATATTTAAGTTTCGGGAGTTGTAATCATGATGGCTCACAGCTGTTCAGTTTTTAATTCAAATGATTTTTTTAAATTAAGTACAATCGGGTGTACACTTAAGTGTGTGTTGGTGCGTGTCGATCTACGCTGCGCATTCAAACATCACCTCAAATATTTTCAATTCAGTAATTGGTGGGCCGGAGGGTGATCTCCGTGGGATTTTCTTCAACTTCCTCTCCCTTACCCCTACCTACACTTCTTCCTTTATCCTAATCTCTCCACGACTCACTTATTCCATCCTTCTTCAAAACCAAAGTAGCCTGTTACATACGCTCACCCTCTCCTTCTCAGTTCCAATAGACCGACAAGCAGCGATAAAATAAATTTTATTATAGCATAGATATTTTATGTACCTCGCTACTCCTAGACAAGAGTCGTGAATTGGCACAGTTCCGTGGAAATGGACGAAGATTCAGTCCAATATTCAGTGCTTATGACGTACATTTAATAGGTTAGGAAGTAAATAGGGAATGGATTGTAGAAACTTTGACATTAGGGATCTAGTTAATGAATGAAAAAGAAAAACTTTGTTCCAATCCACCACTTTAAGTGGTGGATTGGAACAAAGTTTCAAGTTCATTTATTAAAATGAACTTCCACCAAGTTGAGGCTGAAACTATTGAGGGATCTAGTTATTATTCTTTTTTACTTAGAGCTCCTCTCGTATACGGTAAAAAGGTATATCTCACTTAGATACGCGTGTAAACATATACATGTGTGCGTGTTCATGTAGTTTTTATGATATTCCTTATTTTAATAATTTTACAGAAATATATTTAACTAAAAAACAGGAAAAGGTTGATGTTGCACGCCTGATGTGTAATCGCTTCCTACAATACACCCCAGTGGTGGCTTTTAGGGTACCATGCAGAATAGAATAGAAAACTATGAGGGAGAATAAGGAAGTAGATGGGTAGGGTAGAATATAAAAAAGTTGCTAATATCTTAAAAACAGGAAAGGGAACAAAATCCTCGAACAAAACAAGGGCAGCAGTAATTAGGAATAAGGCAAGGAAGGATTGTGGGAAAGATTATTTAGAAGAAAGATGAGAGGTGGATATGATAGAACGAAAACACAGATTTAGACCAAAGGAAGTAAAAAGAGATAAACAATAAACTGAGGCGAGAAACTAATAGGACAAGCAAGTCAATGCAAGTAGAAATACTAGGTTAGCAAGTTTGTGCATAGACAGAAAATGTGATGTCACTAAAAATGCGAATCTCAATAAAATACAATTGCAGTGATGGGCATGTAAGGACTCTAGGAACTATATGATTAATTTCGTAAGCTACCAAGATAGGATCATCAAAAAAAGGGACGGAGAAGAGAAAATTACTGCTCAAGGGAGGATCACTTTGGTTTCCAGAAGGGGAAAGGTGCCATTGAGGACATAGCAGTAATAAGATCACTGACGGAAAGGAATATGAAATATAACCAGGATTTATTTAGTAGCTTCGTGGATTTCTAGAGCGTGTTCGAAAAGGCACGTATGATAGAATCAATTAACATATTGTAGATGGTAAGAGTAGACTGAAGAGATGGGAGAATTATTCGAAAACAGTGCAAGCCTCAGACTGCACAGGTGCTGATTGGGAATGCAATAGTCAGTGGTAGACTGATTTAAGATAGTACTCTCTACTATCATCCAAAATATGCAACTTTAACGGCGGAGGAAATGGGGAGGGCTGAAGGAAGGATGATGGGGAACTGATTTAGTCAGTTACATTTAACGATGATCAAACTTTAGTAAGCCAATTAGCCAAGAGATGGAAATCAATTTTGAGCGCGTTAAAGGATCAGCGTGATTGACATGATAGAATAGCGAAGCGCATAAGATTATCAGGAAATAGGAAGGCTTTGGTAAGCATTAAATCTAGTGTAAATAAATGAAAGCCGGTAGAAAATTCACTTATTGAAATTGTTTTAGAGCTGTGAGAAAACTACACAAAGATACGCCAGATAGAATACAAGGTAGGTATATGTGATATACATATACACAATAACGCGTGCATAACTTTTACCCAATAATAAAGAATTCCTTCCCTTACATAGCCACTCTTCCTCACATGAGCAAAGAAGAAGACAATTGATGCAGAAAATACGAGCTAGCTTCGTTGGTGAAGTGAGAGTGAAGAATTGGCCCACGATCGGGTAAAGAATAGCCGTATTTACTCAATGGTGACGACCGTCAACACTAGGTTACAAGAGACTGAAGAGGTATCTCTGAGGGTTTCATTCAAAGGTAGACTAAAATACTAACCCTGTTGGGTCATAAAATATTGAAAATTGTTTTTTCTTCCCCCGCATCTCTTCTATTGCATTGCTTGCTGAAAAAGTGTCTTCGATTTTCAGCCGGAGTGCTGCGACTGCCCTTTTTGAATAGGCGTGGCGACGGAGGACAATTTTTAATGTAGAAGTCATATTTTAATAGAAAACCGGCCGGCGACTATTGCCACGATGACCATCTAATATACCTGTTCTAATATCAATTACCCACATAAAGAGTGCTTTTTGCGAAAAAAAATTACATTACATCAAAGAGTAAGGAATCGTCCGCGTATTTAAGAATTGGAGTGTTTTAATTAGTTCTTTGTGTGGCATTTTCGAAAAGGTGGAATTACTGAATGCTAGTATAATTATTGTCCATTAAAAACTGTCATCTACAAATGAGAGTTTACAAGCCTATATTGTGTAATTGCGAACTTAACTTCCCCAGTTACAGGGGACACGTTGCAACACACGTATACATGTCTGACATTACCCTGGAATGACGTTGGATATAACATTCATTTCATGACTTTCCGATTTGCCTCAATTCTTTTGAGCACATTAAATAAGAGTACCCCTTGATATTGTGTCTTAAATATGATAGATCTCTATACAGTAAATACTTGCGGTAGCGCCAATCGTAGCGTCAGACATATTACCGAACAAAATGGATGCCGAAAATCTATTGCTGGAGCTAGTATCAATAATGACCAAGTCCGACGTAGATGAAACATAGGTCGGGAATAATATCCATGGAAAACAGAGTGAAGGAGAGGTAAAACTCAATGAGCATACTAAATGATGTTGCTGAATGTACAAAAGAGAAACGACGAGAATACTCGTATGAAACGGCGGGACAATTTGAAAGAATTTAATCACTCAATGACTATTGGTGTCCATTGTTAGAGAACAATTGTACGGCCATAAGAGTTTAATTTCCTCTCTCTCTTCGTAGCTGCAGAACCATCCGCTTCGATGAGGAGTGCGGTTACATTGTCAGGAATATCATAACCGCGTTCGAGGAATGGCTTTCCTGCTTTTTGTGATTTATAAACGAATCTTTAATCGATGTTCGGCAAAGCGTGCACGTTTTTACAAGTTAAAATGTATCGTGAAAAACAATACCTCATCCTTCTGCCTGAGAGACCCGGCTTGAATCCCTGGGCAAGCAGAATATTTTGAAAAAGTATTTCAATCTTACGGTGTGGACAGCTTCAAATATTAAACACGACAGGACAATTGGAACGGATTGATTTTAGACCCTTGCCAATGTCTTGCGTCAAGATGCCGCTCGCAAAAATAAATAGGTGTTATCAACAATCAATTTGATGTCGAGGGAGGTGAGAGCCACAGAGTGCATTTTTGAGACAAATCACGTTTTACTCGAATCGATCATCACATCGAGCGAGAAGTTGAATTAAAAATGATCGATAACTAAACGCTGTGAGGTGACCTGCTTCCTAAGTGATATGCCATGATGCGTGTAGGACAGATGTTGAATAGCACGGAGTGATCCGATATCATCAACACTTTCGCTTTCCCAAAAATCGCCGAGAGGAGAACGGTCATGGAGCGTGGAAATAATTTCTGTCATCCTCCCTTTCCTTGTGCGTACCTTTCCTGCCACTCTGGTGGATCCCGGGGAAATAAAAGGAACGGGTACGTGCAGGAACGAGCGATTTATCTATTTCGTATGAAATACACGCGGAAGCGAACAATCAATGAACGCATCTTGCGTTCACTCCTAGCCGAGCGTCAAATCGACTGAGGGCGGTGGCGTCTGATCAAGAAGCGTGGTAGGAATAAATGGTACATGCCGATGCGATAGGTCAAATTAAACTCCTTAAGAAAGTGATGGTGAAGATTGAAGGGCTGAAATAAAACTCCGCAACCGAATGACATTCTCTCACGCGCAGAGCTGCGAAAACAATGGATTTTAAAAATGAACTGTCACCACTTGGTAGCTACAGGTGGCAGTCGATTCATTGAAGATAAATTGCTGTACTTACGATGCCCGTTTGGGATCAAGTTTGGAGTTAATGGGGGTCAAGGACCTCGAAGATTTCGCGGCGTTGAATTCCCTCTTATCTTGGAAATACGTGTGACGCAAACACAAATGCATCACACCAAGTTGAGTGAGAAAAACGATCGCGCGTTTCAAACGGCACATAATTGAATCCACTCGTGAGAAAATTTACGTTGAAACTGGCATTAATAAAATGTGACTAACATTGGTTTAATTTGAAGAAACAATTATTTTCAATTTTTCTGCTAATGCGAGCCAAATATTTTTATGAACTCGAAGTTCACGAAAATACAATCAGGCTAGGTTGAAATGAGGAAGACTGCAGAATAGTAAGTGAAACGTACCAGTACCTCCACTTCAGTGGAGAAATTCCAAAATCCAACCATGCAGACTGAAATTTTTTAAAAACCTTCACCAGAAACTTTTTCCAAGTGTGTCCAACATTTGTTTCCATCTATTCTTCATTCTATGCGCACATTTGACATGCCCTTATCAGTATGTTGAGATAGAGAAACAATTTTCATTATCTATTTTAAAAAGGACAAACTATACTATAAAAAAAACCATAAACACAGTAATCAACCCAAAGGTTGGTTTGGTAGGTAATTGTAGTGCACCCAATACTAAGCCCTACACGGCATGTGAAATTCACACATCACTGTGGGGGGGCCAGTTCCTTTCCCTGTGCCGGTTATGGTTTCCCAGGAAGACCTGGTACCCGAAAAATCACATAGCTTGGGTATAGCTGCAGGTGCCCAGAGAGGCTTGCGCGGAAATCGATCCCAGGCCCTCCGGTCAGAAGTCCAACGCTCTACCCACTGAACCACCGCGACCCACAAACTATACTATATATACCAAATAATCCTATACTTCCTTAGTACTTCCCGTAAGTGTTTAAAACACTATGATGCTATTTTTCCAATACTTATTAACATTTTTTTAAAATTAACACTGGAAAATTCACAAATTTCAAGAAAGGGCCTAAAAAATACCTATCACATCTCATCAATTGTGACATAACCATCCACAACCAACGATGTTTATGTACTCATCAAATAATGAATTTTACAATAATCATTTAATGCTTACAACTATAATATGAGGCGTTATTCAATTAAATATAACTTCCAATGTATTCTGAGAGGAATATTAGGAAAGTATACCAGATGATTCATCGCAATAAGAGGGTAAAAAGAAACTTAACATTTCCACCATCAAGATTTAATATTTCACCAACATGGTTCCGATGCTGCGCGTCATCATTAGGTGATTCAAGATTCATCGCAAATTGAAACCATAGGTATTAGACTAGTAGTAGTAATTATGGTAATTTTGCCAACAGCTCAATCCACTTGCATCATTAGGAATAGGTTATAATATGTGATAAGTAAGATTTTAGAAATTGGAGAAAGGATTTAAAGAAGCCTAATTTTGTTATTAGCAATCCCCTTGCCACTTGTATAGCCATGAAATGGTTGCCAGCCAATTCTGAATGATGGCAGAGATAAAAAAGTCAGGTCCATTAGATAAAGAAATTCACTATAAACCGGACTAATGAATAAAAATTGAATTAAAGACTAAATCTCTTGCATAAATTGGAAGGTCATATCTTCAGCGATGATGTTGAAAATGTATCATTAGCTCCATCGCACCAAGGTGGGAGAGATCATGCCAATAAAATTACAGAGATAGAATACAGATCAAATCGATTTAAGATTACATATTTCACACGAACGATAAGGGATCCGAATAACACTTTACGACTGCACCAAGGGGAGAAAGTATTTTAGTCAAAAGTAGTCTGGTGTGTAATCAACCCCTGCCACAAACCCTAACGGTGGCCTTCTGAGAACAATGTAGACAAAAGTATATATAAAAAACCATAAACACAGTAATCAACCCGAAGGTCGGTTTAGTAGTTGATGGTAGATATCACCCAGTACTAAGCCCTATACGGCGTGTGAAATTTCACACATCAGGGTAGGGGGACCAGTTCCTTTCCCTGTGCCGGTTATGGTTTCCCAGGAAAATCTGGTACCCGAAAAATCACTTTAGCTTGGGTGGAGCTGCAGGTGCCCAGAGTGCCTTGCCCAGGAATCGAACCCGGGCCGGTCCAACGCTCCGGTCAGCAGTCCAACGCTGTACCCACTGGACTACCGCAATCTATATATTCATATATATATATATATATATATATATATATATATATATATATATATATATATATATATATATATATATATATATAATCATTTATACAGAAACAGAATATATATATATATATATATATATATATATATATATATATATATATATAATCATTTATACAGAAACAGATATAAGGAAAAGGGATAGGAACATACATAAAGGACGAACACAATAGAGGTGGGGAAGGCGGAATCGAACGGATCACAAGAGTAAAAATATTTCCTTGACCGGTACTCGAACCTCGGATCTTTCCACTTGCCGGGCGGATGCTCTCAACCACTTGAGCTATCGAGGAAACGTAATTTACCCTGAGATCCGTGGGTCTAATATGTCGCCAAGCGCCCCGATTCTTTAGCCAAGAGATGGCGTCAGGGGGCTGTTTCACCCACCAAAGGAGATATAGACAATACACAAGAGGAAAGGACAGTGGGTTAAGAGCATCCGCCCGGCAAGTGGAAAGATCCGAGGTTCAAGTCCCGGTCAAGGAAATATTTGTACTCTTGTGATCCGTTCGATTCCGCCTTCCCCACCTCTATTGTGTTCGTCCTTTATGTATGTTCCTATCCCTTTTCCTTATATCTGTTTCTGTATATATGAGTATTTATTCGCCGTTGGGCGGGATTTCGTGTTTGAATGTGTATTTGGCCAATGTGGCTCATCTCTTTCTTCTGGCTATGCGTGCCACGAAACGCACTGTTCCTTTCCTGTATGATGTTGTATGAATTCTAACCCACTGTCCTTTCCTCTTGTGTATTGTCTATATCTCCTTCGGTGGGTGAAACAGCCCCCTGACGCCATCTCTTGGTTAAAGAATCGGGGCGCTTGGCGACATATTAGACCCACGGATCTCAGGGTAAATTACGTTTCCTCGATAGCTCAAGTGGTTAAGAGCATCCGCCCGGCAAGTGGAAAGATCCGAGGTTCGAGTCCCGGTCAAGGAAGTATTTTTACTCTTCTGATCCGTTCGATTCCGCCTTCCCCACCTCTATTGTGTTCGTCCTTTATGTATGTTCCTATCCCTTTTCCTTATATCTGTTTCTGTATATATGAGTATTTATTCGCCGTTTGGCGGGATTTCGTGTTTGAATGTTTATATATATATATATATATATATATATATATATATATATATATATATATATAAAGAAAATGGATAGGAACTTATATAAAGAACGAATACAGGAGGGGTGGGAAAGGCGGAATCAGGAAAATCACGAACGTAAAAATATTTCCTTGGCCTAGATTTGAACACCGGATCTTTCCACTTGCCGTTTCCTTGTAAATGAATATTTGTTCGCCCTATGGCGGGACTTCGTGTTTGAATGATTATATATATATATATATATATATATATATATATAATATATATAATATATATATATATATATATATGTATATATATATATGGTGTTATGTATTTGTATAGAGTTTTTACTGAGTTTAGATATAAAGAGTTTTGTGTATCGTTTTATTCTGTGTTGTAAAGTTCATTTGCCTGAAAGTTACAAGTACGAAGGGATGAATTCCAAAGATAAGAGAGAATTTTAAAGATGAAGATAGAAACACTGATGATGAGGCGTGGGTGACAGCGAATTTATCTGCACGATTATATCAAATAAATATACGTAATTCCTGTTTTCACACGTCCGCGAATACTGGACCCACCTCTCATTTAATCGTGAGGCTGGGTCATTTGTGTGGCAGTAACCCTTTATTTGAAGGAAGATTCGTCAAATAGCTTCTTTCGATGGGTAATAGCTTCATTACACTGATTACAATCAGCAGGAATCCCATCCTTAAATTCTACGATTTCTTGATTCTGTGGCGAGACCAGTAAAGATGTCCCAAGACTCAAGAGAGAACTGTGAAGAAATTAATTTTTTTATTAGGTCCAAACCTATGCTGGAACAATAATCGGATCCTGGCACCCGCAAAATCCTGCCTTCGGTATTAAATGGCTCGAATCCATTCGACTCAGCGCTCAAGTGTCTAATGGGTTCGACGACGTGTCCTGTTGATGCGATTATGTAATTCAAAGAGTTACAAGACTCGTGGATCCGTCTCAAATCGGGCGAGTGCTGCGAAATCTCGGGAAGAAAGGAAGAGAGGGTTGATTGATTCAACCGAAAGGTCTGTGTGAATAACTGTCGACGGACTCGAGGCAAATCGTCTGGCAATTAGCATTCACGACTCTGTCCAGCAGAGGATCTAGAAAACATCTAAAAATTGAAGGGGCGGAATTTTCTTACCAGAACGAAAATAACTTTATGGCTCTCAAAAAGAAAGTTGAAAATGATGTCAAATTTGAGACGAATGGTTCTAATGTAGAGACTCCAGGGACAATAAGAATTTTAAATGAGTTTCTGCCATAATCGTAATAGTTATTGTTCATTTGGCTCTTTAAAAACATGTCCCAAAGGGGGGAGAGGTAAACGGCTCTCCTCATGTGTACTGTCGCTAATTCTGGATTGAAAATAAAAATTAACTGTGAAAACTGTGCACAAAATCATTTATTTCAATATTTGAGTAAACGTTTGCCTTCAGTGTAATTGTGATCTAATTTTAGCCGCACTCAATAACTGCTCTTAAATGTTACTTCAAAATTTTAACTTTCTTGAGAAAGTAATCAAAATAGAACCAGTTTTTTAATTCAATTTATCCTTCATAAATAATTTTTTCTTAACTTGAATAGAGTTTGGTGTCATTTAAACAGTACGTGCGAGCCCAGTATGTGATTCCTTTTTTTCAATTCACTCCTACCTAAAATAGACCTTATATTTTATTCCTTCCGATGGGTGTTGTGCAATTTTAATCCCTGGCATTGCAGAAATATCCACACTGTTTATCAGACTAAATGTACTTACGTTCCCTAAAGGACGGAATATAGTTTTATCCGTACGCAAAAAGAAAGAATCATTAAAGTAAGAAAGAATTTTGTTGACATTGAATGAGTTTGGAATTGCTGGAGGGAGAAAGCGTGTGGAATGAAGAAAGCTTCTTAGTATTGTAATGTCGGATGTCCGGTTGCATTTAGTTAGGAGAGGCACGTATAGTATGTATCATAATTCAGTCTGTGCCCATGAAAAACCTTCCTGAAACGGTAGCAAATTACTAAATAAATCAAAACAGTTTTTGGACAACGAAAAAAATAAATACTCTGTGAATAATTATTACTATAAAAGTGTGTTATTTCGACGACATGTGATATCCATATTTTGGGTGGATTTTTTTTTGAACTGGCCGCAGTAGCCAAGTACATACAGGCAAGTACGTACCTGTATAGGGGAGGTCCTCCCCTATACCAGAAGTGGGTACTACTGTTTCTTCTGATGAATTCGGAGCTAAATTCCGTCGAAATTATTAAGAAATAACGTGCGAGTGTTGTTTTTATGTGCTCTTATATTGTTTGTTGCTGTCCAAGATTTTTATTCAACACTTCCGTGTTACTTCGACGAAATCTATGATATATATATATATATATATATATATATATATATATATATATATATATATATATATATATATATATAATTGGATATAAACACAGATGTAGATTTTTAAAACATATAACTACAAAGAAAGGACACTCACATATGTAGTTTCGACCGTCGTCATCAGAAGGGCGTTCTCGGGGAAGAGCGGAAGGACGTGCGGGGAAGGGGTGAGGGAAGGAGAGGTAAGGGACCAATAGGAAATAAACAAGGCGGTGGGAGGCATATGTAGGCAGCTATTGGATGCATCAAAGGCTTGGTTCAGGCTGGGGGTTTTGAATGACTGTGACCCCCAGATATGCGCCATCTCACAGGTTCTCACCTCTATGATACTCGCAGATTTCGGAAAGGTTTTAATCACGGAAACGGAGAAGCAGCCATCGAAAGATTGGCTGTGGGAAGCAGTGTGAGTACGGATGGGATAATTAAGGAAGGTGGGAGATTTGGTGGAATAGCGGTGGTTATTCATGCGGAGGGAAAGGGTGATCGTGCATTCGCCCACGTAGAATGTAGGGCAGGAGTTACAGGATATTCCGTATCTGGTGTTAAATGCAACTTTGTTATGTTAAATGCAACTGGTATT
Organism: Hetaerina americana; assembly: GCF_022747635.1. Taxonomy (NCBI): domain Eukaryota; kingdom Metazoa; phylum Arthropoda; class Insecta; order Odonata; family Calopterygidae; genus Hetaerina; species Hetaerina americana. The sequence goes on along the minus strand of NW_027286181.1, from coordinate 16,669,436 downwards.
GATTGGAAACTCTGACGACGGTTGCTCCATCAACGTTTGTGTACGGGGACTATGCAGAATCATTTAAGACCGTGAAATGTTGGGCAGCTGAGTTTAAACTTGACCAGGTGGACCTTACCACCCGCACAGCAGTAGCTTACTCTTGAATTTTGAGAGCACTGAGAACCATCCTTATATGGGACGTATTTCTTATCTCGTAATTCCAGATTTCGTGATTTTACGTGAATACAGGAAACCTTTTCATCAAACAGCATTCTTTCTTCTTCAATTTTCTTCATTCTCTATAACTTAAAATTGTTCACTCTTCTAATTCCTCTATGTACTGTTTGTTAGCCATTGGCAATTATGATGCTGGTGCACTAATGGCAGATTATATATTAAAACCCTTTAACACGAATGTACGTATATTGATTAACATGGGGTACACATCTTAATGGTGAAAGTGTCTTGAATGACACGCATCAATGCGTAACAGTTTGGACAAGATTCCGCTTAAATAGAAAGTATTTATCGTCTCCTTCGCATTAACTTAAAACTACATCCAGATTATTTATTCCTTACCATAAATTTGCGTCATTCTATTGAACTTCCTAAGACTATTCATTTCTAATTACGCTACTTATGCCCCTTACATGTTCACAATCACAACCTCTGGTCTGTTTGACACAAATCTGTTTTAAATCCAGGCAGGACAAAAAATTGAGGACCACTTGAGCTGGTCGATTTCCTTTATAAAAACTTCCCTTTTTGTGTCAATGCTCGAACGGGTATTTTCTAAATGCTTTCCATTGAACCAGGTGAGTTTTCAAAGACGGTCCACAAATCTCGACATAAGAATTTATTCCTTCAACATCAAACTCATTTCATGCTAAGGTCAAGGAACGATCATAAGAGTGAACTTGATTTAAACGTGCGACACGATACTGAAAACTTCGTTATACATTGCAAAGCCATAGAAAAATTAAGTCAAAACAAAACTTGCTGAAAATCAGCCAACTGTCATTCAAGCTTAAATTCATAAAGTTCTCAGGATTGAAATACCCAGGATTTTTTCAACAGGAAAAGCTTACTGAAAATCAGTCAAAATTTCTTCGATTCGGAAATATTGCAAAATCTAGAAATTTTCAGTCAAAAAAAGCTCTTTGAAAGGCAGCCAAATATCATAAATTCAGCAAGTTTGAGGAGCTTCTTCTATTTCTACCGTTGCTATGTAAATAATTTGAAACCATTGCTACCGTTGCTATGTAAATAATTTGAAACCAGACTAACTCTTTCCTGTTTAATTTACGGGTTTACGGCGACTGTTACCGTACGTAATTAAAGCCTCGAAAAATTTGATCGTTTGCCTGTATGTCGATTTAATCTTGGAATTACCTCCTTCCCCCTGGTATATTCACTTTCAATTAGGATAAAGTAGCTCAAAAATTATTCATACAAAAGTTTAAGTGGTGACGAAGGCATCGCTTAATATCTTACATTAACCAACGAGAGATAAAACTTCAAGGTATATGAATACGGAAGCCTAGACCTATGATATTGATATTGTGTTTAATCGTGATGTGTTTACGAGGCTGGTAATAGTGGCATTAGTGGTAGCTCCCGTATATTTTTCATTGTTTTCAATAAATATTATTTTCGATGCACTTCAAATTCCTTTCCATTTCAATCGACACCTTACCTGAATATCAGAAAAATAATATTCATTCAATATTTTTCATCTTAAAATTTTCAGAAATGTGTGCTGAATTGCAGCATATTGTTCTCGCTAAAAATTTTTGAGCTTCCTAGATTTGCTTAAAAATTTGGTACAAATTTGGTTAATATCTGCAAAAATATTTTGCAGGGTAGCGGTTATTCGTTCCTAATAACTATGAATGCAAAATTCCACTCCGAAACAAAGAAAAAAGAAGACAACAGCATATGTAAATTAGAAGAAAATATGGTTTTTCAACAAGGCTCTTCTCGGAACTGCGAGATTGGAAGAGAATAGAGAAGTTGTCCCCCACTAATCCCTAAATAAGCGAATCGAAGATGTTGGCACTCATACATATCGGGAGGGGCTGAATGTCATGCGTGAGACAGCGTAGAGTGAAAGAAGTTGGTTTAATAACTCCAATGAGGAACGCTGCAAATTTTAATGAAGTTGGATTCACCTTATTTGACTTTGATTGTCGATTCTCGGGGAAGGCAAAAACTAGCTCTAGCGGCGACCTTACCAATTAACTACGCTCACCTGAGACTCGAGCTGGAATGAATCGTTGACACTCGCTGGGGCAAGTTGGACCCTCGGTGACTGACAGACAGGTCCGAAGATGTACGGGGATCGGAACGGTGCGGAGCCTAACGTACTGACATCCCACCCTGAGGGTCCTGATTCGATTCCCGGAGGTGGTAGAATTTTTCACTGGCATACCCGATTCCTACTTGGGATGCCATGTGGAGAGCGCTTTAATTGAGTACGACGTCCGTTGTATGGGACGTTACATTTTGTGACCTTGTCGACTTTCGATATTAGAGTGGGCTGATGCGGACGCACGAGGTTTACTTCAGTTCTTCCTCCATTCCCTGACACTCCTACCCCAACCAAATTACCTACCCATTTCTAACAGTGCAAATGACCTCAGCTGCCGGTCACCTCCCACATAACTGCTAATCCGAAAAAGAGAGGGCTGGAAGGTTTAAAGATATATTGATAGATAGAGGTCTTTATTTGGGCGAAATTAAGACCTAATGGTCCCTTCTTCCATTTAACCCATCGTCGTATACATATTATATTAGGCATTAAACTTATAGTTACATTCATATATACACATAAATACATATTGACAGGCATAAATTCATTTAGCACAGATTTGCACATCGAAAAGAAAAAAAGTATATACATATATGTATACACATATACATAAATATGCATTGATTGTTCATAACGATTGAAGAAACCGAAATATAAGATCAGTCTCGACATTATTAGCCGAATAATTTTATCTTAAAAAGAAGTATGACCTCTTTCAAAGGCTTGGAAGGCTAGTGAATATAATATTCAGCAACTAACCGATGGGGTGTGGGTTTGAATCCCGGTGATCCCTAGTTTCACCCAAACTGTGTGATTTTTTGAGGAACTAGATCTTCTTAGAAAATCATTGACAGAACGGATGGAGGCAACGAACTGGGTCCCATTATTAACCTGATGTGCGAATGTCACGATTCTATACGAGGACAGGATCTTTCCTCGAATAAAATAAGTAAACATTCTCAGGGTTGATCATAACGGTAGAGTATTTTTGAATTCTTTGATATCTTATTTGCTAAAAAAAACTAGTGTGGAAAAATAAAATAAATAAGTATATGTTAAAAGTTAATTGAGAGGAATGGCATGTATTTTGGCGAATAACAGTATCATCAATGTCGTGAGGATGAATGCATGTGAAACATTCAATCGGTTAATTCTGTCCTTCCACAACAAGGAGAAATTTTGCTAAGTCAATCCTTATAAACTCAACTTTATCTTAAAACATTATTATAACGATAATTGGGCTTATCCTAGGATAGCTGAGATACATTTTAAATGGGTAATTTTGCTTTACAAGATGTAATGACTTTATTTCAGCTAATTTTTTTCAAGTTTTTGAAACGTGGGTGTGGAGAAGAAAGGGGAAGGTAAAAATGGACGGAAAGGAAAACAAAAGATGAAATTATAACCAAGGTAGAGGAGGAGAGAGAAGACTGTTGAGATAAATTCAAAGAAGGAAGGACAAGTGGATGCAGGGGATGATAATAAGCGAAAACTGTGACACAGGGGTAGAATGTTGGCAAAGTGAGTTTGAGAATAGGCGTTTTGGATGGAATTAAGAAAGTCAGAGCGTATGCAGAGCTAAAAAATAAGCGTAATTTTAAATATGGGGTTTAAGAATATTTTTGAAACATTAGTCAGGGTTTAGGAGCACTATAATGCGTATGGCCCTCTTCTATTAAAAAACTTACCCTAACCTGGTAAACAACTGTTAACAGACGAAGGCCGTTCAATAAATTCAGGCCGTGCATTTTTTATTCGCATAATATATTGATAAAAATTTCAATTTTATGTCAAATTGTTGGCTCAATGAATTTTTCATGCGTGGAACCAGATTTATCGATTTGAATCCAATATTACGTAAGCGATTGCGGTTGCAAGTAGAAACTCCGTTAAGTCAGCGCAGTTATAAAGGCAAATCCCACGCCAGAGGATTTCGATTTTCGACCAGATGTCTATTAAAGTTAACAACTGATTATGAGGACCGACGAAATATTTATTACAGATGTAAGAATGGTCGTATAATCCTCCCAGGCGCGCAATTTTTCAACATTTTCAGCGCCTTTGCGAAAACCTTGGAAAATGCGCGGCACGCGGAACTAACGGCGCCAATGACTACGAATCGCCGATCGCCATTCAGATGTCGTCGAGTTAAAAAAAAAAACGAAGAAAAAAAATCTCGCGCCGTCACTCTTTTGCAAGACAGTTTATTCCCTCCTGTGTCACTGACTAGCACACGTAGATTTCGAGCGAAGAATTTCCAGAGACCCCATCCCCGACGAAGCGTTTCGCTCCCTTTTTATCGCATTTTGATCGTCATTTTTCGCCGTTTCCTCCCCCACCTCCCGCCCCGCCGAAACACAAATACGAGATTACTTTTTTTCTTCGCCATTTATCCTCTCGATTTTACCACTCTTTTGTTTTTTGCACTTGAAAAATCGTTTCCGCGACCAATTCACAAGCCCTTACCCCCCACCCTCTCCCTTCGCCAATAACAAAAAAAATGTTTAAAAACCCTTCCCTCAGAATGTCTTCGACCCCCCCCCCCCGCTCCTGCCTCCCCATCCTCTCCGTCTCCTCCCCTCTCCCAAACAACTACACCCCCTTTCTCTTCCCCTCATCCCAAAAGTCTCGTCGGCAGAATCAACCACTTTCTCCACCATTTCTTCGAGTCCTACCCTTATCCCTCTTTCTCTTCGGGAGGACTATAATAATGCCCTTCTCTCTCCTCCCTCCGGCCCCCACCATCGCTTCGGCGGATACCGCTCGCTTCTTCCGAACCGCCGAGGGTATAAAGCGAAGGGACGTTCCGTTCGATCGGCTTACACGCGACTGTGGTTTCGAAGGTGTCGGCAAGGGGACGTCAAACTTAAGTTTCATTCCTATTGCTCTGGTCCTCCCGAGGATTGTGTCGCCGGTGCTTAGGAACCGACCAAGCAAGAGGGAGCAGACATCGGACGGCAGCAGCGAAACGTACTCGACCGCTGGATCAGCGGAGGTGGAAGACATGCAGCGGATTCTTGAAAAGATGGTGAGACCGTATTTGTTATTGTTCCCCTCTTCCGGACACGACCACTCGGAAGACGCCGATCTCACATCTTCGGTACTCTGTTACCAGGGTTGATTATTATAACCAAGGGGATCGAGATGGTGCGGTGGCTAACGTATTGGCTTCCCATCCAGAGGGCTTGGGTTTTAATCCCGGAGGCGGAAGATATTTTTCAGTGGTCTCCCGATCCTTACTTCCGGTTCTTTGTGGAGGGCACTTTTGAGTGAGTATGCCTTCCGTCGGGTGGGACTTAACGCTGCGGACCCTTTGGCGCCTTTCGTTAAGAGCAGGCTAATGCCGACGCTGAGTTTCTCTCCACCCTTCATCCTTTCCTATCCATCCCTAATGGCGCAAATAACCTGAGCTATCGGTCGTCTCCCCTAAAAGTACCAATAATTAAAATCAACTTGAATGTTCAACGCTTATATTAATTCGATTACACTAATCCGAAGGTGTCAAGTTTGTGATTTTAATTGCGGTGTCGAGGGGTTGATCAAACCTCACAATATATTTCCAGGTCGAACAATGACGACAAAATTAATGCAGAATACCTGTTTGTGGCCTATTAGACTCAAGGACTCATTTTTGCCCCTTCGTGCAATTTATAATGATACTGCTGAGTGATGCCCATACAACATTTTAATACCAATCTCTTCTTTACTGACTAATTGTATAATAATTCAAAGCTTGTGTCCTAATACGCCCTGCCACATAACCTTAACCAACTTGAGGAGTACCGTGTAGATGTGCATGAAATGCCTTTTGCGTGAAATCTTTCCCTGTTTGCCTCTTCATATTTACAATCCTCTTAACACCACGCAAAAATCTATTTCCTTATTCTCCCTTTCCATTTGCAAAAATTTTTCCTTCTATTAAAGCATTCGATACCCTGATTTATAAAATCAATATGTCCTCCTTATGCTATTTCCTCCATTTTATATATATTTCCGCCAACTTCCTGTCTCCCCTTACCCTACCGACACCAGAATTAACAACCCTAAAACTAGTTTATAGGCGAGGGAAGAGTTCACCTCTGTGCGACCGGCTATGGTTTCCCAGGAGGATCTATTACCTGAAAAATCACATAGCTTTGGTGAAGTTAAGAGAGTTCAGAAGCGTCTTCGTAAAACGAACCCAAGCCCATCGGTCAGTAGTCCAATACTCTATCCACTGGACTACCACACTCCTTACCCTTATTCTATTTTATCCTCTTCTTCATTTGCATATATCTCTGACCAAATTTCTTCCACAATCATCCTCGATTCCCACAACTTAATGACCTATAATCAGCACTTCTCTTTTCCCCTAGAGAAAGTGATTTTTTAACCAGACAGCGCCATAATAATCTTAATCACATTCGTAATCCTTAATTGTTTTTCTTTAAGGCTCATAGCACCAAAACTTTTTATAAGTAACATTCGCAGTCAACAAGTTACAAAAATAATTCAATAAATATCCATGTTATGCGCATAATATTTAGAATATAAAAAAGTATACTTGCAGCCGTTGTAGAAAATATAATGTTCAATCCAGGTTTAAATATTTTACCGAATGAATGTAAGTTTTACAACGCGGTAATTGGAAGGATATATCTGTTTTCCGCGGCACTGGCCCAATTTAAATTGGCAATGAAATACCAAATCGAGCCATGCTTAGAAAATGCACTCATTGGTAGCGGAATTGAACTACGAGACCTTCCGTTCGGGTTCATATGAAAGAAGTCAGAATCTGAAATGCATTTAGTCAGTTGATTACAACATCTTTTACCAGAAAACATCTTTCAGAGATGAGGGTTTCTTTACAGACCGATTCCACTTTAGTATACTGTCCTGGTTTAGCAAGGAGAAAATAATCTATTTCCGCATTAAAAATTGGATACCGGTAAGCATATTTTGGTATCCCACAATCAGTTTCATTTGAAATTATTTATTATCATACCCTTAAAAAAAATACGATTACGGATTTTTAATAGCGATGATGACGTTTCTGCGCATATCGTGCATTTAGATACTGATTCTATAACGCTTTCACGGCCATAGTATAAAACCCCTACAAACCAGGCCGGTTTAGCGTAAAATAACGCAGATTGTAAAAGACGATTAAGAAAAGTTTTGTTTCTAACAGCAACATCAAAAACAAAGTCTGGAACTGGTGAATTAACGTAAAGCCCAATGTAAAATGATCTATCATAAGTTTTTATTGCTTATTAGATTATCATCCAAAATAATTCACGTTACGTTTACATTCACACGTTACGTTTACATTCGATACGTTTATTTGCACAACTTATCCTGCAAATCGGCATTGGAGCGTTTGGCATTAAGTGTGAGGACATGAGACATTTAAGGCTTACTTTTACGTCAAATATCAATGATTGAAACATCGTCATGAAGGAAGTGCTTGACTTAATCAGGGTTCACACCCGGATTTCCCAAATGCCTGCCATTTTATTTAGTCAAATGCAATCTCTTCCAAACCTCCAAAACCTTACATGAAAGAATTGTGGCTTTGCGAGTCTATTGGCCCGTTTGGAGACTTTCATTAGCATTTATCCACCAACTTAGGTTAGGTTTTTGGTGCACCTTGTCACTACACGCAAATGTGCTAATAAATCCTAAATTGCATGGTGCAAAATATCCTTGGGCCCACATTAAATATTAAAAGAACTCATGACCTAGCTTTCCATGCTTCCTAAGACCTTTAATTTCATCCAAAATACATATTCTTTTCTTCCCTCTACCTCGCTCACCCAAACCTGATCCCCTCTGTATAACACAGTCTTCAGCACCTCATTGCCTCTCTCAGTATATCCTGCATCAACTTGCCCTGCACTCTTAGTATTTCACCCAATTGCTCTCTATCTCTTTCATTACCATGCCTGGTAAGTCATCCTTGGTCTTCCTTTCCGTCCATTTAATTTTTTACATTCTTCTCCACACTCACATCTCGAGTTTGCGCTTATCCTCTTACCTCAACGGCTAAGATTTTGAGCAATATAAAATTAAGTTTCATGTTAAATTTTTCACTAGTCTTCCCTTTATGTATTTTCTTAAGATAACTGCCATCAACTCCTACCTCTTTGTAAACGTTCTTTCTCGCAATTCTTCTTATAATGTCCCCTCACTTTGTCAATGATCCTCCAAGACACTGCCCAAATGGATGAACTGTTCCACCTCTTATAGCTTTTAATTCCCCAACTTTAATGTTAAACTAAACTTTCCCATTTCTTGTGAATTTCATTACCTTCGTTTTATTGTGATTGATTCTGATTCCAAACCTGTATCGCACTGATTTTACAAAGCATCAAATAGGAGTACGTGACGAAAAATAGTATATTTAAACTAAATATAGATAAAACGAAGACATCTCCCAGATGCCGAAGCAAGGAAATAAGTATTCAATTAAAAATGCACCAAAACACCACCAACCATTTCTACTTTCGACAGCTGGGTCACCATCAATGTGAGAAGTAGAAGTTCGCGAGTAGAACAAGGTATAGCGAAGACTTTCATCAGAAGAAGCTGCTAATGGTAAATAAAACCAATCTAGATACGGTTCAGTGAAACGACTATCTTTTTTTATCTTATTTACAGTTTATTTTTCTATGATTTTGAGGCAGCAAAGAAAAGATTGTAGGTCGCGTATGAGTGGTGTCACGGAGAAATTATGAAATAAAAATCCCGACCGTCTAATAAATAAGTCAAGGGAGGGGAGTGAACAGATTCCGGAAAGAAACTGCAATAAGAAGCAGAATAACTGGTGAATGTATGCGTCACAATGGCCAAACACCGCAATGGGAGGTACCATTGAAGGAAACAGTTACTACGAAGGGCCTAGAATGACGTTAGAGAGACGAGATTTGAAAAATATCCGAGCTACAGAAAGAAACAATGGAGGAATTAAAGCATTGGGAAGATGATGACAGCTTAAAAAAAGAAAACTGTCGCAAGCCAGCTCTATCACGTATTCATTTCAACCACTTTTATGAAAAGCATACATTTTCATGCGTCAAATCAGGTGTCTATTTGCATCGAGTAGCCAGACACTCCAACATTAAATGCTACCGTGAGCAGTGTCCTTCCGTCCTTCCAGCATCCCCTGACACTGGCATTTGTCTTGGACATCAGGCTGCAATGCAGGAAATAATTTTCCGCGTTCAGAAATCGCTTCAAGGAAAAAATGTCAAGTAAAAAAGTATTCAAAAGAAGTTCCTATTTGTACTTTTAAATAGCAAGTTAATATGTGACTGTTCAGGCCGTATATTTCATCTAGGATTTGCTATTTCGTTTAAATGAGGGAAGAGTAAAGATGTGGAGAAAAGTTACAGAAATCTAGTGCTAGCAATTGTCTAGTTTCAAATACAGTACCAATGTCTTCCTCTTTTTCTTGGCTCTATCTCAATTCCTCAGAAGAAGAATTGAGTTAAGAAAAGAAGATTTCACAAGGAGAAGAGAATTTATGATAGGGACATTAAGTAAGGATACCGAGAAAATATTAGTTTTACACTCTTATATGGAGCGTAACTTTATATGACGCGGTCACCTGGTCGTTTAAACATGATGATAGGCGCAGTTTGAAAGTTTTTGAGATGTGGGTGTGAAGAAGGATGGAAAAGGTTACGTGGGCAGAAAGAAAAACCAACGAGGAAGTGAGTATGGCGGGGGGGGGGGTGAGGGATTTGTTGAAGACATCCAATGGAGGCAGGGAAGATGGATGCAGGATATTTTAACTAGCAATGGTATTTTGAAGACTGACGGAGTGCAGGACGTTAGACAGGTGAGGTAGAGGTAGGAAAGGGAATGTACCTGTTGAACAGAATGAAGTCTTTGAGACCAATGTGTACGGGGTGAAACTTAGTACGCCAAGATGAGTGACGATTGAAGGCCATGGGGTGTTAGAGGACAGCTCGATACGCTTAAAATAGACAAGCGTGAAAAAGTTTACTAAGCTGGTTTCATTACGCTGGGATAATAAATGAAAGTCGAATTACCGACTAATATAGAAGAGATGAGTGTATACTAGGAATTTCATGAACAGAAGAGCGCGTATGAGTTAGTGTATGTATGCGACAGAGTCGAAAGGAGTATGCAAGTACAGAATAAGATGAAGAAATTTAATAAAATGGAGTCATTTGCCTACGATACACTTTATCGATTCAAGCTTTACTTTGTGATACGTGTACGGATCCAAAATAACAGAAGGAACAACGTACTTCTACAAAGAAATTAGCTCCTAGTGAAACCCTGGAAACCAGGACTTTTTTACTCTGCTTATCCTTAACTGGATCGACGTGAAGAGTAAATATGTATAGGTAAAATATATCTAATTAGTAACTCAGTTATTGGGTGATAGTGATATTAATGTCAATAATGATTAATCATATATCAATGTGAACATCTTCGGATTCTCTTACAATTACATAAACTTTATTATCACTATTTCAGCGCTCCGTTTCAATTATCCTTGAGCAAAAAATGCTCTCTTGTAAGATTCTAGGTTTTAATGAACTAATCTCATTTTTTGATGAAAGAATCTCCTCTCATGAATGCAATCTGGTTCCTCGGAGTGAGATTTATCTATACCATGACTGAAGCATCGAAATCTAATTTAGGTAGATAAGCTGACCAATTTCAGATAGGACTCATGGCTATTTGACTAACAATTGCGACATATACATATTATTTAATAAAATGGGCAATCCTCTTCCGTACGACATCATGTTCGGCAATGAGCGTGAAGTTTAGATCTCACCATGAATATAAATTAAATGGTAGTTATATTATTTTTCCCCCAACATGAGAAACTCCACTTGAGTAGCACAGGTTTCAGTGAAAATCTCATAGGCATGTTATTGGCAAATTATTAGACAAAATGAATATTTTTATCGACATATCACTGAAAAATTGCCTGCAATGAACAATTATGTTTATATCATATTCACGCAGTTTTTTCTATATACTGGCCGGAATTGCTGCCAAGGCTTGACATTTTTCTAAGGCTTCAGCGTAGAATAATGAAAACTTACGATTTGCAAATGGTCGCAAATGAAATACAAAATGCTTAAATTTTCCAGCGAAGAATTCCGTTGGAACTCAAAAATAAAAACTCAGCGCAGGTCATGACGGCAAGTTAAAAGAATTGAGGCCTAACCATGTAAATTAAAATTCGGCCTAGAACCCAACCTAGACTTTGGACGCATATACGCGATGAAGTAGGCAGGCACGGAAAGATTACGAAGAGAGAACAATGCGTGGACCATTATTAATCCGACTAAAACCCACTCAAGGCACATTCGAATTGAGAGCGATAGAGAAAACATTCTTCGTCTGGATGAGAAAGTTGAGATTTTCATGGTTTCTCCAAATTCCGATAGTGAGGAATTCTCCTTCCATCGCAGAGATCCATCTAAACCGCCGAGATATTCTAAATTTTATGGCTTCACCTAAGTGGAATCCGACGGGAGTTTTTGGTCAGAAAATACCATTTCTACGGAATCGCACAAAAACGTTCAGACGTTTCTCCGAAAGGTCGACGTTCACCTGCTCGGAAACAATGGTGCCAAGATTCAGGACCAAACGGGCAGCTTCGAACTCGTAGGGGAATTAGCCGAGACCTTGCATAGCTTTCCAGAATCGAGTCGGGGAAGACGCGCTCCATTGGGTGGAAGAGACAAACCCATCGTCGGCGTTTTCTCCTCGTCGTTTAAGACGCTCGACCGCGGAGAACGGTGAATACACATCGCAGTCGAAACAAAAGAGCGCCAGGCGGAGCCTGAATGGCGCGCGAGCGGGGAGGGACCACAGGGACGCCAGAAATGGCGGGAAACCGCAGGGAAGGTGTCCACGGCACCGCGGGAATTGCTTTGTCCCCAGATGTGTGCGCGGCTATGCACCGGTGTGCATAAATCCGTGTGGAGTGTATGCACCGCTTTCGCTGCTTACACCCAAGGGGGAAGATTTTTTGATGCTGGGATGAAAACAAAAGGAGTTAGATGTTTCCTGGACTGTTCACTTTGCCGTATTGAAGCGTAAATAGTTATCAGATGGCTCTATAGGTATTCTATTTTACGAGCCATAATTGAAAAGTAATGGCATTAGGTCATTTATATATATATATATATATATATATATATATATATATATATATATATATATATATATATATATATATATATATACATACACGTAAGAAAAAGTTTTATTGGCGTTTTTAGTTTCCTACAAACCTACTTCACTTTTCTACAAAATCACCGTTCACGTCTAAGCACTTTTCGCAACGCTGCACCAGCTTCTTTACTCCCTCGGTAAACAAGTTTGCTGTCTGGTAATTGAACCAGTTGACAATGGCGGTCTTGAGTTCTTCGTCGGCTTCTATCCTTTGTCCATTACGTGAATGTGTCAAGTGTATGAGAGGGAAATAGCTGCCAGGAGCAAGGTCGGGACTGTTGATAGCGGTACACAAACGCTCGTCCATTCAACATTCTTTGCTTTTTGTGCTGGTCGGTAAGCATTTTTGATACCCACCTTGCACACAATTGGTGATATCCGAGCTTTCCCATAGCAATCGTTTAAATAGTGGTGCATCCAACTAGATAAAATTTATCAGCCATAGTACTTATCGCCGATCAGATCGCAGTTCTTGTTCCACTTATTGAAAGATATCATCGGTCTGGATACTATGTCTGCTCCTCCGCTCTTCATCATGCACATTTGAGGGGCACTCTTAACTGTTGCGGAACATTAATTTTTACCCACAAATGAATTACTTCCAACATTATGTTGCGCATAAGGTACATTTAGTAGGCAAGAAAACTAAGGATAGGGGAGGTTTATCGTCAGTAGTGCAGGGAATGATTTGTTAAATATTTCCGTCCAAAAATCCACAGGGAAAAATGGCCACGAAAATATAATTAATAAGATAGCTGTTCTCTAGAAAAGCTAAAAATTTCAATTGACATAGCCTCTCCCTCATCCACGATAAAGCTACAATTTCATTCATACATTCTTGGCTGTACTTGATCTTGCCTCGTTTATGCTCCTCATTTTTTAGTCACACTCATTGCGATGATCGGAGAGGTAATAAAAAATCGACAACCTATGCTAGGTAAAATAATATAATAATAAGGAAAGGTGGTGAAGGAGTTTCCTCAATCACACCTTTCCTTTTTTTTATTGCGGAAGCAAATACAAAAAAAATAGCATACAGAAAAATAGCATGATATGTTGGAGGGTTCCTGCTCTCGCTTAATCCCCCTTTAACCTATGCTAGGTAGCGATACCTTAAAAACGGTACCTCAATAGTGCCGCCTACTTCTTGTAAGTCAGGTGTCTGACCGGAGAAAGTTACCACGACACCGGCCGGTACCGGGGCACGCATGGATTTAACGTCTCTTTCTCCTGATTGAGAGTTATTTTGAGAAAAAATGAATGAATATTTTGTATATTTTATATTGGAATACATGACTTTACATTTTAATTTGAAGCCGACACAAAAGAAGCCCTATGCAAGGACTTTGTAATAATATGCTTTAAATAATATATAAAACCTGTTTTTTTAGCCGCATTTTCATGCGATGGACGTTTTTTGAAGGATCAACTCATGAAATGCACGATCTTGAGTTTTCACGGTTGGGATTGTCAATTAGAAGCTTTCCTTTATTTTCTTGCGCATTTTGGTTGCAGTCTTTTACTACCTATTCTGTTAAATAGCCCCTGTATTTTGTGCCAACAAAATACTTATATCGATTCCAAATAAGTTCCGCGTTCGTTTTAATTAATGGAGGCGTGAAACATCGAACTAGGTGCCGTGTGTTTGTGGCATACGTAAAGAATATCGGCAATGATTGGTGTTAACGTGGTTTTTAGTCCCTGACTATGACACAACTGTTCTCTAACCTATAGCCAAAATTGACTGATATGCCATCACAATTTATTGAAAATAAAACGACGAAACCCATCTGTTGTGGCAACTAAAATTTACACGGACGATCCGATTCTCGCCGCTTTCTTGAATTCATTAAGGAGATCATGAATTTTTTAAATCAAAAATGTAAAAAACACTTCTACAACAGGCATTCCTTATCATCTCTCAGTTCATACTCAAAAGTGATGACCACTACCATAGCGGGTACGGGGGTTGTTTTTTATATGTGAACTTACACCCCTCCTAAATAAAATCTAAAGCTTGTGAAACTCACACATTCGGAGTAGGAGGAGGTCAGTTCACTTCCATGTGTCATTATTCGGTTTCCCACCATGGTCTCTAAATTCAAAATACGTTTCCGACGGTCCTTAACGACTATTTAATTCTAAGTATCGCGAGAACTTCCTCATTATTTGCTATGCATTAATTTCTTCGTAACTTCTGCCATGTTCATACATTCAGAAAAATCCCACCGTTTATCTTTCAAAGGGTTTAACCGAGGACATCAACGGGGATTTGAACCAGTTGTTCAAGATTCGAAATGGGAGTTCGACGCACTATTCTATATTTGCTGCTTAACTGCTGATTAACCCCTGCCTTCCGTAGAATTCAATTGCTTTCTCCCCACTTTCTTTCCTAGTACCTAAACCGTAATCCCCCGCCACATACCCATCTCTTCCTTCGCCTTCCGCCGCATTCCAATCCCCTATAACTATCAAATGTTTCCCTTCAGGTACACCCACGAATATACAAGAGTTGCACACTTTAACTGATGGTGTACCCTACCAATCTATGGTTACTAGATGGCACGTAGACCTGAATAATGATCAATTTCGTTTGTTCAGCTTTCTCTGCTACTTAAAATATTCTATCAGTTGCTAGATCTCTGTTTACTACATTTCTTCCTATCTTTTCGTTTAATTCTATAGCTACCCCTCGCTGGCTCCCGTCCCCTCTGCTATATATTACTATATAACTATCGCTCCAGTAATCCCTGCTATCATTCCATCTCACCTGGCACTGCCCTATAATACATGCAGATTCTCTCCACACCTTAGCCTTATATTTAATAATTTTCCTGTCCAATACAACATTGTCCTAATATTCCAAGTTCATATTCTAGCTATTTCGGTCGTTTTCTGCGTCATTTGTGCTGCTTATGTCGCGTTTTCTTTGCAAGGATTTCGTGAGATGACTACCGCGGAGACCTAGCCACCCCCGCTGCTGGGACTTAGGTTATAGCTAGCGAAGTATGCATGTATAATGCGTAAATTTGGACATGGGTTTTCAGAACGGAGTGACTACGTGAAATGAAAAATTCTCTGGCGGGTCATCCTCACGGGTAACGAGGATTATCACTCCCTCAACTCACACGACTCCAAAATTACCACCTTCCCCGATCTTACCGGGACAATCCCCCTTTCCGAATCCTTATTGGCTTATGTCCCGATTCTTTCCCGAAGTGGCCCGATTTTTCCCTTCGACGCAGAGAAAATTCTTTTACAGCGCTCCTATTTTTTTAATTTCCAGATTTTTTCAGACAGGAAGGCTGCCCCTGTCCCCTTTCCCGTGGCCCGAAAGGTGGAAACACCTCCTCGCCCCATTCCCAGCGGGAGTGATTGCTTTCCGCGCCGCCGAAGATCCGGGATCCACGCCGAATGATCGAATCAATTGAATGGGGCGGGGTTCCGCCGTACTCCGTCACTCATCCGCCCACGTCCGTTTCGCCGAATCCGTCCCTCCCCCCGAATCGAATTTACTCTTAATTCCCCATGATCGCAACTGCGTTTCTCTTTTTTTCTAATTTTTAATTCACGGAGATATTGGGATGTTGAAGACTTTTTTAAAGGGGAGAATGTTTGGAAAGCAATGAAGGGGTAGGAATAGGACAGGCATGCCGGACGGAATGAAGGGAGGAAGTGCAAGTATGCGGAACTGAAGAGGGGCTTATTGTAGTGACGGATATCATGTTGTGCTTGGTTTGGACAGGCAAAGAAATATGTCTTTGTATAGTCTGGGACCATCCCATCCCTACCTTACACGATAGAATGCCACTTATAATGATTATAAGGTTAGTCACAGGCATGGCAATGCATAAAACACTAAAAAAGCATAAGAAAGGGCACTCACAGTTGTTTTTTTAATATTTATGCTGCACAACCACCTTTTTCAACGGAAGTACGAAGACAGTAGTTTATTTCGCTAAGAAAAAAAACAGAAATATTTTTTTTTAATTGTGAGTGTCCTTTTTTGTGGTCAGTGATGAGGAATTTGGGGAAATAGGTAGGTTTTGGATGGGCTCAGCCTATACAATGATACATTTACTCTCTCCTTACAAAAACAACCTGACATCCAACACTATACGTCATTAAGTCCATCTTCAATTCTGCATGCTTCCTTCCACCCTTTATTCCGTCCAACACATCTATACTATTCCTAACCCTTCCTCCCCTGACTAACGTTCTCATCTCTACCATAGTCTTCAACATTCCATCGCCAATCAAAATGCTCTGCATCCACCTTTCTCCTGTTGCCCGCTTTGGATTTATCCCAACAATCCCCTCTCCTATCCCACCAGACCTAGAACTTCCTCGTTTGTTTTCCTTTCTGTTCAATATACCTTTTCCACCCTTCTCTTTTTCTCGCCTACACTGAAAAATACTCTAATCTACGCCTATGATCTTATTCAATGGCCATGTTTCCGCGCCGCACTAAACCACGCTCCAAATAAAAATTTTGACGAGCCGTGTTTTAATATCCTTACTCAACGCCCGTGTCATCAATTTCCTCCTCCTTTTGAAAGGTTCTTTGCCAAATTAACTTCTATTATATATGAATATCTCGAATGCCTCATCTTACTGGCACCACCTGTAGATCACCATCATTAGAAGTTATAACTCCGAAGGTAGATTTGCTGCCTCTCGCAACTCTTTTTCGTTCTAAACCAACCTTTTCATTTTTTCACCCTCCTACATGAATATACATTTTTACCTGCTTGATTAATTTCATACTTGGCATAATCCTTCGGCTCTTCTAATACAGTCTCCTTTTTTTATACTACTGCATGCAGGTAGCTAGAAAGTTACGATTATGAATATACTGAAATATATAATGTAGGTAGAAAGTACTGATCAACAGTACCTAGTCAATCGGGTTAGGGTAGGTTTTCACTGGACCCTGATACTCTGCACTAATACTCTCCTAAGCCCTGGCAAACATGACTAAAAATATGTATTCTTAAACACCATTCCACATAGTACATTAGCATAATTAATTATTTAACTCTACATGATTTATAAAGCTTAACATTTTATACTTTCTGTATGCCTTCATCAATTCCATACAAAATGTCTATTCTTATTTTTCCTCAACCTCGATTTCCCAGCATTTTCTATTTGCTGCGTACATTACACTTAGGGCATTAAACACGCTCCTCTAGGTGTCTTACACATTCTTCGAATGGAATGACAAAGACACCAAGACATGCCAAAGGAGCAACCGATGACTTAGCGATCACCCACCCTGCTCTCTTCCTTCCGATTGCCCTCTTAATTCCGAAAATTCCGCGGTCGCCCCCGGCCTTAGCCCCCGGCGGGAGACGTCAGATGCGCCTCCACGGATCAGGGATTTCTAAAGGTGCCGCAGACGTGATTCCCCCTCCCTCTTTCCGAGACAGTAAATCAAATTTCCATCAGTGCCACTGGACGGGAACGAAATCGCATCGCTCCCGGGAAACCGCGAAGTGAAAAGCACCATCGCCGACGGACAGCGAGCTGTAAACTGAAACAATGAAATTTCACTATTTTGACCTCCTAGGGGAATTCGCTTTCGCATTCACTCATTGCGTTAACTCTCGCCCGATGCTATTAAGCGACTTTCGATTGAGTTCGGCGGCGTGTGGAGATTTTGCGGTTTCCAACATATCACCCGCCCAGCAGCGATTTCTTCACCTCACGCCATCACTGATACCTGAAGTAATTTGCCCCCAATTGGAAAAGGGAAGTAATTTGAAATGATTCGGAAAATATTATCAGGGAGTAGGGGAAGAAGGTTGGAGAGAAACCCTGGGATTGCGTTTGCCTTTGGGTTTTATTATCAAGAGGCCCCAAGGGGGTCTCCCAAATTTAACATCCCATTCGACTGACGGCGTACTCCATTTGAAGTTACCTCCACATGGCATCCCAAACAGGGAATTGGATATCTCGGTAAAATTCTGCCAGAGCACTAGCACGATCCACTTTTCACTTAGTGCCCAAGGAGCTAAAGATATGTGCTTGACCAATCACTAAGCCACCTCAGTATGATCCATCAATTACGAATGCATACCAACCCTCACCTGTCACGTTAGCAAACTTAAAAAGCATGCTGCAAAATGCAGAATAGTCAAGCTACAACTAATACATCTGTGCCTGCTCCTCAAGCTTCCCTCACAGTACACGCCGACACCCACACATGTATATATATATATATATATATATATATATATATATATATATATATATATATATATATATATATATATACATGTATATATATACATGTATATATATACATGTATATATATACATGTATATATATATATGTATATATATATACACACACATACATATGCCCCAGCCATCAAGACTCTCCTGGAGAATTTATATTATTTATGAACCATAGTGGGTCGCGGCAGTCCAGGGGGTAGAGCGTTGGCCTACTGACCGGAGCATCCCGGGTTCGATTCCCGGGCAAGTCTCTAGGCACCTGCGGCTCCACCCAAGCTATGTGATTTTTCGGGTACCAGATCTACCTGAGAAGCTATAACCGGCACATGGAAAGGAACTGGCCCACCTACCCTGATGTGTGACTTTCACACACCGTATAGGGCTTAGTACTGGGTGAACTCTACCATCACCAACCAAACCGACCTTCCGGTTGATTACTGTGTTTATGGTATATACATATATGTATATGTGTATTATATATAAATATATATTATACACACACATGCGGAAAATATAAATGGACGTATGTAAATTTAGTCCTCCACCCAAGAACGCGCAGGCATATTTAAAAATTAGTGGCGATTTAAAATGACTAATTTCAGTAATCAAAGAGTTAACTGGCCATTTTACGGCAGTCAGGAGCAGGTGCGCTTTCACATGACCGACTCCCGCAGATTCGCGCACTCTTATATATATTTATATATATACTAATGGATTCGACAATCTTATGGATATGTTTTATTTGCCATGGATGTGAAAATATTTTCATCAATGAGTCTGAGGTATACGCATAAGAATGCCGAATAGTGTGAAGGGAAACCTAACACTCTTTTACATGTAATTATATTTCATGTTTTCAAGCTTAACTTTATGGAAATCCGATATCACTGAAGAAAAAACATATCCCTCCACCATATTTTTTATCAGGTACCTCTAGTTTTGCCGATGACGCCGATGCATTGAAACCAGTCGAACCTAATAAAATATTTTGTGGAAATATAATTTTTTTACTTTAATACATGTAAGTTTAATAGATCCAGTGCTAAAAATTGTAACTCAGTTAAATTTTCGTATTTTTAACAGGTTGATATTTGCACTTGCTGGACAAAGTTATTCTTGCTAACACCAGCTAAAGATTATCGAATGTCCATACGCCTTCATTCATTTTTTTTCTAAACGCTGTTTATACAAAAATACATTAATTTTTCAGGGAACGAAAAAATAGAGTGAACATTTATTAACACGAAAATATAATGTATCATAGAAACATACTTTAAAATTACTTATTATTTAATTGTAATAACTTAAAATACATGGAAAACCTCAAGCAGTTTAATTTTTATTTTTTCGCGATAAATGCGGAATGTTTGGTATTTTTCTTGCGGAAATGGAAAATATCATGTGTACCGATAATTTTTTATTCTCTATCATTCGATTTTTGGGAAGAATATTGGCCTAAGCATCCCATATATATCCACGCTTTTCCCAAGATTTAACACAGACCAATTTCATCAAGGGTTATCTTTTCCTTCTCACATGAACGCGTCGATTGCAAGTGCACGGTACCTTATTACTCATCGCTTTGCACTCATTGCTCTGACGACGTAGGAGGAAAATCACGCTAGGGAGCTCCGTTGACGCCGCCAGAAAGAACCTTTCTCCGACGACGAATCGACGTTAAAAGGCCTTTCCTGTTGCATTCTTCCACCAATGAGAAGGGAGAGTGCAAACGGGAAATACCGGTGCACCTTTGTGTCCTCCACGGCCGGCGCGGCCTGAAGAAAGCTCCCGTATAGATGGATAGAGAGAGAGAGCAGCGATCAACTACTTAATGGCGTGGAGGGTGACGCACACGCTCGGACAACAATTGAACCGCGACGAGCGCGCGCGCGCGCAGCGGCGATGCCTTGCCGTACCAGCGACCCAGCGGCACGTGCGAAAGGGCCCTGGCACGCAACGAGCCCGCGGGGACGGTAGAAAAATAATGAAAAAGGGGAAATGTTTCTCTCCCCTTCTCTACCCCACATCCGTCCGTTCCGACTTATTGAGAGTTTATTTTTTTGTTCCCTTAGCGGCCTCATTAACCATTCCGGATTCTCAAGGCGACCATCACCTCACACACATTCGTCAACTTTTTGCATTGTTTTTCTCCCAGCGAGAGTGCGAATTTTCCAATTTTCAGTTCATTATAGGATATAAGAATTCTTTTTCTTTTTTCGCAAAAACCAGGGCGCAAATAACTTGACAATGATCGGAGGAATCAAACATGAAAACAGTTAGGAAATAGAAAAAAACATTAAGCCTGTCATACTCTTGCTCAAAATTTCGAATTTTCGGAAGGTAGAAAACGGCGCTCCCGTAACGAACTATTTAAACGTTTGTGACACATCGAATGCTATAAAAGTTGTTGTTGCTGCCATGGATACGGATGGGAGAAACTATAAACAAATCAATCAATGCTTTGACTTTTGTAGAAACGTCTTTGATCCAATCATCATCAATGGGCACCGATACGTTTGCGTGGGAATATTTGTGAGTCAATTTGAATGGAATCAATTTTTTTATTGAAAATAAATTAAACTACTTATGTTGACGGAATGCAGCACTTCCTCATTTTTTTCAAAGCATCAACGCTCCTTCGCCGCTTGTGGAGACGTCATTGCATATGGCTGTGCCCTGCCCTCCTACTCCAAATATTTACCATCAGTTTCTTTTATTTCTTAAAGACACTCTTGAGACTTCATCTAGATTAATAAGTCGGAGTGTCGAGGTCCACGAATGCAAGGACGGAGGCAGCAGCGAAGGGATTAATGAAAACAAACGTGCATGGAAAGCGTACGCATGATAACTTGCTGGAAACAGTGGTGAAATGTGTAGAGAACGGGCATAACTACAGAAGAACATCCCGGATGAATCAGATAATGGCAGGCAAAGAAAATCAAAGAAGGATCAAGGCACAAAGAGGTTATCGGAGTCTAGAGTTGAAACGAGCGCTGTGTCAAAATCATTCCCATATTTCACGCATAGTCATGATTCTTTAATTACCTTAAAGCAGGAAATGGAAGGGGAAAGAAGCTATCTGAAGGTTTTCTCATGAGATAAGGAATACGAAACAAGAATTAATGCGAGCATTGAGTGAAATACATATTAGGAATACATTTTCACTCATATGAGGGCTTCTAGGGCTTTGAGCCAGTTCGAGTTGTTCAGTCTCCGCTGGGTGCAAACGCAGACATGACACTCTTTACCTCCTTCCTGTACCCTAACCACTCCCCTCAGAATATTAGTTCTTACTCGTAAATAACCTCCCAACAAGGCAGCTGAAGTGATCGCCCATAAATGACCTCACGTTTCATTCAAACACGATCTACCGCCAATGTCACAAATACGTTACGCTTCAACGATTCCCGCACCTATAATAATAGTATCGTATTACTCCAGTAATATACATAATCATAATAAATTTGCAGTTTCCTCGATTTATTTAGATGATTTTATGTCCACTTGGTTCTTCTTGCGGGTATAATTCTCGCAAGAGAAGATATGCCCATTGGCCGAAAGAAGTACCCACGGCAGATAACACGAAAGACATTAATTTCACATCGTGAAAATTTGGCAGAAGATGACAGTAATAAAAAATATGGCTTTCCAATGCAGCAATTTCAAAGTGTAAAAATCATTCGCCTTGACCGGGATTCGAACTCGGATCCCTTAATGTCCGGTCGAGTGCTTGAGCCAGTTAAGCTATCGAGACGTCCTTTTAAACTCTGAAATGAAGAGGATGCCGCGATAGTTTAACTGGCTAAAGCATTCCACCGGACATTGAGGGATACGGGTTCGAATCTCGGTCAAGGTGAATGATTTTTACACTCTAAAATTTTTTCATTGAAATGCACATTGGCGGATGACTCCCTTAAAAGTCACTGTTGCGGCATCTCCCGAAGATTCTTTGGAAAAAATATGGCTATTTTTCTCAAGAATGGAAATAGATAGGAAGATGTGGTTTGTCATAAATTAAGCGCGCGTTCTTTATAAATACAAAACATAGATGGCTGCAGCGTACAGTGCACAGGGTTCATATATATATATATATATATATATATATATATATATATATATATATATATATATATATATATATATATATATATACACACAGAGTTCGTCCGGAAAATAACTGTACTGAGCTCAGGAAAAAAAAATTTATTACACTTTTACATATCTTAAGCTAATATTCCTCAAAATAAGACCCTTGTGAGGTCGATACACTTGTTCCAGCGGCGTTCCCATTCCTGGAACGCTCCCGCGAAGGCATCATCGGGAACCTCTCGAAGACTCGTCGTCGACCTCTTCTCTGCCCTCCGCGAACATCTTGTGCCACCGAAAGATCATGTTTCTGGACATGGCTGACTCCCCGTAAGCCTGGTTAATCATACCGACAGTTTCGGTAGACGATTTCCCAAGCTTTACCGCAAATTTGATGGAATAACGCTGCTCCAAAAACTTCGGCATCGCGTTCCGTGACGTGGGTCGAGCGTGGAGGTTCGCGTTAACAGAGCTCCTCACTACACCACAGCTCAGAGCCGACTGCCTTTTTCAGCGTCGCTTGCCAACATACCCCCCTCCAATCGCAGCCCGTCAGAGCGGGGCTGGGCGCGCCTGGAGCGGCGGGAAAAAATCAGTACACTTATTTTCCGGACGAACCCTGTATATACATACATATATATATATATATATATATATATATATATATATATATATATATATATATATATATATATATATATATACATATATATATATACATATATATATATATATATATATACATATATATATATATATATATATATATATATAGTTATATAGTTGCTGCTAGTGATAGAAGCGATATCCATCCTCAATCGAATGCGAGACATGCGATGTTATGGATGTGTAAAATGTACGTCCGTGGATGAGACATATCAAAGAAGGCTGAATATCGTCGTGTGAGAATCAACCCTAGAAGCTCCGAGGCCGCGGACTATTCGATTTTTATCATAGGCAAAAGAGTACCCAATCATATGAGATCTCGGCGGCCATGAACTCACGGTGTCGACGTTGTGAAAAATGCGTGCGTTTACAGGGAGATTATTTTGAGAAGTAAAATACGCATTCGATGGTCTCAACTTTGTGGAAGTACATGTTCATTGATTGAAGAACACAATGTAATTTCCACTGACGAGTGGGATGAGCTGGAAATGCAAGCGGGAAGAGATTCCCAGCTCTTCCCACTTGTCACCGCTCATTCCATGAAGTAAAAGACGTTTCAACATTCTGGTTTGACTAGTTAGGAGGCATTATAACTTGGACACACCTAGGTACGTATTAATGACATCTTTAATCGTAGTTATTTATAAAATTTTCAAGGTTAATGGGTCCGTGGGACAAATTTACCCTCCCCACAGGTGGGTGGCGACGCAAAATTCCAAAATCCAGTACCGGCTAATAGACTACTAAGATTTTTTCGCCCTTGTATACAACATAGATAAAAATAGGACATCAAAATCTGGAACAACGGAAGAATTACCTTAACTAGGCACAGCGATGGATTAAGATAATAGAGAGCAGAATAGTGCACGCTACTAAGGCATCCGTTTGAAGCAGTGGCGGAACCAGAAGGGAGCGGGACCCACTCTTATGAACCTCCCCCTCTGAGATGCCTTACATGGTTAAAATTTGTCATCATTAGTTCCTAAATAAGTTGCTTAAAATTACCCAGCATAAAAAAAACCGAAAAAATGTAATTTTAACTAATCAATTTCACTGATCTCTGCTATCCCTCTTCAGGTCAGGAGTGCCCCCCACATAATCTTTGATTCGCCTCTGGCCGGCTAATAGTTTTAAACACAAGATCGAAACTTGGCAACACTTATCAAAACGCATATCTAAATCACTTCTATTATATCTATGCTACATGGATAGCATCCGTGGCTAGGATAAGAATACTGAAAGCACCGGAAGAGTGATATACCTGTATATTTCCGTGCTTAAGTAGAAAGAGGATAAAACTGATGGAGCGAACGACCAAGGAAGATGTTAGAGCATGAATCAATCGAATGAAACACTGCGATCACGATGAGAAATACTCAATGAGTACATTCCAAGTCACAATAGCCGTTTCAATACAACAATAGGCAAAAGAATAACAAAACTAATAATGGTAGTCTCCCGGATACCGTTGATTTTGGGTGACAACAGACACCAAATTTCTCAGCTTCGTCTACCAAGGCACAACCTGACAACCTACACTAGTAATCACTCATTTTTTAGATTATGATTCCTGAATTAAAATCCATATATTTCCGATTTTTATTCAAATTTTAGGTACTTCCATCATAAATTACTTTCTGCGAATTATCTCTCATCCTTGCGAAGCAACTAACATCACCTCAATTAAGTTTTCCTCATAGTTTTAGTTTTAGCCAGGACCCCCAAGAGCAGTAGCCTACAACATTAATCAAGCGGCTTTAAAACTGTGGAACGTCTTCATTCAATTCCAGATACAGCTCAGGAGGAGGGACATGGATATAAGAAAGAGTGAGAGATTTCTTTCAAGATCTTAGCACACTAAGTATGTTATATATTCACACAAGAATAAACGCTGCAATAACAAGAAAGGAGTTGATGCCTCCCCTTGTTCAAGTTTTTGCTTTAATCTCGCAGCTCTGCGAACGAATCGGGCGCAGCTCTGCGTAGCGCCTAAAATTACTAAATATTAATTCGGAGAGCAATGAAAGACTAGTTTCTCCTGGTATCAGAGAAACTTCCAACCTGTCCACTCAACCCTAGAAACGCTCCCTCCTCGAGACATCCATGTCGATGGTACGGAATTCCAAGGGGAAAAAATCAACATCCGGGTACCAACTTAGACAGTGGAACACCTAAGACACTAGGTGGTGGAATACAGAGTGCTTTTCACTGCGCCCAGGAGAGTGGTCTTTCACATTCGCACATTTTCTTTCAACGCTGTTGAATTCGTTAAAAATTTTACAAACTATGAGTCACCTTTGTCCATAAAAAAATGCTCGAAAATAATTATAACTCTCTCGAAGAGATAGAAAACAGGAGACTCCGTCGCACGAGGCAGGCAGTAAGTAAAAACACGACGAGCGGACACCGTCTTGTGGCTACGATCGGAGAAGCCAGAACGGATCGCGACGCGCGAAAAGGACTGTTGAGGCGTGTGGAGGGAGGGGCCGCGGGTGGGGGGGGGGGGGCGATTTATCGAACAAAAACAAACGATGGGCAGTTGTGAAACGCACCGAGTCGGGGAACGAAGCGAACATTGCCGCAACTCAACCGCCTCCTCCCGCCCTCCCCCCACCGACACCGTCCGCAAAGCGAGGCACTCGGTCAGGAAACGATGAAAAAGGTCAGAATACGGAGAATGAGCGCGAGGGTATAGTCATAGGCAGGCACTCACTTCTTCCACACCCCCCCCCCAATTCTCCCCTCGCCATCGAGAGATGGTTCCGCATCGGCGATAAAAAAAAAGGTTTCGATAGTATTTTAACGTGGAACGACAGCCTTGCCCAAGAGTTTTTACGAATCATTTGGTTTATTGAGAGGTACTTAACCGAGATCTGCTTTTTATTTAATGAAAAAGTGC
This sequence comes from Hetaerina americana, assembly GCF_022747635.1. NCBI lineage: Eukaryota > Metazoa > Arthropoda > Insecta > Odonata > Calopterygidae > Hetaerina > Hetaerina americana. Next base: position 16,643,037 of record NW_027286181.1, on the reverse strand, counting down.
ATTTGAAAGATATTTTTGAATAACGGATCAAAGAAAAGAGGATTAAAAAGAGTTATTAAACTCCATAGCAACAACAAAACATTTACACGTATTAGAATCACCAAAAGAAAACGATTGAAGTTCAAAATGGTGGCTTCAATTATTTTACGGAATTTAACATGGTAGATAATTAGTTTTCTAGGCACCATGAAGGCATACAGAAGTTACATAGAGCTGAAGAAGAAAATACTTTAGAACGAAGAAAAGGAAGTCCTTATGATTCATAGACCAAAAATGTAAATAGTCGTTAGGTACCGCTCAAAACGTATCTTTAACAGGTGGGATCCCTTGAATGAATATATTGCTAGTGATTACACAGACACTGTGTATATATGTATATATAATATAAGGAAGTAGGCGTTTTGGACATCATGAGCGCAGACAGAAGCTACGAAGAAACGAAGGGTGAAATAATGAAGAGAAAAAGGAATAGGGAGTTATCACGATACTTATAAGATACTCGTCAGTTGCCCTGCAAAACCTAGCTTTCAATGAATGAATTAATCCTTGAATGAATCTTTTGACTGAATATTGGAATGAAATAAGTGAATTAATCCTTGAATGAATCTGATAATTTAATATTTTATTCTACTATATTTTACTCTACTCTGTGTTCTAACCCGCTACACTCACTTGCGGTGGTTACCGGAGTAATGAGATAATTAGATAGATAAGGTAGATGCAAATGGTAAATATATTATCACATTCGAGAAGGTCTCACATAATAGCTGTAACACTTCCATTTCCAAGTGGAAGGGAGAGATTTCGAAGGAATCTTAATTAATAAAACCATCGAAGCGTTTGTTTTGCATTCTACTCATGAAGTTTCCTTCGCAACAGTGATTTTTTGTGCAGTGCCGATTGTCTCGATACCGAGAGGTAGTCATTTTTGGAGACGCTCGACTGCCCCAGTCATTTGCGCCGATAAGGATGGATAGGTAATTCGGGCGATTGGGGGAAATGGGCGGGGACGAGACGTGGAGTGACACCCTGAGTGGTCATCAGACTGAATTAACGAAAAGTCTGGGAAACCATGCATTGAGCAATAGTTCTCCAGCGTTTAAGGATATTTACACTCAAGTTCTCCTGCAAGACTACAGTGATTGACACCGAATGAAAATGTCTGGGATAAAATATCCACAAAGGTAGTAGCATAAAATGGCATTATGAACGGTAATCTACTGGTCAAGGCAATTTTTCGATGGACCCAGGGTTTACACACTGCTAGTATTCTAAGTCTCGCCAAAACTAGACAGTAAATACGTGCCATTAAACAACACATTACAGTAAGGCATTCATTAAACTCCTCCTAATTACTAAGTACTTGCCTTCATTCCGTCCACAATGCCTGACTTTATTTCTACATTTGCCTAGATTATCTGCCATTCTCCCTACCCTGTCATAATCCTCAACCTTCCTTTGCTAACATATGAAATAGTTCCTTATAAATTTTTCGGCATTAAATGAAACTTCATGTATTATTATCAAACTGTAAGTGTAAAAATTTCCAGCAATAAATCAATTCAATTTCCAGCCAATACGTCCTGCATCCACTTTTGCTTTCTTCTTCGAATTTTTCTCAACAACATTCCCTGCTCCTCTCTCATGAATAGCATTTCGTTTGTTTTCCTTTCCATCCATTTTATTTTTTCCATCCGTCTCCCCTCCCGCTTCTCAAAAGCCTGCAATCTATGCCTATCATCTCAACGATCAAGTTTCCCAGGCACACAAAACTATGTACCACATCAAAGTTTTCACCGACAATATCTTTACTCTTTCGCTTACGGTCCTTGTCCACAACTTCCTCTACTTTGTAAAAGCTTCTTTAGCGCCTTACTACCAATTAAAGCTTGGGGGAAGTCCATGGCAAGTTTAACAGTAGTTAGGATACATATTGATTATTCAATTTTTGAACTAAAATGACTTTGCACCCACTGTATTTTTTATTCTATTTGAGAACTTAGTTTTAAAAAAAGCAATGAGAATAGCTTTCAAAAAAATTACTTCCTTACCATCTCCGTCCGAAACCAAGCTGAACTAGGTTGACTGCCAATGATGATGGTGCATTTCATTATAATTTTCAGCTCTTCACACTGTTGGATGTTGAGAAAATTATTCAGAGGAAACAGCTGATCAATCTTAAGAAATGGGAATGCCAAGATTGATTTATGAGTTCCTGAGAAGGATTAATGCCCAAATTCCATTAAGTTGTATCAATATCGTAAGAAATAAAATGAAAAATCATGACGGTAACTTGGGCGCAAAAGAAGGCATGCCAATCAAACAGAGATTCAAATTCATTCGAAAAAGCGAATACTATAATGTGCTCGAGGAAAGTTAAGGTCCAAAAAAGGTGGATGGATTTTGTAACTGTGAATGTGTTCTAGTGTATAATCTCAGACAAGGTGAAAAACGACTACTGCGGAAAAGACGAAAGCATGGATTCCGAATAACAGTGATCAGGCGAGGAAGAATGGCGACATCTATCAGCTTTCCATAGCATGATATAATATCATCCATCACATAATACCACGATATTCATAAAAAAAACTTCCGAAGTTCAGACCATAAATATAACATATTATTTTGGTTCTCATACTTACTCCTACGCTCCCTTTGTGGAATATGAATGCCTTCTCTTTTTCCTCCTCTACTTTGCTGACATAATAGTTTCCTTCGATCAAGGCCTTCTAAATTTTTTACCTCTTACTTTCCCTTCCATCCACTTTTCCTGCATTCTTCGAAAGTTCTCTTAACTCTTCCCCGTGCCGTGATCAGCATTCCTTCGTTTCTCTATCATTTCCACTATCCCGCTTCAAACCCACATTGCAAAAGCTATAGTCTCAAATATAAAATGTACAATTATCTCCTCTTCTCAAATACTAACTTTCAGAACCAATCAATTAACGCTACACCACATCACATGCTCTCTAATTTTGTTCTTTATTACGTTATGATTTACTTATGAATCTTTTTCCGTGTGCAGTGTCGTTTGGTCAAGTTAAAAATAAATATAGGATGACAGAGATTAGAGCAGGTGGGACAGTTTATCTATCTCGCAAGTGCTCTGGACAAACATGGTCCAAATATTAGGGACATTAGACTGAGGACTACAATAGGCAAAGAAGCTTCCTCAAGGGGGAGAGGATTTATGACAGGGATGTTGAGTAAGGATGTTAAGATAAGGCTTGTTAAAAATTTGATATGGAGCGTGGTTTTGTAAAACGCGGAAACATGGTCATTGACATTAGATGTAGATTGGAGGCTTTTAAAATTTGAGAGAGGAGAAAGATGGAGAAGTTGAAATGGACAGAAAGGAAAACGAACGAGGAAGTGAATGAAGTGTGGTGGGGTGGAGAGGGGATTGTTGGGAGAAAACAATAGGAGGCAGGAAAGATGGATGCAGAGCACTTTGGTTGGTAGTGGGATGTTGACGACGGTGATAGTGGAGAAAACGCTAGGCATGCGAGGAAGGGGAAGAAATGGCATAGTTGGAAGGAATTAAGGTAGAAAGTAAGTACACGGAATTGAAGAGGGAGTGCTGGATGTGAGGTCGTGTTTTGTTAAGAGAGGCAAGGAAGTTATCGCTGTACCATTGTTTATCTTGTGCACATCCAAAACCGACCTCAAACGGTAGAATGCCAAAAAATAAAAGTGTTATTTAAACAGATGCAGATCAAACACGGGGGGCATGATCCTTCCATTGTGGAACATTTATTACTTTAACAACTTTAAAAATAAATATTAATATGGCACCCAAAACAATAATGTTTTTCAACATTCGCATAAGAGAAAAAGGTCATAAAAGCATTTTTGTTCTAATATGACAATTGTAGGTGGTGTTGTGTATATTTGTTACGTGTTCACAAGTAGGAAAGTAAGTGGGTTTAAGTGGTTTTCATGATCACGTGGAAATGGTTGCGTTAGGCAGGCTAAAACCATGAATTTATTTCCCCGAAAAGAAAAATATAAAAATGCTATATTTTTCCCTTTTTTCTGTATCCTTGAATATCTGAAATACATGAAAATGCATACATATTTCCGATCAGATGTCACAGAAACATCACGGAATCCGCTCGTTTCAGTCTTAGTTTTGGGGCACGTGGATCTGTTCAAAGAGAGCATCGCCCATATCTAATCCATTTAGAAATATATCAGTCACCTAAACATTTGCAAATTACTGATATTAGTGGACCGTAAAAAAAGAGCAATCGCAGAAATGGCAAGAACAGTCAATAATGCGCACATCGCCATCATTCGGCCTGGGAACGAAGCGCACGGCGCCGACGCGTAATCGCGGCACTGAATTATTTCCATCACGATGTCATGGAAGTAGATAGTCTGAAAGAGAAGGCAACCGCTTCTCCATGGTTCACTGCATCAGTTTGAAAACAGAACTTCGGGTTCAAGTGAAAGAGAGTACTTGTTTCCCTTCGACGGCCATGACGAAATTTGGAATTGACCGCGTGGTACCAGGGACAAAATCGGTTCCAGGAGGATAGGAAAACTGAAAACAATGGAGCGGACGAAACGCCATTTCACGTTATGTTTTTTTTATGATCGCACACGTTACAGGGAAAACAATCAAAAAGTCAGGAATACTACGTTAATTCAGGGAACTATTGAAGAGGTATTGACTAGCCTTCGAAAATTTTATTTTCTTCTCTCTCTCTCTCTCTCTCTCTCTCATTCGTGAGATACAGCAGACATTCTAGGGTGGAATGCTGATTTCAATTCACAACTGCTCGCAGAATAATAAATAGCAAATTAAGTACACATTAACCAAAATTAATAATCGAATTCTTCTTAATGTCGATGATATATTTCGCTGAATTCGTCATTTTTCACGAAGGGAAAATATATTTCTTAAAATGCCCTTAAAACGTGGTTTTACATTCATCAGGATTATTTTAACAATAGTACGTGATGGGTGATACAAATCTTATCCAATTAAAACTATCATTACAGGTACAATGAATATATTTCTTCAATTAATATTACATCTCTAGGAGCTGGAATGTACTCATGCTAACTGAAAAATACTTGATAATTTTCTACGCTTATTTATTAAAACGTTTTCACATCATTACCAAAGGCACATTTTTGACATTCATTGGCATCTAACTTAATTACCCGTGAGAATAACGATTTACTTTTGATAATGACGTAGAAACGTTGAAAGCGGTAAAGAATTTAAATAATTAAGGGTGGAAAATTAACAAGTGTTTTTAAATCAACATTGGTCGAAACAAATTAGTAAGTTTAACGTAAAGATGAATTTTGAGAAAAAGTTGAGAGACTCAACCCTCCGATGTAAAGGAACTATAGAAGGAAGAATTTTTTTCCGATCCTACTTCAGGTGACTTTCCCTTACAGCATGCCTCTCATGAAACAATGCAGTCCAAACGCACGATCGACACTCCGATATGGCTATATCCTCCTCCATGGAAAACGATCATTTTTAAAACACTTAACATTCACCATAAATAATGCAAGCACATTGTATGCTAAGAACATCTATAGTGAGTTTATACGTAGTCTAATCTATGCGCAATCAGAATACTAAAAATTAATAAGTTTGCGGCATTAAATGAACCACAACTCTGGCGTAGTATTCAGTGCGGCCTATATTTCTGTATTTTTTATTGCCACAACTCTCTTCCATACCCGAGGGAATTTGGTCACTGTTTATGATGAATTTTATTTCTTTTAAATTATTCCTTGTCAGCTGTCTTGCTCATCGTCCGAGTTTACGTTCTTTAAATATGATCCCCAGAATAGGCTTCGTATCGAAGAACTTTGTATCTAAAATAGGTTAATTTTAATTATTATTATCGGTAGTTTACGATTTAGAACAGGTTTTCGATGGACTCTGGCACTATATACCGCTGTGCTCAATCCTAAACCACGGCTAATATGACAGAAAATTGCCTAAAATCCCATTTTACATATCATAATAACTCATTCTTTACCTCTGTATAATTTCTACCTCCCTTAATTCCATCTAACATGCATATTCTCTTTCCTCCCCCCACCTCGCTATCCCAGAATTCTCCCCTCTTTACCACTGTCTCCAACATCCCCATTAACTCTCAGTGTCTCCCGCACCCACTAGTCCTGCCTCCTAATTGCGCCCGAAAACCTCCTCTCTTCCCCAACCATGCCCAGAACTTTCTCGCTATTTTTTTCTCTCCAATTCTCTTTCTCTTTACGTCAATTATTACATTCTAAGTGAATTAACAATTCTCCTATTAATTAGTTAATAAATAACGAAATAAGTGGCAATATAATGAACAGCCGCCTGAGAGTGATTATGGACATATGGCATATATTTCTGAGAATGTTTTTGTATAGAAGGAGACACAGCAGTTCCTGCATTCGCTATCTCTTAACAAAGCCTCTCGTTATCAGTGCGCATAAATCCCAGGCTGGGCGGAAATCAAAGTCAGTGACGTAATCCCAGGCCATGAGAAATCGCATCGAAGTAAGGGGGCTATTTCCATGGAATAGGACCCCCATACTAGTATGTACATATATTGTCTTCCCCACCTTACTCTCATCTTCCTTATCAGTTTTAACACGCACAAACACACACATATATATGTGTGTGTGTATACATACACATGTATATATATATATATATATATATATATATATATATATATATATATATATATATATATATATATATATATATACTACCTTGATCAAAAAGTTCCCGGAATAACCACCGTGTGGCGCTCCCATCGTTCCGATTTGAGTTCTGTTTTTTTTGTTAAATTGGTACATCTGTTGTTGATATTCCCTTTAAATCTTAGTGTCATAACTTGACATTTGCAAAAGTTACGTAGCCAAGAGTACATCTATCTCTGTGTGTGTTGGCGATTTTTTACAATTGCAGAAATGGATTTAAATTTGCAACAACGAACTTGTATTAAATTTTGCGTAAAAAACGGATTTAGTGGCGCACGGACGTTGGAAATGTTGGAAAAGTGTTTCGGCAACGATTCTCTAAAAAAATCGGTCGTTTACCAGTGGCACGAGCGGTTCAGAAGTGGTCGTGAGTCAATCGAAGATGATGAACGCAGTGGCAGACCATCGACATCGAAAGTCGGTGAAAAAAATGATAAAGTAAAAGAAATGTTGGTCAATAACCGCAAATTAACCATCAGAGAAATAGCGGAGGACTTGAACATTGCCTATGGATCCGCCCAAGACATTGTGGTTAATGATTTGGGTTTCCGTCGTGTAGCAGCAAAGTTGGTGCCAAAAGACCTCAATTTCATGCAAAAAAGAGACCGTGTTGACGTCGCAAAAGACATGATTTGCGAGGCTGAATCCGATCCCACATTCATCAAAAGGATCATTACTGGAGACGAGACGTGGGTTTATGAGTACGACACGCAATCCAGACATCAGGCAAGTGAATGGCGTTCACCAAATGAGCCGAGACCAAAAAAACCACGTCGTTTTCAGTCAAAAAAGAAGGCAATGCTGACGGTTTTCATGGATTACAACGGTGTAGTGCATCATGAATTTTTGCCAGAAGGCCAGACAGTAAACAAAGAGTATTATTTGGGCGTTATGAGACGTTTGCGTGAAGCAATTCGCCGAAAGAGACCAGAAATGTGGGCAGAAAACTCGTGGATTTTGCACCATGATAACGCACCGTCGCACAGTGCTATCATTATTCGTAATTTTTTGACGAAAAATGCAACAAATACCATCCAACAGCCACCGAATTCACCTGATTTGGCTCCCTGTGACTTCTTTCTGTTCAATCGAGTTAAAAAACCATTACGGGGAACGCGTTTTAGCAGCCGAGAGGAAGTAATGGAAAAATCGCAGGAAGCACTGATGGACATACCGAAAACCGAATATAAAAAATGTTTCGAGGATTGGATCAAGCGCTGGCATAAGTGTGTTGCAGTCGATGGGGATTACTTTGAAGGGGACAATATAGATTTAGATGAATAAACTGGTATTTTTAATTTTCTGAATAAATTCCGGGAAATTTTTGATCAAGGTAGTATATAAAATATATATAAATATATATATTATATATATATAAAATATATATAATATATATATATATATATATATATATATATATATATATAATATATATATTATAATTACCAAGGATATTTACTAAGTATTGTACGTCATTGTGAGGCGAATATTTTACAGGATTTTTGCATTCGCTGAAAACATTCCGGACTGATTCCGTACGTGGTCAACCAAATAGAAAAAAAGATAAAATTACATAGAAAGAGTCTTTCGAGGCAGCGAGAAACACAGTGCCTTCCTATATACATATATATATATATATATATATATTAATAATAAAAACATTGATAGAAAAAAGGGTAAAATATTCATCAAAAGATTGATCGTTGAACGACCGATTCTTGAAAAGATTTCAGCTACTCGATTTTGACCGTTTATATTACGCGAAGAATACTTAAGTTTAAGTAACTGGGTTCTATGATATTTTAATAATTTATTAAGGCATTGAAAAATCAATACTCAAGTCTCCACCTTTGGCATATGCATTCCACTGCAAATTATATTTATTCTCTACACTGTACCATCCTCCAAAATTATGGTAAATGGCTAACGAATACCACTATTAATCTCGCTCTTGGTAGTAATCACAACCTTGGTGGCCAGTAAATCCGTTTGGAGGAAAAATTTGCTGCATTTACGGATATGCGTTCAACACGGGTGAACCCATTTGAACTTGGCCATTTCAATTTTTTCAAGACTCAGAGGAGTTTTATGCTGACAAACTTAATATAACGAATTGTTAAAAAAAACTATAACTGGACAAAATATAATTCAAATAAAATTTGCGGGTATTTAACCAAAATTGGGTATTAGTATTACAAGTAATGCTGATAGAATTTATTTAAAGGATAGAGAGAGTCTTGCAATACCTCTTTTTAAGCACGAGTCTCGTATGAAATTTGACCCAATGCCGACGCCGGGCTTCACTCCATTAATTCTCCCTATCCCTTGAACACCCTACCCCTACCAAATTACCAACCTATACCTTATGGCGCAAATAACCTAAGCTGTCGGACACCTCAGCTAATAACTATTAAAATGCCTCATTTTTATAAAATTGGGTACCCGATTTTAGTTTTAAGAGGTATTAAGAAGACTACATACCGTTTTGCAAGGAGGCCTCCATTAAGAACTTAGCTGAATCAAATTGGAAATGAAAAATAGTAACTTTGCGATTCCACAGAATTATGTTTTTGAGTGGAATCACAAAGTTACTATTTTTCATTGCCAATATGAATCGCTTTCATAAAATTACGCCGGACACCGTCAATTACGGCTGAATCAAATTTCAGTAAGCTCAAATTCTCCCAGTGTAACTACACAATCATTCTGAAAATCCTTCGTCCACCAAATTACACTCCTATTCCAAATTGTGCAAGTGTTCTCAGCAGCCGATCGCCTTCTATAATAACTATTACTACAGAAATATTTCCCAAAGTATATCTAAATATCCAAACGGTATTGACATATCGAAGGGAGAGAAGGAAAAGCAGTTCAGGATATTCGTATGACAGTCTAGGATGATCATCTATCACAGCCATTCACGCTTGCATCAAAGTTTTCCAACACTTGCATATCCAAAGCGCATTGACCTCGGGAGGGGAGCGAAGGAAAAAGCATTTCTCACGTGAGAGGAGAACATGTAGAAGTAAAGCTATTAAAGTGTGCCAATCCAGCCACACCACAATGAAAGTATGACTGCATCAAAAACCACGGTGTATTCAATACACATTTTAGAACGAGCGAGGTAAAGAAAAGAAGACGATGGTGAGTACGGTCTTCCCCAAACGGATGCAGTCGTGAGTTGAAACCGATATCCGAAGCGGCGAGAGTTCGACGTTCCCTTGCAGGCGAGAGATTGAAACTGTTGGCTTGTGACGCCCTCGGGATTCGATCGCAACGGAACGAAGGTGAATCGTACCCGTGGAGGGGGGGGGAGGAAAAAGCCGAGTGTTGTAAAAACTCGATTTTAAAGAGTTGACGATGAAAGGGAAAACTCGGAACACGGTGGTGGCTGGCTGTCCCACTGCGAGCTAAAAAGTCGAACGGTGGTGGAAAAAAAGCGGCGAAGAGAGAGAGAGAGGCTTCAGTGGACGGTCGGGTGCTGTCAACAACCTCAACCCGGTGCCCAGAATACGCCACACTCGGACGGCCACCTGACATCGCCGGGAGAACTCAAATCAGACGGAGGAAACGATTCCGAACCGATTGGCGTTGATTACGGAGAGCAATTCATTCCCTCACACCGTAAAAAGAAAATATGGAAGCACGCTCAAACTACGAAGCTGTTGCGCAGATGTAGCGAAATATGGCTCTCACTGCGGTGAATAATGAAGGAGTGAGAAAGTGACGGAAATTTACAAAAGCCAATGAAATGATAATGAAGGAATATCACCTCATCGAGCGCAAGAAAATTCAATGAGCAGCGAAAAAATTAAAAATGCAAGTGAGTGAGCAAACGAATACAGAGACTCTCACGATTGAAATGTGGAACATGAGAAAATGAATTTGGAGCCGGTGGGACGCTTAATTTATTTCGGAAGTATGAGGATATTCTGAATAGTATCCGACCTTTGGCCATGAAAAATATATTACATGTATGATTACCCAGCCCCTTGCGCCTTCATACACTTAGCGCACTGACCCTTCCGCAACACTTTTGAGAGGCTTCTTTTGGAATGGGGTTCATCTCCACCATCGCCTTTTGCATCCTCTTCCCTACTCTCTAAGCGGTATCCTATCAATGGCGACTTAAATTTCGTAAACAACTAGAAGTTGCAAGGAGCCATGTTTGGAGAGTTAGAAGGATGGTGAACGATTGGTATTCCATATAGGTGTATTTTAGATGAACATGGGAAGGAGTAATCAGTTCTTATAGACAGTGGTGCTCTAACTACAGCCCGCCACACACTAAAACCTACCCGCGAATATACTTGTAGAATGAGTAATAATAATTATTATGATTATTGGTATTCTACCGGTTAAGACACGCGTATGTTTTGGATGGACACAGCCTACACAGCGGAACGATACATTTACTTACCTCTCCTGACAAAACCCAACCTGAAATATGACACTATATGAGAATGTACGTAATAAGACCGTCTTCAACTCTGCACGCTTCCTTCCTCCCTTGCACAACGTTCTCCCCTCTATGTCTTAACCTTCAACATCCAATTACTAATCAATATGCTCTGCATCCACCTTTCCAGCCTCTTTTGGAAATCAACCAAAATTCCGTTATCCTCCCCACCCAGGCCTAGCACTTCCTCGTTTGTTTACCAATCTGTCCGTTTCACCTTTTCTAAGCTTCTCCAAACTAGCATATCAAAATTCTCCAATCTACGCCTATCATCCCGCTCCAATGCCCATGTTACCGCGCCGCACATTACTACACTCCATATCGAAGTTTTGACGAGCCTTTTCTTGACATCGTTACTCAACATTCCTGTAATCAATTCCCTCCTCCTTGTGAAAGCCTCTTTGTCCGATGCAGCTATTCTTCTTCTGCCCCAACTAATTTGACCATTTTGGTCCAAAATACCACCAAGATAGATAAGCAGGCTCACCTGCTCTTGTTTTTTCCTTCCAATTTTAATTTTTATCATAGCCTTCCTCCCTATCAAAAACTTCATTATCTATCTTTTTGTGAATGTGTAAAAAAAGGTCTATACTTGAATACACCTCTCCCTCGTGGATGTCAGTTGTCAGCGAGTAATTAAATGTTTTAAGTCCACTCCTTGAATAAGTAATTAATACGTTCCACTCCTCAAATATATACTCGTAATTATAAATTCAATTCAACATCCCGTTATTTTCGCACACAAGATACATATATTGAATCGAATTAAATAAAGATCCATCCCTCTTAACCTCAATATCTACGGTAACAATGTGCTAATAAATAAATAAAATGTTAATTTTAATTTAATAAATATCTTTGCAAACATGGCAGGTCTGTCACAGTCGTTGAAGCACTTAGCAATGACTCACATTACTTGAATGTTTTTCTCTGAAATACTATGTAAAAATTTGGTATAACTTCGTGAAAATTATTAGCAGACGGTCTCAACGACTTCAGCAGTCATAATTACGTCGATACAGTGGGACCGAAGTTTGGTTTCGAACACTGGTACAGCATTAAAATCGCTGTTTGTTTAACCAACCCAACCACGTCAAAAAATACTCATTCATTCAAGTTATTCCACCAATGAAAGGTATATTTTGGACAATCTATAATGACAAATTAACTTCTACATATGACGAGAACTTTCTTCTGTTCTTCCTAAATTACTTCCTTCTTCATGCCATCGTAACTTCAGCCTACCCTTATGCTGTCTACAAATCCCGCCTCTTCCTTCCTCATACCCAAAGTTTTCCATTCTACGAGACCCGTTCCCTTAGTATCACCATCTTCCAGATACCAGTACTTTTCCACATTGCCTCCATCTAATTCATCCATCCATTCGCCTTTTTCAGATTTCCCTAACCAACTTCCTCCCTTTGCTCATCTTGCGCTTCTCTTTACGTGTCTTTCTCTCTCCGTCTAACTCATTATATCCATTCTTTCCCACATCCACATCTCAAAAGCCTCCAATCTACGCTCATCCTCTTGTCTACAAGACCACGTCTCACATCCATAATGCATTTCATAATTTAGTCTAAAAAAATACACGTAACTCCAAACTTTTAAGCAGTCTCCTCCTTCTAGTTCATTTCCATCTGGTTATCTTCACAATGAAGACAATTCTTTTGGAATTCACTGAAGTAATTTAACTCACCGTATTTACCGTACACCTTTTGCGGTTATAATTCTCGGCTTTATGAAAAAGGAACATCACTCGCTTTCCGGTAAGAAGTAAAAAAATGTAACTTTCACTTGTCTCGCGAAAAAACCAAATTACCTGGGATAAAAAAACCACATCCTGCGCCGCTTGGTGCAACGTCATAATGCACTGGGCGTGAAAGAAATGAACAATCACACCTCGCTGCACCCACTGTATCGGTATTCATCGGTGCATCGGGATACACCAACCGTTGATATGAAAATGAAATTGGCGTTCTCTATTTACTGAGGAAGACACCAATGGATCAACATGGATTCTGAAACTACCGATATGCCAATACCTTCACCTTGTGAGGATTCGAATCGGGTGCTTCATGATTATGAGGGAATGTGGTACTCAAATGAGTACTGACGAGGCGCCATTACCATGCCAATCATGATGTTTGAAATTCACATCACCCATAGCGACAAGAATTAAAAGTTTTTGTTTTGCGACAAGAATTGAAAGATTTAATTATTATCAGAAGATGCTGAGTGAAGAAAGGGACCTTTCTTAAATTTTGCATGACTATTTTCGGCTTTTTTAACACTCCCGCACCCATTTTCTATCAATTAGTAAGATATGATCATCTCCAAACATACGTAATTATTAATACTATCATTAATACATTAAAGAGTCACCTCTATCAAAGAATAAAAAAGCGCGTTTCGATTCGAAGAAGGATTTTTACAATGAATATTTACTGACCGCTTCAATCATACATTTTAACCGAAAAAATTACAAAGACATCATAAAAAAATCATCACATTTATGTGACATTTTTCACCTTCTCCATTCTTCTCCAGACCCACATTTCAAAAGCCTCTAGCCGTAGACTGGAGGCTTTTGAAATGTGGGTCTGGAGAAGAATGGAGAAGGTGAAATGGACAGAGAAGAAAACAAATGAGGAAGTACTTGGTATGGTGGGCGGAGAGAGGGGTTTGTTGGGAGAAATCATATGGAGGCAGGAAAAGTGGATGAAGGGGGTATTGACCGGCAGCGGGATGTTGAAGACTGTAATTGAGGGGAGAATGTTAGGCAAACGAGGAAAGGGAAGGAACAGGATAGGGATGTTGGACGGGATGAAGGGAGGAAGAAAGTACTCAGAGCTGAAGAGGGACCTGATGTAGAGTAGGATGATGGATTTTGCTAGGGGCCACAAATTATTTAATTAGTAATTACGTCCATCCAAAAACCTACCTTAACCGGTAGTTTACCTAATAATAATAATACAGTGGCCTGAAATAATATTGCGAACTCCTTACAACAAATTGATAAATGCTTCAATAATTCTGAGGTGAAAGTTTCATTTGTGTGCATTTGCACAATGTTTTCCTCGGCGATCAAAGACCATGAAAATTCTCTTTCATGAACAATGGATTAAAGAATAGGTTAATAGCCCTTGTCGAAGATTCCTCTTGGCTCCGCCCTTCAACAAATGTAAGAAAACGGTGCGAACTCTCTTTCCCCAAAAGTCTTACGTTATTTATCGACAGCAACCTGGGAAAAGGCTAGTGAAGGGTGTTTATCAGTGGAAAATTATAATCTATTGTTTTGCAGAATCCTTTCGATGTTCATTTTGATTAGATACAGACTAAACACCGCTACAATTCCAAGCCCCGCCTTAAAAAATAATCGGACAACCCAAAGTAAAATAAATTGTCCTGCAATCCCACAAAATTTTTGTCCCACTTCATTCCGTCCAACACGCCTATCCTATACATTCCATTCCCAATCACAATGCTCTCATCCATCTTTCCTGCCTCCTTTGGATTCCATCCAAAATACCCTCTCCTCCTACACCACGCGCTTACTCGTTTGTTTCCCCTTCTGTCTATTTCTCCTTTTCCATCCTCCTCCACTCCCACAATTCAAAAGCCTCCAATCTACACCAATCATCTTGCTTTAAAATTCTCACTAATTTTCTCTTAACTTCTTACTCAACGTCCATGTCAAAAACTCTCCTGGTAAAAAGTGAAATAATGTGGAAAAATTTTCGATGGGAAATATCGGTAATTTTGCGACCACAGTCCTGCCATTGCGCACGCCCGTATTTAATTCCAGTGTGTCTGTCATAAGACTAAGTGTAAATGAGATGGAAAACTGAACTTCCTCGTTAGTTTTCCTTACAATCCACCACGCATTTTCAACTATTCTCCACAACTACGTTTCAAAAGTCTCCAAATCTACATATACTTATCATTTTGAGTCATCCCATCGCTTATCAAAATCCCCTGCATCCATCTTTCCTTCTACCATTGGATTTCTCCAATAAACTTTCTCCTTAACAACCACGGCTAGTACACCGCACCTCTTCGTCTGTTCCCTAAACGTCCATTTCACCATTACCATCCTTGCCCACACTCCCACCTACGCTTATCATCTTTTCTTGCCATTCTTTCTCAACGATCCTGTCAATTCCCTCATCTTTGTGAATGCTACTTATCCTAATGAAATTCCTCCTCTTCTTCTTATGTCCCAAGATAGGCAAACTTCTCCACATTCTACAGTTTATGCCTTCTTATTTTGACGTCTACCTTAGCCTTTTTCTTTCTTGAAACCTCTTAATCTTTGTTTCGTTTACATTATTTCTCATCCCATACCTAATACACTAATTTTCTAATTCTTGGCATTGCTTGCAACCCCTTCGCCTTCTGAATAACCTAAGCTCGATCAATCACAAACCTAATTGATTTTGTGCTCCGCATCGACTTCCATCCCTATATACAGTTTTCCCCATAGATGTACAGTATTACCATTTACTCCACGTATACATTGGAAAGTACGTGTGGAAATGGACACCCCTGTATTACCCCTCTTCTTAACATTGCCCATCCAGACTCTCTACCCGCCACACGCATCTGAGTAGTCTGAGTCATAAGTATACAGGTTTCGGATAAGCCTCCTATCCCTCCAATCTACTTATATTCTCTGCAATACAGAAGCTATCCCCAATTTACCCTCTCGTACACCTTTTTAAAATCTAAAAACATTGAAATGCATCCTCATTGTATTTTATGTTCCTTCTCTATTACGGAACTCATCAGGGGCGTATTAACCAGCCCTACGCTATAGTCAATGTCTGCCGCCCCCTTACGGAATTAATTTTCTGCATTTTCACGTTTATAAAAAGAATGTATCCAATGTAATGCGAACGAAATTCAATGTGTCCACAAGGTCCTCGCGCCTAACAACAGGAACTAGCGAAAAAAGGAATAGCGTTATTATTCGCAAGACAATTATTAATGTAAACACAGGATTCGCGCTCCTGGCGGCCTATGGTGGAACCTTTTTTCTAAAAAAGAAAACGCGCGGGATTTTGAACAAATATGTTCGCATTAAGAAAAAATGAAAAACTGATGAAATAAAAATTCCGGGACTTGTGCCGCCCCCTGGGAGCTGCCGCCCTACGCCATGGCGTAGTTGGCGTACTGGTAAATACGCCCCTGGACCTCATTACTGCTATGGCATTACGTGTCCCTCTCCTGTCCTGCACCAAAACCAATCGTTCCTAAGTAATAATTTTCTCCATCTTCTTATTAATTATACTGAAAATCATTTCATTTGCGTGTGAAATCTGATTTATTGTCCTGCCGTCTTCACATATGACTGCCTAACTTTTTTTTTCGATAGGAACTAACACTCATTTGACCAAATATTTCCGCCAAATTCCGACCTAATAAATGCTACGCTTCAACGTTTATTTAATCCCTTAATTAATTCTTCAGGGATGTTGTCTATCCCCAAAGCCTTATCTAAATTCAATTCTGGTATTTCCTTTTCTATTACGTATATCTGGACCTAATCTATTATCATCCCCGTGATTTACTCTTTCTATGCCTAAACTTGCTTGCCTTTTATCCTCACCACATAGATTGTCTATTAATTCCATATTTCTTATATCCTTGTACTACGCGTATCTAGAAGCAAGTTTAAATTCACATGGAGATCAACTGGGAAACTCCAACCTATTCAGGCGCAGGTGCGAGACTCCAATGTTTCACTCTATACCCGCTCCCAATAAACATTAAAACAAGAATGTGCGGGTGGTGACCTAACACCCCCCGCCACATGCCCTTGCGGTGGCTTGCGGGGTATTATTTGGATGTAGATGAATGTCTTGAGTGAGGACCTACAATCTGTGGTAAACGTAACTGGAAATTCAAAGCAGACTTCGACAAACATTTTGTGTCAGAGCTGACACATAACTGGAAGTCAGTCACCTTACAAGTATTCAGTTACTCCATTATTATAACTCACGAATTTTCCTAGTTCTTTTAACACATTCGATAACAACTTATTGGCTATCTTCAAAACGAAATAATTTAATTAACTATTCATTTAATTGGTGTTTTTTAAGTTGATTTTTTTATCATCCTCTTCTTTTTTCTTCCCCATCTCAGATGTCCCTGGCGTGCCTCGCGGTGGTGTTCCTCCAAGGTACCCTTGCCAACTTCTCGCCCCCCACGCCAATACCCTTCCACACACCCCAGTACGCATTCCCAGCCCCCAAAGAGGGATCCCCCCACGGGGTTCTCGCCATACCTTCCGGATTCTTCCTACCCCCACCCCTGCAGCAGGGCGAGCGGAGGCCGGCCCTGCTGTCATCGCCCACTGTCCAGAGGCCCCCACCGCCCTTGGCCTCGCTGCCCTGGGAGGTACCGGAGAGGCCGAGCGCCGACCCTTTCCCCCAGAGGGAGCAATTGCCTCCGCTGTTCGCGCCAATCCAGAAGCAACAACCGACGCCCAACAAGGTATTTCATAGTAACTTGATAAGTGGTCTACCGGGCATGGTGGGTTTTTGACTGATTCAGCGATTAACTACAGCTATACGCCTATAATCCCGAACAAACACTACACAAAACACATTAAATCCAACTTCAAAATAAATCATTCCCTTCAAAATAGCAAATTTTCTAATATATTCTATTGTTTCAGGCTTCAGCAAATTATCTGCCTCCCTTTAGTCCGTCCAACATACAAAATCTTTTACGCCCTCCGATTCTCTTATCCAACACCCCCCTCCCCCAAACACCACCGTCTTCAACATTTCATCTCCACTGAAATGCCCACTTGTCCTGCCTTCTTTGAATTCCTACTGACAAACAATCTTTTCCTACCATGACGCTTGCTACCACGTCGTTTCTCTTTCTATCCCTTTTGTTTTTTTCCATATCCATCTCTTGAAATCTTCTAATTTAAGCTAACACCCTTGCCTAAAAGACATAGTTAAGGAGCTGTACAAAGCTAAGCTCCGTATGCAAGTTTTCACTGGTCTTTTATAAAAATTTTTACCTACTTATAATTTTAATAAGGCTCACTGAATTCGGTTTAACTTTGTGGAACTCTTTTCAAATTTTAATTAAAACGCGTGACTTTGTTTTCCTGCTGGAAAGTTATTTAGGACAACACGATATAGGTTTCGTAGAATCTCTACATAATCAGGTGGGGTTACAAGACGTGGCCAGGTTTAAATAATGACACTTGGAGGAGAAAAGAGAAAATCACTAGGGGAAGCGTTAGGGATACGGGTGAGTTGGAAATCCTCGCTTGGAACTTTATGGAAGGTAAAAGAGAGGGAAGCCCAGGATGAAGGGAGCGTATTTGTATCCGAATGTTGCAATGGGGAGGAATATTGAACGTCTTTACTAAGTTTTTAATCCTGTTTAACTCTGCAAGATTTTTTAAAAAATTCATTTTTTCCATACAGCCGACCTTGAGGCCCTTACTGTACTATCTTGGGGTAACATCTTCGGACAAAAATTACTCCCGCGCTTTGCTTCAAGGTGGTATTTGGCAAATACCTAAATGTCATTCCCTTTTCGGGAATAAAGTTTACTGCATGTTCCTTCATTCTTTCCCAAAGTCCACGAACTATCTGCCCAACGTGAATAGCCTGGCAATCGCTACATTCTCGACCATACATTCCGCTCATGTCCAATTTTCCTGATAATTCCTTTTATTTGGAGGAATGTGGCGAGTTGAAGTATTGTATCTCCAAGCCCACTATAATTATGCTCCGTTAAAATATTAAATAAGAAGAGCCGAAATGACAGATACAAATACGTAATCCACACCTTAATCTATTTCCTTAACCAGGCTTCGGCGCCCAGGCAACTGCTTCCTTCACTGCTGCAGCAGCAAGCAGCGAAGACTAAACAGGTGAAGGGAGGGCCCGCCTACCCCAAGAAATGGATCCCCGGGCCGGCCGACGGGAAGAAGATCAAGCCTAAGAGCCTCGAGAAGCATCGGAAGCAGCTCGTGGTCCTCTCGTCCACGACCAACAAGGAGCTGAGGGACGACGAGGTGCAGGTTGAGCCCGAGGCTCGCGTGGACGACGTCCTGAGGACGCATCACCGCAAGCAACCCAAGAACAAGAAGTATCCGGGAGGGGTCTCGCCATACGAGCCCCTGCCCGTGGAGGCGCGGTATCCTAAGCCAGCCACACCCCCGGCGTCCAAGGCCCCCGAACTCTTCGCGGCAGCTGAGGATTCTCCCAAGTTCGTGGAGGGACCAAAACCATATGCCCACAACCACCAGCAGGTACTACTGCCAAGTGTGCCCTCTTGCCGAAGTGTACAAGTTAATCACGCGGCAATTGAATAGATAACTCGTATCATAAACGTTTACATCGTACTGAACTGTACTTGGGAGATCTACGGTCCATTCATACACACTATTTGCCGATACAAAATTTATCCCCTTGGGTAATGTAAAAACATATTTTTCAATGCAACATTATACATGAAAATATCTACCCAACAGTAAACACAGCATGTTTTTTTAAGTGCACCCACTTCTTTTACAGCTAATTATATATTGAAGATAAATATTACTCAATTCTTTTAGATATCACCCTACGCACTAATTAAGCTCCAGAATTTGATCCTTGACCGACAGAGAATTCACCCAAAAACTTGGAAGCAAAAGTAAGAAAACTGAAACATATTCCGTTTAACACAAAACAAGAACATAAGGATTTCACTGCGGAGATTCAGGTAAATTTTTGTCTAAAAAACTGCCACATCATACTATTTTATAGTAGCAATATTCCCCTAAATGCAACTGACGTCAACAAATTTATGCACAATTTCTTTGAACGTAGTTCACACACCCTGAAAATGTTAACTATAATTCTAGAGAAACATTGTCACTATAACACAACACGGCACGGTTGAGAAATTTGAAAAGACGCAATACATATCATCTCTTTAAGTTCACATACATACAGTATTCTAAGAACTTCTAAGAAACATCATTGCTGCATCTTATTTTATACATTTTCCACCCAAACATTCAAATTATAACGGCTGTATTCCTCAGCAAAAACTTATAAAAAATAAGCAAAAAAAGGGGATAGTTAGGCAATATCTTTAATTCTATATTATAATCCATTCTAACAATTAGATGACTAGCTTTCTCAAATACTTCCGAAAGACAATTTTTTATTCAATATTGAATTCCTCATCAAGTTAGCTGTGTGAATCATGTCTGAGATACCATTAGGTAATGAGATCATGAAAGCTAACTGATTCCAAAAAATTAGAAAAATAGCTGAATTACTAAATAAGAAAATTCACTCAAATGATTTGTTTTTAAATATATATGACTGAAAATATTATCAATTTTGGGAGAGGAATAGGGAAGTATTTCCACATTAACTGAGATGAGAAAATATCAAACAAGACAGAATAAAAATACGAGTGGAAAAAGATATTATGGATTCAATAGAACTGATGGTCAGCAGTGAACAGCAAAAGGACTAAAAGAATGTTAGAATAATTACACACACAAATCGAGCTAGAAAATTAGGGCCATCAATTAAAAATAAGGAATACCTTAGTGAATGAATAAACTCAGATACAAATAATAAATCAAAATCTAATTTCTTCTCAGACCAAGAGCTGAGGAAAGGACAAAGAAAGAACAAGAATAATTTATAAATATTAGCTTACTCATCACTGAATAATAATGTTTTTCAAAATTTACTATTCTAGGCGCCAAACACTTGAAAACGTGATTATTATGATAATACTTGAGATTATGAAAAATTATATGAAATTCTATCTTTCAAGGAGGCATCGGGTAGCGGATTTACTCCACTCTTTGCTGCAGAAGCAGCAGGATCACATCATGGCTTTGTGGGACATGAAACTGCTCACCCCATTAGCAGCGGCAGCGGAGAT
The DNA here is from genome assembly GCF_022747635.1 of Hetaerina americana. Taxonomy (NCBI): domain Eukaryota; kingdom Metazoa; phylum Arthropoda; class Insecta; order Odonata; family Calopterygidae; genus Hetaerina; species Hetaerina americana. The sequence continues at coordinate 16,621,916 of NW_027286181.1, read as the reverse complement.
AGGGTAGCATTTCATATACATGGGGAAAAGGGTCCCAAGTCTTACCGTTTTGGCTACGACACAGGAAAAGGGTGAGTGCAAAAACTAAATATGGACATCATTGCGTCTATTAACTTAACTGAAATTCAACATAAATAACTTTGTTCATTCAGCGAACATAGTATGAGCCACCAACAGTTTATTAATGGCCATGTCTCTCAATGACAATATCCCTTTGATACCCGATGGTGACAATGTAAAGTGAATCTATAATTTTTTTAAAGTACAAATAGAGCCAAATCATAAATCCGTTGAAAAATAAACTCATCTGATAACCCAAAGGTTATGGATTCTGACTAGTAAATGCAATAAAAAAAACTCTATTTCAGTCTTGCAAAAGGCATTAAAATCAGAAGTAGTTTTTAGAAACCCAAGGAGCAGAAAAGCCACTACATATGTTCAGCTAGCACAAACCAACAAAATAATAACTAACATCCAAAGAGTATTATGACCAACATTAAAGATTATTACAGGACTTAGAATTTGTTCTGAATAAATTTAAAGATTAACATGCTTTTTGACACACTTTTGCAATTCCTTTTATTTCCCAACAATAAGATTTCATGTGGTCACTTATTTGAGGCAAATAACAGAAAAGCCTATAATATATATCGTTGTGTGGACCAAAACTTCCCATTTATCCACAAAAGAGGGCATCCCAAGAGGAAATGCCTACAACACAGCATGCGACGACAGCTTCACAGGCTGTGTAGGCACTTCCTCTAGAGATTCCCTCATTAGTGGATGTGTAAAAATAAAAAAATGTATCCCTAAAAAGAGAGCCCATATATACAAGGTGTACTAACTGGCTACACAGGTTGTGTTTTTTATCACAATACTCAGAATGTTTAAGTTTTGTGAAGGTGTATCATTATCTAGCCATGCAAACTGCCCTGAAAGTTTGTTAGAAGACATTAGCTTAAGGTTGTATTAATTTAAAATAGCAAAGGGATCAAGTGATATAAGAGGCAAGAGCTAATAAAGTTATTTGTCCATTCTAGAAATAGATCTTCACCATAAATATATGCATGGGCCATTTTAAATTTCCTTTTTCTTTCAAATAAGACTTGTTAGAGGGAAGATGTGAGTCATCAAGCACATTACTTCCACAGACTGCTTCCCTGTATTTTATTTGAGCTAATATTATAGATTGATTAGTATCACATCACTATTTTCCAGGAAATGTCCCATCAGTTCTATTCTACCAGGGATTATCCTATGAATGCATTAAAATATCTTCAAAAAATTCATCACAATTCCAAGAGATACAGTTAGGTACTTTAAAATATTCATCTATGTTAATTAGGTCCTCTCCATATTGCCTACTTTACCATCATCTCAACCAAGCTTTCCATCTTTTTAGTCAAATTTACACATTTCTTGAGCACATCAGATTACACCGATAAAGTCAGCAGATAGCTAGGAATGGAAAATATTTAATATCCATGGGATAAACAAAGAATTTTAATAATAAAACAAGAGGCAACATTGGCAGTGTGTTGATATACAATTAGCATTTAAGCACATTATTAAAAAATCCAAATAAATAAAAAAGATATATTTCTTTGCATGTCATATATATGGCTCATTAGTAATTTAATATTAACACCCCTCATTGAAATGGCTAGAAAATTCTGTATTGAACATCTTGTAAACCTCAAATCAAAACTTATCAGAATATACGAAAACGATTTGACTGGCTCAGTATCTCACGGAATTTGACCCATATTTCATCATCTCTTTTCCCATGCAAATCAAAAAAATTGTCCTGATCATGGTTTCTACACTAATATGTAACATTTCTCATTAAGGGCATACTGAAATTAAAAAAATTATAACCATATAATACCTTTTCAGTCCTGACAGGCACTTCCGATATGAGCAGAGAGATGACGATGGAAATGTCAAAGGACATTTTGGATTCTATGACAAGCATGGGAAACTCCAGGTAGTCCATTATTCTGCAGATCCCAAAAATGGATTCAGTGCAGATGGCGGTAATTTTGGCAAGCACGAAGTTCTATGAACAATAAAATAATGCCTTCCTCCAGCTGAAATACAATGTACAAAGTCTTTTTGTACTATTTCCCTTGGAATGTTCTTGTATATCAATTGGAACAACTGTATATATTGTTATGTTTTACAAATGTATTTTTGTTATACCATGTTAACATTCATACGACATTTTAAAATGCCAAAGGCCTTACAGAGGACCACTGAAATATGTTTCACCAAAATGATTAAAGCGGCTACAACGATAGTCATTTATATTGTTATCTTTTAATTTCTTATGATGACAATTGCTTGATACCAAGTTGTGTTTTGAATTTAAATCAAAATCATTTGCCAGAATTCAAACACTTACTTTTCACGTACCTACTTCAATTTCAGTCACAAATTTTCAAATCCTTGAATAATGACAAGAAGAAAATAACTTTAATTGCAATCCAAAAGTTCTCAAAGGACTCGAAATTCATGATGGTTCTTGATGCATACACATTCTAATTCCAAACGAATTTTCTTTCTGAAAGGGAGTTCTCAAATATATACTCAGATACTTTTTATCATATTTTTGCCTGAAATTCAGTAAAGCTCTATGGGTAAAATTTTATACATCAGATAATTTTTAATATGACACTCTTTGATTACCATATATTTCACAAATAACGTTAATTCTCAATAAGATCAGAAAAAGAATGTTTTTTCAAGATGTCCTGGACACTGATGACATTTGAACCATTTTACTAAGTTTACAGGTATATTTCAACCAATAACTTGTGTCCCAAGAGTGAAACATACCAATTTTTAAAGATAAATATGCAAATATACAAAAACAGTTTTTGCATTCATCTCCATGGCTGCATATCACCTGCAAGTTAATCATAACTTGAAAGATGAAGTTATGCCATAGAGAAACCATCACTAAGGTTGTAAATAATTTAACTTGGATATTCAATAAATGGACAAGTTTTTAAAACCAATGAAGAAATTGCAGGATCAAACTGACCCATAGTAAACAGCATAAACTAATCATTACAAAAATGGAATTGAGAATATTTGTACAAATAAAATGGTCAAGTGAGATTTAATACCTAGTTATCATCAAGGTATGAAAGGAATACAGTGAAAACATTAAAACACAATTAAATTTATACATAATTGGCAACTTCATTTGGTAAAAAAACACTGAAATATCAGCAAATACTATGTAAAAGCTTGTCCCAAGTCAAATAATAAAAACACATTTATTTAGGCATGGATTATTAAAAGCATGACAGATTTATTATTATCAGTTTGATGGTTATGCCAGGACTAAGGAGTTCAGCCAGTGAAAATTATTTTAACACCCAAGTACCTATTATTCAGTCTCTCACACATATCATGTTCACCAATTTTCCCCATATTAACTTGAAGCAATTTGAAAATAAAGAATTAAAAATATGATGATCTTTTATTTGACCAGATGTAATTTGTCCTTGTATACTTAATAGGTTATTTTGATTTTAAGGCTTCAGGCTCTTAAACACACACAAAATGTGTTTCAATATTTTTGCCTCTTTACGGTTCGGATGATATGTATGCCTACATCGGTAAATGTCGTAAAGTTAAGGGAATGTCAATGATGGATGACAATTCTATTTCCATGCGCCGTCACAAGAAATGCCAGTTTGAATCACCCCAACACACCAATTCCGGTATGGATGTCTTCATGGAGTGATAAAAGCAAAACAACTGGCTAAAAAATTATGTACATGGTTTTCCTCTAAGTAAGCACAATATTCACCAGTTAAGGTGCATTTATAGCACCTTACATTTCTGAGGACAATTTCATTCAGTCTATCTTCACAACTATAAAAGTTTGACCTCTCATAAAAAATATACATTGGATTAAAAAATATACAAGATATTATTCAAATGAGTAATCTATCAACCTTTATTTCTCCACAAACTCCTCTTCTGGTAACACAGCGTGTGCAGAAACCCCTATGAAGGATCCATTTAATACTCATTTTAATAATTAATCGAGCTGGTATAGAATTTTCTTCTTTTTTATCAATTCATAATCAGATTGTGCCAATAAATGTGACATTCAACTGTGGAACAATCTAAATGTATAGCATAAAACCTTCATGATTCCCTCATTTCTTATCACCACATACTCATCCTACTTCAAATGCTATGAGAGTACACAATTGTACCTGTCTCGCAATTGGAACTACAGAGGCTACATCATATGAAATCTACCAACTTTATGATACTTCATTATAACATATGAAAAATTAAAATTGCATCAGTTCTACTGAATTTTATTTACAGTGGCTGATCCCAACGAATAGTCAAAGTCATCAGGACACCTGATGATGTCACTGTTTGACAAAACCAGTCATTTAAAATCAAATTCAGCAAAACTTAACAAAATTTTATTTTTTCAAATTATATCAGCACACTCCCATAGAAGTAAATTTTGTCTTCCATAAATAAAAATAATAGCACACCTAATCGGTCTTCCACGAGAGGAGAAACCAATTCTCTTTCACACATTTTGACAGTGATATTTCTCACTGAATCTGCAGTAAATAAGTTTCATTATAAAATTTTTAAATTAACCAATCAAGGCTAAGCGTAAGTTGTTGCTAGTAGGCATTCCACCCAACTCTGACTGGATTACATCAGGCCAGAATTCATCATGGTGGACCAACAATAAACAGGAGTGGTGGAGTGCTCTTTAGGTTTTTGTAACTCCTGAGCAAGTCTGGATTAACGAAAAGGAAGAAATAAGAAAAATGTCTCCCCCAGTTTTTTATGTAATGACACAAACTGCATGTGTATTATTCCCTGCATAAGCAGAACAGGCCAGTAACAAGTCGGGTGGAGTAAAATTTAAACAAACCTTTCAAGTACAATGAATGCAGTCCATGGTCAAGGTGAAAAGTAACATCATGACAATGAGCATAGATAACATAAGGATTCTAACATTCATATTAAAAAGACACTATGAAAGTTGAATACAGGGCTGCTGTTAAATTATTACATGATTTTGGGGGGAATTGATGGGTGAGCACCATTTCATTGTTTCTTCACCAGTCAGTAATTATACACAAGGTTTATTACTGCATTGTTTAAACGGTTGTTCATGATTACGTATGAGTACCAATGTGGGTGGAGTAATTAAGTGCTTCATGCAGCATAATTGGTGTGTGACTGATTGCTAGGGACAAGTAACACATTCTATGGGCAAATTTCTTTTGCTAACTACCACTAAAAATCTTAATTGGTCATTTAAATATAATAATGGCACGTACAGGAGGGCTTAGTAAAATGTAATAGAAAAAATAATAACCAAAGGGCAATACTAATGGGTAATCAGGTACTTAAAGCAAGTTTTAAAAATTGCAAACAAAAATGCATATTATCTACTATTTTTGAATGCTATGATTTGAGTTAATCTTGCAAAATGATTTTTACTCTTATTTGGCCACCCAATGCCAATTATTTATACAGAGGGAACAATAAAACTGCAGCAGTGAAAAGAAATAGAACAACAGATGCATTTACAAGAAGGCACAATAAGTTAGTTAGGAAAAAAATATTGTGCACAGGGGATATCGTAGTTAGCCTTGATGCCTTCCTCAGGGTTGATACAAATAATCTGACAGCTCTTCCTATCATGTGCTCTTCGCCCCCCTCTGCTCGCTCAGATATCCTCTTCCATGTATACTGATATCATGTCTCATACAGGCAAGTACCACCAGGTTTTCAAATGCCTATAGCTATAATTTACCTACTGCATTACTTATAATGTCATATCAATGCACAGAAAATAACATAATGATGCAGTAAGTCATCAAGATAATATAATCAACAGCATAGAATTTCAATAGAGCTATATGCTGGCTCACAGCAATAAAATAATTTCCTGATTTGTGGCTGTAATACTAAAACCTTCACCAGAAGGATCATTATGTGCCAGCCTCTCCGAAGAATATAAAACATGAATCTCCACATAAGATGCAGGTGGAGAAATTTTTCACAGCAGGAACCTCCTCGCAGGTGGTTTGTTTTAACACATGCAACCTGCATATGTTGAAACACATCACCTTATATTGCATTAAATGTATCACGTCATTAAACTGATTAAAAATAATCAACATTAGAACTTACACAGCTTTGACTAAGCAGTAAAACATAGGAATGGAGCAAAAGAGATAGAATTTTTTAAATAGGGTGTAATTCAGGATAACTCAGGCCTCGGATGTGAGTTAGTCTTGGTGCTATTTTACAGCCTCAAATTATGCATTGGGGTCACTATCTTGATAAGTTGACTCAGGGGAGTATCTATAGCATTAATACACATACTATAGCACCCAAAACACCCTTAACCAGAGGGTAGCTGAGGATGACCCACATGCGTTGAAACTGGTATTACCAAATAAAAAACTTTTGTGAAAAACACATAGTATTCTTCTTTCATTCAAAAAACTCCCTACCAAAAAAACACAGTTGAACTCAGTTACAGAAGCTCCCCCTAAATTGCGTGAAAAACTTGAAAATTCAGAAAATAATAACCTAATTTTGAATAAGTGTGATCAGGTGCTTTCCCGGCATATCAACTTTATGAAGTTTTCTCGGGCCTTCCACCTGACCTAGTGGAACACCCAAGAAAACTACCTCATTATGAATATTGTAAAAGTATTGTGAAATAGAGAAATAGTAATTTTCCTCTTTTGCTCAGTCCTTAAAACTTGTTGCAATGCTTTCACATTATCATCCTCATCTACAACACAAGTTTTTAGTTTGGATTGGGGTATATATAAACTAAATAAGCAGGGTGGACAGTGTTAGTTTGTGATGGAATAGTTAATGTCTGAGCATGAATCGTTATTGCCCAAATGTGGAGATATTGAAGCTTGGAGCCGAGTAGGAGAATTAATTATCAAGCCATTCAAAACATACAATCTTATGCTGCAGCATGAATTCCACTAGTTCCAGGACATACAGTTTTCATATTCATCATACTAGATTTCAGGAACAAACTTTGCTGAATGTGACGACTCTGTCAGATGCCTTGCGACAAAGTGAGATGGTATGTACATCCAAACCAGTTTCTCATAAATTTTCTTCTACCCTAATATTAAAACTTTTCCAGCCTGCCCTATATCAAACACTTCACAGGTATTACACTTTAAAAGGTGCATTCTACTTTATTTAAGAATTGTCAACTTTACCTTAAACATCAGTAAATGGTTTTGATATGTTTGGGGGAGAATAAAAGAATGCTTGGTATTTACAATAGGTGAAAAAGCTGGCAATTTAAAATGTAATCATCTCAGGGAATGCTTTAAATCATTAAGATTAGCTTGCTGACAGAAAGCATGGGGCAGTGAAGTAATCCCGAGAATGGTTATCTTTGTTTTTTTACATAATTTCTTTCACAGTATAAATAAAATTATTTATGCTGTGAGCAAACAGACACACAATGAGAATAAGCAAATGGATCTAATGAATATGTCATCAGCAAATGAGGTCTGACTTCAACAAAACAAAATATAGCAAACAAGTTTAATAGCATTTGTAATAATAACAAATATTTATGAAATTAATCAACAACATATATTTAATTATTTGTTACACAAAATTGTGATTCATATTTACAAGTAGAAACAAATTTTTGAGCCTCTAATAAATCATTTGTATGCAAGTACCCATAAAAATACGCTGAACTTTATACGTGTCTGGAATTCCCTGAGTCTCTAACCATTGGATAAAAATCTTCCGCAGTGAGCCTGAATTATTTTTAAAGCTAAATTTTTAGAGTTAAAGGCAGTTATAAAATATGGATATGAAAAACCCCAGTGGTATGAATTCAACTCACTTAAAACACCAATACATTTCCCACACTGGCAATTCGAATGTAAATGCATCATTCATACAAAATTAGTTGACTCAGGAAGATACAAACTCATGTGCCGCAGCATACCTTCCCTTACTTGCATAATGAAAGAGCTGTCGCTCAATATCAGTCAAGAGAGCAGATGCTCCAATTCTGAAAAGGTGTGAATTTAGCCACTCTGTACCAAGCTCTTCCTTAATTAAGAAAAGCCAGTTCAATGCATCCTTGGCAGTACGTATTCCTCCAGCAGGCTTGAAGCCAACCTAAGAGGAAGGGAAAATTTACTATAATTTGACATACATTTTTCAACACAAACCAAACAATGGTAAAGCTTGGGGATGAGCATATGAAATGACACAATAACACTAACAGCTACATAGCTTGGTCATTTGACATCAAAATCAAAACCCTGCTGAGCAAAGCTGAAATTGGCCCTTGACCTCTTAAAATTTTGATGAATATCAGCTAACTTAATAGTCTTTCCATGAAATAAATATAATTTTGGGCATTTTCTAAAAACTCATGACATTATAACAATTTAATCACTGTGTTTGCTCTAAATGAAGCATCTACACATTTCCACCATTCTTACATAACATGAAAATATCATCCAAAATAAATGGAGAAAGTAACCAGTACACTACTTCTATCATAAGGCTTATAGAATGCATCAGCAGTATAACAACAAGCAGTACATCTAGTACAGTGGTAATCGATAAAAATAAAAAATAATACTGTATATTGTAGTAGCATATGGGTTACATTTAATTACCCAATTTAATTTCTACTGCTCCAAAAAATTGCAGTTTACAAATTCACTGCCCCATTTTTAACAAGAACTTTGCTTTAGTCTTATTCGAATCTGAATTTCGGCGACACTCATGTTCCTCAACAATAGCTAAAATACCACCTGATATTCAAAATCCAATTATTCTTTTGTCACCAACTCAAACCTTTTCCTGTTCCATTTGCCTAAGAATAATCTCACCAGAATGAAAAGAATTAGTGACTTTTAAGGAGCAACACGTTTAATTAAATTATGCAACACGATTCATATAACACTGGCATACAACCAGAAAAATTTAAGATTAAAACTTAAGAAAAACAATTAAGATTGAAACTGAAGGCCTTGGATGACACTTCTTACAGATACATATATCCAAGGATGGAAGTTTCCTCAAGAAAAAGAGGTATGACCTAGTATGCCTGGCATAGGATAGATCAGCATTAAATTATTTTAATAAAGCTTTCACTGTGGCCACTGACTGCTTGTACAGATTTACTGCCATTTTTTATTTGTTTTGTTTTTGTATATGACAGAAAAGGATCAAAGAATTTTAATGTTTACACTTTATGCAAAGAAAATGGAATTGTAACCTTAAAATTAGCAGCTACATCAATATTTATTCATTGCAGAATCCCAGAAATTCATCATCACTGCAGTTGTCACTTTCCTAACGCACAATGTCATCTTCACTCCCATTTAGTGCATTGCTAATTCTACATTTTTTTCATGAGTATCAATTCATGACTTTAAGTTCAAACTATTTAAATTATTCAAGTTTTGATACAATAGTATACAACAATCTTCTCTCTTTATATCATAAGATATAGTTTTAATTTTAACTTTTTTGCGCAACACTTAGTTACTGTGCGTAAAAGTGTATGCAAAAAGTGTGTGTAAAAGTGTACCCACATTAAATGGAAAGGAATGTATGCATTATGCATTGAACATCACTCTCATACTAATAAAGTTTGAGTGCCTATAGCCTCCCAACGTTCCCAGCTAAACTTTGTGGAAGTTCATGTTAATTAAATGAAGAATACAATGTATAAAGAACAGTGGAAACATAAATTTTATTCTTCATTTAATGAGAGATAGAATATTCAATTGTTTCTGGCTCAACCTTGTGGAAATTCATGTTAATGAAATTAAGAATACAAAGACAGTGGAAAGTTACTTTGTATTCTTGAGAGATAGAATGTTTAAAAAAATCTAGTACATCATACCCTGTAGTTCATTCGATGGTAATAATCAGCTATGGCACGGCACATGACCACTCCGACGGGCAAAGTTGCATTCACTCCTTCCTTCCCTGTTGATGTTTTAATGAAATCTGATCCAGCCATCATGGCAACCAGCGATGCCTTGTAAACATTGCTGAAGGAGCCAAGATCCCCCACCGCTAGGATTGTTTTCATGTGAGCCCTCTCACCACAGGCCTCCTTCATCTGCTGGACTTCCTGATAGAGTTCTTGAAAATGAATGGATATCAGAAAAAAATATGCCTCATAAACATATTATGGCTTGGCATGAAAAGGCAACTGCAGCACTAATGCCAAAAATCTAAAAAATATTTTGAATAATGAACTAAAATAGATTAATGACCTAAAATAGCACACTATTACTACACTACAGCTTGTATAGGGCAGAAGCTCAAATTCAAAATTTGAATTCTCACAAAAATCCTGGCCAATCTTGATAGGTCAATGCTCTTTTTTTTTGTCGCGTGACCTGTGACATCATATCGCTTATCAATAGAGTTGAGATGTCATGCTCCCCCCTCCCTTCCCTTTCCCTACTCCCCCATGCGAGAGAGAGAGACTTTGCAGTGCAACGAAGTGAAAAAAAGGTATAGTCCGAGATGGCATGTTGTATGAGGTTTGATGTTGCATTGCATTATTAATACCATAGGTAATCTACCAGTTATGGTAGGCTTTGGATGGAAACAACAACCAAACAATTTTCATGTCTCTCCAAACAAAACGCAACCCAACATTCAACACTACAATAAGCCCCTCTTCAATTCTGCTCACTTTCTTCCCCCTTCATTCCATCCGACATTCCTCTTCTATTCGTACCCCTTCCTCCCTTGCTTAAAATTCTCCCCTCTATCACAGTCCATGACATCCTATTGCCAATCAATATGCTTTGCATCCATTTTTTCTGTCCAGTTATGATTTCTCCCATCAATCCCCTCTCTGCCCCACCATACAGCATTTGTTTGCCCTGCACAGTTAAGCTGAATTGGAAAGAGACTTTTCTCAGGGGCCAAAGACTAAAAAAGACCACAAAATGCAAATTTGAAAAAAATTAATGTGACATCAAGGTTATTCTATCTTAAATAAACCTCATATTTACCTTGCCATTTGTGTTCCAAAACCAGACTTCGGTCCAAAACAACATCAATTTCATTTGCTCCCATCTCTACAGCATACCTTATCTCTTCAAGGCGGGTTTTCAGAGGACACTGACCAGTTGGGAAACCAGTGGCCACTATTTTTGAATAAATAATTTAATTAATCTTAAAAAAGAAGTGTATGCGTATCATTAGAAGTCACTTGTAAACAGTTGACAAAATTCGATATTCTAAAAATTATCAAGCCATTAGGCATATCATGAACATATCAAAATAAACAATGAGATATATATATTTATTTGAAATTTGAATGCCTAATCAACACTGTCTAGCTTTTTTTTTAAATTTCATGCATATGAAATCACCCAAACCAATTACTTGTGATAAGACCTTGAGTAAAATTTTCTTTGGTATTTTAATAGCATTTTTAAATAAAGCAAAGTAAATAATTTCTATAATCAAATGAGAACCACCTAACAAATTTATAGAACACAACAAAATGGAATTCCTTTCATTAGGAATTGTGATTAGTCACCTAATACTAAATGATGTTATTAGAAACCATTTACAACTAGTTTAACTCCTTAAAGAGGAACTAAATTTTGCTCCTTTTCTTTTAAAATTATTCAAGCAACTTTAGATTGAATCTTCGAGAAAATAAACATTTTTACCTGAAGCAATCTTCACTTTGTCATCTGCTCGCAGGGCTGTGAGTGCCACACATGCATCATGAACACGTGATGGATAAACACACACAGCAGCCGTTGTGATTTTGAGTTTGTCACTGTTCCCAGTAGAATCTGACAAGATGACATCAAGGATATCCTTGCTGACAGGGTTAGCAGCTTTCCGACATAGCCTTTGCACATTCACCCAGGTATCATCCCCTGAAAGCAATAGATGGGGCAATTTACTCGTGGTAAAGGTAAAGTTTAAACAAAAATCTATTAACACTGACTCCTTAAAATGTCATAGTAGCCAATGATTGGGGACATGGTAGCCCATGGTAGAGAATGGTACCCATGAGGTTGGTAGAGAATTGGACTGCTGACCAGTGAGTACAGGTTTGATGCCCAGGTATGCCTCCGGGCAACCTCAACTTCACCCAAGCTGAGTGATTTTTCAGGTACCAGTACTTCCTGGGAAACCACAGGTATCATCTTTAGTGATGATATTGAAAATGTTTTATTACTCCATGAAATGCAATTTTAAATTTCAAGTTATTAGGAGGGATATGAGAGGGGTATACAGCAAGTCAAGGAAATGAGGTGGAAGGATCAGGGTGATGATATAGAGAATTTTCAGATTCAAGGAAAATTAAATGCTAAGAAACTAAATTGTCTGGAAATAGTAAGGGAAAATCTTCAACCATTTACAATAGAAATAAGATAACAGCCAAATTAGAAATAGAAAAAGAATTCGATGTAGAAAAGGACAGCCTGAATCCAGAAATACTATATAGCAAAATAGAATGAGCACCCAGGGAGATAAAGTTGGACAAGGCAGTAGGTATACAAATTCTCCCATCAGAAATACTACAGTGTTAAGGGAAAAATGGAAAAAAGGAATTCTTTGAGCTCGTAAGAATTATTTGTAAAGAAGGGATTTGACCAGAAGATTTACTTAGGTCAGTTTTTACCCTGATCATGAAAAGCATAAAGCAACTGTACATGAAGAATACTAGGCAATAAGTTCAGATGCTACCAAGTTAGTCCCAAGAATTCACACAATAAAGTGCAAACAACTAATTAGGTGATAATTGCTTTGCCTTTAGGAAAGGGGAAGTAAAAACCTGACCCCATTACAATGAAGAGAACATTATCAGGAAGGAGCAATGAATTTAATCACTGTCTTTGTGCATATGATGAATTTTGAGAAGGTGGTCTACATTAATGGAAACACTCAGAATGTGGGATTAGACTGAAGAGATATGTGACTACTTGACACTTTTATACAAATGAGATGGGTAGCAGAGAGAGAATCAGGCTGAGCAACAACGGCCTGTGGAAAGAGACCGAGTTGTACATCATTACTGGAACTTTTCAACATATAAGCTGAGCAAATATTAACAGTAATATGGAAACTTAAGCAGAAAGATGAATAGGTCAGTTCGGTTTGCTGATGATCAAGCAAAAAAAATAAAGTCAAAGGATATCAGTTACTACTGAGTGCTTTACAAGGACAATGTTAGTGTTATTAGTATTTTTTAGTACCCTACAAGCCACCGCTAGGGTGCAGTGGCAGGGGGTGAATACACACCTAATGTTGTGACTAATTTTGACCCGAATAATTTTACCCTTACCACAGTCAGAGAATGTTCTTCTGATCCCTTATTGTTCATGGTAAAAATGACACCTTAAACCTACCTATTCTACACTTAATCTCTCAAATTTTACCAACATGACCCCTCTGACTGTAGCATGATGGGGGCAACAATACATCTTCAACATCACCCCCAAATAGATGTCCTTCCAGTAGTATTAGTTTTTCGTAGTTTTTGCGGGAGGTTACCAACAGCTTAGGTCATTTGCGCCATTAGGAATGGATGGGAAAGGAAGGGTGGAGAGAAACCTGGCATCAGCATTAGCATACTCTTGTCGAAAGGCACCAGGGGGTGTGTAGTTTAACATCCCATCCGATGGCTGTCGTACTCACTCAAAGTGCTCTCCACAAAGCACCTCAAATAGGAATCGGGATACCACTGAAAAATATTTGTTGTTTCCAGAATTTGAACCCTGTGGGAAGCCTGTACTTAGGCCACCGCAAAATTCCCATCCCCAAGATGTCCTTCCAATTTACAAAAGGCACCCAATCTGCAATTCAACCCTTCGGCAATTAATCCAACTTCATGAAGATCCCATATACTTGCAGCATACTCTAAATGAGGCCAAGCCAGCGAAATAAAACATTTCTCTCCAACCTTTTCATCACATTTACCCAGTACTCGTCTTATAAATCCTAATTTTTTGTTAGCTTGTCCACATATTCCCCGTTTTTGTTTCACCAGGGAGAGGTCGTGACTGAGGGTAATGCCTAAGTAATAATCGAGTCTACACATTCTATTTCAGTGTCCCCAATGCATTAGGCGCTCAGGAGGGAACTACTCTTTTCCAAAAATTCATCACTATGCACTTTTTTAAGTTTAAATCTAATTGCCAAGTGTCGCACCAGCGTTGCATAGCATTTAGGTTACATAAAGCTGCTGTGTCCTCAAGATTACGAATAAATCTGTAAACCACAGCATCATTGGCAAATAAATGAATCTGACTTGAGACTACAACGTCAATGTCGTTAATGTAGCGTGGGAATAAAAGGGGTCCGAGGTATGGGATGAAGATTAACCACAAGAATACAAAATCAATGAGATTCTCTGGCAGTAGGCACTCAAACTGCAGTTTTTCAGGGGAAAAGCGCAGAGCAGTGAGCACATTAGAAGAATGGAGTCAGAAAAGACTTAAAATGGAGCTTAAGGCTTTATGAATGCGAAACCTGGTCTTAGATGGAAGAGAATCAGCATAGATTATATCTGTTGGAGACTTTTGAAACCTGGTTCTGGCAAAAAATGAAGAGAATAAGTAGATTATTAAAATCTGAAAAACGCCGAAAAATTTAATGGGAGAAATACTGAAAGGTAGTAGGATGTAGAAGGCCATGATAGAAATAGAATGTCAGGTAAGATTAAATTACGATAAAATATGAGGGTAGAAGAAAGACGAAAGTAAGCTACCTATATAGCATAAAAACCAAGGAATGAAGAAAACATAATCTATGCCAATGAAAGAGGAAATTCTTATGATGCTAAAATAAATGGTCGTTAGTACCGCCCAAAACTTACCTTTACATTATAGGACACCCATGAATAAATTAATATTTCGCGGTTTTTACGTTTATGTGAGTAAATTATGCTTCCCAGTGCTGTTATTGTGTTTCTAAAACTGATACTGGTGAAAATGTTATCATTAATTGAATAAACCGTGCATAGAATTGCTTCTTGTTTCCGCGATAAAGGCAATTATTGTAGGAGATGGATTATATTCAACTATCGGTGCGGTGCCAGCCTTAACATTATTTTCCGCAGTTTTGAATGAATTGCGAATACGTTTTAGAAATGGCCAAAGATGTATTTGTATTTCAATCCTTGAAATCATAACTTCTTCAACACGGTGTAACATGCAATTTTCACTGACCTGACCCTAGTATTGCCAAAATATTTGTTAAGTGACACTTTTTCCTATAACTTTTAATTGGAAATTGTTTTTACCAGAGAGGGTTGTGAGATCAATGCATGTAACAGCACGCAAAAGCCATGCAGCTTGCCATTCGTTTTTCACCGCCTTTCTTGTCTGAATATTGATTGCTCTTCTATTGACAGCGGGTAGGTTTACCCGCACTTGCGATATCCATCCAAGATCTAGAAAAAAATCATTAAGATACAGGATTAATTATTAACACAATAAAATTGCCTTATCTCGTGAAGTAGACGAAATCACTAACAACGAAAATGATAAAGAAATTAAATATACTAGCAAATGAGTACCCACCTAATTCGCAGCCGGGATTTCTATCATCCATGTTTTTTACAGCATTAACTCCAGGACAAATTAATGAACTTTCACTTATTCAACAAACTCCACTTTTAGCATTACCAAAACAATAGGAACTGATGATAAATTCATACGATAACAGAGCCAAACACTTCTTGACGTTCAGAAGGTTCAGGCCTTTCGAACCATACTGCCCGATAAGGAAGATATCACCACTCGTTATAAAACAAGTGAAGAATGAATGTCAATGAATATTTAAAATTATTTTAATTCCATGATTAAATATAATACTTGAAGCCATCCCAAACTTTCTCTCTCCATGGTATTAAAATTTCATAAAATTTATAAAATCAAACTTCATTCAAACAGGTGGAATCACAGGCTTTCACGAATCACATGGCTTCTATAAAGTGCGCCATTATCAACCTTGATAACAGTACAAAACCACGTCTGATTTGTAATAATGTACATAATATTCTACATACTCTACAACGGAAGCAATAAATTCTCGCCTTGTAAGCAGAAAAAAACTTATTACCCTGCGTTCTCTAATAAAATAACCTTACCATCTTGTTAATTTGCGAGCTAACATTTGAAAATTCAAACCAATCTAATACATGGTGTTTTTTATTTTCTCGTGAAAAATCTATATTTTACTTCATATCTGGCTGGTCTCTGATTGACTGAAAACCACACTAACATTAAGGCCCACCATACAAGGGCTCCAGTGGGCTCCATCTCATCCGATTGGAGGGGATGCTCATGTTCATGGGCAGGAAGGGGTTAGTGCATAGATGCCTCAAAAAGGTAATAGAGGGATCAGACTTTGTACCTTACAAAGACCATTTGATTTAACCCTAACTATTGTTAAATCAGTTTACTTTGGCCAGGACTTAAAAGAAATGTTACTGCACCATGTATTACATGCCTGTGAGAGTGATTACCCATTAACGGGATGCCTCTTTCAGTAACAGCCTCTTTCCTCTCCCCATTCCAAATCTGCTTCCCTCCCAATCCTGTCATCCTTCCCAGATCCCTCTCTCTCATTATGTCCTCATCTTTTATAACCACTATCTTCCCAATTACACTCACCCTCCACACCATCTTAGACCCCTCCTCCTCAGTACATCCCACAAGCCTCAATCTCCCACCTCCTGATGTACCTATCCTAAGGCAATGGAGTACCTACCCTAATGGAGGAAGAGAAGACACCGGATTGATTATGAAGGCAACTAATCCATGAATTTTAACACCTACCGGCAAGGAATACATTTTCGACTAATATGCATGACATGTTTTGCTAAAAGATGGTAATTTGAGGTTTTGGATGCTTTAATGCCATTAAATACAGTACAGTTCATTCAAAAATAATACACTGACATATAAGAGCCATTCATAGTGTCTCATCCATTCTTCTGTTTTCACATAATATGACATTTTTTATGATTATAATAGTTTGCAACCTTCTGTGTAAAGCTAGTTTAGTGAAAGGTTAGCTGGCTTAAATATTAAAACAGGACTTGAGCTTGTGGAACAGCCTCTATACATTGGAAGTGTTTTGGACCAAAATTGTCAAGGTATGTAGTTGGGACAAAAGAAGAATTGTATTAGGCAAAGAAGCTTTCACAAGGCAGAGGGAACTGATGACAGGGGTATTGAGTAAGGATTATAAAAGACTGGTCAAAAGGATGACATGGAGCATGGTTTTGTATAGCATTGAAACATGGTTACTGAAGTAAGAAGGCATAAGTTGAAGGCTTTTGAAGTGTGGGTGAGGAGAATAATAGAAAAGATGAAATGGAGAGAAAGGAAAAAAAATGATATCCATATTTGTGGGGGGGGGGGGGAGAAGAAATGATTGTCGGGAGAACTCTAAAGGAAGCAAGAAAGATGGAGGCAGAGCATTTTGATCTCCAATGGAAAGCTAGAGACTGTAATAGAGGTGAGAATGTTAGGCATACAAGGAAGGGGTAGGAATAGAATGGGTGTGTTGGATAGAATGATGGGAGGAAGTATGTAAATTTGAAGGGGGACTTACCGTAATGTCAGATGTCAGGTTGTGTTTTGTTAGGATAGGCAAGTTAATATATTGCTGTATCACTTTATATGCTGTGTTCACCAAAAACCTACCTAAACCAGTAGAACACCAATAATAATAATAACTTTCTTTATAACAGGGTTATGAATGATAGCTCACAACACACAGATTACAGCAAGTGGAGTAACTGCAATGGGCAGATCACTGACTTGGCACTTCACACTGCTGAGTGCAATTAACAAAGTGCCTGTGCTTGTTCAGTAAAAAGCAAGGCTTGTCCTACAGAAATTCACATATATCAACAGAAAAGCTTGAACAGCTTTGGTCACAGGAGGGACTGCTATAGCTAGCAAAACTGTGTAGTACTACAGCAGCAGAATTCAAGACTGGAGGGAAAAGAACATTTATAAAACCCACCCTGGTCATCCAAGGCTCCCATAGAATGAATATTTAGTGCACATAAGGAAATATTTACTCATAAGAAGAGCAAATTATCAGTTAATCAATGTAATTATGAAAATGCTATATTTTTTAAAATAAGCTTGAAGTTTTGAAATTATGTGGAGATTTAAAAAAAATTCAACACATTAATCTGATGTATTTTTCAGAAGCCAAATTTGAAGGCTTTGAAAACTTTAAATATATGCTTTGCCATGAAAGATGGCCCAATATTTCAAGGTTTCAAGAAATATAGAACTCAATTCAGTAATTTAAAGTAAAATTTAACATAGCAGCAGTAAAATTTTCCTGGTTTGCATGCAATTCTTCTTCATAATGAGAATATAAAGGAAGTATCTTCCCTGACCTGAAGTCAAAAGAAAAGTCCAATGTTAAGTCTGCAAAAGGTATTCTTTTTTTTATTTCACTTAAAAAAATTGTCGTGTACATTTTATTTAACAGATATTTTTCAAAAATTTATTAAAAGAAATTATTTATCAAGAAAAATATGAATGGGCTAACCCAAAACATTAATTATGCTTTTATAACAAAAATAAATTTGTCCATTTTAATGGGGATGCTTTTTATCGAGGTCCTGAACACTGGAATATTAGAAGGCACCTCTTTAATAATGTCTATTGTCTAGTCTAAGAAATAATACAGGAAAAGTATCATCATACACTGCAAAAAGATCCAAACTTTCTCTTATTCAATGGAGATTGGTTTACTGAAGAACCGGTGCCCTCTTTTGTAATTCTGCCTCTTCTTCTCCCTCAGAAAAGTAATGCCTTCCAACCAGTGCATTCTAGCTCCATACGGCAAAATCTGATCCTGACTTTACTTTGAATATACTATATACACAAAGACTTAAGCATTTCATTTAGACAAGGACACAGCTTGCCCAGATTTGAATCATGGTCAGTATTTCAATCCTAAATAGGTTTATGGCAGACCTCAATTCTTCCCTATTCATTATTAATTCCCTCATACCCTGATAGCTGCTCGGTTTTATGTTTTTCTTAATTTGTCCTATGTACTTGTCTATAAGTCTCACTAGAGGAACCCTACCATCAACTTCCCTCCTACCTTGCTTCTAATCCACTGTGCCTCAAGTTGTGTCCAATTCATTTAGTTCTGTGCAGTAGAGTTCCCCGTATAATCCTTTCTACGTTGGTGCTTTTATATATTTCCTCATCGGCTCTTTTATATACTTCCTCATTACTCGCTTTCCCTGTCCAGTTAATCATAACATTTTCATCCAGCACCATGTTTCAAAGGCTTCTCTTCTTCATTGGTCCACTTTTCCAACGTCCAATGTCTCTGATACTTAAGAGCTCCATACAAAGGTTTTGATGAACTGCTTCCTTGTTTTTAACTTCAGAATCTTTGTACAGATTAGGTGCTTCTTTTTAGCCTGAGCTATTCTTTGCTTGAACTTCTATCATCCAAAATTATACTACTGTCCATGTAGATGGATGATTCCAATTACTCTAGTTTCACTCCTTGACTTATGATATCTGTAGTATGTATTGACATGATATGTCAGCTTCTTTCTTCCACAAACAAGGATTGATTTTAGTTTTCTTCTTGTTGATGCTCAAATTAAATTTGAATAGCCACCTACCAAACAGCTCCTCATATCATTATGCTATAGATTATGTATATATGAATAATGGAATACTACATACTATTATTATACATATATGGTAGCCGTATCTCATGCTTCCTGAAAAACATTACCATTGGCAAATATTTCAAAACCAAATCACAATATATATATATATATATATATATATATATATATATATATATATATATATATATATATATATATATATATATATATATATATATTCCTATCCCTTTTCCTTATATCTGTTTCTATATAAATGAGTATGTATATATATATACACACACACACATTCTAATACAAAATCCCGCCAAACGGCAAATAAATACTCATTTATATATAAACAGATATAAGGGATAGGAACACACATAAAGGACGAACACAATAAAGGTGGAGAAGGCTGAATCGAACGGATCACAAGAGTAAAAATATTTCCTTGACCGGGACTCGAACACCGGATCTTTCCACTTGCCGGGCGGATGCTCTTAACCCCACCTTTATTGTGTTCGTCCTTTATGTGTGTTCCTATCCCTTTTCCTTATATCTGTTTCTATATAAATGAGTATGTATATATATATATATATATATATATATATATATATATATATATATATATATATATATATATATATATATATATATATATATAAAATGGGCTGACACAACATAACACAAATAGAAAAGAATAGACACATATAAAAGAACACTTACACGGTAAATTGTTCGAGCTTTCGGCCCTCTCAGGGGCCTTTTTCAAGAGAGACTGAAAATATGCTATGGATCAGGAGAGGGGAAAGAGTTATGGGCGTGGAGGGGAGGTGTGGAGGGGAGGTGTGGAGGGAATGCTGGGAGGGAAATTAAATATGGCGGTTAAGGGTGGGAATTTTAAAGGAACGGAAGGATAGTATGTAGGCGGATTCACGAGTTCTCACCTCTATGTTGGTAGCTGAATCAGGTAGGGATTCTAGGATGCTGAGGGAAAAACACTGGTCGAATGAAAGGTTGTGGGAATTGGCGTGTGAAGGGATAGGAAGAGAAGATAGTGAGGCAGAATTACAGGAGTACCGGTGATTATTCATTCGGATGGATAAGGGGGTAATGCATTCACCTATGTAGAAGGAAGTGCAATGTTTGCATGATAAAAGATAAATAATGTTTTTTGAGAGGCAATTAGCGTGGGAACGAGGTGGGGGGGCTATGAGGGGATGTAGGGAGAGGGGAGTAGGCATAATAAGAGGACAGGTTTTACATCGGGGGTGGTTGCAAGTTGGGGAAATATTGGGAAATTTGTCACGGGGGGGCGCCAAAGGGTTGGTGGATCTCAGAAGATCCACCAACCCTTTGGCGCTACTTGCCACGCACAAAAGTTGATAGTCTAGTTAACAAAATTTGTAAATTTGGTAAGTTTCAGTTAAACCAAAGACAAAGAATTTTTACTAATCATGAATACTCAATTTCCAAAACAAATTTGAATCCATAGTTTTTCATCAACACTAGAATTAAAGGGAATTACTTAAAATTCATTGCTACAGTTAATTTACTGTTAGTATCTACTGACAGCTAATATAATTTTAATAACTGGATATTGTGACACAAAACCATATTTTCCAACCTTTTCAATATTCATGTGAATGCTTGGTCCATAAAATTTTTTCAAATGGAAGGTGCATGCACTAGCAATATTATTGTCAAAGTAAAAACTTCTGTGAGCTCTCAATGCTTTCATGTCTCAAATAAGTCTGCCTAACTCTAATAATATTGTACAGTTATCATAAAACCCCACAATCTGTATAAAAACTACTCCTGCACTCAGACATAGTTCACACACGAAACTTACTTAATTCTTTGCCTTTTATTTACAATGGAAGAGAATTACATAGTGTTCACAGCATACAGATAGTTGAATAAATATTTTTCTCAATTATCCATGTAAAAGCAAGATATGGGTCTTCCTTGTTTTTGCTAATGTTCACATTTTATGCTTGCAATGTATGCTGGTCACTAACAAAGGGACTAAATAGTTCACCACGAAAATTCTTACTATAAAGAATATAAAGTTGCATTTGATATAGGTGCAGGGTCTTCAATTCTTGATTTCTATTTTATTGAAATCTCTGTAATCCTCCATAATATTGGTAATAAATCCATTACAAAGTGGATGAGGTATTTTTTTGGTATAAAAAAATGTGCACATTTTGCTATGATTTGCATTTACTTTGTGATATCATGCACTACAATTGACTTGAGGTGAGCATCACAATCTAATGAGCTTTTTCGTGGTTTAAATAAAAGTCTTGGAATATTAGTAACAGTAATATATATTTTAACCTTAATACAGTATATATTAACACTATGTACATTTTTGAAAAAATAATATATACAGTCTACAAAAAATAAATAACAAGCAAATATTCACTCTTTAATACTAACCCTGAAATTTTAGGCAAATTAAATGTCACAAACGGTCTGGCACAGACTTAAAAAGAATTGAAAATAATTCCTTGTAAAGCTTACACATGTGTGTTAAGTACCATGTTGGCTAACTGAGCCCTTAGGCGAATAGTTATAAGTACTGGATACTGTTTGAAAGATGAAAAGAAAATCATTTTCCTTAAACCATGAAATAGTGATATCAAAACCTTTAAAATGGGTTCCTTCTGTAAAATGCATAAAAAATATTCATCCATAGCAAAGCATTTTAAGTAGCAAATGATAGAAAGTAACTGCTTATCGATTATATTGAAGCAAATTCAAAGAAATGTATAAGTGTACACATTATTAATATCTACCAAAAGATAAGAAATTTTTTGATAGTACAGTAACAAATTATGTACACAACTCTGCATTTTATAATGGTGATGTCATGATAAGTATATTCAGCGTTATCAAAACTTAAAATACTAGCTGTCCAAGAGAATAAATATGAAATTATTCGTAAATATTTTATAACTTATTTCTCATTAGGCAATGAAATCCCTGCGTGTAGACTATTCCTTTCCTTAATTGTTTGAAATCACTCAAAAATTCTGAATAGATATATTTACGGAAATTTAAGGCTCAGTACATTTCAAATCCACACAAGGAATTTCAAAACACTGCTCAGCTGTTGAAACTTAAGTAAGCAAAACATATTGAACTGAACTTGCTTAATAATAAGTAGGCTAAGAAATTTTTTCTCTTTTGTCAAGATGCTGACAAGAACATAAAATTGGAAAAAGTAGTTATACATTGACAAGTAGATATTCATGTTCAATGCAATCAGCGGGAAATACTTCGCCATTAAAATGCCCAGCATAGTTATTTTTAAATCTGTGCTCAGTAGACAAAAGAATGAAGAGCTTACCTCCCCATTCATATAATTTTGAACATGGAATTTTTTTCTTCAGATAAAAATGCATGCTCAAATTAAATGGTTTCAGATTTATTACAGCCACAGTTAATACTGCAATTTCATCCCATGGCATTTAATTCGAGGTGTTCATAAATAATCAAATTTCTAAAAATACATACGACATGAGTTTGCATCATAAAGGCATTTCATCATCCTCAATTGTTCATTATTATCTCTTTCACAAAAATAACACTTTTTTTTAAGAAGTGTGCAAATAATTCTAATGCACACTTCAGAGTTAAGCACTGAAGCTGAAGTTAAAAGTTTTTCACACTGTCCATCATTCCTAAGCAACTAAAATGATGGAATGGGCCCACGCCCAACTTAAAAGTCATCTCTATATTCAGGACCACAGTTTATCTATGCTTCTCCCACTGTTCCCAGTATTCACTTGTTTGCATTTCTGATAATCTGGATACTGTCCTATCGAAAGCAAAAACTTCTTCTTCTCCGGTGAAGATATTGGCTGAAGCATTTTCCTGAAAAAATACAATACCTATTCAAGTACATATAATATGCAAGTATCATACCACACATATAATAGTAAGATCTCATTGCTTTCATAATTGTTTGAAAACCTTTGTGTATGAACACTTAAAAATGACATTGCTCTTTTAAAAACCTAGAGCTGTTTGAATGGCATTTACCCAACAATCCACAGCAAAATTCTTCCTATTGATCGCCATAAGGTGGCATAAAAGAGGGCAAATGAAAATTCAAATATTTTGAACAACTTAAATAAATGGTATAACAACATTCCAGGGAATATTCAGGCTTATTCCTGCGAGAAACAATTTGCACTCATTTCTCTCTGCAACAAATATCTATAATGAACATGAGATAGTAAACAAGGGTTGATTTGAATAGCTTTTTATGATCCAGTAGCATTGGCTTCTGGTAAATTACTTCACAGTTAAAACATTTTGGGCAGCAATACTAGCAGACTTTGTGATTGTGTAAAATTGTATGCTCATCTTGTATCCAATCATGCATGCAGAGCTTTAAACCTTGGTGAATTGATCACTAAATTAACATGAGCATTTGGGAATATGTTCATTAGCGAATACAGGAATTACATTATATCAATTTGAAACTTCTGAACTCAAGCTATTGATGTTCTAGATTCAGGAGGTAATTTGGCAATGAAGTCATTTAAACTTTTCTAACTCATTAATACAAGTTCATCTATAGTTTTTCCAAAAGAAATAGGAATATTTTGAGCACTTCCTGCCATATGCTAAAATATTTATAGAATATTCCAGCCGTTTGCTTTTACATTCAGATTTGAGCCATTTTCTGCAGTAATTACAAAAAAAAACTGTTCTAAATATTCTCTCTTTGGCCAATAAGTACTCAAGCCCATGATTTAATTGATATTTTTGGTCAAAATGTATGTTTCAGCTAATATTCACGTTGTGGTTAGCATACTTTTGATGTTGAGTTCATCCTCACTAAAATACTCGATGATATATTTGACTACATGCACACAGGTTGCAACCATGTTGGCTTTACCTGAACCTACATGGGACCAGCTTGACCCACCATGCTAATGAAGTTATGCCTAAATGCCCACATGATAATGCACCATTCTTTTTTGACGGGAACCCCACAAACCCGAGAAAAAGGAATCAGCTAAGTATGCTAGCAATTGAAATTAAATTTAAAATACTTCGCCTTTCCACATAAACCACTTTTATTACAACCTAGGCTTCGTTATGGTATAACATCATGATGACATCGTGACCTGATGATGTTATACCATAACAAAACCTAGGTAGTAATAAAAGTGGTTTATGTGGAAAGGCGAAGTATTTTAAATTTAATTTCAATATGAAGAATTTCCACCAAGTGACGCCAGAAACTGTTTCATGCTAGCAATTCCCAATTGCTACAAGCCTTAGTTAGAGGTGAGTTATATTGTCACTAATCAAATCAACCTACAAGTTTTATGAATGCAGTCACTGAATTTATAACGTAGGTAGAAGCAATTAACATATTTAAACTTTTTGCAACTATCATTTTCTCCCCGACTTCATTCTGCATTAACATGCAGGAAACATGCATGCTTTGAAAAAATACAATACTCATTTAAAAAATTATGACGTACTGAGCCAACTTGAATGTCAAGGTCATCCATTAGAGTTCGGTTGGCATCCAGCTCCCCGACAGTATCCTCCTCTGCTCTTGCCACTCGAAACAGCTGACGATGAGGAACATCAGATGATATCACAACCCTAACCTGCAATGAGATGTAGAAACTCTTTAGTAGAAATTTATGGAGAAATTACGAGGGTCATCCGGAAAGTAGTACCCGTTCGTGCCGCATGAAGTGCTGACGACGCGAGTAGCCGCTGGACGAGGTCAGATAGCTTCAGTGGCTTGTCTGCCTTCTCTGAGCCAAGTTGCGTGACGCTAGCATTGCCTGTGTTGTTTCTGTGATTGTTTACAATGTTTAAAAAAATTGAGAACGCCGCCAGTTGTGAAGTGAGGGCAGTGATTAAATTCCTCAATGCAAGAAACGTTCGCCCATGTGATATTCATCGCCAATTAAAGGAGGTGTATGGAGACAATGTAATGGACGAGTCGTCTGTTCGGCGGTGGTGTCGCAACTTCAACATGGGGAGGGGGAACACACACGACGATGAGCGTTCGGAGAGACCGTCTGTCATTACAGACCAACTGGTGAGCTCAGTTGACGAATTCGTGAGGAACGATCGGCGCGTCACAATTGATGACATCTGTGAGCATTTTCCCAATGTTTCTCGAACAATTGTTCATGAAATTGTTAAACACCATCTGCATTATGCAAAAATTTGTGCAAGATGGGTCCCTCGCGTATCTCAATGAGCTGGCAGCGAAGGACTATGCAGCAGGAATACAGAAACTTGTCACACGTTATGACAAATGCCTTAATTTGCTTGGAGATTATGTTGAGAAGTAGTTTAAAGTATCCTCTTTCAAATAAAATTTTTTATGTTTGTTAATATTTACTTTTGTGTCTTTATTTCACGAACGGGTACTACTTTCCGGATGACCCTCGTATAATTTTGAAAATTGTGAGCTGCATTGACATAGAGCAATATCACTTTTCCCATGGGTCTTTCAAAATATCAAGAACAAATTATTAATTTTCCCAAAGATTAATTGTATGTAATAACTAGGGTATATGTCATCACTCAAATTGCTGATTTATCTTCTCAGAATGGTAGTTATTTCTACCCAATTTAACTCAAAATTTAGTAGATCATTTGCAAGGTTGAATTTTCAAAGTGATATTGCAAGTTAGCATGCAGGAGGATGTATTAGAGAGGAGATCGAGCAAAAAGACTGAAGAATAAACACTGAAACAATAAAATCTTTCAATACTATTTTACAGTGGTATCTAAAGGCTAGTATGAACACTGAGCAAAAAGTTTTTCAACCAAAAGCAATGAGCTTTTAGAATTAAATTTTTTAAACAACATCACCATAACTTATACAATAATTATTAGTCAATATTTCATAATATTCACTTTACAATCAAATATACTATGATTTCATTTATGATCACCATATTAAATGGATGTAAAGTTGGCAGAGAGTATGCAGATATGAAGATAGTTTAATTATGGTGTATGTTAACATAATGTTACGAACATGAGACTTAGAAATGAAACAGTGGTTAGACAGTGTCTAGCCAAAATCTACCTTAACTGATAGGCTACAATTAATTATAATTAAATTTGAAATACTTTAAAATATGAAAATATCCAAGGGCAAGGACTTCAGATGATAATGTCGATTTCTCCTAATTAAACAGAAGTTTAACTTAAAACCAATAGCGGTAAAATCTTAGATATGCATAATCTCTAGTTATGCTACCTCTACAGCATTACTTTGCCCCTTACAATACAGGAAAGTGGGCACTGGTGCCTGTGCCAACAAATGACATTACTTTCCCAAAACAATGATATTAATGTATTCCTCACCTTATTGTCATAGAGTGTATCAATGAGAGTGATGAACCGTCTGGCCTGTGACTTGGTTCTCAAGCTAAGCTGTGGTACATCCCTTAATAGCACCGTGTGGAATGCTTGAGACAGTTGAAGGTAATCACTTGGACCGAGGGGCTGGAAAAAATATATTCTTTAAATATTACAACATGCAGCACTGAATGGATATTGTCATAACAAACATGCATTAACTTTCCATTATGCAGAAAGAGCTTCATCAACATGGCAAGAAGATAATTTCATCCTTTAGTTATTATTACTAATGCTAATTGTAGATCTTCTTTGTGTGAGACAAATGTGTACATAATCATATGATAATCTAAAATATAAAAATATACTGAAACATGAAAATACTGATGTAGTGAGGTAAAATAGTTAGCCATCATAGCTATAATTAGAGCCAACAATCATGGTGCATACACATCCAACCATCTTCTGCTTTTGAAAACAACTGCAATACATACCCTGTCACACAACTCAGTAAAAGTGCAGTCAGCAACCTGGCCACAAGTTTTACTAAAAGTAACGTTTCTTCCCTTAATGTTGATTGTGCGTGGTCGAATGATATCATTTTCCATTGAGCACAGGAATTTAAAAACTTTATCCATTTCGTTATTTGCATCACATTCAGAAGTACTGAAAGAAATTTAATGAATGAAGCTAGATAAAATGATACTAATTGCATTACATTAGATATGTATTAGCATTACTATATGCATTACATTAGACATATAATTGAATAATAATGTTAAAGTTTCAGACATTGTTTATTCCCAAGTCCTGGCATAAATACGTACACAAAATAGTTTTTAGTTTCCGAAGGCAATGATTTCAATCTATAATCTACTCCGGAGTCTAGCCCAATAACGTTACAGTGAGCTTTAAGAACTCCAATGAAGGGCAGGAAGTTCGAGCGTTGCAAACCATTTTTGTAGAGATCTTCTGGCGGTCGATTGGATGTGGCCACCATTACAACACCATTTCGAAACAATTCAGTAAATAACCGTTTGAGCACCATGGCATCTCCTATGTCCGTAACCTGTAAGATTTTTTATTCATAATGATTGAGCCATTAATCAATTCAATATTCAACCCTAGAAGTATTCCTTTACAATAAGAAATATTTTACGATGGAAAAATTACCTGAAATTCGTCAAAACAAATAAGCCACGACTCTTTGCTGATGGACAATGCCACGGGGGGGATAGGGTCATATGGTTGGGGTTGAGTACTTCTGTGATCTCTGGCAACCATGTTCCGCTTCACGTCGTGGATTCTTGAATGCACATCCAGCATGAAGGAGTGAAAATGAACACGCCTTTTACCACCAACACGGCCTCCCGCTGCTTTCGGGAGAGGCACGCACCCATAAAAAAGGTCCATCAGCATTGTTTTTCCTCCTCCAACCGCCCCATGCAAGTATACACCCTTAGGGACTCCGGGGGTTCCCTTGAGCGCTTCCCTCTCGGCATCTTCACCCTTCTTTTTAGGACTTAGCCATCTGCTGAATATACCTCCTCTTTCCGGGGGCGAGTAACCCTAGGGGATTGAAACAATTTCATTTCAAAACAATAAATCACTTGTCACGTATGGCATGCAGTCACCGTCTTAGTTTGGTCTGCATTTTAGTCGCATTACTCATGCAGTTCATCAAATTTATCTCCACAACAATTCCTCAGTCTTACTTAATTCAAGTTCTCACCTGAATTTCACCGTACACCTGCTGTAGACTATCTGCTACCCTCTTTTGGAATTCATCCGGGAGAAGTTCTCCACTTTCAACCTTCGCCCGTAGAACTTCGGCTGGTCCAATGTCATTTATTTCGGTTGCTAGTTTATGAACACATTGTTTAGGAACTAGGGAATTTTTGTATAAGTTCAACACTCCAAAATATTTCCAAGAGTTCCTTCCTCCAACTTCGTTCCATCTCATTATCGTCCGCAATGCCATTTCAATGCTGTTAATGACAAAAAATGCAGGAATCAATCAATAAAATCCGGAGAAACACAGTTCTCCACAAGTTTTCAGTCTTTTTGATAGTATGGTAGCATAACAACAAGAAAATGCGACGGTACTATAAATAGATTTTTCACAACAACTTTTCAACAATACAAAAAGTAAAACAGTAAACAATTTGACAACCTAAATTTCAAATATTGCTGAAATCGAAACGCCTTGACATTTTTATTATAAACGAAATAACTTTGGAACAGCTGATTCCCCCTGACTTGGGGCGGACAAACGACAACGCAATAGCGTAACAAACATACGAAACACTGTTACAAAGGATGTGTAGTAAGGGAGGGAGTATGAATTCCCAAAATGGTCTGCCTAGGAGGGGACTTACCAAAATCATCGTTTCTATGCACATTGTCAGTTTAAAACTGCTGGAATATTTAGGAATAAGTTAAAGTATTTATTTATATACACATATTTTTCTGCAAACAGAAAAATGTGGACACGAAGGTTAAAATTTTAATCTGAAAGAAATAAGTAAGGAAGCAATGGCTCGGGGATAACATGGCAGCTTTCCTGCTTGATACACATCACCGAATACCTGGCAAGAGGTATTTCCAAATTCACGTGCCTTTTGCAGTTTACGAAGAAGAGTCAGTCATCCACTATCAACAAGGAAGATTGCCAGACAAGCTTTAGAGCAATGCGCATAAAGCTACAAAACTTTTGAAGCACATTGAGCATAAGAGGATCAAAATCCTCTTTAAGAGATATGCTTCTAGTTTCCAAACAGACGAATGCTTTAAATTCACATATTAAGTTTATGCAATCTTGATGACTTCTATGAATGTTTACATATAATATGACGTGTCTAATGCCCAGCATTCACTTATATTAATAAATATGTAATTTAATATACTTTATTTTAAGTCTTTCTTAATGTTTAAAAACGATTACACATCAGATTTTTTCGGTTTTAAGTGTTATAAAAATTAAGGAATGTATTTGGATAGAACCCACATTAATAGCACTTTTCTTATTCGGGTTTTTGATTTGACCCTTTTTGTACGCTTTTGTAAGTCTTCAAGGTATTAAAATCGGATTGATAATTTTCTAATTTTTTTAAACAAATTTTCTTAAGAAAGTAATGACACTTTAACATAGGCGATACGACACGCATTAGCACTACATCTGTCCTGATGACAGGGGCGAAACTCACTGAATTGTGGAATCTACTCTATCTAATTCTCAGTAGAATCTCGCATGCTAATTCATAATGTGAAATAACAGATAAGGTTATCGAAAACCATCTTCCCTTGTTTTAAAGAAAAGGAATCAGTTTCGACCGTGATACAGTTCCGTGACTTTTGACCTATTGCTTTCATGGAGTCGATTAAGGAATAATAAGAGGCCGTTTATTGACAGAATAACTGCGGTAACTTTATTTAGAGTATTTAAAATTGCCAACTCCTCAAAAGACGATACACTTTAAATAAACATCATGTATTCCTTATAACTTACATTGTCGTCCAGTCCAACGCACCGAAAGTTGCACTAACACGGCAGGGAAGGGGCTATAAAGACAGCTGAAACAATTCCAAACCGTCGCTTGCACGTGACTGTTTTCTACACTCTAGAGAAAAATACTGATTCAAACACTATAGAATTCAGCTACACAGACTAGAAGAATGTTATTAAATACCAATGTCGATTATTACATCAAAAAGGTCCTCTCGTGAACGGTATTTTTCATCGACAAGTAACACTCACTAATAACGACAAATACGGGCGATATCGTCAATGTGATCGTTGCTATGAGGAAATATATAATCATATGGTAGCAGAATAAACAAAATCTTGGCGAGGTTGGTGGCATAATAAACGCGTGAAACGCGCCAACAGAAATTATAACGGTATTTTGATTGTTGTTATTGTGAGATTAGCACGCATATGTATCTTTAACAAATATTTCCCTCCTGCTGATGTTAAATGCATAGTTTCGCTAGGTTTGGTAATGATCCTTCTTCGAAATATTAGCAGTGGGTCAATTTAAATTCAAGACTGACCACGGTGCCGTGGGCGCATATGAACCCAGTCGAAATATCTGATCATTCCTAACGCCCTTCTGTCGTCTGCGTCTCGAGTGCATTGAACCCTTTGAAATTGGTGGCGGCTAGAAGGATGATTGCTCCCGCGGGATTTCTCCGAAAATTAAATGGTAATACAATAAGGTCTGGCTCGCGGAAGTGCGGGGCGTTGGGTATTCCCTCTAAGTCTTGGAGCGCCATGGGGGCAGTCAGTGCAGTCGGGGACCGTGAAGACGGAGGCCTGATGATGACAGAAGTGACAATAGACACGACCGGATCGAGTTGACCACCAAATTCTGGCATTATTTTGAGCGCAGCAATAAGAGAAAAATCTTAAATAACGACATCATTCAAATCAATGGACGAAAATAGAAGAGCTTCGGGGTTAGCAAAGAGATTCCGTCTACTCGTGGGAAGTAAAATCACGTATAGTATGGCTATATGGTAGACGAGCTAGCAAGTAAATATGTAGTTAATCGACAGAAATAAAATACACTGTGATTCTAAAACAAAAGAATAAAAATCACCGATGGTGCTATTGTTACATATTATTGGTTAAAGCTGAAAAAAACACAATTTCTGGCGAGTTAAATATGATTTCAGCTGATAAAAAAGCGTAATGTGGACTCGTTAGAGTAGATGCCTTTTTCGCTCTAGATTAAATTTAAACAAAAACAACCTGAGAAAGTTTAAATTATGAAGATAATTCGTCGTTATTGATATCTTGAATGATTATTATGCCTATTGTTAAAGCGAGGTAACGGTCTAGAAAGCGCCAAACAAGAAAGATGTAAGCAGCGGGATATCATAGCCCCGGTGCGGTGTTCCGAATGTCAGTTCGCCGGATGATTCAAAGAAGAACGAAAAATGGGCAAACGAGGGGAAAAAACAAGAATCAGAGAAGAGGGAAACAAATGTACAGCACCAACCTTAAAGTCCGACGGACTCAACTTTAAAATCTGCAACAGTCGCGCAAGCTGGACCGATCAGCGCGGATGGACTCCACGGCGCGGCAAAAGAACGCTTGACGCAAGCGAGCGATCAGAGAGGTCTAGAGGAAGCTACTTCTCCGAGTTGAGGTCTGTCGCGATCTGTGAGACCACACTCCGCCGCGCGACGCCACCGTCAATGAACCGACTCTCTCGCTTGAGGTGGGGGGGGGGGGGACTATCACTGGAGAGAGGTCAAAGTCAACGGAGCCCCAGTCAACAACAACGTGAACATAAAAAGTTCCGGCCTAAAAAACGAAATCCACGCCCGCTCAATATCTCCTTCTCTTTGATGAGTGTTCGCCACAGAAATAGGCCCGTTGCTGATCAATCTATAAGCAAGATTAGCGACAGAAACAGTCTTTCTCGGATGGATGAAGAATGTCGTCGTATGACCCACATTTTTTTCACTAAATGAGCATCATTTCCCCGGGTGAAAAATTATTGCAGGAGGTGCATCCTGCTATTTTTTTATGGACGCCAACTCATACATATTTAATTAGAGTCAATAAATATAATTAATGAGTACCAAAGAGTACATATTTATAAAAAAATATTGCAAAGTCTCTCAGGAAAATGTACAGGCCCTTAAAATTGTACTCCCACAAAGTAAATTGACTCATTTAAACAATTTATTAATTTAATTCTCAGTGTAATTTTAATTTGTGTTTAAGAATATTGGAAACAAAAAATTTACAGTCTCACCTTTGTACTTGCAATTTAATATTATTATTACAAAGGTGCACGTTTCCCACAAAGATTTGGGGTAACATTAGAACGTAATTTACACATTGCAGATCATGTCGCCATTTCTGGAGGGAAGGGAAACCAATAGGGGAGAATAGAGACAAGAAATAGGTGAGTCTACATTATTGACGTGACCTTCTGGAAGGAAAAAATAATTTCTTCTCGAATTGCGCAATTCGGTAACGAAAGGACTACCTCCGAAATTATTTCCTGGCTACACCATTAGTTAACATATTTAACGAATTGATAGCATGCGAAAATATTTTGAGCGATAAGAATATGAGAGTAAGGAAACGGCACCTTATTAATATGATAGATAAGAGAAACGACTTTCTGCAAATTCACGGATGTTACAAGCACCTATCGTATAAGTAATGGATTCAACTGCACCGCCCATGGCAGATATGATATACATCATGCTATTCCCACCTGTAGAAGATTACTGGATGGAGTGTTGGTACACATTAATGCTAAAAATTGAGAAATAATACCTGATAAATATCCAACACAAAATATCGAGGGTATCATTCTGTTCTGAGCCATGAATAAGCCAATAACTTACTTATCTCTATCAAGAGGAAGATAGCATAGAGGCATTAATGGACCTTGTGAACTGAAGGCTAGTGAATTGAAATTTTATTATGTGGCAGAAAGTCAGAAAAACTTGGACAGAATACGAGGTCGCGACTTCTATTTCCGCGTGGGATTTCTGTCTAGAATTTTATTTCCCTTGACAGACTATGCAATCCAATACAACCTATCTGGTGTCGGATGAACCTTAAGAAACCCAATTTCTATGAGTAACAACGCTCGGCCGAAGACAATCAAATTCACCATAATTTTCAACATTGAAATCTAATCCTCTTTCTACTTATGATAATTCTTTCGCGAAGAAGACAAGAACGATAGGGTACACATATCCATTAAAAAAACTAATATGGAAATTCCTCTACTGCTGTAAGAATTGAAACTGAAACGAAGAACATATAACTAAGATGAATGAACAATAATTTTGTAAGTGTCATTTTAAAAATTCGAGGAACGAAGTAGTGAACCCTGAAGTAGTCCATTGGAGTTTCGCCTCCCTATTCTAAAAGTGTTTTTAAAATATTCAAAGAGGAATTATTCAAGCCTTAACTATTATGTTGGTTTTCAGAAATCTCCCACTACAGTATTCTATTTCATAAATCCATCGATGCGATTTGCGTATTTTTCATAAGTTTGAAGAAAGAAAATATTTTAGCCTGAATTTATCTTTAAGAAATTCTGTAAAGCGAAGTGAATATTGAAACCAACCATACCAGATATGAAGCAAAAATGCTCCCAGTGAACAATTATACTTCCCTCTGAACGCCTTTTAGTGCTCAAAGACAGTGAGCTCAATGCTGTCTGTTCAACTGATTTTACATTGCTATTGCGTATTATTTGTTGCTAGTACCACGCCGTGTGTGTCGGGGAGCGATGCATTATGAAGGGTCAACGGACGTGCGAAGGATAAATGAACTCCCTTCAAACTGACCTTGGGTGAAGATAGGGGGTAAGAATAATTATATGGTATGGATGCCATTTACCTAATTTCTCGCATTTAAGTCTGCAAATGAAATAGCAGAAATGAAGATATTTTTTATTTCAAAGAGCGAGCCAGTGGCCTAAGGCGCTGATAAATACTTGGCACGCAATCGCATAATTAATGGCGCAGTGTGAAAAACACACACGCAATAATATGTCGTTTTTTTCCCTTCCTGGATTTACAAATCAAATTATCTGTTTCCGGGTTTAAGGAGTTTTTCGAAAACATAAAAAAAACATTTTATGACTGTGGTAATTATTTTCTTGAAGAAAAGGATCTTAGAGGTGTTTTAAGCTTTCTTAAAGAAGTGGTTGAGCTTAAAAAGTTTCGCGACAGTAAATTTAGCGCCTAAAACCGAAAAGTTTGCAAGCAGATATGATATATTCGCGAAATAATAAAAAAAAACTTTGTAACCTTTCCACAGATTATGTATTATTATTATTGGTCGCGATTATTTGGTGATCACGAATATCCAAACGTTTTGCCTGAAACTATAGAATTCACGATAAATTCGCATTCTTTTCCCTGCCTCCACCCAAGGAAATAAGAATAAGTTATTATAATGAGATTCCTCACGCGATAGACACACGCAGGTGCGTCAGAATACTTTCGTTTTATTCTCTCGTCTAAGGACTTCTAGGAACTCCACATTGATGAGCATACAAACGACACTTTTAGATATCAAAGCGCAACGAGCAGTTTTTTTCCGTACTCAGTAATTAGATAAGATTAGAATTTGGACACTGTACTCAAGGAGGCGAGATCTATTTATTTTCGAGGTGGGATAAGCATTAGACTAATAAGAGAACAAACGCTCCATCAAGTGCTGGCCGTTCCAGAATGTTGGACTAGAGTGTTCATCTGACGAAAAGTCTAGAACTGAAGGTAGTGGGTGACTTTCGGTGAAAGCAGTGTTATTTACATGTTTGGAATAAAAAATTCTTCCACTTGTATCGCTAAAGATTCGATCAAAAACAAAAACCAATGGATTAGACCTCATTTTATTATTTACGAATGCAAAAATCCTTAAAGTTTTTATGAAAATGAGTAAAGATTACTCATTTGAATTTAAGGCAGTTAAGCTAGGATATGATTTGCATTTGGTTCATATAGTATTTGGTTTACTTTGTCAGTCTGTAAAGTGAACATAGTGGCACATATTTCCTGAGCAGGTGTTCACGTAATTCAAATAAAATAAGAGAAAAGCACTAAAATAATCCTTGTGGAAGTGTTAACGACTTTAAAAAATTCTCAAATTATACAATATTGGCTGACTGAGAGACACTATCACATAATTCTGACATAACAACGATTAGTGGTGGGTATTTTACTAAAAAATACAGTGATTTGTCCATGAAGCTAATACTCGTAGAATATTCAAGAAACTAATGGAATGTCTACATCCAATCCATAAAGCCACCACGAGGGCGTGTGTCAGGGGTTATTAGTCATTACGATAATAGTGAGTTATTAGCATTTGGTATCGTTTCATATCTGCAAACTCAATAATCACGAAATCTGAAAAAAATCAATTCAGATTACACTTATCATTTTAAAAGTTTTCTCAACTTAAATTCAGGCACCGAAGATTGAACAAAAAACAAATTGTATATATAATATTGAAAACGAAGGAAGAGAAATGAGATTTCAGCCGTTCTAAACCGAAAAAATATTTCGCAAACTTCAAAATAAAAATAGGTAGAAGATAAAAAAATTGAAGGAAGGACTGAGAATCATTGTACAGTGATAAGTAAGCCCATGGAATTGGATTCCGTAGGTTATATTCCCTCAGCAGCGTTTCACGAAATAAAACCTTTTCTATTGTACTATTTTCTTTTACTTTCACGCTCACACACGTAAGAGGCAGAACTATGCTGTAGCAGGAGTAGATCAAATGGACCCGCAAGTCAAAAGACCCGCCCCTTCGCAATTTCAGACAAGAATAGTGAATTAATAAGCAACATTTTAAATACATTAATTTTGAAATGACCAAGTTTTCTTTTGTTAAAGCAAAAAAGGTACTTTGATAAATTTGAATGCACCAACTTTAATACATTTAACAGGGTATTAAGTGTCGGCGTCAAAGTTACTTTATAACGCAGATGTAGTTAATTTAAATCTAAATTTGAATTGAATTAACTATTAAGATAAACCGTAGCTTCTCCACTTTCCGATAGATTCGTACATACAGTATTGGTGGCGAGAAAAGAAGCAGGGACCCGAAGGCATGGATTTTAAGTAATTTGTAGGAATACCTCATGATGAGTGTTTGTCAAATGAATTTTATGAATCTCTTGTAATTCAGCAACGATGGTCCTTCTTGAAAGGGAATGTTATTATTATTTATTAGTAGTCGTCTATGGTAAATTTTTGATAGACCCTGGGACAATACATTACTGTGCTACTAAGTCCGAACTAAAATGACACAAAATATCCTTAGACCCCATAATAAATACTACAATAATTCATTCATAAGGTCTCCATGCCTTCTATCTCCATTAATTCCATCCAAAATATCTATTCTTTCCATCCTTCCTCTATCTCGCTTCCCAACATTCTACACTCTATAACGTACGTATTACAGTCTTCAGTATCCTAATGTCTCTCTCGATATCTCCTGTATTCACTTGTCCTGCCTTCTGATTTCCCCCAACAACATTCTCTCTTCCCTTATCATGCCTATAACTTCGTAATTTGTTTTCATTTTCGTCCATTTCATTTTTCCCATTCTTCTTAACATCCATGCCTTAAAATCATCCAATCTTAGCT
The DNA here is from genome assembly GCF_022747635.1 of Hetaerina americana. Taxonomy (NCBI): domain Eukaryota; kingdom Metazoa; phylum Arthropoda; class Insecta; order Odonata; family Calopterygidae; genus Hetaerina; species Hetaerina americana. The sequence continues at coordinate 16,584,694 of NW_027286181.1, read as the reverse complement.
TACCCTCAATGCACCATATTAAAGTTTTCAACGGCCTTTGTTAACACTATTATATAAGGTGCTTGTCCATCAACTTCTTCCTTTTTGTAAACGCTTCTTAACTAGAAAAATTCTTCTTTTAACTCCCCAACAATGTACTCTGCCTACCCTCCTTCAGAAGACTTCCTTAATTGGTGAACTGTTCGACCTGTACCATTTCATTATATTAACTAAAATTGATAATAAAATTTTCCAAGAAAGCGACAAGAGAATATAGTGTATTCTTTCTACCAAACACAAAGTTACAACCGAAATTACAAAAATGTGTTTAACGAAGGTTTTACTAGAGTTAAGGACAAAAAGAAGATATTGTATGCAAGACCTCATTTCCTGATTTATATCAAACTCTTTTGATAGAAATACTTATATTGTTTAATTCATCCCATTAATTTTTTGAAAAATGATCTCTTCGGTTTGAAATTGTTTTACATAATCTGTACATCTATGTACACTTACACACCACCCCGCGAGCCGTCGCGTCACAAGGACGTGCTGCAGAGTGTGTTAGGTCACCAGCGATTCCACTTCTACTTCACTACTTCCCTATTCCCGCGATCCACCGAAAGGGCGCGTGGAAGGGACAAACGGGCATCATTCATGCAACCTCCGTTGCAAGCATTGCAAATATTACACTCTTAATAACTACTCAAAGAAGACTTACTACTATACATACAAAGAAAACAAATGGAGAAAACTATCAATAAGAGAGGGTTCGCATCCCATGCAGTCACCAACCATCAGTTAGCATTCCTCTCACGCAGGACGTACAATTCATTAATTCATTAGATCTACAGCTTCGGTTACACGACACCCCACTATCCGCCCAGGGTCACGTGGCGGTGGGCGTTATGGCACTAGTCATGAAAAGAGATTGAGGGTGGATGCCATTTGCATTTTCCTATTTTCACCAGTGCCTACCAATTTCCATATTAATATTTCCCCCTTGTGCTCTCATCGGAAATAGTGCGTGGGAAATACGAATGCTTGAATCTATCCGCCCAGTAGTCTACAGGGTCGCACCCAAAGGTGGTAGGACTGATTTTCTCTAGCGCGAACGGAGCGTTGGAGGGGGGTCTGCCTGACAGGGTAAGGTGGAGGGGGCTCTTAGCAACAGACCGACACCAATCTCAGTCGCCTGCGGGCTGTCGTTGAGTGAGGACACCGTTTTTTGTGAAGCAAGTTTTTTGTCCGCGTCGAAAAACAAAATGAATCTGAATTTAGAGCAACGATATTCCGTAGAGTTTTGTGCGAAACTCGGGAAGACGGCAACTGAGACCCTCGATATGATCAAGCAGGCTTATGGGGACACTGCCTTAAGCCGTTCCACAGTATTTGAGTGGTACAAGTTGTTTAAGGGGGGTAGGAAGCTCGTTGAAGACGACCATCGCTCCGGACGGCCGTCGACGGCAAGAACCGACACGAATGTGGACAGAGTGAGGACACTGCTGAACACAGACCGACGCTTAACCAGTGAAGAAATTGCAGACCAGTTGGGTCTGTCTGCATCCAACGTCCAACGCATTATTTCACAGGATTTGGCCATGCTCAAGGTGTGCGCCAAGATGGTGCCGAAAATTATGAGTGTCGACCAACAGGCAACGGCCAAATACGGCGTTGCCACGTTGCCGCACCCGCCCTATTCTCCCGATCTGGCCCCACCGGACTTCTTCTTCTTCCCTGTGATGAAAAGACAGCTCAAGGGACGACGTTTTTGACTCGATAGAGGCCGTTCAACAGGCTTCGACGAGGGTCATCAACGCCATCCCCGAAGAAAATTTCCAGCGGGCATACGGGGAATGGGAGCAACGTTATACTAAGTGTGTAGCAGCTCAAGGAGCATACTTTGAAGATTATTAAGTCGATGTAAGTATATCGTCAATTAAGTTCTTGTAAAAAATCAGTCCTACCACTTTTGGGTGCGACCCTGTATCTCTTTTATTTTGTGACAATTGTCTGCCCTTCTCATGTACGTAATAAGGGGCAAAATTGTATCTTCCACGTCGGATGCAAAACACACGATTGGTATCTCTACAATAGGTTTAAACTTTGCTCTGAGTCTTTGCATATCTAAGGGTTCTCATTTCTGATCTTGCAGTAAATGTATGGCACTTTGCGTTCTTTCCTACAAATTTTCGACGAACCAGGCCGCAATATTGGAAATATGGCTTCTCTGTACCTCGTTCTATTCTGTAATTAGTGTTTGCTTTAGATATCTGTGTAGGTACACGATATGTTAAATAATACCAGCGCGTTTAGAAGTGAATAAGAATAAAGTTGATATTTAGCGTCAATGAAAAAAAAGGTGGAACATAAAAAACATGAGTAACAAAAGGGGAACAACATTTTCTACCAGCGCTACTTATATATGACCCATAGATGATAGTTCGCGGATACGGTTGCGACAGAAAAGACCAGCCTGGTGAATACTAGGCTGGCATGTTACTCAGCACCAGGAGCGTGACTCACGGCGGGTTCGACTGCCCCGATATCCAAGACGCGTGCTTTTCTTAAGGGAGAAATATCATGAGTCTGGCGATAAACGACGGGCGTGTTGACTGATCGAATTCCGTGGTAAGACGGTGAAAAGCAAGCCGACCTCAACAAGACACTTGCTCTACCGCATCTCCGTCATCACTTCAAAATGACAGGTGGCGTCATTTGTCAAAGTAATCATTATGCGCGGGATTTCGTCTTGAAGAGCAGCGCCCGAAAATCGTGCTTGACCATCACCGGCCAATCCAATCCAAACATAGAAGGGCTGTCGAAAGAAAATGTGCTCGTTGGATTTTTTTATTTCTATTTATACATACCCTGCAAGCCACCGCCAGGGTGTGTGGCAGGGGGGTGAATACACACCAGGATAATTTTACCCGAAAACGACCCTACCGCAGTCGAAAAATGTTGTTATGATCCCCTATCGTTCGTGGAAAAAATGACATCTTAAATCTATCTGTTCTACACTCAATTTCTCTGGTTTTATTAGCATGATATGGATTCCATGTATTATCACGACATTTATTTAAACATTAATTCACTCAAATCTCGACTGTCGCAAATGAGAAAGATGGGAAAGTTAAACAATAATTCAGCTTATGGCGGGTTCACGAAAAGCACACGCTGTCTTAAGGAATATCACGCTAAAGGGTCGATATGACCCAATGATACTTTTGAAAGTGCTCAGCCATGAGGACCGCGGCGTATAAAAATATAGGAATAACTGATTTATCGATTTTTTGCCGTTTAGGATATCCTCTCTGTAAATTAGCATTGTAGAGAGAACTACCTCATGGCTCGTTCTCATAATTTATGCGTTGGATTATCTGTAAAACTGGACGAAATTCAATGGATGAACTGTATTGGGAAAAACAAGTGTGCACTTCTATACAGATCACGACTAAAGTCGCAACTAGAGTAATGTATTAAATTAAAATTCATAATCGGGCGAAGTCGGTTGTGTAAACGGACAAACGGGTGGATTTATAATACCGTTTCGATCATCCGCTCATGCCCCTAATATCAGTCAAAAGGGGTGGGAACGTCCTTTGCGTGGAAATTTTGCCAAGTTATGGAGACTTCTGATACGTAAGCGTTCGGCGGTGTGTATAGTCACCAGGGTGTGCTGATTGCGCCAGATAAAGGCCCTCTCACTGTATGCTCATTAAGCTCTAAGTGACTCGGACAACTAGCAATGCCCTTCTAGTATTAACGACAGCATGTTAAAGGATACTAGAAGCATTGAGATTTTATATATGGTGAAGATTGAGATAAAAGCAATATATTTCAAATTCATGTGTGTTCATTTATCGTAAAAATTAACCAGCATTTCAGCATATGTTTAAATACCGGTCTGCTAAATTAAAAAGGTCAAGGAATTGCGTCTCACGTACGGTTTTGGTAACTTCTTGTCCTTTGGAGTGTAGGATAGGTACTTTCTTTTGATATGTGACCAAGATAAATATGGTGCGATGTACAATTAAATAATTTAAATGAATAATTATTCAACTCCACATGCTCCTCGCTTCCCTTTGTTCCGTACAATATGCCAATTTTTTTCCTTCCTCTACCATTCTTGAACTATGGCAGCGGGCAGAATGTTGGGTAGATGAGGTAAGGGCAGGAAACGAATGGGCAGGCTGGACGGAATGAAGGAGGCCAGAAAGTACAGGTATACGGATTGAAAGACTAGGATATTCAATCGCAGATTATTTAATTAGCGTTGTGTTAGGAGGGGTTCGTATATTTGGCATAAAACATCTACCTTTACCGGTTGATTACTCTTAGTAATAATACTAAAATTATCTGCTGGATAAGTTTAGATTGAAATACAATTAATTTCCCTCGAACGGCACGACCCAGGATTACTTGAAATTATTCATTAATTACTTCATATTCATACTGACCAGTAATTAGTTAGGTAATAATAATCTTCATATCGCTACATTATCTGTTGTGATGGGCATACGAGCATAAGAATCTTCTCCTATCGTATCACTCGAAAAGAGTAGGATTGCGCGAGATAAATCATGATATCACGTCCTCGAAATATTTGAACGATTTTGGTTAAAGGCCAACCTTCGGTACGAATATCTTCTTCCACTTCCCAATACCTGCTAATATCTTGACAAGAGAGGACCTCGAAGAAAGCAGACTTATTTTCATCACTCAAAAAGGTGTTGTTCGTATTTATCGTATAGGTATTGGACGTGCCAACTTATCTTTAGCATAGCGTTAAATATTTAGGAATTATTGAAATGTAATGAAATAATTGACTTTGTAATTCCACACACTTTATTTAAAAACACACGACCCAGGTTTCGACGTTGAACGTCATCATGAGGACCACCTGATGATGACGTTCAACGTCGAAACCTGGGTCGTGTGTTTTTAAATAAAGTGTGTGGAATTACAAAGTCAATTATTTCATTACATTTCAATATGTTATGCAAATTCCACAAAGTTACGCCTGAGACAACAAATTTTATTTAGGAATTATATCCACTTCTATTTTATCGATAACCATCAACGTGTCCGGAAACGTAATCGTTGGAGAAAGACGATAGGCGTAGATGGAAGCTTTTAAGATGTGGGTGTGGAGTTGGATGGAAAAGTTAAAAAAAAGAAAAAAAACGACGAAGCGTCAGGCATAGTGGGGGAGGAGAGAGGATTGCTGGGAGGGATCCAAATGAGGCAGGATTGATGGTTGCAGAGTATTTTGATTGGCAATTGGATGCTGAAGACTGTGATGTAGAGGGGAGAACGTCACGCAAACGAGAAAGGGGTATGAATAGAAAAGGTATGTTGGGCGGAATAATAAAGGGAGGAAGTACGCGGAACTGAAGAAGTGTTTATTGCAACTTTGAGTGTCGTGCTTTTTATTGTTAGACAAAGCTAAAAAAGGTAGCGACGTTTAGTCTGCGCCCGACTAAAACCAATCTTAGACGGTTGTTCACCAAATAATACGAGAATTAACACCAACGCTTGAAAGTTGTGTTAATGGAATATTTTCTCTACAACATACAAGTAACTTGTATTTATGCTCCGTACCAAATTCTCAAGGCGAAAAGGACGCCGAGTTGGCTATTTAATTAGTAATCATTAAGAGAAAGAGAAAGTTTTATTGTTGCGGTATGTTGTATCCATATTTCGCACAACTCCTTCCTCACGCATCGCTCGTTCGCATTTAGGGGAGGTGGACGAAATATCCGCCTTTTTTTTGCCATCTCTGCGACGACTGGGCATTTCATAACATTAGTGGAACAAAGATCAAGTTTCCGTGACTTTTCTTTTGCAGCGGTTATCCCCCGGCCGACGAATTATTCGCCTCCGCTCCGCCAGGCGATTTTCCTCTGACCGCTGGGACATTCTCATTGGCAACGGGTTGAGGCAGAGGGGGAGGGTATGGGGTGAGAGTAGGGCACAGCGTGGCGTCTTAAAGACCCCCACCCCGCCCCCGCAATGCCTAGTACAATTTGCCATGCGCTCAAGTGGGTAATGGCGATGGGCTGACGGATTGTCTCTCGTAACCCCGTTCTCGAGGAAGGTCCCCGAGCCGATAAGTCCTCCTTTTGTCACCGTCATTGTCTGCTTAGGCTCTTTAATCTCCATCCATTCACTCTAGTGCCTTAGTTACTTACTCCTCAACCGACGGAACCTAACGCGCACACACCATCTAAATAATCGCTGAACTACATGCCTGGAAAATGGGTGAATGCCTTTCCCTGGAACGAAAGTATTTCTTGGTGACGCATATCTTCCTGTTCTACACAAACACGCACGTTCAGTTTCTATTCATGAATTACGAAAATCTTATTTGTGGGGTGGCTAGTGTATTTTCTTCCCACACCGAGGGCTCGCGTTCGAATCTCGGTATTGACAGAAAATTTCAATATTATCCCAATCTCTACTTGGGGTCTACGCGGTTAACACTTCAGGTGGAGTAAACTGTCCGTCGGATGGGTCGTTATAATTGCGTTACATTTAGGCGCCTTTCGTATAAGATCAGGCTAATGCCGACGCCGGCTTTTTCTCCACCGAGTTTCTTCCCCCATTCTGTGAACATCCAAACCTCTACCAAATTACCCTCCTATCCCTAATGGCGCAAATGTCCTCGGCCGTCGGGTGCCTCCCTTAGTACATCTTCATCTACACATTACCCCGCAAGCCACCCCAAGGGAGTATGGCGGGGGGTGTTAGGACACCACCCGTAAAATTACTAATAACAACTTTGGTATAAGAGTAGTTACGAGGACTGTTAAAAAAGTATCGCGAATGTTGAATTTTCACGGGTTGTGTATACTTGATTTTCTATTTTTTTGTGACGTTATGTTGGTACTTATGTCTCTCAATCATGCCGAAAATTTCGGCCATTTTGAATGTTCAGTTTATTGTTCACAGCTGTTTTTCTTGGGCGTGTTTTGGCTTGTCTCCGTTTTTTTGCCTGTTCCAAAATATGGATCAAAGCAACCGTATCAAATTTTGTGTGAAAAACGAAATTAAGTGCGCAGACGCATTTCAAATGTTGACTGTGGCATATGGAGAAACTACCTTGAACCGAAGCAACGTTTATTGGTGGTACAAAATGTTCTCAGAGGGCCGAGAAGATGTGAACGACGAAGAGCGTGCCGGACGCCTGAGCACGTCAACGGCAGACGAAAACATTGATTAAGTGAAGAAAATGGTATTGGCCAATCGTCGAATCACCGTTAGAGAAGTTGCTGAGGACCTAAACATATCGATTGGCTCGTTCCATTCGATTTTTACCAATGATTTGGGAATGACACGGATCGCCGCGAAATTCGTACCAAAATTGCTCAATTTCGACCAAAAACAGCAATGCTATGAAAACATTGCTAATGAGGTGTTGTACTCTGTCCGCGACGACCCAAATTTGCTCCAAAGGGTCATAAACTGGAGAGGAATGATGATTTTATGATTATGACGTGGAAACTAAAGCTCAATCAACCCAATGGAAGCTGCAGCACGTGCCAAGACCGAAAAAAGCGCGCCAAGTTCGGTCGAATGTGAAAGTTTTTTCTTTGATAGCAGGAGCGTGGTGCATCATGAGTTCTTGCCACAGGGTAGAACGGTAAATAAAGAATATTACCTGCAAGCTATGTGCAATTTTCGCGAAGCCATCCGCCATAAACGCCCGGATTTGTGGAAGAACAAATATTGGCTATTGCGCCATGATAACGCCCCTGCTCACACATCGTTACTTGTGCGTGGTTTTTTGGCCAGAAACAAAACACTAATGATACCGCAGCCACTGTATTCCTCAGATCTAGCCCCATTGGCTTTTTCTTGTTCCCGAAACCGAAGAGGCCCATGAAAGGACGACACTGCGCTACGATTGTCGAGACAAAGACTGCATCGAAGGAAGAGCTGAACAAGGCCACAGAAAATGATTTTTTGAAGTGCTTCGAGGATTGGAAAAAACGTTGGCACAAGTGTATAATAACTAATAGGGATTACTTTGAAGGGGACAAAATAGATATTCATAAATTAATAAATAATTTTTGGAAAAACACAAAGTCGTGATCCTGTTTGAACAGACCTCGTATAATATTACTTAATAACTATTATGTAAGATACTCTAACGGGACGAAAACTTGACACTTTTCCGACATATACTTATTATGATCAGTTAAATAATATACATCTAAATAATACCCTGCAAGCCGCCGCAAGGGCGTGTGGCGGGGGGTGTTAGGTCACCACCCGTAAAAGGGAACAAAACCGCATTCAAAACCAACACATACCCGCAAATCCATACCCACAGTGGCACATATGTTCATGCAAAAATCCTTTCCTTTCTCATGTTCATGCTCATATAATGCATGCATAATTGCCGACGTTTCGAGGGACGGCCTCACCAATCTTCTTCAGGGGCTGAGCGACCATGTAGAAGTTGATTTAGATTAATTCATTACACATGATTGTTCATTTTGAAGCATTCATCAATGGTAGAGTTTATTTTTCTTTGAAACTTCCGAAAAAGGAAATCAGTCTCTATTATTTTCATGAAATGCAGGGTATACATTTGCATTATTTTCAGAATGATAAACAACTCACAACTATTGTGATATTGGATCTAGAGAAATGCAGAAAACGGTTGTCTAAGGATACAAATCGAAATTCACCATCCTGCTGCCTTAATTTGGAACGCAAAACGGTGTAGCTAGAGACTCTTCAAAATTAAAAAAATATAATGATTTTGTGATTAAAAGATATGCTAATTTTAACCATTTGCAAACATATGTTTTAATTTTTCAAGAGTAATTCATGGAAATATTTTCAAATTTATTATTTTTCTACCTGATAAGTTAACATCAGTTTTCAATCTTTCACATTACAGTATTACTTTTTATGGGTAAACTATTTAACTCTTAGTTTTCAACTGGGAATGCCAGGGAGAATCATTTATTTGGTTTAGAAATTTTTTAAGAAGACAGAACGTGTTGATATAGAGTTGAGATGTTATAATGTTCAAAATTCACAAGCTAGGGCTATTTATTTTCCAAGATTATTCGGGTCTCCCACCGGGTCCACGTTCGTAGGTTTGCCGACGTTTCGATGGCCGAGTCGTCCATCGTCTTCAGGGCATGATGATGGACGACTCGGGTTCATCGTCTTCAGGTTCTTTCGATGGACGACTCGGCCATCGAAACGTCGGAAAACCTACGAACGTGGACCCGGTGGGAGACCCGAATAATCTTGGAAAACATTATTCGCCGGGAAAATACCAGATCATTAGGGCTATTTATCTTTATGCGTAGAAAACCTTGGCATTTTAACTGTATTATTAAATGTATATTATCATACGGCGGAGGAAGAATATTTACTTTCGTGATGGGGTTTACTTGAGGTGATAATTGGCAATAAAAGCTCTATTATTAGCAGAAAACCTATTCTTTGTAATTTCATCTATTTTCGGCAATTATCATTTGTTATATACTCACCCCAGATGCTTATACTTCCATAAACCCTTATTCACTATTGAATATATCGAATTAAAAATCCGTAATACGGACGTCATTATTTAAACAGTAGGTTTATTGCATTTCGTATAATTGTGACGTAAATGTTTAAATTCTGATACATATTTCATTTTCATTGTTCATTCAAGCAGCAGATACTGGCCACATAACTGAATTATTAAGAAATATCAGCGATACTTTTAATTAGTTCCAGATTTCCATATTTTTTATTTTGTTCATCGCAGTTTTCCTGCAAAACTGCACATAATCGACAGTAGATTTCATGATAAGATACGTCACCACTTCGACGTTATAATCATTGGCCGTGAGTAACACCGCTAATTGATTTCGGTACGAATTTGGCGGTGAATTTCCGATCGCACCCTAACATTATTAGGGGGGGTGAGGTTTATATTATTAAAACTACAATTATCAACCGGAATGGGGAGGTGAGGATAGAGCTCACCTAGTACTACAGGGTTCAATAGCGTGTGAAATTCACGCAATAGGATAATAAGGGGGCCAGTTCCTTTCCCTGTGCCGCTAATGGTTTCCCAGAACGATATGGTACCCGAAAACCATGCCAGTCTGGGTGAAGCTGAAATTACCCAGTGGCATCCCAGGGAATCGAACCCGGGCCCTTCAATGAGTAATACAATACTCAAACCACTAGACTACCACGTTCCCTCATATAAAAATTTATGTGCAAGATGATACGCAGGTACAATAAGGACACTTGTTGCCATCACTAAATATTTACGTTGTCTTTGATTGTCTAACAGGTCTGCGACTAGGAAACTTGGCGCCACGCCACAGTAGGAATTCGCGGTGCTTTTTTTTCGGAGGTATATAGCGACTAAAAGTGTACTTATTGTTAGGAAGAAAGCAATGATTCATAAGGAACGCTTCAATCCTTTGACAAGACTGCCGGTAAGCGATCCACCTCGCTCCGAACGTAAGCCTACTACTTCCTCTGCCTTGTAACTCAAATGGCGGACAATGACGTGGGAGAGTCGGCGGTTTTGAAGATGTGGTGGACCCAAGAGATTCGCTTGATTACTCATAGCTTTACTGAGACGAGGAAAAATTAATGCAGACAAGAAACATCTGCTGTCACATTTTAACTAAAGAAAAACTTCCAATTTATTCTCGCAGAGGTGATTATTTCATTATTTTATTACCCTCGGTTTAACTTTTACCCTACTTGAGCAGATCATCGGAAAAAGTTAGGGGCAGCAAATTTGACCAAACCATTCATACGCACATATAATTTATCAGTGTTTGATACTAGGGAAATTTCTAACAGTTTTCATGGAGACATTTGCTAAAAATAAAATGAATTTCTAAATAGTTGAAATATGAAAAGTATATTATTATTAATTCCTCGTTTCACTTATCAGCGAGAATATAAAATCAGTGGCGAAGGATGCTGCACTAAATGATTTATCAGGCCTTCAGCTGTCCTTGATGCTGGCTTCAAAAGAAAATAATCAATCCTCCGTTTATATATACGAAGCTGATACGCTCGCGCTTATCGCCAAGGGTTAAGTTGGGGTGGCTTGGGCCCACTGTTTTTGTCACCTATTTTATCCAGATTGACGGGTTCCATTTTTCGCTTGAGAGATCAGAACATACATTTTCTACAGTCATCGCAAAACCTTTTTCAATTCACACCAATTACGAGCGAATATAGTGAACTCCGTTTAGAATTTTGCTTAGGTTTGGCCAAAAGATGGATGGAAGTTTGCATTTTTATAGACCAAACTTATGCGTCACTTGTGAGTATACAGTAGAACACAGATGGTAGTATGGTATATTTTCATGAGCTCTCCCATCTCATAATGATCACATTATTATTATTATTATCATCAGTCTACCGGCTTAGGGTAGGTTTCTGATACACCCTGACACTACGCTCTAATGTACTCGTAAACCATAAACACAGTACTTAACCCAAAAGTCGGTTTGTAGGTGATGGTAGAGTTCACCCAGTACCAAGTACGACGGCGTGTGAAATACGTTCAAACATCAGGGTAGGGGGGCCAGTTCCTTTCCCTGTGCCAGTTATGGTTTGCCGGGAAGATCTTGTGCCAAAAACATCACACGGCTTGTGTGGAGCTGAGGGTGCCCAGAGATGCTTACCCGGGAATGCCGAACTCCGACCCTCCGGTCAGTAGTCCAACCTTCTACCCCTGGACTGCCCACCCTTCTCTAAAACACTTTCTAAATAATTGAACTGTATTACCTGCTCCAGTTTATGCCATCATATGCCCCAAACATTAATGCTTAGCACTGCCTTCCCACTTCATGATAATCTCATAACCTTCGTTTGATTATCATCAATTTTGATTCTAAACCCATCACACTTGTTCTCGAATGCGTTAAATAATGATCGCAACCCTTTGGCTGAATGAATGAATGAATAATGAAACTTGATTATCCGCAAACATAACTGATTTTATGAATTCCCCATCGGCTTTCATTCCTATTCTCAGGTCCTCTTATACCATTTTTACCATTTCCTCGACATAAAAGTTGAAAAGGAAAGATGGTAATGGACATCCCTGTCTTACTAGCCCTAACCTAGCACTGTACAGCTCGGCTCTCCATTCATCAAATGAACCTGAACATTCTGAGACAATAACAGGTTCCTGAAGTTGTCTCTCTCCAGTCTACCCCTTATCTTATGCAAAATATTCATTCACTTCGCCCAGTTTACCACGCCAAACGCCTTTTCAAAATTCACGAAGCATACACATACATCCTGGTTGACTCCTTTGTTCCTTTTTATCAGTTACCTAATTATTCCTATGGCATCACGTCTACCCCTCCCCTCTCTGATCTTCGCTTACGAACTCATTTGCTCCATTCCTCATCCTTCTGTTGATGATTCAATGAACTACCTTTTCCGCAGTCGAAATCAAACTTATAGTCCTATGATCCTCACATACTGTTGTTTTGCCTTCGATCGGGATGAGCATTAATCTTGATCTAACTAAATCTTCCGGACAAATTTTTCCATCATACACGTAAACGCTACGAATGATCCTATAAAAACTTTTCCCCGATTTTCTAAATCTATTAGTGTTGCAGGGATGCTATTTATTCCAATAGCCATCTTTGATTGCATTTTCTTTTGTGCTATCTCGCAGTCAAGTATTTCTGGTCCTTAGCTATCCTTATAGACCTCATATTCCCTCTCTATAATCAAGCTCCTTGGTCCATTATCTTAATCATACAGTTCCTCTACGAGTACGAGTTACTCATACATATTCTTTCCATCTTGCTATGACCTGTTCCTCCTTGATTAATATTTTACGTGTCGCAACTCTAAAAGTAAAAGGAAATTTTCTGATATGCACCCTGACATCCCTACATATTTCTGTATAGCGCACCCATTTAATCATTTCTGTAAAAGTATCCATATCCATGCACAGCCGTTCCCGCCTTGTTTCCTTTGCCCTATTATTTTATCTCCTCAGTTAATTGTTAAATTCTTTGTATTTTCTCCTCCATGATTATGCGTTCACGTTCAGCCATTTCCTTCTGTCATGCCTATTCCTAATCATATCTTCGGTAACCAATGGTTTCCTGGCCCTTTATCCATTCAATATTCCAATTTATTTGTTCGCCACTTTATTTATTCATTGTTTGAGATATCTCATTCTTTCTCCTCCTGTACCCATCCCCTTATCCTGGCTCAGTATTTTATGAATTTCCTCCTGGTATGAGGGTAGAGGAAAAAAAACTTTGCCATTCCACATAAAAGGTTTAATACATTACACGACCATGGTTTCAGTACTGTGCATCATCATCTGATGAAACCATGGTCGTGTAATATATTACACCGTTAACGTGCAGCAGCAGTTTTTTCTCTACCCTCATCATAAAAGAATTCCACCTAGTTAAACCTGAAACTGTTATACCTCCTGGTACTCAATCCTTTCCGACCACGTCAATTAAGCCTTCCACATTTCGTTTTATTATACTCATTCACTTCCTCATTCTTATAAATTTAACATTACACGTCAAAAGCACTAGTAACAAACCCGCATCTTCTCCCGCGAAACTGTTCTGAAAACGCCATTTCTTAAGCTATGCCTAGACTTAATATTATTTAACTGATATATTCCTGTGTTCCCCAGCATTTTCCACGAGTACCTACGTCCATTGTGTTTTTTGAACATTGAATTATTTATAATCAACTATTGATTTTTGCAAGAGAAATGTGCTGCCATTTCTCCGAAAAAACTCGATAGTTATCTCCCCGCGGTATAATCCTTTCTTCAAAAACCTACTCTCCTATCTCAACCCCTTCTCTCCCTTCACCTACCACCGTATTCTAATACTCCACAAATAACAAGTATTTTCTTCAAGGTACAGGTGTATTAATTCCGTCTAACTGATCGTATATACCGTCTATTTGTTCCTCCACATACCTGCATGTCGGTATGTACACCAGGATTGCCACTAGATTTACAGGGTCGTCTCTTATTTCTACAAATTATATTCTGTCGTTCATCTGTTCCACTATCTCCACCCTTCCTCCTAGTTTCCTATTCATTGCTATTGCTACCCTACGTTGACTCTTCGCCCCTCCGCTAGATATTTCTCCTTAACCTTGCAAGTATTTGGGATCCTTGGAAGAAAGTGTTGCAAAAAGATTTGGATAAAGATCAGAGGAAATCCGCCAGATTTGTCGGATATTGTTACGGTAAGAAGACGATTGTGACAGTCCTTTTGGGGGAATTAAGCTGGGAACCGTTTGAGATGCGAAGAGAACAAGCCAGACTTATAGAAAAGTTCCGGACAAACGAGTTTAACAATGGCACAAAAGAAATTATTATGGCCCCACCCACACTATTAGGATAAGTTAGACGACCAAGATAAGATAAGGGAGATATACTCCAGGACAGATAAATAAAAAATATTCGCTCATTCTACGGACAATCAGGAATCTTAACAGTAAGAAATCACAGTCATCAAAGAAATGGTAAAGACATTCGATTTAAAAGTCAGGGCAAGATTAAACGTTCCGTAAACATAAGGTATATTTGTAGGTGATTATGTGTGCTAGCTGATATTATATGTATTTGCATGCATGAAAGTCAATAAGGTTTTTACATGAATATAAGTATACGACTCTGTGGGTGTAGATTGGCATGCCTTTGTTTGGCTTTATTCCCTTTTACGGGTGGTGACCCAGCACCCCTCGCCACACGCCCTTGCGGCGGCTTGCGGGGTATTATGTAGATGTACAACGTTTCAAAAACCTACTCTTATCTTTCCATCTCACCTCGTAGAGCCCTGACACGCCTGCATATTTTTCTCTCCATCTTAAGCTTTATATTTTCCAACTTCTCTGTCCTCAGCATGACCCTGACATTCCAAATCCCTAAGTTTACGATGTGGTTCCTCTTCTGTCTTTTTTTAGTGATATTCGACCGGTCCGAACTGCTACGTCTAGTAGCAGTTCGTAGCGGAGTTTGAAAATTTCAAATTTTTCCGCACAGGTTTTTAATGACTTTGCATGATGATTCCAGTAGGCCAGTAAGCGAATGAATAAAGCGAAAGAAAAATTTAATGGTCTTTTGATTTATTTTGAAATATTAAAAAAGTTAATAAAACATTTAAAAATATTAATATATTAAACCCTGAAACCTATCTGAGTGATGTTTGTGAGGTATCATTGATTGAAGGAGGAAATCGACTGAAGCAGTAGCATAGAATTTAAAAAAAAACAACATTTCAGTGAAGGTCATTCGAGGTCATGTTGATGGTAGAGAGACGGATGGTAAAAAATATACCAAATACGCAGGGCTTTATAAGGGCCAAAAGAATTTTGAATACATAAAGTCATTGATTCCACCGAAGATGGAAGATGTTTCCACGCAATAAAATCATTATTAATTTTAAATTAATGCTTAATTAATAGTGACAAGACGTAATTGTAAGTTTAACTAAACGTTTAGTGGGATTATCTGCAAAAGACTTTGACGGTTGGACAGGAAAGATGAAGACATGAGCTGGCAAGCGACAATCGAGTGAAAGAAAAAGAAACAACACATCTTGCCGTAGCCAAAGTATGATTTGGAAGTTACCAGAGTTAATTATTATGTTACAGAATCAGTAGGGTATGTACCTATGTAAATCATTGTGAATTAATAATTTTTTTCAAGTGCCTGTTTTGAAACTAAGCATATTGGCGTTTTCTGGCTGATTTGACCAAATTAATTTGTAATAACCTGTTTTTTTTGGGGGGGTCCGAATATTCACCTAGTCCACTCCAGAAGGCAGAAATTCTGGCTGACACCTATGCGTAACAGTAATTAAATATTTGGTATATGTCCCCTGTTCATAAGCTTCATTTTTATATGACCGGTATTTTTATTTTCGGGAAGATCGCTTGCAATTAACCAAACTCAATATGACCTTTCTATACGTATCACCAATTTTTCATAATGATTTTATTATTACCATTGAAAATCATTGTACAGCTGCATAACCTTGGATTTAATGGGTATACCTTTCAAGATGGCACTGATTTATTTTGTTTTTCATAATGCTCAACTCGACCATATAGATAGAGAGCTACAGACAGATAAACCACCATATGTGGACATAGGCCCAAATTGACTTAATCTGAATAACACTCGAACATATATATTATGACCTCGGCGTAGGTACTTAAGTATAATTCTAAACTGAAAGCTAGGATTGTGAAACATACCCAAATCGGTTTGAGAGTCGAGGAGAAAGTGACCGAGATGTTTCTTTTTTTAGTGCCGCGTCGAAAGTGAAGTTTCGATAAATCCAACCTCCACGACAATAAACAGACAGTGGAAGTCTTAATAGGCGACGATAAGATCCCGTGCTCAGCCCTATGGCTTAAAAATTCACACTTTAAGCATATGGGGACCACCAACAGTGGCTGTGTCGTCAGTGATTTTCTACTATATCCGGTACATAGAAGAAATCACGCCTCTTATATTCCTGACTGGAGTTTTTATACAGAGACGAGGATAACTAGACGCTAATTATATTGGATCTGTATGCTGAGAGATTAGTAGCTTAATAATTACACTGTTCTACTCTTGATAATAACTTACTGCGACTATGGTTGAGACGTTCCTCGTCATCTTCAGGGCCTGAAGGTGACGAATTCCTGATACACCTAAAGACTACTAAGTAACGTTAAAATCATGATCACATTATATTATTATTAATTGCGTAACAGTTTAAATATTTAGTTACTAATCTATCATGTTCGCCTTCCACAACATCACGCCTGAATCGAAGCAATGTACAGTATACTTGTCGTACAGTTATTCCAAGGAGATTCCAAGACATGAAATTAAAATATTTGAACGACCCCTGATATAAATTTCAACGTTTTCTTTTCGTAACAAGTTTGCTGTGGACCAATTTGCACTATGTAGTATGCATAGCGCTACCTACGGTTCAATAAAACATTGTTTTATAACATCATTCATGGAAAGGTTTTCACTCGACTGCTTTATATCCCAAAATATAAGCAACGAGGAAGGTATAAAGCGGAGCGGTCCATGACGGCTATTTATTTCAGCGCGTAAATAAATTAGTTTACAAATGACGAATATTTAATCAATATGATGACATTAATTCTAACGCTGCACAAATTGTAGCAGATCAAAAAATGCTGAATAAAATATACATAGTATATCCGAGGTTGATTGATGGCAGCAGCAAACCGCGCGTTACTCTTTTGCGAACAGCTTTTCTGTTCTTCCTTCGATACCTCACTTGAAATTTTCCGAGCAGTCTTATTCTTAAGAACGAAAATGTTTTGAACTTCATAACCTAGCAAGTTTCACGAGTGTCATGGAAATGTTGGTGAGCCAGAAACAAAGTCGGGTTCCCCCGGCGACACCGGGTGCTTCCCGTTATTTTCCACTCGCACCCACGCAGACTTACCAGCATACGGTCATGATTCTAAAACAATATTTACGGAGGATCAGCTGGAAGCTTTCAGACAAATTTAATCGCCTTCTCTCATCTTTTCCGCTAAGATTTGCTGCTTATGGAAGTATATATATATATATATATATATATATATATATATATATATATATATATATATATATATATATACACATATACATATACACCGGCTTTTAGAATATAACTAAATTAGACCTTCACAACCGCAAAGTTTAATGTTTCCGGACACGTATATAGTTTAGTTATCAACTTGCAAATAGGCTTATAAAAGAACTTCTCCCATTTCATTCGACGTAATTCTCTTCAAACAAATATAGGAATCAGACAAGTGGTATGATCAATAGATTCATTATCCACGCAGACATCCCGTTTCAGAAGTGCCGCGTCGAAAGATTTCGCACCAGTATACCAATATGAGTAATGCGCGAAAAAAATTCACTATCTCGAAGAGTAAATGTAAACCAGAGAAGCAGTTGGCTGTCAAACCCAGCTATTCTCTGGATTCAGGAAATATGTGAAATTAATTGTTTTTCATATAAAGCATCGCTCTAATCTCAGAAACAAACTTTGAACTTAACTCATTACTTACACTTCCTGATCAGTTTTTCGATCCGAAATCTGATATCTTCGATCCAGAGGAATTATCTGTCCTTTTGCCCACTCGCGAGGGCCCTTTGAATTTCTCCTCAATTATATTTCTCACGAATCCATTTGTCTCAAAGATTGTCTCTGTAAAGTCTCTTTATTAAGACCTAATCCTATGAAATATTTATTAGAATATTTTGGGAAATACGAACTCATAAGTAAGTCAAATTAAAAAAATAGAGGCAATACATTTATCCTCCAAGCGAACTTCTTTCAAAATGTCCCTGAGATATATTAGCATTTTTGTTTTCTTCTCTGTCTCAAAATACAAATTCCAAATTCTGAAGACGTTTCTGCAGAACTGTTGAGGATGGATACATGAAGGTGGACCCAATCAATATCCAATACAGAAGCTTGACTGCATTTGATGGCTTTCTCGTCATATTTTCATGAAATTAGAGTGGAAAAATACAAGGATTGTAACAAAAGTATCGGTAACATTTTTTTCTTGACGTGTACGTGAAGTGCTGAATTCAGACCTTCGCTAAAGTGTGCTCATGATCGCAGATCGTATTGGCATTGATAAGATGGCAGTGCACACGATTATCACTGGCAATTTAGCAATGCGGAAGATCTGCGCTAAACTCATCCCGAAGGTCTTGACGGACCGCCAAGAGCAGAGTCGAGTGTCTGCTTGCGAAGACCTTATGCAACGACATCGCGACGATTCCCCGACCCCCTTACAGTCCCGACTTGGTAACTGCAGACAATTTCCTATTCCCAAAAGTGAAATCCTTTCTCAAAGGACACCACCATTGGATTCTAAAGGCCGTCAAAACTTGCTCGTGTACCCTTAAGCACCTTCTGGAATCCGCCTCCCAGGGAACCTTCCGAGTCATGAAAAATCCGCTGGCAAAAAAGCGTCTGAATCTATTTTTCCGCAACTTTTCCCAATACCTTTTATGAAAACCATGCATGTTTGATCACTAAATTGACAAGGGTCGATATGAAACCATACCTCTACAATTTTAAATTATACGGAGCGAATGTCATCGAACGATAACGCAACTTCTGCAGACCACGAGTGAGATGGAAATGAATTCTTATCGCCTGAAAAAAAATGACTGACACTTACGGCGTGAGACAAGACAGCCAAAGTTTAGGTGTGCCCTTCATTTAATTAATATTTGCAAACGTCGACGAATACCAGCGGAAAATAAACAACATTGTACTGAAATAAAAACTAATTTTTCGCAACATAGATGAAGTATGGACTCGTCGAACAATGGAAATTATTTGGAGTCCCACGGCGAGATCCACCTACAGAAAAAAAACTCATCGTTTTCTCCGGATAAAAAGGCGAACGTATCGCCATGTGATTATCACGTGATAGCGCCGCATGTATTACGCGAAAATATGGCGTACAATTATTATTCCTCGAAATCGAGAGGTCACGTATGATGACCTAAGATGTCTGATTTAGAAACTCATTAAATATGGGGGCGAGGGTGGCGGGATATCGATGGAGAAGTGCTTGCATAACTACGGCGACTATTACCGATACAGCTTGGATGCACGTCCCGCTTTCTTTGAACCCTCTGGGAAGAGTTTATCTCGAAATTTAGTGTTGCTTAGCCCCATCATTTTCCTTTACTCAAAAGTGGTCCATGATGATCCTCGGTCAATCGAGAAATATTAGCCAGACATGCTCGTGATACCCGGAGGAGTCTATGCCTTGAAACAATGGCTGTGAAGACGAGAGCCGACGCCTTGACTTGTATTATCTAAGACAAGATAGCAGTAGTCAATAACCTTGCCTCTCTGAACGTTTGTTTTTCACTAAAAATGTTTTCGGGAAGATACCTATTCTGCTGGAAGCGATTCACCAGCAGATAATACGTCTTCGATTAGAAAAAGACTCGACCGCTTACGAAACGAATATTCTTCCGTCACAAACAAGTGTAAGAAGCAGGTCTACAAATAAGTCCAATGGAAAACATTTACGTTAGTTTATGAGAAATATTGCGAATGTGTTACACCATTCAATAACTTTCTTATCTTCAAGTTTTCAATGGAGAGATTTATTTCTGCTTTCACAGGGAATAAAATAAGTAACACTCATAATAACTACATTAAACAAGATATAGCTTAACGTTGATGTTTTAGATTTTCCGAAGATTTTAAATGAATAAGAAGTTCATAATCAACACGTTTCTAAATATTTAATGATGCATGATTGAGGAATTAACATTGAATCCCTTAGAATGCTCTTAGAGAATCATATTTATTTTTATAGTTATTCAAATGTAAGAATATTGGTTCTTTATTTTTGAAGATTTTTCTCTCTGGGAGTCTCCGTGAAAACTTCACTCAGATCACCCCCGCTGGAGAGGTACAAAATCCTCCATCAGCCTTTTATTTTTCTGATTGAACAGCAGACGAAGTTCACAGTTCGTAACGCTTGGACAGAACATATTTGATCGAATTTTCTATTCACTTTACCTTAAGTCTAAGATTTTAAGAAATTTAAGACTTTTTCTCCCAGTTTTCCTATTTTTCTTCGTGATAAGACTAGCATTTTAGGTAGCACTGGTGGTGGAAATGATTTGGTCTGATTGTTTCTCGAAGGCTGAGGTTAAATCACTCTGCAAATTTGGTCAGAAAGAATCCAACTCGTTCACAAAGTGGACGCACTACCGGAAGAAGATGCTTTGAGGACTAAAATATATGTTCTCTTTAACGTTCACCAACAGGTTAACTAATTACGCATATGCTCTTCTTGAACTAATCTCTGGTGTTCGCACTCAGTATATGAGATCTAGTAGTAGTAGTTATGAGGGCAAGTGACAGATAGTGGAGTGAGAAAAGTTTCATTCGCGCATTCACTGTAGGAAAGACTAAATTAGAATTCGCTTACTTAGGCATAATGACGAGATGGAAAATTATCTCGGAAAATTATGAGGCTTTCGTATCTCAGTTAGTAAATGCTAAGGGAATTAATTTTGTATGCGACAGCGAAATTACTGAGTAATTTAGATTGGGATCCTAGAGAAACTGCGGGAGATGTCGCGAGATTAACATTTAACGAAGTCGTCTGCTGATGCGCGTCACAATACTACAATTCCAAAGTGAATTTCAATTTCAATGTTATTCTCGATCAAGGTGAATGATTTTCATTTGATTGATCTACACTTTGAAATTGTTGAATTACAGAATGGGAATATTTACACCTGGCGTGGAATCGATCATACGTACACATACGCACAATGGAATACCAGACACGAATGCAAAAAAATGAGAGGGGTGGATTAGAGAGACGCAACAGAAAATCAGAATTGACGTTTTTCCGCGATAAATACAGAATAATAACGGCCAAGATTCAAATCTCATATTTGAAAATTTTGTCGAAACAACGTTCACGCCTCAGGCGAGATCCCCGCGGACTCCTACTAAAGTTAACCTGCGAGCGCTTGACCCACATACTACCAGGTCTGCGCCAAATTTCATCCAAGTTTAACGTCCCTAAGAGACGAATTTTGTCTGAATACTTCGGGTTGGCCTTTATTTTTGGCACTCGGGAGCCAACTTCATACAGCCTTCCCACGGCTGAAGATTGGTAAAACAATCGTGGAAAACAAGAGGATGACGAGGATTGGCAATCGTTGGATAGCTAATAGCCGAACCCCAGGGATCACTAGTGAACTTCGACAAATGAAAGATTATCCACCTCATAAAACATTAATTTGTCAACATGTAAGCTGTCAGTAACATTGACGTCATGTGAAAGGAAAAAATAATCAACGAATTTCGAGCCGGTATATGCTTTGTGTATCTCAATTTTAAGGTCAAACCTCCGTCATCGAGAAAGTCGCACGGTTGTGTAGAAATTGCCTATATTAGGTATTTATTTTAGCAAAAGTTTGGCTCTTAAAAGAGATGAAAGTTGAGACTAAGCATTCATCTTCATGCGTCCAATAACGAGAACAATTTCTTTCAAACGTACAAAATGTAATGGACAACTACACACATCACTACAAATTGTAACGCCAAGTAAAAACGTTGTAAGGCACAAACACCTCCATTCTGTAGGGAGGAAAAAGCACGGAGAAGCGTTCCGAATTCATAACCTATTAATTGGAGATGATGATCCCACTTCTCCACGTCAGCCGGTGAAATGTTTCGATTTCCGATGAAAAAACTATCGACATATATTTCGCAATGTACTTTCAACGTTGATGTCATAGGTTTTCTAGTGCTCTGCATCAAGAGCACTAGCAAGAATTACGCCTGATCCATCAATACAAATTTTTAAATCACTAACAACCATTTCCAGAAAAAATCTTCCGGATAATCGATAAGGACCTTTATATCTCGTATTTTAATTTGAAGTTAGTTTAATTTACATTTTGCTAATTAGATTAATAAATATTGAAACACATATTTGTACTTTCAACGAATTATTATGTCAATATTTAGTTAGAATGACATTAATCGCTTTATATTTCATAAAATATCACCAGTAAATACTTCATACATAAGTATCGACTACATACACAGTTAACCTAACGGTGCAGAGTTGGAAATACTTCATCCTCATAAAGGCCTGAGGGCTTCCGACTTCCGCGTAGATATGACGAAGGCTGGTTAGCGGAGCAATCGCCTCTCCGAGACATGGGCATCATATGATGTCCACTACGCTGGGCACGCAGCGTGCCTTGCGTCTCTCTCCTCCCTCCCTCTTTTTCAACCTTCCAGAACGCCTGTACTCCGCATGTCAATGGAGACGGCAGATGCGAAGGACAATCGAAGAAGCCATTATTGCATAATGCCCCAAGGTCCTTGGGTTAAGTACGACCGCGGTGAGTACGGTGTGACGAAGGCACATTCTAGGAAGTATAAAATCCTTGAAGAGAAAACGACTCAAATCTCTCACATCCATCCTTCTTCGGAAGGGGGCCTTATCACCCAATCCATAATCTCAAAACAGGCAAATGTAACCGAAATTATCATTTAGATTTGGCAGATCAAAAGTAATATGATAACAGTATTCCGACTCGTTGAGTTTCACGAAATGAAAGTGCTTGACACTGTACATTGTGGGAATTTTGATCGATATTGATTATTGAATAACTTTAAAGAGAAATTTCGGTTTAATTCTATAGTGAACTCATTAAGATTGCAATTACTTTTCTGTTTCGACCGAGATACTCTAGCACCATATAATCAGGTCTCCTTTCTTTCGTTTCACCCGGCAAGGATCAATGCTGTTCGCTTTCCGGGTATTCAAATTTAGTTACCCTGGAGGGAAATTGCTCGAAAATATTATATTACGTTCTTCATTCGATTTTCTCATATATTACCAAAGATAAGGACAGCATTACGAATTTACAGAAACTTCTCGGATTATTCAGGTCCATTAAAAGCTGCTCTTCGTGACCCTGAAAGGAAGAGTATCGATCCCATTTCCTCTTACAATATGTTGTTAAATATATACTATTTTGGCCATCTCTTTCCTTCCGGGGGAGGAATGAAACTGGCAATCGCCCTATTGAGGTGAATGAGTCGGTGACGACGATGAGCTTCCATTGGTGACTACATTCCATATGATCAAAAGCGCTAGGACTTCACTCAAGAGCATGGTTTTAAGAATTTTTCTTGCGAGATGCCAAGAATGGTGATCATGATGAGAAAATGTGATCATTTATCTGTGTAGTGGTTCAAGTAAAATGCCATTTGGTGCAATTTTTTCACATTTAACGTAAAAAATGTAATGGCGCCTAAGAGTGTGGGAAAAATTCAAATCAATAATAATTTAATTCAATTAAAATTTAATTTTTAACACATTCAAAAAAATCAAATTAAATAATTTGATTAAAGTTTTTCTAAAAAAATTTCTCATCGCTCCTGTTCTATTTAAATATTATTTCTGTTGTATTTAAATGTCATTTTTTTCAAGAAGTAACCGCAAAAACTAGTTTTCAGATTTTCCGTTCTCCTAAAATAGATTTATTTTTGAGGCGGCGCCACTGACATACTTTGGAAAAGAAGTCCAAACAGTCGCTTCCGGCTGATTAGTTTTGCCCAAAATATAATCATTTCACCGATTAAAATTGGGTAGATGGACCAAGATTGTGAAATGTGGAGGGACGAGGACTGGGATGAGGGAAAGTTAAGGACTGAAAAAAGAGAAATGGTGATTCAACGAAGCTCGATCGCTCGCTGGAGAACCCATCGACGATAGGCGCTTGCTGGACCAACTGGACATTGGCGACACTTTCCCTCGCCCAAACGAGATGTATATGTACATATATATATTATATATAGTATATATATATATATACATAGGTATACATATATACATACGTATATATATACATATGTATATATACATATATATACCTGTATGCACATATAAAGATATGTATACATACGAGTATGGATACATATATATAAATATGTCTATGTACATTTTTTCATATGTATACATATATACATCTGGGTCACGGTTTATATATATATATATATATATATATATATATATATATATATATATATACCATAAACACAGTAATCAACCCGAAGGTACCCGAAAAATCACAAAGCTTGGGTGGAGCTGCAGGAGCCCAGAGTACCTTGCCCGGAAATTGAACAAGGGACCCTCCGGTCAGAAGTCCAACGCTCTACCCCCTGGACTACCGCGACCTACCGAACCATATATATATATATATATATATATATATATATATATATATATATATATATATATAACGTAAAGTAAGGGTAAGCAGCAGGGACGAAAGGTGTCTATAGAAAATGAACAAACGAAAAAGGGAAGAAGGTAGCAAAATAAGGAGTCGAAGCGCCTTTTCGACGGCAAAGTTCTTGATAATCTACCTAATTATAAAATTTCGTGCTCCAAGGATTTGTAGTTTTTGAGTTATCGTGCCCGAAAAAAACCTACCACATGAACACAGGCAGATATTATTCGGGAAATGGATAAAACGTGTCCTTGGGTCATCAAAATACATATTTCTTAGAAATATCAAGGTCGAATTCTTTCATGCAAATGGGGCCTTCCCCTATTTTGGGCATGGAAAAAGTAAAAATGAGCTTGCGGTCTTAGAAAAATAAAGTATTCCTCGCCACATTTAATCGAGACGTAAGAGCAAACCAAACCTACTTATGAGCAGGAATAATTGGGATGCCTACTCCATATAAGCACGACACGTGAATACGCACTTAAAAACCTTAAAAAAACCACAGTCATCAAACCGAAGGTTGGCCTCTTCGGTGAGGTTTGAGCTCGTATCATACCCAATAAGGCGTGTGAAATTCACACCTCAGGGTATTAAAGTGAGCCAGTTCCTTTCACCCCTCCGCCTGTAGTTTCCCAAGAAGGTCTGGCAGCTGAAAAATCACACAGCTTGTGTGAAGCTGGAAGTGCCCATAGGCGTCACCCGGAAACGAACCCGGGCTTCCAGTCAGTAATACCGGAGCTCTACTCATTGGAATACCACGTCCCCTTATATCCTTGTATTAATAAACAGGTTCTTTAGTAGGAAATGAATAGGTTATAAGAATATTTAATATTAGAATAAATGCGAAGAGCATATGGTGTAACTATGGATGTTTAAAACAAAAATCGCATATCTAAGAATGCAAAGTTATGACATCATAATATTTTCATAGTGAGGCATGAATACCTACATGACAGCGAGTGCATAGCATTAAGCTATAAATTAGATAAATTTAAAAAAACTGGAAACGCATCAAAATCACTAAAGAAGTGGGGGAAATTAAAATTAATGATGAGATGCATCGAAATATAGAAAATATGACGGAAGCAATGAAAAAAAAATTTTCAATTTTTGGGCATTTATCTATAATGAATGGCAATGGGTCAACAAAATGGCATTAACGGATATTTAAATATCTTTGGGGAATGAAGGAAACAGCAAGTTGGATTCTAAAAGTAAAGAAAGGCTTGGAAAGAAACGATGTAAAAGAAGAAGAAACAGCATTAAGAAATACATTTACAGATCAAGTGTTAAAATAGGAGGGATCCCAGGGTAGAAGAGAGAGATAGACAGATAGATAGAGGTCTTTATTTGGGCGAAATTGAGACCAAATAGTCCCCTCTTCCATTTAACCCATGAGAGAGAGGGAAAGAAGAAAAGAAGCCGAAGGCGGTCCGAGAGAAGGAAAAAGTAGACTTAGAAAAGTAGAAAGAATATCGGAAGGATATAAAAGAGCAACAAAGGAGAAGGAACTGAACCTGGCGCATGTGCTCAAGATGGCCCTATCGAAGATGAGAAATGAAGACTGCATCGATCCGTATCCATGTGAATACTCAACTCGTATATCAAGTAAAAATTAATAAAATGTATCTCTGACGTAGTTTATCAAGATATTTGGCTCACGAATCCGCTTGATTTATGTACTCATTTCCCCGAGGCCCAAGATTTTATTTTTTCCCTTGACTCGATTTTAAGAGACAAGAATAATTGGCACTAAATTATTGTTTCCACGTCATATATTATTTTTATGTCGACTTCCGAAACTAAAATTGGGGGTAGAGCGATTTGCTACGAATTCCTGACGAAATTTCCAACTCAGAGTATATTATTATTATGATAGTCTACCGATTGAGATAGGTTTTCTATGGATACAAAGTCCAACTACCGCTACACTTCTAAGTTCACATAACATGATGCCCCATACTAAAATGAACTTTTCTTCAATTCCCTCAACCTCAACACCCTCTGCCTCCCGTCCAATGCACTTATACAGTTCCTCCCCATTCTCGTTGGCCTAGGGTCTCCGCCCTGTATCAGTCTTAAATATTCCATCGCCAATCAAAAATTCCCAGCATCCATCTTTCTTGCCTCCTTTAGATTTCTCCCAACTATCCCCCCTCCACCCCTTTTACCACACCCAGTGTAATTCTTCGTTTGATTTCCTTTACGTCCATTTTACCCTTTCCGCACCCACTTCTCGAGAGCCTCCAATCTACGCCTATCATCTTGCTTCAAGGACCCAAATTTCCGTTCCACACGACACCCCACCCCATATCAAAGTTTTCATTATACTATATTTATTTGAACTCCAACGTTCCTGTAATCAACTCCCTTCTCCTTGCAAAATCCTCTTTGCTAAATGCAACGCTTCTTCTTGTATTCCCCACAACTTCGACCACAATTGATGAAAAATTAAAGAATTACGTCGTGAATATGGGACTGGTTCAGTACAAAGCAAGTTAACACACCACGCTGATATTCAGATTTGATTCCAGACAGATAAATATATTTTCTTGGTGGCTTTGTTCCCTAATTCAATTGATCGATGGATGGAATGGATACATGGGCTTATATTTAGTGACCTGAGGGACCAAGCCACTCAACATTTTTGGAAACCTTCCGATGGAGTTAAGAAAGTACATGTTTGGCCGCTGGCGAAATCCAATTTTCGCGCTATCACGGAAGTCGAGAAATAATAAATACCACCGCCGTGGGCAATGTGTGCGTGCTATGCTTTCCGTGGGAATGAGGCGGAATGGAGAAATTGTTGGAGCATCGCTTGGAGATCCGCGGAACAGGAACTTTAAGACATTTTGCTTTATTTGACCATCACGCAGAGAGCGCAGTGAAACAGAGAACTGTGCGCGGGATAAAATGCGAAAATATTGAACACCTGTGCGTATATTTCAGAACTTTCCGATGCAAAAGTTTCCATCAACGGAAGTTTTTGTCTGAGGTCACACCTCAGGGCCAATGCTTCCGCTAGTGATACACCCTATCTTTCCCCATCAATTCTTCTGATGCCAATACTACTTTGACCTCAGAACAGGTGTAAAATTAAATATTTAAAATATTCTACTGTTTTAGGGTTCACTTCGTGGAAGTATTTATTATCCATACTAAAAAGACTTCGTACTTCGCCACAGATTTTTATTGAAAGGTACAACGCGTTTCACCGACTTGCGGTACCTGATGATCACGCAAAACGGTGAAACGCGTTGTACCTTTTAATAAAAATCTGTGGCGAGGCACAAAGTCTTTTACATGGATATCAAATATTTAAGTCAATTATATGAAGAACGCAATGTATTTTTCCACTGTTCTTTATTTTGGCACTACTATTTAGTACCTGATGATGACGACTAAGCGTTGAAACAAGTAGTACCAAAATAAAGTGGAAAATGCATTGCGTTCTTCCTTTATGAACATGAACTTCCACAAAGCAAAGCCAGAAACCCTCGAATACATTTAAGTACATGGTTAATTGAGCACGAGATATATAACTAATCAAGAGGTATATAAAATACAATCATGACGCATTTGTCTGTTTTGTAGATTTCGAAAAGGCTTTTGAAAGAGTGAATTTAGAAAAAACTAATGGATATATAGTATCGCAGAAAATAGGAATACTATAGATTGGAGGGACAGAAAGCTAATCCGCAACCTGCACATGTCACAGACTGCTAAGGTGCGAGTGGGAAACGGGGAGTCCGGATGGGCAGTGTTAGGAGGAGGTGTAAGGCAGGGTTGCCCATTATCACCATTACTGTTCAACCTGTATGCAGAGGAAATAATCAAAGAGGCATGGGAAGAACCGGAGGTAAGAATGAAAGTGGGCGGGGAATTCGTAAAATCAGTTAGGTTCGCTGATGACCACGCTCTAGTTTGTCAGTCAGCTAAGTGGTTGCAAACATTGCTGAGTGAATTGGAAATTCAATGCGACAGGTATGGGATGAGAATCAATATTAATAAAACAAAGGTTATGTACAATTTTCCAGAAAGATAAATGC